>NC_052048.2:85325943-86525943 GCF_903992535.2 Arvicola amphibius
AGAAATACAATTTAATTAAATGCAATTTTTATTAAAGCAAACATCAGTAAAAGGAATGTTAATCCCCTTTCTTATTAAACTCTCCTTTAAAATAAGCTCTCCTCTTACATGTCATTCATGAGTGCAATATTCTATTCAGAGCTAAAGCATTAGTAGGAATTATTTCATTAAAATATTAGGTATATATTTGCTTTTCGAAGAGTGCACCTTTCTTCCAAAGCTTTATTGTTTCTTTTTCAAAACAGAGGTGAACAAGAGTTACTAAAATTATGCTATGATATTAAATTATTTTCAGTTACCTAAGAGAAACTTAAATAATAATTTTTTTCCTGAAAACATCATCCATAAATACTAATTTTTTTAAATTTTATAACCAAAGACTCCCACAATTTTGACTCTGTGTTGGTGTAACAGCATGCCTTGTACGGTCCCCTTCACATCTGGGTAAAGAAAATGACTATGATAGCCTGAGACATAGGTACACAATAGCAGAAAGACTGGCCTTGCTTCTTTTAAGACACTATTACTGAAAAACAGCAATTGCTCCAAATGAACTAATTTTGCTTCCCAGGAAATTCTATTCATGATCATGAGTTATCTCATCTCCGGTCTTTTCAGGCCAAGTAAAATAAATCAAACCAAAGCCAAACACATTCTAGCATTCTAACAACAGGATATTACTGTCCAAGTACAAAAGTCAAAGCAATTCTACCTTAAATCTGAAGAAAAAATATGATGGCCAAACCAACTTAACTTACAGTTTCTAATTAAAGGAATCTTTAGGGTGTGTTTTTCTAAAAATAAAAAGGAAAAAACCTTCCCCCCCACAACCTGAACACCAAGTCAACGGTCTTCATTTCCACTACGCAAATGAACAGCATGTTTAAGCCAGACCAAGCACACAGTCTTTACATCAACCCAGCAGCTACTGTTACGTGATACCTTATTATAGTTCTAATCCTGTGACCCCTTTACCCCAACTTTTCCAACCCAACTTGTCTATACTCATAAAATTCCTTCTTACAGAGTTTGCCACTTTCCCCACTGTCAGAGGACAGGGCAATGTCAAGAAGGTCAGAGCCAGGGCACCTGGGGATCTGTCTTCCCAGCTCCCAGTGTCTGCAAAACCAAGGAAAACTCCGTTAGTCAGTAAATCTTAAAGCTGTCACAGTTCCTGCAAATTCATATGAAGATGAGGCAGACAATTACTGCAAAATCTAGTTTGCTAATCAAAGAGTTTCTCTTTGGAGCTTGGATCAAGAAAAACAGCACTGCAGACTTCATTAGAGCCCTAGGCAGGGAGTACCCTGCCTTCTTGGACATCTTCTTCTGGCTCACTGTTCATTTTCTTTGAAGTTTTCTCCCATGCTTTTAAAAATTACTCTATTTTCCATTTTCCTTCCATTATCCTTTCGTGGGTTGGGCTACATTTAAGAAATAAAAGTAAAAATGGAAGAAGAAAAGAGATACTGATGTCTTCTGTATTAGACTTACTTGGAAATAAATCCTATTTTCACATAAATTGTAGCATGTATCAACTTCTTTGGCTTTAGTTTTGTGCATAATACGGCACAGGTCTTTTCTCTTGTCAAAAACATTAGCAATAAATGTTAGGTGCTACTCTTACTGCCAGAACTATCTACGTATTGATGCAAACGCCTTTGTCACTACGCTTGTCTCACAACACACATGAGGTAAGTTTGTTGTTGTTTCAGGGCATGGATAAGACACTGGCATGCAGAGAGGTTATAACTTGAAGAAGGATAAAGAGTGGATGCAGAGCAGAGTAACTACTCAGATTCACACAAGCAAGCTCTCAGTGCAGTTATACCCACAGTTTATATTTCCTACAATGACATGCATCTCAATTCTTACTTGTTGACAAATTCAACAAGTACTTACTGAATACTTACATATTCCTTTCTCAGTTTTCAGAATTAACAAGGGTGATTCTGGGCTGAAAGTGCGGAGTGTGACAGGCCTAATCTGCCAAGTCTGAAACTCATAGATGTCTAAGAAAACTGCTCACTCAGACTAGTCAGGACACAGAGGGGAGAGTGTGAGAATTTATCTTTTTACTATTAATTTGGAAATTTTTTCTCATGCTAAGAAAAACACATTCACATTTAAAGAAAACATAAAATTCACAAAACCCACTTAACTCCCTATTGCCTACTAAATGAAGTGAGAGAAAATGATAACAACTCTTATGTAACTACAACTTACCTGTTTTATGACAATGGATATACACGTGGGAAAACTATCTGCTAATCTAAGAAAATTTCAGTCAGTAGAGCATGAGACAATCTGAGTCTTGCATTCGTGTCCCAAGTTGAATGCCATATGTAAAGGGAGTTTTTCTTTCCCACCTGCCAGTTCCCAAATAAACACTCAGAAGCTTAATATTAACTATAATTAGCCAATGACTCAGGCATATTACTGACAAGTTTCACAATTAAATTAACCCATTTTTATTAATCTGAGTATCAACACATGGCTGTGGCTTACTGATAATGTTCTGGCATCTTACTCCTTTGGCAGCTACATGAATATCCCTGACTCTGCCTTCTTTCTCTCTATAATTCTGTTTGGATTTCCCACCTAGTTATATTCTGCCCTGCCATAAGCAAAAAAAACTTTATTAATCAACCAATAAAAGTAACACCTATTTGCACCATACAAGGAAATCCCACGTCACTATGTGGGAAAACCGGTCTTTTATTACTTATTATATATGCTTTGCCCTGATTTCCGTGACAGCTCCAGATCACCTGTGATCTACCTGGCAGGATCTGCCAAGGCTGCAACCTTTACTGTGGATACTCCTGACATCCTCCTGCCTGAGTAATTCCCTGTAAGGAAATGAGTACAAGCAGTTTGGGAGATTGTTTTTATTACAACTTCTACATTATTGGATAAAATGAATCTATTTAAATTATTTATTTCACCTTGATTTATCTTTGGTATAGATTGTATATACAAAAAATTCATCCCTTTATTTTTGGTTTTTCCAATTAGGTGGAATATAGATTTTTAAAGTATGTCCTTGTGCTCCTCTGAATTTCCTCAATGTCTGTTAGAATGTCTAATTTTGGTAATTTTTATCTTTTTCTTCCTTTGGTTAATAATTTGGCTAACAGTTTGTCAATCTAGTTAATTTTTCACAGAATGAATTCTTTGTTTCATTGATTATTTGCGGGAGAAGTGTCTGTAATCTGTCAATCATGTTTTAAATAAAACGCTGATTGGCCAGGCAGAAAGTATAGGCGGGAAAACCAGACAGATGTAATGAGAACAGGAGAATTCTGGGAAGGAGGAAGTTGATTCCTCCCACTCCTGCCCAGATCACCGAAGCAGCAGGTTGTGATCTGCCTCGCTGAGAAAGGTACTGAGCCACATGGCTAAAATAGATCAGAAAAATGGATCAATCAAGATGTGAGAGTTAGCCAGTAAGAGGCTAGAGCTAATGAGCCATCAGCTTTGTAACTTATAGAGATCTCTGTGTTATTTCTTTGGGGCTTGCCAGCTGTGGGGTACCGGGAAGGACAGAAACCCAAACAAGCAGGCCTGCCCCCTCATGTTACAATTATTCATCCTTTTATTACTAGTTAATTAATTTAAGCCCCAAGATTGATTATTTCTTCCTGTCTACTCTTTTCAGGTGTCATTTGTTCTTATTTTTCTAAATCTTTCAAACATATCAATTAAGTTAGTAATAGGAGAGCTCTCCAAGTTTCATTTTGGTTTTGTTCATTTGTTTGTTTGTTTTTATGTGGGCACTTATTATATTTAAGGATTACTCAATAAGATGGAACCATACGTGACACCATCAGTAAGATCAAGAATCAGAAATTAGATAGCCATGTACCTGAGGGAAAAAACCAACTACTAGTATTTTGCTAAATCATAATAATACAACTTCTACTGAAACTTTTGCTATACCCATAGGAAAGTACACCACTCACCCCTCATGGGAGAAGTTTCTTGTAAAAGATTGTAACCAATACAGGAGCCTACATATGATCAAGATGCAGAGAATAAGAGACTTTGGAATGGTCAACCCTAAATGGTTGTATCTATGTCACACCTCTCCCCTGAAGGCCCAAATATGTGGAAGAGAGGGGCAGAGATCTTGTAAGTTCCAAGGGTGGTGGATGAGTTTAAGGAAACAGCATTTTTCAGACACAACAGGGCAGACGTACACATGATCTCACAGAAACTTTTACAGTATAACCAAGACATACACAGGATCAAGCAAGACAAGATGTACCTAGCAGACATCCATAGAACATTGAACCCCAACACTAAAGAATAGGCATTCTCCTCACCAACACATGAAGCATTCTCCACTATAGATCACATTTGGGACACAAAATGAGTCTTAATGTATTCAGAAAAATTATTTTTGTATTTTCTGTGATCATAATGTAATAAAGTTATTTATCAACACCAAGAGAAACTACACAAAGCACACAAATTCGTGGAGAATAAACTTCACATTATTGAATGAGAGATATGTATCCTAGTTTGCTATTACTTGATGAATATCATGACCAAAACCAATGTGAGTGGAAAGGGTTTATTAATGTTTACAGTTTACAATCCATCATGAAAGGTAGAAACCTGGAGACGGGTCCTGAAAACAGGAACTGAAGCAGAAGTCATAGATAAACACTGATCATTGACTTGCTCAATTTCCTTTCCTATAACACAAGATCATAACCAGGGGTGTGGCACTGCCCACAGTGGGCCAGGAATTCCCAAATCAATCATTAAACAATAAATTGTCCCATAATTTTACTTCAGGCCAATCTGATGCAGGCAGTTTTTCAAATGAGATTTCATCTTCCCAGCTGACTCTAGCCACAAAGAAATACAGAATAAATCATTATGCAAATTCAAAATTTCCAGTATTTCAATAAAATGAAGATATAACTTATTAACCTATGAAACACAATGAAAACAGCCATAAGAGGAAATTTATACTGAAATCTTAAATAAAAATTTAATGGTGAACATTACAGCCTTGGAAAAATATGAATAAACTAAAACAAGAGTAGTGGATTGTAAGAAATTACTAAGACCAGAGAAAATATTAATAAAATAAAAACAAGAATTCAAAGATTTAATGAAGAGTTGGTTCTTTGATAAAATAAACAAGATTGACAAGCTTTTTTCCAAATTTACCAAAAGAAAGAGGTGAAATTAATTAGAGATGAAGAGGGCCATAACACATATCACTGAAATTCAGAAAATAAGACAGATGTACCTTATATTCCACTATATTTGAAAAAGTCTGAAAGAGATGAATTTCTAGATTCATATGTCCTACCAAGATTAACACAAGTGAAATAAAATCATCCAAACAGAATAAGAACAAACAAAAATATTGAAGCAATAGTACGATTTTCCCAACCAAAACCAAAAGTTTCTCAGCCTTTAAAAAAAAAAAGCATGTATAACACCATGTCCCTATGGCCCAGAAGACATTAAAGACAGAGAAGATAAAGTGCAGGATCCTGAAGACGGAGACGAGGAGTGCATACTGTCGGGTAAGCACGCGGCGGCTATGGCAGTCATGCACTCAGTGATGAACCTACTAGCCCATGTCCTACACAGTTTGGGTCTGCCCAGTAGTCTGCACCGGATGACATTTAAATTAACAATGGGCAACCAACAGAGACTAGGAGACAGGGAAGAACAGCGTCCAGTTGTGCATCTACTAGTGAGTCCACCATGCTCCAGTGGAGAGTTCCAAAATACAGGCAGCCCAAATTAAACTCTGTGGAACACAAAGCAAAAGAAATAGTCAAGAATGTGAAATAGTCATTGCAGGGAAGAGAGGTGGGTCAAAGCTTATTAACAAAAATGAAAAAGAATGTTTCAACTTTTCTAACTTAACTGCATATTCATTTCCAATGTGGCTCATACTATAAAAGTCCTAGATAGAAACAAAAAATGTTTCAGATCAGCAGAGAAACACAACAATAAGCTCTTCGGTATGTCTGTAATCACACCAGGGAGAATTAACAGTCTCATTAGGGGAAAAGGGCAACCCAGGATAAACACCAGAGAAGAATTTGTAATAAAAACACAGGGTCATGTACAAACAAGGACCACTGGAAAGATATATGGGACGTCCATGGCCAGAACACTCAACAGCCATGGTGAAAGGCTCACAATTTTCCTCAGGAAGTAAATCCCTTGTATCTCCTGGAAACTGGCAGCTCACTTCTCACACACAATACCTGTTTGCCACAAGTTCACATCCCAAGCAACCACTACACTATTTTCATTTGCTTCCATTCTAACTTTTTATTCTGTTGGTAAATACCCTGTGTTACAAGAGCCCAGTTGAATGCTTTCTTCAGGGACGCTCGTTACCTGACTCATCTTGCAGTTCCCAGAATTGGATGCCTTCATAACACAGCTGCATTTACTGTCGGGAACTGCTGCCTACCCTACCGCAAGTCTGGTGAACTGCAGAATGCAAAAAGCTATCTCCCACAATAGGGTGTGTGTGTGTGTGTGTGTGTGTGTGTGTGTGTGTACACAAACGATTGTGTATACGGACTATATGTACACATAAAGTTCTCCTTCAGATCAATGGTAAAAGAAAAACTTTTGAACTTCAGAAAATTCCAAGTATTAACATATATCCAAACAATTTCACATTTGGGGAGCATATCATATGGAAATTCACCACATAACTTAATCATCAGAAACTTCTATCCTTAGGAGCAGAACTATCACCATGAGAGTCTTGGAGGAATTACAGTCTTATTTCAAGGGTATTTCCCGAGTCCAGCATGCCCATATTGCATAGTTTCTCATCCCTTTCTCCTCACTTTCCTCATTTATTGAGAGTGAACAAACTGTTCTTTATAGAACAACCAGAATACTCATTAACACTTATTTATATTCAATTTTCCTCAATAAGGATACATAATGCTATAATAAATATCATATTTTGAACTCATGGTTTTCTAGTACAACTTCAAAAATATGAACATCAAATATTTTATCTTAAAAGGAAAAAAAAGCCAGTGGAAATGTCTTGCTTAAAACGCTGCCCTAAAAAAGTAGTAGAGATATAAAAGCAGGAAAAAGATCTGTCATAGACAAGTTGTGCCCATTCACTAATGCTGCCTGCTTCTGCAACTGAGTATTTTTACTGTAATTTTTATGAGTTTCATTTAAAAGGCACTACCACACAGAAATTACAGTTTTTGCAAAGTCCTAGCACAGCTGATGGTTTATGTATGAAATTCACGTGGTCATATTAAATTACTGCTATTCCAGCTCAAACACACACACTCTACAATTTTCACTCGCAAAGGAACTTAATGCATTCGCAAAGGTTTAACAGCCCTGGCTCTCCATTAGGTGATCAGTGCTATTTGCCAGGCCTGACCCAGCAGTGTAAGCAAAGCTTGGCTGGCACAGCCAGGGCTGCACATCTTCCTAGAAATGCAACCTCCCTGCTTTATGACCTGCCATGGGATAGTTTATGGCTTATATATTTTGTTTATATAAAAATTGCAATGTAGGACTGGTTTTCTGTTTGAAATGAATAATTCCCTTGATTTTAGCCACAACTTTAGTCTCGCCAGTGTAAAGATGGATTAGTCTACAAGATTGGGTGATTTGGGGGATGCAGGTGTAGAGAGAATGGACTGACCTTTGAGGAGATTTGTGAAAAGACACCTAAGAATCAGAAGCCAGCGAGCTGAAGCGTCCACTTTGTCAGGACCTCTGTGTATTCAGAAATACCCTCTCGTCAAGTCTTATCTGCAGCCAGTACACACACATGAAATGATGAGGGCCGACTGCTCCAACAGCAAATGCCCATCCCTATTAGAGAATCTGGAGACAGAGTTCAAACCCCTGCCCATCGCTCTGTAGTAAAAGGCTTTCTATGACTAAAGGACCTTTCAAGCAAAGAGTAAAATCTGCAAGAGTATTGTCACCATGATAGTAGCTGGCCTTTTCACACCAATTGAGAAGGTGGGCTGTCAGAGAGAACACAATGTTCATTGCCTTTATAAACTATTTTCTCCTCTTTTGCTCTGCCAACTCAGAAAAATAAGGCTGATTTTAAAAGAAGCTGCTCTTTGGCAGCCATGCCCACATTCTACCTCTCACAGTCAGGGATGATGCTGATGACCTTGTCATCGTCCATGCATCCTGGATGCACAGCTTATCTGAAAATGGCATGGTAAGTTTTACTAGAGTGCACTTTTTTTATATGCTGCTGGTGAGGGCTGTCATTTTGGTCCCACACCTTCATCAAGCAGTGCGGCTTTATGATGCCTTCCCCTTCCCACTGTTATCAGCAATGTGTGCCTTAGACAACTTATATAACCTGGACTCAAGAAATACCATAGTCCTATAAATTACCTATTAATACCCTGAGGTATTCCCTCCTCAAAATCACCCCTTTCCCACTGAAACAAAGGAGAAAGATAGAGACCCTCCTAATGCTAAGGAAGTAGACTGAGTGTCACAATGAGCAAAGTTTGAGCAAAAGAGGCCTCAAAGTCTGCCCCCACAGTGACACACTTCCTCAAACAAGGCCACACCTACTTCAACAAGGCCACACCTTCTAATAGTGCCACTCTCTTTGGGGACCATTTTCTTTCAGACCACTACAGTCCCCAAGAGATTCCACATGCTAATACTCAAGGACTTTAAAATAACATTAGCTTTATTACAGTGTTGGTAGCAACTGAGATGGTCATGGGAGTCCTTAGGGCATCTAAAACCCACAGTTCATCTAAAATTAAGCCAGAGGTTTAAGGAAAGAATAACAGGGTCAATTTTTCCTTCAGAAATATCGGCCCTAGAAAATCACCAGCCTCAGGGGGTCTTCCTTCTCTTCACAACTCCTGTACTTTGTTCATGCCTACTTGACAATGGACTACATTGAACACTACTCCTCACAGCACCCAGCATTGTGTTTATGAGGCCAGCATTATCTCATCAACAATACAGATCTTTTCAACCTTCCTCTTCTCAAGACTTTACTAGTAAACTTTCAAAACCCAGCCTTATTTCTGAAGTTCTCCTACCAACTGGCCTGTGTTGAGAGCGTGTACCTCTACATTCATCCCCTTTCCATTTCATTAACTTTTTTTCTAGGATTCACTTATTCTAGGAACTTCCAAAGCCTACGTTTTTATTCTTGTTTATTCTACCAAATCAGCAAGCTGCTTTCCATCCAGCGCTCATCCATTCTTATCACTTCAAGCATCAGCTGCCCACCCTGAATGCCCTCAAAGCCCTTCAGCCTGCTACCCAAAAGCTCCAGCATTCAACTGACTGCTCTGCTCCACTCCTTTCTTGTACTAGTTGGGAACATAGTATGTTTGAGAACATACCTTTACAACATGGAAATTCAATCATTTTTCTACTTCAATAACAACTTTTATTTTACCAACCACATTTGTCTTTCACCCACAAATTTAAAAGCTTGTTTTCATGGCTTTCCTTGGTTAGAAATGTCCATAGTCTCTACTTTGTCTGTTTCACTCTTTCTTCCAAAGAATAGTTGCAACTGTGCCCACTCTTCATTTGGCAAAACAATTGGCTTATGATATTTTTGTGTATTTTTTCAGATAAACTATACATTTCCAAACTATTAAGAGTACTGGATAGATATTGATCTAAGTACCTATGAAGGCATCACCATTGTAGGGCCCGGGTCTGCCCTTATTCCTGGGGCTCACCTTGAGGACAGTTTTTGGGCAGATGACTAAGCATTCTGTTTGTTCCTGTGCTCCCTCTGCCCAGGTGATTTGTTGTAGGGCATTGTTGACTCTATTGTTGGTATGGTAATTTCCCACCTGCCTAGGTGGAAGTCCTTGTGCAGCAGTTAGATATGGTAATTTCCCACCTGCCTGGGTGGAATTCCTTAGGCAGGAGTGGGGTATATAAGATTTTCCCCAAGGCTAAATAAACGGCCTTCGGCTGATCTCCTTCCGAATGACCCAGGTCTCTTTGTGTGTTCTTTCAATCTCCAGGCCCTTGTCCGACTCGCATAAGGTACAGTGGTGCGCAAACTGTACCGAGGGGGTAACACAGAATCGGGTGTTACACACCATGATAAACAAACATCTCTAATAACACTCTAGAGTTCTTAGTTCTTCATATTCTCCTTCCTATCATTCCTTTCAGTACAACTTCCCTGGTTCCCAGGAAATCATGCCTGTTTATGTCATATTATTAATGCAAAAACTGAAGCTCCCATATTAAATGGAGTAATAGTTCATTTAGGAGTCATTTTGAGTGATCATGGCCCAGGAAAAGAGATTTAGATTATCCCAAATTTCATGTTCCAACATGGAAGTAGTTTCATGAAGTAGAATAGCTTTACAGAACAAAGAATCATAAAGGCAAGTTTAAAATACACCAGTGGCATATCAGAGAGCCAGTTACAATGAGATGGGAGAAACTTTTCTATAGGCACAAGATGTTACCTGGCAATATTTTAATTTGGGGGTTGGTAAAAGCTAGCAGTCTAAGAAGTTAATAAATTATAAGTTTTTTATTATTCATGGGAATTTAGTTCTGACACAGAGAGGTAAGCTAGGTATGGCTGTTCTGGAGGGACAGAACTCACTGAAGATAAGGTGATTATCTTCTGGACCTCGGACATCCCAATCTCTCCACAGTACTGCAGTTCTTATCAATCAGTTTGGTTTTGGTTTTTTCAAGGCAGGGTTTCTCTGCAAAGCCCTGTGTATTCTGGAATTTGTTCTGTAGACCAGGCTGGCCTGGAACTCACAAAGATCTGTCTCCCTCTGCCTCCCAAGTACGGAGATTAAGTGCCTGCCACTACCACCTAACATGAAATTCATATTCATAAAATTGATTAATTTTCTATAAATGTATAATAAACTATGAATTTCTTTTTTCCTAGTACCTTTCACTAAATGTAATATTTTTAACATCATCCATTTGTATCTATTGCTCACTTCCTATATTTTCAGTACTATTTCTTTATTGATATGCCACAAGATGCTCATTCATAACTTACTGATATCATTTAGCTATCTTTCTGCAGTTTCTGGCTCTTACAAATAGAACAGCTAAGAACATATACATATGGCTTTGTAGGTATTTTTTTCCTACAAAATTTCACTTCTCTTTGTTAAATGCTTCTAATTAGAATAGCTAGCTTATAGGAGACATGTTTGATGTCTTAAGAATCCCAACAAATTGTATTCCCAAGAACCATGCATGACAGAGGCACTCCCAGCACTGGATATGACCCATTTTTTTTTTTTAATGGGTGCCATTCTCAGAACCAGAACCATGCCAAGTTCCATATATCAGTTGTACTTACCATAGTGGTACGGAGTATATTTTCTAGTCCTTTCTGGTATGTATGGCTTAGCACTTAGTTAAGGGAGATCCTCCACACATTTCTTAACATTCCTCCTTTAACTCTAGAACTGCCTTCTTTGGTTTTGTGTTTTTCTAATTTTTGATTTCTCTGTCTATATTGTTGTGGTTTGCCTGAGAATGGATGCCATAGGCTAATATACTTAAATACTTGGCCCCCAGTTGGTAGAACTGCTTGAGAATGATTAGAAGGTGTGGTCTTGTTAGAGGAGGTGTGTCACTGAGGACAGATTTTCAGGTTTCAAAAGTCCATGACATTAGCAGTTGGTCTTTCTGACTCCTACTTGCAGACCAAGATGTAAATCTCAGCTGCTCCAACCAACATGTCTCCTGCTTCTTCACTCTAACTCGGCCCCACCATGATGAAGTCAACCCAAGCCCAATTAAATGCTTTTTTTATAAGTAGCCTTGCTGATGGTGTTTTACATAAAAATAAAAAATAACTAAAACAGTTATTAAAATAACTTAAAAATAATCTATAAGTATATATTTAACTATAATTCTACAAAATGCTCATGACATAAACATGATCCTCCTTAGAACTCTAGGACACTTCAAACTGAAATCATATCATCTAGAAAGCAATAATGTCATACTCAACATAAAGCTGGGGAGGTTGAAGCAGTTTTGCTGGAAGGGTGAAGAATGTAAAGCGGAGTCCTTCTTACTGTGCGATTCCAGCCCACATATCGCTGTACTCCATGAAGCAAAAGCAGCCCAATAATCCCCTTCCATGACACTAATCCCCACAGACCGTCCTAATTGCAACCTAATTCAAGGGACTTAAACAGTGGAATCTCACTCTAAATGCAAAGACTGCATAAGTGTTTCAACTTTAAAATCTTTAGCTTTCATTTTCAAAATTACAAAGAAAAAATTCAAAAAAGCACTCTTAACAACTAAGAGAACAGCTGAAAAGACTAAGAAAACAAAACACAACAGTCAGGAGAAAGCTGAGACGTAGGAGCAGCAGATTATATTGTGAATAATTATTCCATGTTTATTCAGGTTATTTAGCACATTTAGCTTAGATTTTAGTAGAAATGCGTTCGTAATGACAGTTTTGAAATTTTGACTTGATAAACACTCAAAGGTGGTTGAAGAATTTCTTCCTCTAAATTTTTTCACAATATTTTTGCATTGTTGAGATTAGTGCTAGACAAAAAATAAACAACAGTAAAGAGTAAATCCATTAGCTCTTATGTCTAGAGCAAGTAATGTTAGAGGATGGAGAGACTTCAACACCTTGTCCTGTAGCCCTGATACATTTCAATAAATTAGCTTATAAGGGGAAAATGAAACAATATCAATATACACTATATATATATATATATATTTATATATATATATATATAAAACACAGGAAGGTATATTTCTGTAGATGGTAGTTCTAACACAAAAACAATATCATAAGGCACACTGCTGAGAAGGTACGGACATATGACTAGAAATTGAAACACTTCACAGAGGGAAGCCTAGAAACTCTCTGAAGAACCAGGAAATAAACAAAAGCCACAGGAAACTCGGGATCATCTAAATCAGAAAGGGGGCTGTGAAAACATCATAAGGACACAAAGAAGAGGAGGTAAGAGCCAAGAAACTCGGCTTATCATAATAGTTTCCATATGGAAAGTCACATAAAAGGATTTATGCTCAGAAACCAGAAACAAGAGAGATTCACACTGCGAGTTTATGGAGTAACCTACTGATTCACACCCGTATAGCATCAACAAGACAAAGGCGGAAGACCTGAGGAAGGAGACTGTGAAGCATGCACCAAGAATGTACTGCTCTCTTCTCAGGCTCCATCAGAGCTGCCATGGGGTTAAAGGAACATTACAGCTCTGTGCTTCAGCAACATGCTGGTTCACACTGACTTCACAGGTTTCCCAGTGATACCGTCTCACTTCTTGAGAGTAATTTATTTGGGTTTTCTTTTTATACATTTCAATTAAAATTGTACCAAATTATCATTTGCATGATTCTTTTTTCACTAATAACTACTCAATATTGTAAAAAATATTTTTTAGTAATTGATTATATCCTTTTCTTATTGCATTTATTGTATGCTATACATTTTTTCTCCGCTCCCCTCCCTTCCTCCCGTCTCCATTCTGCCCTCTCCTGTAACCCCCATGCTCCTAATTTACTCAAAAGATCTTGTCTTTTTCTCCTTTCTATTTGGATCCATGCGTGTCTCTCTTAGGGTCCTATTTGTTGTCGAGATTCTCTTGGGTTGTATATTGTAAGCTTTTTCTTTGCTTTATGTCTAAAAGCCACTTATGAGTGAGTACATATTATATTTGTCTTTTTGGGTGTGGGTTACTTCACTCAATATGATTTTTGCAAGATCCATCCATTTGCCTGAAATTTTCAAGATGCCATTACTTTTTACTGATCCAACTTCTTTCATGCATTCTTCACTTTCATACTGATAGCTTTTTTATTACTATTATACATACATAAACACATATCAATATGAATACAACCTGCTGAATCTATTTAGTATAGCTTATGTGTGGATTTCAGGGATGACTACTTTATATTGAATAAACAATTAGGGGGCTCATTCCTGGGAAAGACTAAGTCTCCTTCTGCCATCAGTTCTTATTTGACTTAGTTTTCTGTCTAGGAATGGGGTTCTGTGAGAGTTTCCCTTCTATGCTAATTGTGCTTATTGGTGTTGCCATTGTTAGAATCTTGTTTAGAGAGCCACTATACTGTGTTTAGATATCATGGGTGTTGCTTCCCTGTTGTTTCTAAGAGACGCAATCTCGTGGATTTCCTGGTCCTCTGTACAGAAATTTCCTATGTTCTGTCTCCTCTTCTAGAATCTTCCCTGTGTCTTAGGTCAGGACTTATGTTGTAGCTGTATCCATTGAGCCTGGAAAATCTCTGCATTAAGTCCATTATGGTTTTCTGTAGTGGGTTTTCTTTTCTATGGTAGTTTAAATTTAAGTCATCTTAATACCTCTCATTTTAAAATGAGAATCCTAACAGAAAATATCTCTTATGGTTATTGTGAATTACACCACAGTGTAAATGCAAAATGCTTTGGAAAGTTTAGGCATAAAGCAACTATGAAACCAACATCACTTAGCAATGGCAGTGAGTGTGTTGACGAACAACCTGAAATCAAAGACCTATATATTTTGCCACATAAAAGTAGAATGGAAGAAATAGTACATTTGTTGATAAAGAGCAAAAATGTATTTTGTGTGTGTTTTCTTTACTTTAAAAGATAAATCTAATGAGTGCAGTGCCTGTGCTATCGTGGCAGAAAGACTGGTCTGATTTACAGACCAAAACCCTGTCTTCAAAAATAATAATGATTTTATTTTCCCACTTAGGCTGCCAAGAATAATTACAGAGGAATGTTTTAGTATTATCCCTGCTTGTCGCATTTAAAATAGTGTATTACATTTATGTGCTGCTAAGATTTGAATCCATCCTCCCAAATCCATGTGGAAAACTTAATTCCTCTCTGCAGCAGTGTCAGGAGGTGAGGCCTCATAAATGAATGTTGTTCTCACAGGAATGGGTTAGTTATTAAAAGAGCGTTCTTGTGTGAAAAGGCAAATCCAGCCTCTTGTGTTCTCTCACTCCTCTTCCGATCCATCCAAATTCAGCACTGGAAGGACAAGGAACACAAGCCCTCAGCAGCAGCTGGGGGGCATACTCTCAGACTCCCCACCACTTGACGCTATGAGCCACAACTTCCATTGTTTCTAAAGTTCCAAGTCTTACATAACAACACTAACTAAACTTAGACATCCACCTGCAACAACAAAGGAATTAAAAGTTGCATTAACAAATTAAAAAATAAGGAAAATAAGGATATTAATATGCGAGAAAACAAGTCAATTTGAAGGTAATTTCAGGTGGATAGAAATGAATAACCATTGTTTAACAAAGTGATCCCAGAAGTGTAACACATCAGAATAATTTTCATGGCTGAACTAAAACACATATTATTTTAGATTACTCTATTAAGTGGATCTCCAATGACCTAAAATTATAGCACCCTAATCTAAACCATTTTTCTTACATATTCTCATCCATCACTGTTTAAGAATGTGATGGTTCTTCTCGGTTTTGAATTGAAATACCAAATTCTGCTAATTAAATTAATAAAAATTTCAAGAGATTATCTCTCTATGCCAGGCAAGAACTGAAGAAGTTAAATTTGTCCCAAGCAGAAGCAGTATACTTCTATAGCACCCATAACTTCTGAGCTTCTACAAGCAGTGGACTAAAAATAAGCATTGAAATTGATCTTAATTAAGTACATAATTGCAAAAATTGTCAATATCATTATCACATGCAGAAATGTCAGAGGAAAATATATATATATATATACACAGAAATTGCTATATAATTATGAACTAGTCAAGGGGCAGAAACAATAAAATGTTAGTCTTTGATCTGGAGCTACATTTAAGGCAAGGAGATGAGGGGCAGGACTTCTACTCTATGCTCCAGAGGAAAGGGAAAGCAGAATTTGTCAACAGGTGGTTCAGTGTCATAGAGTGAAGGTCAAAACGAGGGCCAAGCTGAAAGATGGTGGCTGAAGCTTTTTGTGACTGCCCTGCCATCAGCTTGTCTACACTCCACCTCTCAAGGACCTGGGATCCTATTGTTCATCTTCACCCTTTGACCCCTACGAGTACATTTACATGCACGACCTTTCAGTCCGCCACTTCTCTACTGACTCCAAGGAGTTCTGCTTTACAAATTAAACCCTTTAATGTCACAAAGTTAGAAGATTTAAAGTAACTATGCTAATGACTGATGTTTGAATTAAGTACAGTAAAATGAAAATAGTTAATATACAAGCAAGCATATAAATTTCTCATTGATTTCATCCGCAAAATGTGGGTATACGATCTGATTGACGGGGTTTATGGGCATAAACAGTCATTTGTTACCTGAATGAGCCTGGACACAGTACTAAATAAGTAGCAATGAAGAATATACCCAGATGAATCTGCTCTTGATTTTCATAGAAGAAGGATGAGCTGGATTAGATGTGTTTACAGAGGAGATATTAGAAAGTAGTCCAGGGTATTGAAATCCCCACAGGATCCAGAAAGAAAGAGTGAAGAAGTGTAAATGGGGATCTGTGGGGAGCACCTGGGGACAAAGACGACAGTGGAGCTGAGATATACAATAGAGAGGTGTCCAATTCTCTAGTAGTACCAGAATGCGCCCTGGACTTTGTAAGATGGGAGGAGAGGCAAAAACTGCAAGCTTAGGACAAACCAAGCACAGGTCCTCAGCAAGAAGGCAAAGCACACAGAACACACAAGCAAGGGGAGTCCTGTGGGAAGAAGATCCCCTTCTCTCTTGACAACCCCTTAGAGAAGAATGCTGCAGGTCGCTATGGTTTTCAGCAGCTTTCTATATTATTCAGGATTTCTATTTTCTGGCAGGTTATCTTTTGGGTGTCTGGACTTAAATCTCAAAAGTCTTAATTCCTATTGTTTCAGCAGCTACATTATGTATGTTGGTAGTTTTGCCAAAGAATTAACAAAACCTTACACTTCCTGAAACAGCAGCACTCACACATAAGCTGTCTTTCCACTGCGAACACACAGACAGGGGGGAGGCTTTCTGCCTTTACCAGAAGAAACAGGCAGGAGAGTTTGTCAGCAGGCAGTTCTATGAGGTCAATCAATAAATAAAAACAGTCAAAATGAGCTTCCAATTAAAGACAAGGCCAACTAGCACAGAAAACTCCACATTGGCTTGGTCTCACATTGGCCTGAATGTCTGCCATCACCCTTGCTCCCAGTTTTACATTACTGTTTAATGGTGAGCATGAATGTTGCAAACCTTCACCAGTCTTCACGTTCTCCGCTAGTTTTCAGAGAGCTAGTTTTCCCGCTAGCCTTCCATTCGCTTCCCACAGTCTCTGACACCCAGCTTCACTGCCTGCTTCAGCTCCCTAGCAATGATTGGCAGATGTCTCTCTTAACTGGGATTCCTTTCAGCTATAAATACCCACTGTTTTCATTCATTAGCCCTATTTCCAGTGCCTTCTGTAATCGTTACCTGATAGAATCTGGTCTCCAAAGAAGTTCCCCTGACCTCATAATCACAAAGCTCTGGGGGACATTCTGGTACTACTAGAGAATTGGACCGTTTCCTCCTTTTGAACATCTCTGCTTGATGGCAGCCTTTGTCACTGAACTCTCCCCCACAGAACCCCATTTACTGCTGCTCACTCTTACTCTCTGGATCCTATCTCTAACCCTGGACCTCCTTTCTTCCTGTTCTCTAATATCTCCATTATAAACCCAACCCAAACCCATGTACACGAATGATATGCATATCATCAGCCCAGAACTGTTGTTCTATGTCCAAACGCAGCCGACTCCAGTCTACCCTCCCTTCCACTTTTAGTATTTACTAGTCCTTAACTAGTTGGTGAATAACTAGATGGGCTCCTTAAGTACACGTGTTATAAACCAGGTCTCGCTGTAGGATCTTAGGCATATAATGTAACCTCTTCAAGTATAAATGTTCCAGACCATGAAACACCTAATGAAGTGGTCATTAAAAGCACAGTACGTAATAAATGTAAATTGCTTGACACAATGAGAAGTCATGCTGTAAGTATCTAGTGATGCTAGAAAGTATGATTTTAATTATCATATATGATTTTAAATATCATGAATAACAATAAAAACATCCTGGCTAACTGCTTAAAATAAAGTGGCCCTTCCTAACGTTAGGCATCACGCATTACTGTGGTAAAATATACTCTGTATGCATGCATATATGAAGGTAGATGTGCTGAATTATAAAAATCACAGAGCCAAAGCAACTGGATGTGAATACTAGCTCTAAAAGGCAAAAAGCTATATGAAGCCATAATAACTCAGTGATTGCTGAATTTTCAGCAATATAATAAAATGCATAAAAAATCAAATCACACAGACCATATAGGAATTCCCCATCTCTCCCCTACCCTAACTCCCTTTCCTGTTTCTTCTTTACGGTAAGAAGCAGTAATCTTCCTCGAAGCCTGAGTTCCACATTCATAGACAGCTTTTCATCAGCCTCATGGTAAACTTGGCAACATTCAGCCACTGGCTGGAGCCAAAAGTTATGATTCACTTGCAAATTGTTCTTCGAAAACTTGTCACCAACAAATTCAAACACTGTTAGGAATTTTAGCCACTGTCCAGCACTGAGGACCTCCCACATTCTCCAAATAAACCCCAAATTTTACTACATAATCACAAGCTATCCCACCACCTGGTCCAAGTTTACTCATTTGATGTTATTTCCAGCTTGTGTGTTCCAAGTCAGCCTCAGTAGGCGGCCCCCATTCTCTGCTGGCTGCCATGCACACTCCACTCTCCTTCAAATGTCTATGTAATCCACTGTGCTTGATAATCGAATGCCCAGGTCACACCATGGTGGACACTGTAGGAGGCCTCCTTTGGATGCAGAGATGCATTCTCTCTTCATCACACATTCAGTTATGTTCACTGAAGCATTTCCAAACACTGCTCAATGCTCAAGGTAAATTAAGTCCAGGACACAGCAATCGTTTGCTACATCCATGTACAGATGCCTTTATCCTAGCCAAATGCTGAGGTCCCACTTTCAACCTAGGTTGGAATTTTGAATCTGGGTTGAGCACAGAAAACGTTTCTTCTGGTGGATACTGTCACAGATGTGAGTCACAGAGCCTACAGCCTCTCTGAAATACGTCCATGAGAGAAGAGCGGGTAGCATCAGAGAGAGTCGGGCTGCAGATGGCAGAGAAGTGCTCTGCTTAATGCTCTCCACGGAAATGTCCCAGTCATGTGATCCGAGAAATCTCGTGCTATTCAGGACTTTATCTTGGCTATTTGCAGTCAGTCAAAAATGATTTAAACTGATATGCGTTAGGATATTGCAAAGCCAAATGCAAAAATATAATTCTTTGATGGGGATTCTTCTACTTAATACAGCTGAAGATAATCTCTCCTTTATAATCATACAAGCCTTCATAGGCATTTTATGACATTCACATTCTACTTTTTTAGTGTAGTAGACTGTGTAGTGTATTCATCAGAGAGGTTTTTTTCTTTAAATAAAAACCTTTTAAAATTAGATCCACAGCCAATATATCTTAGCATTTTGCACACTATAAATTCAGTACAAATGCACATAATAAAGAACACATAAGAAAGTACTGAATACTGAAAACCGAATAGGATAAGAGAAAATTAAGAAGCATTTACTTTTTCAATTACATCGCAGAATCATCCACATTTTTATGAAATGTTAAAACGATCACTATATTTGTTTTCTAATAATATTACATGTACTTTAAGTCTCCTTAGTTACATAAAATCTCAGACTCAATAATTATATTCCAAATCTTTAGATTTAAAACCTTTAAAGGTAAAAATAAATATTAATTACTAAACATCTATTCACCTTTTAGTAGCTTTTATATCTACAGTCTACTTGAAAATAATAGCTTGAAAATTAAAGTATAAGCAAGGCAAATAGTAGATTTTGTAGAAATAACTTCAGTTACCTCCACAAACAATTGGATAATGGACAAAACATAGCTAAATAAAAAGTTCCTAAATTTAAAGTTTATAAATTACATTGTTTGAAGCAATATTATAGGGTCTTTTCTTTAATAAATTTCTATCATAGTATCGAGGGTTTATGAGACGCTTCTTGAGCAGTTGCCCCCGCTGTCCTTGCTTTTACTATCTTTTCACTTGGCTTAAGTGGGACTTTCTACACACGTTATTTGAAAGCGTTTCAGACAGGAGATTTTATTATTCAGCAATAGGAGAACTTTGGCTCTAATTGCTTTGACAGTTGTGTTTTAAATCTTTCATATCCTCATTCACACTAGTCAACCAAGCAAGTCTTTGCCAAGCTAGGGTGAGTTATTCAAGCTTCGACTGATTCAAATGTTTTATTCTGGTGAAAGGGAGAAAATAATACCATATTCAAAACTTCTTGAATAATGATATTTTAAAATAAACTCTAGGCATAAAATAATTAAATACCAACATACCAGAAACATTCTGTGTCGCTGTCTATGTTCCTATCTATCTAGAGTCGCTAAGTTAAGTATAATGATTCTGATCTTTTTTATTTTTACTTTTTTATTTTGATCTTTAAACAGAGATGTTGACTATTAAAATCACCCATCACCAAATACTAACCCTGTACATTCCCTCACTGCCTTTTTTTTTATTTTTCAGCACTAGAGTTGGAAGCTCGGGCTTCACATGTGCTAGGCAAGGGCTCTACCATTGATACAGATCCCGAGTCATCCATGTGTTCCCGTAAAGATATGTAGGTTAAGTAAAGTTGGCTTGCCTAGTAAGTTACTGGTAGTTTTTATAAATACCTAGTCTTACACATGAGACGGTAACAGTGGCTAACACTGGTCTTAACATACGGCTTTTATATTCCGGATGCTGACACAGTTGGCAGAGAAGAACGAGCCATGAGAAAACATAATTTCATGCTTGCATTGTTTCAGGAGCAAGAAAAGACCTTAACAACAACTTTCCACACACATGCAAGCAGTCAGAAACACCACGTTTCTGGTGTAAAGTGGCAAGAGGCAGGGGCAGTGATAGAGATAAAGTGTTTTCCACTGAACAGGAAAGTCCTCTCCACTCTTACTCTCCACGCTTCCTTCCCTCATGTCTTCATGTTACCCATATTGCTAAGTAGTTCCCATTCAGATGGAACAGAGAAAATATGCATAGTGCTAGCATATTCAGACTTCATTTTATTCATTTGGAAAACTACTTCATCTTGACTTACATTCTGTTGGAAAACAGTTAAAGAAATCAGTATAAATACTAGTTATTTCTGACTATCTTAAAGGATTTGCATTGCCCTGACAATAAACTTTCTTTTAAAAAAGGACTATTTTTAAATAAATGCCGATTTGAATAAGTGAATAAATACTGGACATTCTTATATTAGCTGCAACACTAGGTGCCTTAAAATGCTTCATTCAATCATAGCAATAAAAAAATTACCAGCTGAAAATGAGCGCTTTTGCATTTCCAAAAATGACCTATAAGGCCAATGAGATGGCTCAAGGGTTAAAATGCTTGCTTCAGAGCCTGAAAACCTGACTTCAATCCCCAAGACACTGGCAAGACATAGTGGAAAGAGAGAGGCCCAATCCTAAAAGTTGTTCTTCGACCTCCACACATAGACTGTGGCACACATGACCCTCTACACAGACACAAACACAGTAAATAAATGAATGCAACAAAAAATCTAAAAGAAAAAGAAAAATTATCTAAAGCAAGTTTTACAGCATAGTTCACCTTAACTAATTCATTTCACAATATTGCCACATTGAGACCAACAACAATAAGTTCGTTTCTAATTTTAATTAGTGACCTTCCTTCTTTCAAAAACAGACATAGACACTTTTTTGCTTGGTTGGTTGGTCTTATTGGGTCTGGGTTTCACTGTGTAGCTTTGGCTGTCCTGGAACTCACTCTGTTGATCAGGCTGGCCTCAAACTTAGAGATCCACCTGCCTCTGCCTCCCAAGTTCTGGGATTAAAGGCATGGACCACCACCACCTGGCCAATAGACAATTTTTAATGAATAACTGAATTTGGAATTGACTAAAAAGACTTTTATAATAGTCCAACAATGGTGATTGACCAGCTCCCTCCAACATGAAGACTGGTATATACTTTACACTTCACAATGAAGCAGAAGTGAACATGATGAACTATATTATACATGCATTATTTTTGAAAAGACAATAGAATGGTTCAATAACTACAAAAACAAAATACACAAACAGTTCTTGTAAAAACGTTGATTATTTTCCATGTTTGTTGGTGACGTAGTTGCGAGATGGACACTGGACAGTATGTGGACTGTCCCCTACTCTAATGTGTGACCCTGGAATATTTCCTTAACTTAACACCCTTTAATATGCTAACTAACAAAATTAGGAAAACACCACCAGGTTACTAAGAGGATTATGTGAGTCAGTATGCCCACCATTGTTTGAGCTGCATATGGTCAATACTAAGTCATATCAGTTTGGGCCATTACCTGCAATTATAAGTATCATTGTGGTTCTGAAAATAGATGCCATTGGAGTATGGGGATGGTTCAGACAAAGCTGAAACACCTTCCACATTCCAAAATACATCTCATCATTTGTATTTGAATTACTAAGGCTGGAATCTACTTGTAAAATAGAGCATTAAAAGAAGACTCAAGACATAAAATTGAAATGTTGATCAACTCTGAAAAATATTGGAGATGTTCTTCAGTACCAAATAGCTACCCAAGTTTTATTTTTTGAGTAAAACACAAACAAGCACATCCAACTCCTTACTGTCTAAGCTTCCTTTGATTTTTAGTAACTAACAGAAAACTGTTAAGTATGGCCAACGATGCAGGTAAGCAGGTGATCTTCTTTCTAACTGAAGCTTTTTTCCTCAGCAATATCTGCAGTAACCCTGAACTATAATATCCACAGTTTCTTCGGAAAAGCATTCTCTATTGGACCTGATTTTAACAGTTGTCAATCAAGACTGACTATTTTTATTCAAAAGGCTCATTTGATATTTTCCTCACTGAATATTTTCAAGAATGTACTACTGGGTTCTTCAAAATAAATTGTCAAATACCCCAAAGGGAATCATAAAGATCAGGACTTGCAAAGGCTATTATTTTTGTATGAGAAAAACATTAATTTCCTCACTTCTTAAAATGTGCCTGTAAAACAATGTATCACGAACATTTTCTAGAATTTTAAGACACTTACTGCCGACACATGGATTTGTTCAAATGCTGGTGATTCTGAGACCTAATTGCTTTATATTTTAGGGAATTATATTTGAAAATAATATATAGTACCTTATTAGCTGCTTGAATATTGCCAATATTGTTTTTATATTAGTAAGTACTTGGTGCATATTTTAATAATCCAGAAATACTTTGTGGTTCATAAATGTCCATTTGTAATGGAACACTTTATTTGATATAATAAGCAGTTATAGTAGATAGGCTAAAATAATTTCTTATTTACTGCACACAGTTGTATAAACACTGACAAACTGAGTCATTTCATAAAAGTAGGGATTAAAAGTGACTTGGAGAGTATGAGATTGGGAAAGGAGAGTAATCAGTGTAGTCCCTTGCACACAGAAAACATTTGGTAACTGTTATGTCCTTTATGTTTTGAAGGCAAATACAGTAACAGATAGATGAGTCACTGAATAAGTGAATCAAACAATTAAGCAAATAAACAAAATAACCTAAGCGCTAGTCGCCTGAATATGAAAGAAACATAGTTTAATGAACTTAATATTGAGGTCATGAAGATGAATATTTAATCTAATAGGTTAATAGTTTTTATAAGGACATACCTGTGTTATAAAAGGCAAATAATTTTGTGTTTTCAGGGAACAGTTATAGCACTTCCTCTCACTGGACAAAAGGGAAGTACCTCAATGCATATTCCCTGACCCTTTTATATCAGGAAAACTTGGTCATCTTCATGTATTTTTAGCAACCTTGTGAAAAGCCAATTAATGGGGTTGGAGAAATATACAGCCCAGATGTTAAGAGCGCATATTCTTGTAGAGGACCCAGGTACAGTTCCCAGTACCCAGACAGCAACTCAGTATCATCTGCAGCTCCAGTTATAGGGAATCATACACTCTCTCTGGCTTCTGCTGCCATCAGAGTCATATATAATACACATACATACACATATAGGGACACACTCATATACATGAAACTAAATTTAGAAAGAAAAATACTAAGTATTATGGTATATACTGTCAATTCACAGATCATTTCAAGAAATCTATTGTTAATTTCTATGTCAATGTTACAGGGGAGGAGATGTAGCTTAAGAAAATACCTCCAGTGCAGGGATAGCATAATATGAAGTTTGTGGTCTTATTTTAAACAATTGCCATTTGTGATACTCTTTAGTTAATGAAGTGTAACTTTCATTATATGATATTAAAATTGTTTAGTTATTTAATGACTAAAAGTATCTACTTCTGTCTACTGAACAGAAATACTGTCCTACTCTGATTTATTTTAAATCTAGTCAATGAGACAGGATTATTTAAGAGGTAGTTAATAACAAAAATTAGATTCCCACTTCAGATGGCACCAATAAGTATAAGTACATTTTTTATTATTTTATAGTTTTACTTCATATATGGAAATTTATTCTCTATTCTTTTCTTATCAAAATTAACAGGCTAATATATAAATAATAGCAAACCTAAAATTTTGCAAAAATATTGCACAATGGTAATGAATGTGTGGGAGCTGGCCTTTTCACTGGCTTTTGGAACTTTAGAAAATAGTTTAATAAGAGACTTACAACAAGTACATAATTGATGGAATTGTGTAAGTAAGAAATTATAGTTCACGAAGAAGAAACTAAGCATTTAGTTTCACTCACAGCAAGTCAATGGCTCAGAAGGTAAAGGCACTTCCCACCAGCCCTGACCACAGGAGTTTAATTCCAATATCTCACATGACACAAAGAGAGAAGCAATTCCCACAAGTTGTCTTCTGCCTTCCACATGCATGCTGTGGCACACACACACACACACACACACACACACACACACAGAGAGAGAGAGAGAGAGAGAGAGAGAGAGAGAGAATAATTAAAGTCATGTTGAAATTTGATAGACTTCATCCACATCATTTGAACAATAATTTATCCAAAGATTAAACTTTTCCTTCAACAATCAAGTAATCCTGGCAAGAATATGAGCATCCCAAAGTTAAAGCTTGACCAATTAAGGCACAAAGGTCAGGTCAAGAAATCTGTACATACACAAAAGTAGAATTTAAAAAGTAACCTAACAGAACTTCCACCCCAGTTCTGAATGGAAAGGCCAGAAATAGAACAATGTATAAGCGGTTTATGTCTTTCCATTTTCAGAAGGCTTGAGATGCAGATGAGCAAACGTGATGAATGTGATGTAGACAGAAAAAAACTGTTTATGGCTTGGCTATTAAAAATAGACAAAAGAAGAGAAAATAAATTTACTCATTTATCCATTTATCCAACTAAGCTATTATTTGCACAGAAACATGTAAGTATATGTATATCATTTATAGTGTATATCAATCCCAGCACATGGGATGTTTGTTAGAATATGGGAAACAAACATGAAGGAAAAAAGGATGAGCATGTTCTCCATTACCAAGAAGCTTATAGTGGAAGAAGACAAAACATATACACAAAATTACAAGTTTACAGCTCTGTCCTGTGAGAAAAGATGTGTGCTGCTGGGAGAATACAGAATGTTGTGGTGAGTGGTGTTTCCGTGCAGAGATGCAGTCTGGGAAGAAATTGGCTGCATGAGGCAGGCTTGTGAGGGCATCCCAACCATCCTGGGGATCATGAATGAAAGCCATGGGTACTTTTAACTTGCAGAAAGCACAGATGAAATCCAAGGGTACTTAATTTGGGCCTCACAGTTCCCAAGGGTTAGAGTCCACATCCTTCACGGTGGGGAGCACAGCAGCAGACAGTCAGGCAGGCACTGGAAAAGTAGCTAAGAGCTCACATGTGATCTTCACATATAAAGCAGAGAAAGGGAGAGGGAATAGTTTGGATATTTGAAATGTCCACCCCTAGTGGACAGACCTCCTCCAACAAGGTCAGACCTCCCTAACCTTTCTCAAACAATTCCACCAACTGGAGACTAAGCATTCAACAAAGAAGCCTTTGGGGATCATTCTTATTCAAACCACCACACTCAAATACTTCTACCTGGGGCGTGGGACAAGTGGAAAACCATTGGAACTTCTTACTGTCTCTTTCTCCCCTTCAACTGAGCTAAGTAATTGAATTATCAAAGACAGTTTTGCTTATGAGCTTCTATATGCTAAAGCTGAAGCCTTATTCTCTTTACATACAGGGGGTGGGAACAAAGGGGTGAGGGGAGGGACTGGGCGGAGAGGAGGGAGAGAAAATGGCAGACAGGATGTAAAATAAATAAATAATAGAAAATAAATATAAAAGAAATACATAACATTTTTAAAGGAAAGATAAAAGTGTCTTAAAGGCATATAAGGCAAGGGTGAGACCATGGAAGACCATGTAATAAGCATTTGTGAGTACAAACGTACAGGCCATGCACAGCAACATATACTGTGGGACTCTATGGTATGGCATCCCTCTGTGGCACTTGCTTGCCAGTGCTGGCAAGCTTTGCATACAGCTATAGCAATCAGGATGAAACTAAACCAGTGCTATGCTGTGGTGGAGTCACACGGAAAATTCACATTTCACCAACATAGTTCCTCTATTTAATCTTTATATGCAAGCTAATTCACATCACAGAAACATACCTTTTAGGAGGAACAGACTATACTCAACTGTTTTTTGCCTACTATAGAGTGTCACAACCCAATAGTGGCACAAAAGCAGATTCCCAGGCACACTGAAGCCACGAAAAAAGGTTCATGGAGTTCGGCTGGTAATGTCAGCTGAGATTTGCATAAACGGAGAGGATCAAATGTCTATGCTATGTGTGTGTGTGAGGGTGGCAAGTTTCGTGATCTCACCAAAGTGAAAGAGCTTGCTTGAATTAACCTTACACAGGGCCTTAAAAGCCAGGCAGAAAGTCTGTAGCCCGTAAAGAAACAGAAAGAAAATATACTTTCAGGCCATAAAAGGGGCCTTGGGACATACTCATTTTGCTGCAATAAAGAACAGATTTACTCCTGTAAGCTACATGAAAAGCAAGATTATCAGTACAGCATAATCCAATTGTCAGACCTTTCTAAGGCATAATATACTGAAGAACTTTCACATAAGTTGAAGGCAGAGTTCTCCTATAATATACTAAATTGAATGTGTATAGCCAACATCCTGTCAATGAAGTTGACCTGTGCTGGTCAAGCATACCTTTCATAATCTAATTTCAGATATGAACCACCCTGTCACCTTTGAAGTAACCAGCACAATAGTATGGAAAATTAACACTAGTACAAACCATGTTCATTTTCCTTTGGTTGCACATAGGAAAATGACTTCTAACTGTCAAAACTGAAACATGCACATCTTCGTTCTTCAGACATATTTATGATGCAGGCATGGATGTACTGCTCTCACACTTAAATTTAACTCACAGAAGATGGAGCCTAATCACTCTATTTATTCGGTTCCATCCTGTTGTCTGCTGCATCTGACATGTACTCAATAAAGGTAACACAAAATGAATAAAGAACAAACATTTGGCTAAGCATTCCAGCAGCTGATCACAGCTAAAACATTTCAGACTGAGTGAAAAACACATTCACAATTTTCTGTGTGAGCCAGAAAGGCCTTTGAGGTGCATTTCCCCTTGTTCTCAGTGGTAATTACAGCTATATGGCAGCTTTGCCCATCGACACTCTTTGGCCACAGGGGCAGATGTGTTTCTCTTCTGTAATCTTTCAGCTTCAGACAAAGTAGATCACTTTCTGTAATGTGAGTGTGTCTCATCTGATCAGTCAAAGGTCTCAGAGCAGTAGCAGAGGATTTTCTGGAGAAGAAAGTACTCTGCCTACACACTGAAACACAGCCTACCAGTCGACTCTTCTGAAAAGGCAAATATATAGATCATACTGTGTTTGTTTCTCTTGAAAACAGTGAGTCTTATACTTGTTCCATAAAGTGAAGTAAAAGTATCCAGAATCATTGAGAAAGCCATGCAAGGCAAGCGTCAACATAATAAATACCACTGCCATTCGCCTATGTACGTTTGTACCTGCACATGAGCCACCAAGCTGGATTCAGATTCATATTAAATTCAAAGTCTTTTAATTGAAAACATTTGTACAAGGTTTTGATGAGTTTTTGCTGCATAATATTCTTTCAAGGAAGGCAATCAAAGCAAGACTCCATCTTTCCATGCAGACTATTGAAGTCAGAGCTAATCCACACTCTTGGTCCCCATAATCCTCATCTTTCTGTGTGCTCAGGATCCCCATTGTTCTTATCATACCATTCTGTTTGCACAGCGCAAATGTTTCAGGGACTTATTAAATGTATTCCTTTCTTTCAAACACTTCTGCTAAAAACATCCCATGAAGCTTATGTACTCTCAGTCTTGACACAGTTTTCAACAACTTTTATGAGAATTCCCATCTTAGACTCATTAGAAAATGGCACCCCTGACTATTAACTTAGACACTTAATGGTAATCACATACTTTATATAACCAGAATTTTAGCAAAGAATTTACTCATTTCCCAAACTCTGAGTTTACCTGGGATGATTAAAAATACTTCTGCTTTATTTTTTTATCATGCTTTAGAAGTCTTTTCCCATAAGCCTAACTTTTTTGAATCCATATTATTTATCATGGTTATACAAATGGGCTCCCAAGGGAAGAAATTACTAGGAAATATAGGTTTTTCCCTCTGTTTCATTATTAAAACCTTTCTGTTAACAATTCAGGAAAGAAGAAGAAAAATAAGAAACAGATGGACAGAATATGTATAATGTATCTACATCAAAAACATGAAATATCCCACACAATGGCTGCACAGTGCTGTGCTGTGCTGTGTTTCAGGCACATAAAATACAGGAAACTCTAAACAGAAGAGAAACTCTTCCCACGCTACCCTCTAGATATCCCTATACAGGTTCCTGGAAACACATACACACTCTGCAAAAGAAGTCGCAAATGTGGTTAAAAAAAAAAAAAAAAAGCAATCAGCCTGACACACCCTCCCAGAAATGGTCATTAGAAAAACGTGGATCTATGCAGGGAAGCTGGAGGTGCCACATTCCAGAAGCCTTCAGAATGTGAAGGTAGAGTATGTTCCTTCTGCTTTAAGGAAGAAACAAAACTGCACTTTGACCTCAATTCTCCAAATGCGCATGCATTGCTCTTACTTCCTCAGCCCTGCCAACCCTGAATGCATGCAGTACAGATGCAACATCCCTCTGTCCCTTCACTCTCCTTGAGAAGTTAAGTCATGAATGTCAGGTTACTGTGTTCCAAATTAAGAAAAAGTTTTTCGTTTATGAAATAGCCAAGTAGAGCATCATCTGAAGAAACTAGAGACTGGTCGCAGGGCAGTGACATGCCTGCAAAGCACTTCACAGAAATTGGGCAGTCGAGTCATTTTTTAATGTGTGTGAATGTGGTATGTGTGAGTAGGTGGTGTGCGTGTGTGCATGTGTGTGTGTGTGTGTGTGTGTGTGTGTGTCTGTGTTCATGTGTGTGCAGGTTCACGTGCAGTTGGGTGTCTGAGTATGTGGAGGCCGGAAGCTAATTTTCAGTGTTTTTCTCAATTGCTCTCCACCTTTCTTTTACTACTGATTGATTGGTTGGTCAGTTGATTGGTTGGTTGATTGATTGTTTAGTTGGTTGGTTCTTTGAGACAGGGCCTCTCACTAAACCCAGAGCTCACTCATTTGGGATTTGCCTTTCTCTCTCTTGTCTCCTGAGTGCTGGGATCCCGGGTGCATGTAGCTTTTAAGCGGATGCTGGGGATCTGAACTCAGATCCTCATGTTGTATTGCAAACACATTACTGCCTGAGCCATCTCCTTAGCTATCTCATCCCCAGGCATAGCTAGTCACTCTCAGGCAGCAGTAAATTATTCAACTAGTCTCACTGAGAATCTTCATATCTTTACTGTAGACCAGATTCAGAAGCTAACAAATAAAACATAAGCCGCTTGCCTTTACAGGGCATGCAGTACAAGCAAATAGTGAATTATGAAACATTAAATGGAGATTTAGTAGAGACGCATGCTGTTCCTGGAACTCAGAAGAAACTCCTAGCATGAGATTAAGATGCAGTGGCTTCTAGGATCGGTATAATATAAACAACTACAATTGCACTTTGCAACAGAAGTCTGCAAGATGCAAATACCCTGAAACGGACTAGAGGACTTCCTGAAATTCACATTTACCACTCTGTCCTATTCTCCTGCTAAAACTCTCTTGCTTTTAAAAAACATGTTCTCCATTCATTTCCTGATTTACACATAGGTACCGTCCATGTCATCACGCACTGAATTGAATCTTCAGAAATGTCCTGGGATCCCTCAATTCCTATCTTGAGTGGAGAGCTAGGATCCTGTGGTCTTCATCCTATGAGTGCTGTAAGCAGACCTTGCAGTTCTTATTGTCCTATCCCTGTAATGGTAACACATCAAACAATTCCAACTTTACACACCCTCTGATATAGGGACATTTCAAAATGTAGATTTCTGCTGAGAAACAAGAGAAACACATTCCAGAGGCCCTTGGAATTCAAGGAGGAGCAGGTTTCTCCTGGTTTAAGGAAGTGACAAAATGACTCTCCTTTGCCCTCCATTCTTCAATCCATTCTTCCCACTCCAGAACACTCTACCAAAAACTGGACTGCTATTGATGAAGAAGTGGTCTCCTAATGTCACTGTATTGACACTGTAAGAAATGTGTCTTAGCATGCTGGGAAGACAGTTCAGTTAGTAAAGAGCTTGCCTTACAAATTCAATCCCCAGAGCCCACACTGAACAAAAACAACCAAAAGCAAGTGTGGTGGTACGCCGTGTTATCTCAGTGCTGGGGAGATGGAGGCAGGTGAGTCGGTGAAAATAACTCTCCTTCGCAAGTTGTAAGCCATTGAGAGACCCTGTCTCCAAAAAGATGGGTAGAATCTTGAGAACAGTATTTGAGGTTGTCCTCTGGTATTCAGAGACATGCATAAACATATACACAAACACAAAAAGAAAATAAAAGAAGAAAAAAGAGGAAAGAAAAAAAAGAAACAACTCAGTGTCCATTTGTGTCAATATTGCTCAGTTTATATACTTTTTCAGTATAAATCTGTAATGCTTCCTTTAATGACTCAATTTAGTAATGTATATTTTTAAACTCAATTATGAGTTAGAATGTAACTCATTATTGTACATAATTCATACATTCTAACTTTCAAGAAAGTCATTCATTAGAAAGTACTTTTAATAATCCTTAGTATTTGTATATAACACAATATTTCAAAATGTTAAAGCAAATAACTATCATTGAATTATTTGTTTAGTAGATAACAGTCTTTGTTCAGGTGTGTGTGTGTGTGTGTGTGTGTGTGTGTGTGTGTGTGTGTGTGTGTGGTGTGCATATGCATGTATTGCCTGAATTTATTTATACATACCACATGAATGGTTAGTTCCAAAAGATAAGTAGAGGGTATAGGATCACATGGAACTTTAAGATGGATGGTTGTAAGCAATTATGTGGGTGCTGAGAACCAAACCCAGGACCTTTGGGAGAGCAGTAAGTGTTCTAAACTGCTGAGCCATCTTTCCAGAGATATGTCTTCTTAAAATTTAGAATCCATTTGAAATCCAAATTTAAAATTTAGTGTATAAATGTGTTGGCTTTGTCACCTGCAAAATATATTCATCTACTACCAGAAATAAGCTACCCCAAATTGGCATATCTGGGACTAACTGAATTTGGTTTATGGGTATTTCCTTCCTTTCTTCACCGGTTTCTGATACAAGGATACTTATCTCCTTGGTGCTTTTCCTGAATGTCCTTGAAAAACATGGCACAGTAGAAAGGAATAATCCCCAGCCACATTTTATTTATATGTCCAGACAATACTTCAGTAATTCGTTTCACCATAAAAGAAATAACACTGAAAAAGGCAGACATAAGAATAGTCTTCCAAATGAGCAATATCTCACAGAATGAGGGGCTAAGGATTATTTCTGCCATTCTTGTTTGACTTTACTTGAAATTTTGATGTAGCTTATGTCACACTATCTGCCAGTACTGCAAAAACAAAGCCACATAACTACAGCAGCATACAAACAGTCAAACACAGCAATAAAGACTCATTAGCAGATACACAATATTTAACTAATTCCAAGAAAGGGCTTATATCAGAGGACAGGAACTCAAACATGAAAAGCTGTCTCCACAGGATTAATGAAGAAGGTTCATGGCAGGGTTTCTCATGTTAAATCGGGGCAGTAGATCCAGCTTATTAATTAAATACTTCCTGCGCACAGAAAGGCACTAAATTTCTTGAGTGAAGAGTGTCATGAAAGAAAGCATAACATCTGGAATGTATTTTTGTGATTTCTATACATTCTAAACAGATCGAATTTTTAAAAGATTATGTAAAAGCCAATGGATCTCGACTAAACAACTTACTGGAAACAGAGAACCCACAAACTCTAAAGAAGCTACTGCATATGTTGGTATATATGTTGACATCACACTAGACTCAGAAGAGCTTTGCTTCACCAAGTGTGCATTAACTTTTTGACAATGATCATAAGTTACTGAAAAATACCTCCATTCAGTTCTGCCATCGAAAGGGTATTCCCTTTGAAACTGACTTAGACCTAAGGGACAATTTCAGATGTAGTTTGATAGTGAGGCCCTTAAGTGAGGAAAGGTTAGAGATGGCAAAATGAGACACTGGTAATTGCCATAGACTGGCAATAAACTTTGCAGTGCAGTCTGGGAAGCCCTGTAGAAACACATTTATAAATACCCCCTGAGAAGTCCAACAAGTCTAGGAATCTGGGGTACGGCAGTACACCATAAGCAGCTAGCATCATGAAGTCCTGCAGTGCTTAGAGAGCCAGGAAATGGACCATATTTGCAGCAGTGTGCTGGCAGACAACAGGGCGCAAGAAATAGAGTAGTTTCTGAAGAGGCCATCTTTAAAGAAATACAGGAGTTTTCTAAAAGAAGGCATGCTTCAATAGTAGGACAGGTAGACCAAGTAATTTGAGAAGACATGGAGAAAAATATTTAGTTAAATAAATTTCAGCTGTAAGAAAGAAGCCTAATTGCTAAATATCAAAGATTTCTTATTGTAATAACCAGGCTGGAAAGCAGTTATATTTCCTATTGGACAGAAAAAAATGCCCCTAAGTTACAGCTGGGCTAAGGCAGAAGTTTAGAATTAAATAGTTCTGGCAATAAAAACAGACTTTGACAAATGTTACAAAATAGGATGCAAGTAATATCTAGCTAAGCAACCAACTATTTTTCCTCTTTGAGATTATTTTTATCTAATTTAACTTACTGACTTAAACATATTATGATATAGATATGCAATTAGTCTAATAAAGAGCTTCGTGGCAGCCAAGTTCAACTATGTTTGGACTTCTGTCGTATCAACTTTTAAGTTTATTTTCACTACACACACTTAGACATTGATTAACACATCACTTCAATCAATGAATTGACAAACTATACTTCCTCCTTTTCATGGGATAAGAAAATGATTCATAACTATATCTGAAGTTGACTTTTCTTGAGCAAAGTTACTCAAAGCTCTGAGCGAAACCTTCCAGAGGATGAGCTGCACTTCTCCAAAAAAAAAAAAAAAAATGATATAGAATGCATTTCATGATACGTGTCATATCTTGCATTTTCATTAACAAATTAAAATTCACGCTACATGGAGTCAGAGAATTGAGAGGGATGGTGCTGAAGGTCTGGGAATACCCGTTTTTCACATCTTCCATCACCTCTCCCACTTGCCCAAGAATCGAGAGGAGCAGCATGGAAGACACAGTGAGTATATACTGATGTTGCTGTTCCCAGTCAGCTAGACACCTAAAGAAAATACACCCTTGGGTGGTGAAACTTCCCAGAGGGTAAAATGCCTGCCAAGTAAGCCTTACAACTTAAACTATGTGTGCTTGTGTGGAGTCCAGGGTTTGATCTCTGGACTCCACACAAGCACACATAGTTTAAAATATACATAGAGATGTTATATAGATATAATGTTTTTTAATAAAGAAACAGAAAATGTACTCTTTCAAACTTTCTCTGCTTGATAGTTAATAAATTTGCATCATACTATAAAAAGGTCAGTCTAGTCTAAAGAACCTCACAGGTCATCATGGAGAGACACAAAACTTCTTCTTCATTGTTACTATTTGACGTTGCAGGGTTAGAAGAAACATAGGACACAAGTTATAAAGTGCTTATCACAAAGAAGGATCCAGCTCATTATAAATGTTGTAATGGTTGTTGATAAAATTATATCTCCCTGTTCTCAAAATATAAGAGAACGAGCTGCTTGTGTTTGCCAAAGTTCCAGAGGTACCTTCATCTTTAAAGCTTTCTTAGAAAGTCTTTCTTTGGAGGAAGACATCCTTAGGATGAGAGTACAGTCTCTGAATTGCTCTTTTTAAATATTTATTTACTTTATTGTATGCATATTCATGTGTGCCTCAGTGTATATATGTGTATTATGTGCATGCAGAAACCTGCAGAGGTCAGAAGAGAGTGTTAGATCCCCTGGAATGGAAGTTATGAGATACAATATGGGTGCTGGGAGTGAAACCCAGGTCGTGCATAAGAGCAACAAGTGCTTTTAACCACTGAGCCACCTCTCCAGCTTCCAGACAGGTATTTATTTATTCATTCATTTAGTCAGCCAGCATTTACTGAATATATATGAGCTATGAGCTAGGCACTAGTAATTTCTGATAGATATTGAGCTAACTCCAAAATACACTAAATTAAAAGCTGCAGTATGTGGAACACGGTAGAAGAACCAAGAACTATAAGAATACATAATAGAGCAATTGACTTAGCACAGAAAACCAAGAGAAGAAACTTCTACCCTAATATCTGAATTAGAGAAGGGAGGGAAAAAGGCAGAGCAGAGGAAGGACAGGAGTTGTGCTAAAGGACACCAGGAAATAAACACAGGGATGTGACTCAGGAAAGGTATGTAGATTTTATCTAAATTACCTCCAGAAGTAATGCTTTGAGGTGACTCCATGTTTGTGATGCCGGAGCTAAATACCTAAAATAAATAACCAGTCTAATTTCATAAAACTCTTTAAATTATGAATGTAATATAAATAATATAAGACCCAAAACCATATTTAAAGTTCTAGGTATCTGACTAAGTAATATGACCAAACAATTTCATTTTCAATGACTAAGAAGAAATATTTTTAATATCATATGGCTAATGTTTGTAAGCATAGATGGCCAAATTCATGTTTCCTCTTAATGTATCACACAGGCAAACATTTAAACTGAAAAATAAACAAGAATATTTTGTCATTTGATGAAGTTGCAGATGGCCAATTTTACATCTTCATAATTACCCTCAGCTCCCAAATGAAGCGTGTTTTCTCCATTAAGGTTTTCACTCAGCCTCTTTTTGTCCTCACTGCTTCTTTTACCCCATATTTCATTATTTATTGTTAACCGACACTCTTGCATACGATGATCATATCACTTGTAAAAGCTCATGTCCTTTATATAAAGCTAGTAGCTTTTGTCACTACCCAATAGGGAAATCAAGTAGAAGCTGTCAGTCATATAGTAGCCTAGGTTACATTATCAAAATGATATACCTGCGACATCATCTAATCCACAACCAAACAGCAAAGAGATCAGCTGACAGAGAGATAGACTGATCTGCGCCTGGCTGTGCTGGAAATCACTCCACTCACACATGAATATGAAATCTGATTTAATAGGCTTTCACTCTGTAATGACTTATGCAAGCACTGTCAACAACATAGAGATATATGAAAATCTTTTAATTCGGCTAACCTGAAAGTAATTCCATTTGGTTATTGAAAGTCATATCTATTGTTTGCACAATTTCTTTACTGTCGCTGTAACATGCTTCTGTGCTGTCATGTTGAAGATCTAGGCACCAAGTCAACTCTGCTGTTTCTCTTTATGTTTATAAAATGAAGAAACACATTTTAAGCATCCAATGGTTCTCTAAAAAGTCTCTCTCACCTTATAGATGGCCCTTATATATAAGCTGCATCTTTACAAAGACCTTCAGATTCTATTTCATACAATAGCACAAACTGCAATGTACACATACACACACACACGCACAGTTTAGAGCACAGATAGGTCATGCTACTGTTAGTAATACAGTCTCCTGCCAGGAAACAGCAAAGTGATCTTTGAAAATGTTTCTACTATTGTGAAAACATTCCCACAGGCCCAGTATCACTGTACTATAGTCACGGCAAGTGGTGTAAGAGTAACCAAAGTGTCACTTGTATACATGTAAGAACTTGGGATATAATCTAGTCCATGCAACAAATCCACCAATTGTCAAATACAAATAAGAGTAAATATATTATTTAGTGGGTATCCCGACTGGTTGAATATTTAGCACTACCGAATTCTATTTCAAAGCAAACTTAATCTACCCTGTGTCTTCTTTGCTGTTCTCTAGTCCAGGAGATGCAGCATCGTAGGTTTTGTGATCCACAGTTTACTAATTCTACTACCCCTTAACTAAGAAAATTTAACCTACCCACCGAAGACTTTTCTGACCAAAAACCTAGCATGACATATTACCGTCATGCTCGGAACCCCTGAACTACTCACTAGACCTGAAGTCTCAAGATATCATGGACTGTTAAGTCTGCATTTAAGTATGCATATCAGATGCCTTCAAACTGCCCACAAGCTTCTGGAAGGCAGGATGAACAGAAGAAAGTCCCTGTGTGCCTCACAACACTCAAGGCAACTCACTGTTCAATACAGGTCTTTAATATGAATACTATAATGAGTAATAAAGTACAATAAGAAGGCAAATAACTGCTACTGCAAGGTCATAAATGTTTCATTTTCTCCTTCGGGAACTTGGTATCAAAATAACAGTCTATAGTATAAGGAATGGCTTTAGAAGAAGAAACAGTGGCCGATTCCAAAGGCGTTAACAACGTTCCATAAATATGACTTCCAGGATCACAGTAATGGAATTATTTCTATGTGCCAACAGACCCAAGAGTGTTGCTGTGTAACACAGCCTTGCTATGATACTAAATTCAATGATTTAATGCGGTGTAGCCAGAGTCCACCAGACACCAGACGTTCCAGCACAACAGATGCACCTTAAGCTAGCAGTAATATTACACATTAAGTAAGAATAATATTACACATTAAATAGGAACCCTCAACCCTATTCAAATGAACAGGGCTGTTAGGGAAAGCTGCCCACACTGGGACTCACCCAGAGGAGCTTCTTTTTAAATCACAGCAGTTCTGCTCAGTCTTTTTGGTTAAACCAGGTGATGACAAGTCACTCTGATAATGTCCACTTACTTTTTTTTCGTGTGTGTAACTATTGAAGGTGTAGTTGTAATACGGAATTTCAGTCTGACCAAAGAAAATTATACTTTTGGCAGTCTTCAGGAAAATTCAGCTTAAATTAATGAGCCCCACTACCACAGTCCAGCCAGCAGTTTCTATAGAAACATGGGGTGTTACTTCAAAGGAAATAACAAATTCACTAAGGTACTCTGATAGACGCCTCCCAACTCACATCTAAGCTTCAAATTATAACCCTGTAATTGGCACCTGTTTAAAGCAAATACAAAGAGAAACCAAAACAAACTAATTAGTCTATAGCCTAGATGAAGAGTACTCTAGGTCGTCCCTGTCCCTGGTAACTATATTTTAAAGAGTTGGTCATTGCAGACATAAACTCACTGAGCTGCTGCTTCTACATCCTCCCTGGGGCTTTTATAATAACATCTCTTCACGTAAAATAGGTGAACAGTCTTTGAACACCCCTATGGGAAGGGAAGAATGGAGGGTGTGGGTTACATTTCAGGAGGAAAGTGCTCAACTGGGATGGGTTCATTAGTGAAAGCTGCTGAAACCAAGCAGGTTTTTTGTCCTATGGTGCTGGTGGGGACCTTAAGAGGCAAGGGGAGCAGACAACCAGGACACCAGAGCATCAAAATAGGGATCCATGACCTCCAAAGAGCACTTCTACCTGTACAGATTGGAGTGAATTTCAGACTTCCTTCTTTCGCTTTATACAGCATGTTCTACAAGAGGGTAAAAAACAGATTTGCTTCTAGTTCCGAGCGGGAGGGGCTGATCGTACACAGAAGGGAACCCCGCAACTCTGCCATAAATAGCCTTTCTTCTCACTCTGGATACTAGCCCCTTTGCATCAGCAAGGCGCAGCTTCCTCGCAGTAGCGCCATTCACAAATCCCTTGGTCGCCCCTTTGCGCACGCTCCCTGGGCGCTGTACTGTGTGCGCGAGTCCCTAAGACAGGAGCCAAAAGGTGAGGGGCCTGGCAGCCACCTGCTGTCAACGCGGGGCTCACTTTCTGCCCCGGTGACTCGACGCGAGAACACATACAGGAACACCCCACTCCCGGACCCCGCGAGCCCCGGGTGCGCCACAAAGCAATCTGTCCACTCTGCGTGGCGGGCTCCGGAGGCAAGGGCGAGCGGCGGTCGGAGCGCTGCCTGGGGCTCTCGCCTGCCCCACCGCACCGTCCCCGCCCCGGCCCCGAAAGCACCAACTCTGCCACGAAGACCCCTAGGGTGTAGGGGTGGGCCACGCCGCGCAGTGCCCACGCCCGCCTTGCGAGTCCCCCCCACCCCGCCAGCCCGCGGGGCCCGCGGCCGAGCCGGGCGAGTCACCTGGCGCTCAGCCCAGGCCGGTGCGAGCCGAGCGCACCGCGCTGCTACCTGGAGCTGCGGGCTGGTCCGGACGCGACGTCCACTCCCGGTGGTTCGGCCACTCTCTTTCAGCACTCCTCCCGCCGCTCCCGCCTGCGCCACCGCAGCTGCTCCGCAAGAGCTTCGCAGTCAGTCATGATGAGCGAGAATGGGAGCGGGCGGGGCGCGCGGCGGCCGTGGGTGGGCGGCGGTGTGCGCAGCGGGGCCGCGGGGCGGCTGCAGCGAGCGCCTCCCGGGCAGGCCGCGCTCCCGGCGGCAGGAGGCGGCGCCGCGGCCTCCGAGCGGGTGACAGAGTCGGGCCGGGCGGGGGCAGCCCGAGGGCGGCGCTGGCCAACCGCGTCGCTGGCTTCCGCGCACGCAGCCTGGCGCGGCGACACGCGCACACCCGCGGCCGAATCGGGGGAGGGAGCGGAGCCCGCGGAGCGCCGGATCCCCGCGCGCAGCGAGTCGCCTGGGAAGGTCGGGGCGCGCGGCGGGACGCTGGAGGCTCGGAAAGCGCTGAGCCGGGCTCTCTCGGAAATGCGGATATTGTCTTTCCGCTCCTGGAAATCGGGGTAATTGAAATGTTCTGTCCCGGTTTTCCTGTGTCACCCGCCCCGCGATCGTCCTGACAACTCTCTAGCTAACAAGGTAACAAGCAGCCAGCCTCCTTTCCTTTAAACAGGTCACGCCTCCCAGTTAGGGTTTGTGGTGATCAATTGTAAGAATAAAGAAGCCTTGAGACCGGCTGGGAGTGGACTTCTTTGCTACACGCGTGATCCTGGGGAGTATTCCAGAGTCAGTGACCAGCTTGACACCATTTGACTGATGACCCCTTGGAGAAAATTTGTCCCTTTTGAGATGAAAAGGATCTCTGATGCGTGGTAGGGTTGTTTACCTAATTTATTTCCTGGTGACCCTGTCTCCCCTTGCACTGCCTCATTTCCTTTAAGGTTGTATTGGGCCTGAGCAGTTTTCCACCCATCCTCTTCTTCATCTTTACTCCTGGTAAGTATGTCTGTAGCAGACAGTACAACACAGAGAAACCATTTAACTCTATCAGAAACATGTAACCCAGTCCACTAGAATCTAGAACCATGTTAAAGTATAGAGCGTCACACTGCCGCGTTCACCTATTGGCACATTTTATAAGCTTCTTGCTCAAAGTCCAAGGTCTTCATGGTCTGGTACACTACTTTATTGGGGAAACAGCCAGCGAGTGAAAATCACTCTGCACTTCTTTCAAACACACGTGCATATTTGGGTGCATGTTCTGGTTAGTCTGTCTGACTTCTGTGCTGACTGTGGAGGTGGGGGAGGGGAGTCAGTGTACCCTCTGAGTGAATCTTTATGATTGTGGTTATTATATGTTCTTCTCTGAAAATAACTGCTTATATTTTTATTATTAATATTCTTAATATATAGGACAAAACCAGAAACTCGGAAAGGAGGTAATAAATAACAAGGTTAGCGCTGCATTTCTCCTGTTGTGTGACTTAACGACAGTTACATATTTAACATTTTTGCTCACGCGCATCCAAGTGTCACAGGGTTCTCTCTAGTGAAATGCCTAGGATTGATTATACATGTATGCTTCCACACCAGTTTCTTTGGGTTCTGGGAGTCCTCCTGCTTGCACAAGGAGCAGTTTAGACACTGAGCCATATCTCCAGCCCCAAGCCTTTTATTTATACCTTTCTCGAGATGGTGCCCCTGTGACCCACTCTTCCGTGTCTCATGCAATGAGTCCATTGAGAATGGTTCAGACACATCATCAGGACCTGAACAGGACACAGCCAGGATGCCCTCGCTTTACTGTCCACCCAAAAGTACTGTATCAGTCACAAATCTTAGGCGTTCCTCAGAACTTTGGATGGTTGTTAATGAGCTGACCTAGCACCCTCTGTGTCCCAGGCCCGTTCCACTCACAGTGTAAGAACTTTAAGATGTGCTCACTTTGAGGAACAGACAAGGACTTTAATAATCTGAAAATACTCGAACTCACAGACAGAAAAGTTAGGAAAGTTCCCACCCCAGTCTTCAGGGGGAAAAATCTGTGGTTCCCGTAAAAGACAAATCTGTAGAACAGGTATTTCCACACATCTTCAGCTGGTGAGTTATGAGCTGGAAATAGACATTAGCTGTACATGAACTTTTTTTAAGTTCTGTCCACTTAAGAAGGATTGTGCTTGATCATACTGGGCAAGTTCTGACCCTTCTATTTACTTGGTTCTCTTTATCTTATTATGATCAATAGTGATTTTACTCTATGATGTAAACTTAATTATATGAGATATTTCAAGGGCATTTTGGTAACCACAGCTGACTGCAGTTTTCACAGTCACAAATGCATTCATAATTGGTGAGAACCATGACAATCTGTCAGTTTCCTTTTTCATTAAGACATTAAAGCGAACATTTTCTTATTTTATGAATTTTTTCCCAAATAAGGGTTAGAATTCATATGCACTAGACTAAAAGACACTTATGAAAGGATGATTCATTTTAACTATTTTTTATTTTTCTTATTTAAAAAAGTCTGTGTAGAAACCTCATTTATAAATTCTATTGGACACTTCAGAAGGTTAGTAAATGAATTATTCTCTTTTAAGATCGCTTCCTCTTTCAAGTAGATTTTCCCATTGCGACACGCTCAATGCTGTAATTTGTGTTGTGATAGAAACACAGGAAGCTAATAACTCTTTCCAGTTTGTTCATTCCCATCTCTTGTGCGTTTGCTGCTGTTAGGTTCCCAAGTGCATCTAACTGGCACGTTGAATGAAGATTTGGCATTGCAGTATTTGATGAAAGCAGAAAAATTCGGTTGCCAATTACATATGTGCCCCTTATGTGCACTGCGTTCCCACCATAGTGATGAGCCAAATTAGGCATTCCTAAGTAGTACCACCAAAATCGAAAAGTAGGGCTGAGAAAAGATAATAGAGATATCTTTTTTCTTTCTGACTCAATTACCAGTCATCAAATAATTTAGAAACTGAATTAACCTTACAATATTTGCGAAGCAATGTGGAAAAACATTTTAAAAATGAACTGGCGATATGGATCAGTAGCCAAGTGCTTGCTGCCTATGGGAACCTGAATTTGGTCTCCAGCATTCATACAAAAGGCAGGCACAGACAGTCATGCACACTGTGATTCTAGTGCTGGAGAGGCAGAGACAGAAGGATCTTGGGAAATCTTCGAGTTCCAGGTTCATTGAGGTTACACTGTCTCAAGAAATATGGTGGAAAGCAAGTGAGAAAGACACCTGGTATTCACCTCTAGCCCCCACATGCACATACATACACATATACACAAAATTGAACTAATTTTTGCAGCTCTTTTCTTTCCTAGGTATTGTTCCTTAGGATGACTGCTGTCCCATGAAAGCTGCCTGTGGATACCTGGGGAGAAGAGCAGCAATTCATGCAAAGCGCAGCTGGAACAGAAATTGGTTCCAGACATGAATGGATACAGCATGAGATGGATTCAGCTGCAGTTTGGGGCCCAGAGAGCATCAAAACTGCAATCTTAATGTGAAAGCACATTAATTGGTATAATCAGCCAGATAATAATGCATAGTAGACAAGAAAACTGAGTTTTCATGAGCATAGCAGTGGTAACTATTGCTTAGTAAATTGTCTGTGTGTGTGCGTGAAGAGACAGGGAGAGGAGGGTCTGGGGGAGGGGCAAGAAGGGAAAAGGAGAGGTAGGGAAAGAGATTAACACAACAGCAGGGTCTATTCATGAAGAAAGCTAGACGGAAACTGAACTCAGATAGGCGCATTAATCCACATGGGTTGTCTTTGCTGTCCTAGCCATCAACACCCAGGATTCACCATGTCAGGCAGGCTGGGGAACAAGACTTCCCTGCCACCAGGGATCCCACCTGCCACCATTACACAGGATTCTAAGCATGCCAGAGGAAGAGGCTAGGAAGTCGAAGACACTGTGGGTGTCTCCAACCCAGCAAAGAGTTGATCTTGAGTTTGCCGGAGAGGGTCCCAGTTTAGGGAGCTGAAATAGTTAAGGTGGGAAAGCTAAAAACACTAATGTCCTTTGAGTGCAAGTCTCTGAATTGTTTTCAGATATTATTTATTGTATCTGAAAAATCCATACAAACAGATTCGTCACTAGAAACTGCTTGTATTATTTCTTTATATTTGTTTCTGATTTTCAGTTTTGCTGATGAGGTATTTGAGAAACTAACTTCAGGATTCTTTGCCTCCTCCTGATGTAATTACCGTGTTTGAATAATGTATTTTGTCCAATAATGTATTTGAATAATGTATAGTGTCCAAACACTTTTTAAAAATATACTAGATTAATGAGTTAATTTGTTAATATGTTAATGTTTTGGATATGAATCATATCCAACAAAGTAGACTTTGAGTTTTCTTCTCTGTATTGTCCTAGCACCTATGTGATAATATGCATTTCTTGCCAACAGATAGGCTTGATACATCATAAAGTATCAGCTAAATCATTCCTAAAAAAGTATCTTGCTAAAATTTGAAACTAACAATAAACATATGAATAAATATATTTAACCCAGTAGCAACAGTAAAACTTCAATGAGAATGGATTTATTTTGCTTAAATATATGACAGGAAAACAGCACTTAATAAAATAGTCTACGCCACCTTAAACCAATACTATGGAAAGCTGAAAACTGGTTTTACCATCTGTCAGTTTCTATACTGGCAGCTTCACAAATGAGATTTCTTTTGAACAAAACATCACAGCAGGAGCTACAGACATGTGAATTGTAATTAAAATGTGAAAATGCATTTCCCAGTTTTTGTCATTTATAATAAATATATTGTTAAATATAGATTTATAAAATTATATGAAATCTAACCATTTCAATTTTCCTAATCTATACATTATTTCATCAGAATTTTGGTGTTCATAATGAATGCGTTTGCCTTTTCAACATGTGTTTTTCTTAGGTCTGTTTCACTCTTTAATGAGGGTCAGTTATTTTCTAATCATTCAAATACAAAAGATGAAGAAAGAAATCTTCATATTTTATATAGTCAATGTAGATCTGCTGAGGACAAATGTTATTTCTTTACATTTATTTAATGGTATTTTATATAAACAAAAATAATTATTTCCTGAAAAATATAAAGCCAAATAAGATCTTTAATTCTGTAACAAAAACTTTGCCTCCCTTTTATATTTTCAAAGATAAGAATATTCTAGTTCTTAGCTTTTCCATATCCTACAAAACAAATGGATAGCACATGATATGTAACCATTTGTGCAACACACATTGGATACGTGTGCAAGAACAGCAGTAAAATATGTGTTTCAAATTGTTGGCATATTAGCCAAAGTTGAAATAGCATGCTTATATTCAAAAAATTTAACCTCCATTTCTAATATGTGAGTGTTTCTAGAAATCCAGGTTAATTTTACAGTTAGTCAATATCCTTGACATTTGTTACTATAGAATTTATTGCACACATTTGCATTTTATATTCAAACAGAGTGTTCCTAACCTAGCCAGTGCAACAATGCTTTCTTTCTAGTACACTGCTTCCAACTTTACTCCAAACATTAACATTATTAAAAACAAGATTGGGACTGGAAAGACGGTTCAGCTGTAAAGAGTGCATACTCCTCTTACAGAGGAGCAGAACTGGGTTTCCAGCACCCATGTCAAGCAACTCAAAACTGTCATATGTAACCCAGCTCCAGAGGATCTGATGCCTTCTTCTAACCTCTGTGTGTACTTGTACTCATGACATACACCCACACACAGATACACAAGCATTTATATGATTAAAAGAATAAAATAAAACCTTAACTGTGCATTGGAATAGGAGTTTGTCACAAAATCACATGTTTCAAAATACAGCTGTCACCCATTCTTCAAATCACACACTTCTTACACTGTGGTGTGAAAACTGGGAGCACTAAGGCTTAGGATTCCCCCACTTGAACCTCAGTGGAATTTTGTGAAGACATCAACCAAAGAAAGCTGGGGACAATGGTGTGTGATTTCCTAGCTCTGTAATCACTACCCACTTTGTCACTGTGCATCTCCCACAAATACACATAGTTCTCTAAAGTGATAATGGCTGATTGGATCACAATTTTGTAAGTTGAAAATCTAGTTAGGCCTGTCCACATCACCATGCAGGATCACAAGTGTGAAAGCCGAGTTTTGTATATACAGGTTCTCATTTTGAGTCTCTGAGGTACACAGCCACATCCAAGCTTCCTCTCCTGATAGAATACTGCTCCTTGTGGTCCAGAAACTGAGATCTTTGTTTTCCAAATACGTGACTCTTTACCTACCAAGAGAAGCTCCAGATCTCCCTAGTACACATCTTGAATTTCCTCTTATTTCACCAATGAGAGAAAACTCTGCCTTTAAAGGAACCCTGTGATGATGTTATCGGATTGAGAAAATCTTATCTTATGTTGACTGTGAATATAATATTACTAATCACCCGAGTAAAATCATTATCTGCACAAGCTCTATATACATTTAAAGTGGGGATGAATATGTAAAACAATGAGGCATATTAGGGGTTAACCCACAGTTCTGCCAATCTCCTTCACTAGACTAGAAGCCAAAGGTGAGCTCAGGAAACACTTGCTTATCGTTATATTTCAGAAGCACTGGATTAGGGCAGAGGAGTAGTTCTGTCATTGTGGATTCACTTTGAACTTTTGTTCACAATTTATGTGTTCTAGGGGTGTATTGTTGTCTAGTTTTATCTGAAAGACTTGTATTTTCTTTAAACCATTGGTGATCTTTGGTCCCTGGTTATTTTTTATAGGTTGTTTTTTCTTCCTAGAATGACTTAAAAATGAGAATTGCAGCTATCATTGAAACAACTCAATAAGGTAATAGAAACTCATGAGAATTCCTTCAAATCTATATTAATCATGTTACTCTCTAATCACTGTTATGTTGGTTAATAACCAAAAGCATCCTCGTCTCTATAGCAAACATCAGAAAAATCAAACTTGGAGGGACACTAACCATGCAACATATTTGCTGTTAAATTCACTAAGTAAGTCCAACGCTAGGGACAGAAAAAAATGTTTCTTACAACTGACCAAGGTGCAGAGAATAAGAAACTGAAGAATTCTCAGTCCTAAAAAGGGAACATATATAATGCAACGATTCATTGAGGAGAAGGAGTGGAGAGAATGGAAGAGCCTGCAGTGGTGAATACTATGAGGAACATTATGTTCTGGATAGCAGGACAGCTGCAGATGCAATCTCACAGCTGCTGCATCAGCGTGCTCAAAACTTGTGGAAGCACAACTCAAACCAAATTGTTGTAAGGAGACAGGATTGTGAACAAAATCCAAGCTGTACAGAAAGTGGCAGATGTTAACTGATGGGAGAGGAAGGCACATGTTATTTAAGAGTGGAGCCCCTGGTAAGTCAACCAGTCTCCAGTAAAGATGACACCCAAGAGTATGTGGGCAATGCAAATTGGTCTTGAAGGATTGAAGCAAACAAAAATGGTAGATACTTAGGTGGGAAGGGAAGGAGGATTATGAATTGCAAAAGAGTTAGTGGTGTTAATATGATAAAAGCAAATTGTAGGAGAACCAGGCATAGTGGTGCATGCCTTTAATCCCAGCACTCAGAAGGCTGAGATATGATGATCTCTAAGTTTGAGGTCTATATAGTGATTTCTAGACCAGCCAAGGGTGCATGGTGAGACTCTTTGCTTGTAAGCTAAAGATTGAATCTATTTGGCCCCATGAACTTATTTGTCCCCCACCTTGAGTGCAGTAGGAGAGTTAGTGTAGTTATTTGCGACTCGTGATCGCCAAGATCGTGAGATCTCGACTGTAGGAACTTCTTCTTCCGTATTGAGTTCTTGTTTTTCTGAGAGTGGATGAATTACTCCCACTTTAGAGCCGTAGTGTGTATTTTACTAAATAGTAGTCGCCGTATGAGATTCGAGCAAGATTTCTCTTGATTGGAGAACGTCGAGTTTCGACTTTTTTTCCTTCTTTCTTGAGCTTTCGCCCCTTAGAGACCTGTATTTGATTTTGGCATTCAGAGTTTTCTCTGGAAGATCTTTCGTTTTAATTTCGGTAGGATGACGGAGAGAACACACATCGACAAACAGAATAATGTAGACTGGAGAGTTAAAGTCTTTTCGAGGAAGCATGTTAGAAAGAGAGAGAGAGACATTAATGCATGAGAGAGAGAGATGAGCAGAGATGAGGCGAGGGAGGGGATAGGGGAGGGGGGGTAGGGAGGGAGGAGGGAGAGGGCGGGAAGGGAGGGAGAAGGAAGGAAGGAAAGAAGGAGGAAGGAAGAAGTGAGGAAGGGGAAAGAAGAAGAGAAAGAAAGAAAGAGAGGAGGAGGGAGAGAGGAGAGATAGGAGGACGATGAGAGTGAGATGAAGGAGATGGGAAGCGAGAGAGAGAGGAAGGAAGGAAGGAAGGAAGGAAGGAAGGAAGGAGAAGGAAGGACGGAAGGAAGGAAGAAGGGAGAGGAAAGGGGAAAAAGAAGAAGGAAAAAGGAAAGAAGGAGGAAGGAAGGAAGGGAAGTAAGGAAGGAAGAAAGGGAAGGAAGGAGAAGAAAAGAAAGGAAGGAGAAAGAACAGAAAGGAAAGAAGAAGGAAAGAAAGAAAGAAAAGAAAAGGAAAGACAAGAAAGAAAGAAAGAGAAAGAAAAGAAGAAATAAGAAAAGAACGAAAGAAGAAAGAAAGAAAAAGAAAAAAGAAAGAAAGAAAGAAAGAAAGAAAGAAAGAAAGAAAGAAAGAAAGAAAGGAGGAAGGAAGGAAGGGAAAGAAGGAAGGAAAGAAAGAAAGAAAAAGAGAAAGAAAGAAAGTCTTTGTATCAAACTTTCAAAGCACTAGTTTTAAAAAAACAAATTTTCTAAAATGTTGCCATTGAAATCATTATGAAGATGACTGGAATGCAGTGTGAAGTGCAATGCAAAGGACACATGAACACTCGTGGAAATCAGTCCAGAAATACACACTCAAGCCGTTAACTCTTGGTCCTCCTTTCATTTTGGTGAATTCTGCACTGCAATGGATTTCCACTACATTGATCTAGCTGGATACTAAGTATTTTTAGAATGATTTTGCCTTAGGACTAGTCAGAAGTCTTCAGAGATTTGGAAGAAAGACTCAGTGCAGCTGCTTCATTCCATCTGAAGTTCAGTGCAGGGAACCAGATGCTGATTCAGCTGGATTCTTGCTGTAGATCATCCTGCTGGCCAAGGTCCTCCAGATCCTGCATGATCTCCCCTAACCTGTTTGAATAAGCACCATTGTGAGTTGTGCCATAGCCTTCTGAATACATCACTTGCATCACTGAAACTGGAGGTGAAGACAGATGGAAGTGTACAGCATCTGCTGGGGTCTAAACTATCAATTTGGACAGTCCATCATCCTCCCTCCATATGTATCTTCCAGTCCCACAGTTGCCTAAAGTCCAATCCATGGATTAAATATTCATCCCATTCTGTTTGAGCTCTGCTTCTATGAGGAAATACACACATACACATGATTAGCCAGATATGCTTCTCTGATGAGTCCATGTATGCTTGAAATTCCAGGACCACCTAAATTTCAATGATGTTCAAGTTTACATCTCCAGTATGAAATTCTTGAGGGTCTCAATGATCACTTACACTTCTTCTTGCATTAAAATACATCTCAAAGTTGACCTCTGCAATGACTTTCAGACGGTCTAGAGAGATGGATGTTTGGTTACAAGCACTTGTTGCTGATGCTCAGGAGAGAGGTTCGGTTCCCAGCACCTACGTGGAAGCTCACAACCACCCATAACTCCAGTTCCAAAGGATGTAATCGCCATAGGCACACATGCATCCATGCAAAAACACTCATATACATGAAATAAGATGAATCAATTTTTTTATTTTTATTTTTTAGGAAATACTTACAGAATTCCTCTAAAAATTCTTCTGTGATCTTCCCCATCATAGCCAATAGTAATTTCATTCTTGTGTCATTTTCTTTTCTCTTACCATGTATGTGATGTGTCAGAAAATCTTATCTTCATCTCTACATTATATAGAATAGTTAACAAGTTTCAAAAGTTCTATTTCCATTGCCTATTCTAAACTATTATTGTCTTTCACCTAAATTTACAAGAGAAACGTAATTGACTTCTGCTTCCTCCATTGTCCTTACCATATATACTCAATTGTGTTATTTTGGTGAAATCTGAATCATTTCATGCCAGTTTCCTCAAAATCCCCATATGTACCCTACCTAAATAATCAGAACAATTTATAGATTCAGCATTCCAGCAGCCTTCTCCAACCGTCGTCATAATCATTATCATCATTAGCATGCAGTATTGCTGGAGCTCTCTGCAGGTTCTTTTCCTGGGCCTAAGCAGAGGTCATTCATTTTTTCAAGCTTTGCTTACAAGACATATTTAGCCCATCTCTGGACATGTATCTGAAATACAACTACTTCTCATTGGTTGTTTGGTCATTATCCAAACATACCATATTCTGAATATTTATTCTTAGTATTATCTGTTTTCTCACTAATATAAAAGACATTGATGGCATGGATGTTTGAGTTTTCTACCTGACTGCTGGAGTACTTTGCATATAGTGACCTCCAATAAACATTTGTTAAATGAAAATCAAGTCACTGTTAAAAACCTATGAAAGTAGATATGAGAAGAGGAGACTAAGAATTTCTTAGCATTTTGAACATCTCTTTAAAATGTTTGGTGTGAATAATTTTCTAATAAATCTCAGTATAAGGCATGCACTAACTAAAATATGTATCTTGTGATTCCAAATGGTCATTTATTCGTTCACTCATTCAATGTACTAGGCAGGGTTCGCCAGAGAAACAGGCCAACAGAACATGAAAGACAGATACAATCCCACTCTGTACTGGGTACTGGAGCAGTTCCAGTTATCTGAATTTCAGGGCATGATAATACAGTCTCATAAAGCACATACAGGATTATTAAGGGTTGCATACAGGATTGCATATAATCCCATGTGACTAGAGGGATCTGAAAGACATGTAAGAAACCACAACATATGAAGAGATTTATCATATGTATTGTGTCATAGGATTACAGTGAGCCAGAAGTCTCAAACATGCAAACTGCATCCTAGAAAGCACTAAAAACAGATGGTATACTTCAGTGCAAATCTAAAGACCGACAGGCCGGAGGCAATGAATGATGTATCAGGACAGGAAAGTCAAATGTCCAAGCTTATACAGAATGTTCTCTCTCTTCTGCCTTTCTGTTCCGTTTGAGCCGTAAACGGTTTGTATCATGAGCAAAACTTTTTTTTTATTTGTAACATAAGCAAAAATGACCAGAAACAGACCCGTAGAGCTATCCAGAAACAACTTTGGGCTTTTTGCAGCCTTGCCTGAACTGGGTGTTGTAGTCTTCTGTTGATCTTAAATACAGGGTGTGAAAATAAAATGAAGTACAGCATAACTTACCTCTATGGACAGAACAAAGGCTTGTATTCCCATGAGATTATAATGGAGCCAGAAATTTGGGTCTATGGGGTGACTTATAATCCATGGCAACTCTATCACAATCATGGCTCATGTAGGGGGACAAATTCTGCTATGAACATGCATGTCATATTGCTAATCAAATAACAGTAGTCTATATAGAACCTGATATTTGATAATAATGCTAAACCTCTATGTTACATATATTTAATATGTATATTTAATTTATAGTAAATATATTTAATTATGAAAGTTGATATAAAGAAAAGAGACTAAAAAAATCTTAGCATTTTGAAAATCTCTTTAAATTCCTTGGTTTGAATAATTTTCTAATAAATCTCAGTATTGTACGACATGCACTAAAATATGTATTTTGTGATTCTAAATGCTCATTCACTCAGTTAATGTATGAGGCATATATAATATATACATTATACATATATATATACATACTATACTTACTTTTTGTCATTATTTTAGAGGGAATCCTTTCACTTTTATAAAAACAGTAGCTGTACTATGCCAGCAGCAGCATCTGTTGATTATATCAAGGCGGATCCAGTGACGTGCCTATATGACATAAGCCTATGGAAGAATACTGGATGGTGCTCACATATAATGAGATTGCCTAATGACAGTTCTCAGGACATATCCCCATCAAGAAGTGATGTGAGGCTGTACAGTACACCCTGAATGCCCTAAGGATCTCCTCCAGTTTTTGTTGCTAGTACAGATCAAACACAAGATACTGTAACTCTTTTTGACTTGATGACTCAGAAGCAAGAGAAGTCAAAAGTAGGCCAGTGGCTAACCTCCCTGTGTAGACTCATTGCTGTGTCTCATGGTAGAAGCATGCTTCCTTACGAAACTAAAACCTGTCAGCCAGCAGAGCATGAATCACAAGAACAGGAAGCAGACCTGTTCTGGTACGTGTAGCTGTTAAATGACCCAACACCCATGAGTACTACTAATTGACGAGGTAACCGTAAATACCGAGGAATAACTTAGAATGCATACAGATTTTTGGAGAACGTTGCTTCAGCACTATGAGTTACTCCCAAGATCACCCCAGTCTTCTATCATGTAAATAGCTTCAGGATAATGGGAAGACCAAGAAATTCTGAAAGCATGGTTTTCTAGCCACAGTTCTTTTGCTATAACATGTGTTTTCAAATCAGAAGCAACACTGTGAAACACTGGTGATGTCATTGTTGAGATTTAAAGGTGAAATTGTAGTGGGAGCTGCAGTCTGCATTCCTGCCTGGCTCCCGGCCACCTGGCTAGCTTATGCCCGGAAACAACAACACACAAACTGTATTCATTTAAACACTGCCTGGCCCATTAGTTTCAGCCTCTTACTCACATCTTGACTAACCCATATCTAATAATCTGTATGCCACCACGAGATCGTGGCTTACCGGGAAAGATTCAGCATGTCTGACCTGGTGGCTGGCTTCATGGCATCTGTCTCAGAGAGGAGAGGCATGACGATTGCCTGAGGCATCTGCCTCACTCCCAGCATCCTGTTCTGTCTACTCCACCTATCTAAATCCTACACTATCAAAAAGCCAAGGCAGTTTCTTTATTAACCAACGAGAGTCCTCCCATCATGAAATCTCCCCATAGGCTCATGATCAGAATGCTTAATCCCCAGGTGGTGTTGCTCCATTGAGAAGTTCTGCAACCCATAAAAGGTGAGGCCTGGTAGATTGCTGGTCCTTAGGATATTATCACTGCCATCTCATTCTTGTTATCTATCTCCTGGTGAGCTGTGATATAAACAGACGTTCTCTGACACTTATTCTTATTGCTACGACATTATGCCCAAGTGCACAAAACCATGCAGCCATGAACTAAACCCTACCATGAGCCAAACTAAATCCTTCTTCTTGTAAGTCATTTCTACCAAGTATTTTGTCCCAGCAATACAAAAATAATTGCCACAAATGTATGTAGTATTCTATATATGATAATTTAAGCAGGAAAAGGTATATATGTATCCAGTAGAAATTTCTACTGAATGATAAAACACCAATTCTTCCACAATGAAGTCATCCACTGTACTGGGTACTTGAGAAACAATGCTGTGTTGAGGACTTAGTTTTCGTCTCTTAGTCTCTGCTGCTGCCGGCATACTGGACACAGGATGGTAGCCATAACCCTGCCATCCATGCAAACCCATATTTCATCTCCATCATGCTGTTTTTGGGCCCCTTCTTTTTCATGAATCCATAAGTCAGTGGCAGGGTTGCAGAGGGAAAGAAAGACTCGACTAATATCCACAGTGCAGGTCATTCAACCACTTGGTACTACAATGCCTTCTGCTAAGGGAAGTCTCTAGTGAGAATCTACATGAGGCATTTCACTTTTTTGTCAGTTTTCATGTTTGTTTACAATTAAGAGATCTCATTTCTAGCACTCATAGCTCCAGAGGTTTCCGATGCTTCTCACCTCGGCACACATACACACACAGAGACAATATACATGATACATATAGCCTGACATGTAACAGATGTCCACTTTTGAATGGTATTTGAATATCCTTCAGAACATCTGTAAACAAGACTGAAGTTCTTCCATAACCTTGGCCTTTGATAGAATTTTCAACCTGCCCAACACCACTGTCAGTTTATCTTAGAGAACTCCCCATGATTCCTTAGGGAAGGTAGGAAAGAGAAGACGATATGGGAATGGGACCCATAGGCATTTGGACCATGTTATCTTGTAACTTGTGCCTTCAGAACCTGCCTGGGCTCAATTATGTACATATGCACCACTTCTATTTCATGATGGAGAGTTACCATATATGCCTAAATTTATAGATTGGAAGGCCAAATGAGAGTCCATTCATGATGGATAACCTAAATTTAATGGGAAGTTAGCAGTGTGATGTTAACTATTAAGACTCAGAAAAACTGACCATGGAAGGAAACAATTATCTGTGAGTGATAGCTTGAATTTGCTCACAAATACTGAATTCTTCACTGTAATTCAACTAAAAATGTTTACAGAAAGATAAAAACAACAACCCTAGACATTTCTGATAGCATTGGAGTTGTTGAGACATACATCCCAGTGTTACAGGAGTTTGTACAGTTGACTGAATTCATTACAAGACCTCTTACTTTGGGCTCGACTGAATACTACTAGAACCTTTTCAGATAAAGAAATAATCTGGAGTAACACATACAAGTGAGGAATATGTTGTCTCACAATCCAAATATGTCCACTCTGTCTTGGGTGTGGCTCTTCTTGGATATTTGAGCAACCTCATACAAGATATCCTTTATCTTTGGCAGAATTTTCAATATACCCCATACCATTGTATTGTATAAAGTTTACTGAGTAGAACATCTCTGATTGTTAGTGAAATTTATCGCATCCTCTAGCATGCAAATGCCTTATCAAAACATAGAGATTAATTATTACTCCTTGCTTACCAGGTGCAATCAGCATAATATATCTAGTTAAATGGACCAGAAGAAGGTAAATGTGGTCAAGATCCCTGTGAACCAAGTGATGACATAAGGCTAGAGACCTGACATACCCAATGGAGATAATCAAGGTTGATTTTCAGGCATCCTGGATAGTGTTCTGTCAACTTGATGCAGGTTGGAACCATGTAGGAAGAGGGGCTATCAATGGAGAAAATGCTTCCATAAGATTTGCTTGTAGGCAAGACTACAGTGTATTTTCTTGATTTGTAATTGATGAGAGAAGGCCTGGCCTAATCGTGAATGGATCTTTCCTCGATGCATGGTCCTGGAGTGTAGAAGAAGGCAGGCTGAGCAAACCAGTAAGCAGCATTCCTTCATGGTTTCTGTTTCAGTTCCCACCTTTATATCCCAGCCCTGAGTTCCTACACTGATTTCTGTGGATGATGGACTCAAACTGTAAGATGAAATAAATCCTTTCCTTTCCAAGTTGCTTTTGGTCACAGTGTTTTATCACGGTAACAGAAACACTAATTAAGACACCAGGCTTGCCAGATAAAAGCAAGCTATTGCTGCTCCTCCTTAAAATGCAGCAATGGAGGACTTAAAAGGACAATAAATAACTGCACACCCAGTTACCAGAAGGGTGGGTTAAAAAGTACCAAATTACAGCAGTGTGATAGCTCCTACAAAAATCTCAGTCTTCTTATTCTTGTTATAATCTGCTTTTGTTATTCAAGACCGATGCATCATCCACACAATGCAAACATGCAAGTTAAATGGGAGAAGGTGGTTGATGGTAATTGACACCCTGACATCTTTCAAGCTTTTGTGGTGGAATTATCTTTGCAATTCTTAGATAGACACAGCATTACCTTTGAGTTACTAATGTCCTGGATAGTGCTGACAGCTTCCTCTGGCTTTCTCTAACACAATAGTCTTCACTTTCCATGCTTGGAAACCAAACTGAGAGTTCTTTCAGCAGCTACTCATGCTTATCCAGTAACACATACCAAAACTGGGGAGAAAGCTATGGGATGCCTTTGTTGACTCGTGGGACCAACTCTAAGATGTTCTTAGCTTAAAAGTCCGTAGATACCTAGCATCTGTGACTGGAGTTCAGTCACAAGGGTACACTGAACCCCTTGAAATCAGAGTCTAGTCACCTACAGACTTCTTACTTTACTACTCCCAGTACACACTTGCTCTGGTAGAGGCAGTGAAGCATTTTTGGAGAAAGCTGAAATGAAAAGTTTAGCTACATTTTGGCAATGTAGTGGAATATATGTCTGTGAGGGGGTTCAGCTTCTCTTCCAGGAAAAAAAGTTTTGGATGGGAAACTAATTCGTATCTGAGAAGTGATGGTGGAGTTTGGGCTCTTTTAATGATTGTATTTGTCCACTGTATGTATTTGATATGTTCCTGCTCATATCATTCAGGTAAGTGTTTGGTCAGTTTTGTCTCTGGTTTTATTCTGGGACCATTACTCTTCTTATCTGCTGATTAACATCTGACTAATAATTGTGCCTGAACGAAATTGTTCTGATTTCTGTTCTGACTTTGCTGTTCATTACAGTAACTCTGTTGGTCTTGCTTATAAGTCGTAGACTGCTGCTGTCTACTCCCATCCTGGGACCTCATTATACTGTTGTATTTAGGTTTTCCCAACTGAGTGGCTACAGTTCCTACCATAAGATCTGACCCACAGGGATGTACAATCACAGCCTATCAAGGCTGTTGAGGATCTTACCACAAATCTAGTTCTCAAATAATTAATGAAATATGTCTTCTGGACTCTACCCATGTGATTATATATATGCTAAATATTAGAACTCACTTTAACATTATAATATCCCTTAGCCTTTGACCTTTACATTAAATCAAAGGAGGTTGGGTGTTACCAGTTTATTCACAGTAGGTATCCTAGTCTATTTTATAATTCTGTAATAAAATATCTAGGACAGGCATCATAAATAAAATCGAATAACTTCAAAGTTTTCAGTGTGCAAAAGTGTTGTTCTGTCACCTGTTTGGAGCTCACGTGATGGGAATACACAGGGAAGACAGAAAACCACAGAAAAAGAGGAGGCAATGATCCAGGGGCATGCCAGACTCTCAAAGTAACCTATTCCGGAGGGCATTAACTCCTTCAAAACCCATACCACTCTGTAATCTCAAAATTAATCCATTTATGGTGCTCAATCCCCCAGTACGCTAATTACGTTCCATAAGCGGTTACCTCTTAAAGGCTTGACAACCAACTCAACACATTCCTGCTGGGACCAAGATGACAACCTAAGAACATTCAACAAACACTTAGAAAACTAGGTTCATACCACAGCAATGGATTGTCTTCTCGTCTGTTTCAGCCAAACAACCAAAAACCCAGATGTGGAGTGCTTGCTAACTCTTCCAGCTAATGTATCAAAGCTAGTGTATTAAATATAGAGTATCAGTTTAGAGAGTTCCATATAAATGCATTTACTCAAGCTTACATCTTCCACCATTATTCCACATTTTCTCAATCCATTTGCACACATGTCTCCAACACAGAAATAAAACACTGAAGCAGCACTTGTTTATTCTAGCATACCTCCTCATGGCCCAAGCTTTGTGGCTCACATTCACAGGCTTGCTTGATTGAGTCAATTTACAGGTCTAGAAGAAAAGCATTGACATAAGTTGCTAAGGACAGTCAGCATTACTTGGCACAGCAGCTGGCTCAATGAGGTCCATCCAGCTGTTGCTAACATATGGAGTGATACCATTGCCTCTGGTATTTGGGAAACCACTTATAAGCAGGTTGGGGATGTCACTCTTCCTTGGGTTAAGGAGGTCAGGCCTTATTGGTAATAAGGAAGTCACTTTTATTTTGCTGCAGAGGAGGCAATTCTGCAAAGGGTGGGGAGTGTTTTGTCAACTGCAGGGAAACATTCATTAGAATTTAGGACTCAGGGTTTTCCCTTCATGGAAGCCTTCCTGCATATCTTCATTTCAATTCACCCAAATTCTCATTGTTTCCCAAACAATGCCCTCAGGTTTCAGCAGGCATTCTGTGAAGATAGAAGTTCTGCTTGTACTTGCCTGCAGCCATCGCAGGGTGAGACTGTGTTAGTTTCAGCTGCAGCTACAGAAGCAGGGACCTCCCTCCTGACATATCTGCAAGTTCACATTCTCTCTATGAGTTCTTGAGTGGATCACAGTGCCCTTCCCTTTCTTCCTCTAAGACTCTGAGTACCTCCTCCGAGAGCAACTAATCAACGGTACCATCTTCACTGGATCTGCAAGAATGCATTGAATAGCATACACAGACTCATAACGCTTCATGTCTAATAATGACTGACTAGGAGTAGCCAGTTTGAGTATCTCTATAAATACTTCATGCCACAGACTTACCTCATTAAAAAGAATCCTACTAGAGAGCAAATTCCAAAAGTCTCAGAACCAATTCAGAAAAGTATTTCTTAAAACTCTATTCCTTTAGAGCCATGTTCTGTATGAAAATTTGTATTAGAATTCTCCAGACCAAAAATATATGTGTGTATATGTATGTATAATATGCACACCAAATAGCTGTATAAACATAAAGATGTATATATAAAGTATATATAAATATTTACAGTGTAAATATTATATAAAATACCATATAAATAACATTTATAGAGAGAAAATGCATATGATAAGAAAAAGATACATAGAGAAATATAATGTAAATGAATGTAAAATGAATGAACTATTTATGAATATGCTTATATGTGCACACGCAGAGAAGTCAAGAGAAAGCTTTTTTACAAAATTGTCTAGCTGATTCTTAAAGGAATTCATAATCTCCCATCAACAATTCTGAGAATCAGGAAAACCAGTAGGGTAACTCAGTCCAAGTCCCAAGGCTCCAAGAACAGAGGTGGGAGGGCTATGTTGACATAGCACTAGTCAGTCAGAGAAGGCAGTAGTGCTAGTGTAGAAAGGGAGGGGAAGATGCGTGTCCTTCTTCAGTGTTCTGCTCTTCTGGGGACCTCAACATAGTAAACATTATGCACCAGTTAGGGCAATCTACTGTACTTACAATACTGATATAAAAGTTTAAACTCTTTTACAAACATCCTTAGAGATGCATCCAGAATGATGTTTACCAGTTATCTGTGCAATCCTTTAGCCCAGTCCAGTTAACAAAGTAAAGTAACCATCATAATATCATAATCTACAAATCTAGGAAGAGAGAGAGAGAGAGAGTGTGTGTGTGTGTGTGTGTGTGTGTGTGTATGTGAGAGAGAGAGAGAGAGAGAAACACAGAGAGAGAAAAAGAGAGAGAGAGATAGAAAGAAACAGAGGGGGGTACTTAAGCAGGACACTAAAACATGGAAATAAAAATGTTAAAAATATATAGTTTAAAGAAAATAGAATGGAAAATCAAAAAAGATAGAAAAATAAATAAAATTTTTAAAGTATACATATACATCAACAGGTGAGTGTAACACACACACACACACACACACACACACACACACACCAGGTAATATCCAACCTCATTTCTAAAAAGAGATTGGCTTGACTGCATAAACTTTGTTATATAGTATAGTGTAATATTTACGCATTATTTGAATTTCTTATGTTTTATTAATGGTTTCATTTTAAAGTATAAATGTTTCTTCTGATCAAAGGTATTATTTTACAAAACACAATTATGAAATCAAATTTAATCTGCAAATTTTAGTTTTACTTTTCTTAATAAGCTAAAATAAGATTGAATTGATCATCTGGAAGTCATTCTTCACTTTTTGGTGTGTTGTGTTTTGAGACAGGGTCACACCATGCAGCATTGGTTGGTCTGGAACTCATTATATGGACCAGGCTGATCTTGAGCTACAGAGATCTGTCCACCTGTGCCTCCAGAGTGATGGGATTAAAAGCATGTACTGTCACATGTGCCATCATCCAGAAGACTCAAATGATTTCTAGATTCATGTGTAAAAATGGAAAATATTTATACTATGGGTATATTTAAGATCTACTTAGAAAAAAGTAACACACAGGACACATCTAAATTTAAAAAATGCTGTGTTTTTGTTTCTTGAAATGCAATGGAGAAGGAGAAAGGTACACAATTTTGTCGCTTGATTTATTTAATTTCATATTGAGTAGTTGACATAAAAATCATTAATATTATGGGTAACAAATTGTATATTGAAGCAAAATTCCTAGAAAAGATGTTATGCTTCTCTGGAGAACCACTGCGTTCTGGAACCATTTATGTGTGTACTGTAAAGTCTGGAGCCATTGTTTAGGGGAGACACTAATTAAAAGAACAATGAGAATATTTTATTTCCATCATTGGTCTTCCTAAGTTCAAATGGCTATGTCAATATGCATACTTCAAACGATACTTGTATTTCATAAATATTTAAAAGGATTCTATTTTAATCCATATACAGCCTCAAAATATAGGTCAGATAGCTTATAGAAAGTGCACACTGAGAAAAAGCTTTTCCCAAAATAGAGAGAGGTGTGTAGAAAAGGCTATAAAACCTTTGTTACGGTTTGGATGCAGAATGACTGGTAGTCTCTTGTGTTGAACAACTGGGTCCCAGTTGGTGAAGTTGTAGAATGCTATAATCCAACCCAATGGTTCATTTTGGAGGGAGCTCAGTAGGCCAGCATGCTGCCAGAAATGTGGGCAGTGAAAACAGTGTGCATGATCTTTCAAAGGGGAGCAGGCTTTCTATGGAGAACTGGGCTACAGGCGACACGTGGTACATTCTAGCAAAGTATTTTCCTGTATTCCCTGTGTTCTGAAAATGTGAGTGAGAGTGAATTCAACATAATCGGCTAATTTATTTGGTGAAAAATGTTTCAGAATAGTAGACCATTCCGGCTGTGTCCTGACTTGTACTCATTCATTTGAGCAGGTTTCTAGTAAGATCCTGAGATGAAAGAGTAGAAAGACATCAGAACACGTGCGTTCAGTAAGAACAGGAGCAAGGACACAAGAGAGGTTACGGAATCTCATGCTAGGTGAAGGAAAAGGTGCCACTTAGAGGATGTGTCTGTCTGAAAGAGATTTCACATAGTCCAAACAACTTGCCAGAAAACTTTATAGGACAACCTCCAGATAATAAGGTGTCACTGATAGGGAGCTCACACCATGACCAGGACTGCTTATAGCTGTCCTCTAGTTAAATTTTGATTTCTCTTCTAGATCCTGAGGAAGGATTTAGCTTCTCTAGGTTTTTTTTTTTTTTGTTGTTGTTGTTGTTGTTGTTGTTCCAACATAGCCACATGGAGGGAATCTCCCTTTGCTGCTTTCCTCTGGCCAGGTCTGACTTGAGACACTGCTCATGACCCTTACCCCCAAGGTCAATAAAAAGACTCTTGAATTGAAGTGAGACTTTGCATCCTCTAGTGTGGTAATAGGAAAGGTGATATGAGGGCAGGATTTTACCCAACAAACACAAATTCTTTTGAAAATGTCTGAAAAAAATAAGAATACCTGCAAATATAGAACACCCAGAGTGCCTTGCCAAAAAAAAATATTTTCTAGATACTGCCAAGACCCTTAGACTCTGTGGAAGCTGTGGGAAGAAGAGGCAGGGCTACATCCTAAAATGGCTGCATAATCTGGCGGCAGCAACATTGTAACTCTGACAATCAGGCAGACAGAATACGAGAGCCTCAGAAACAGGAGTTCTTACGCTGAAGTTCCAAAAGGCTGCTGCGGTCAGGCAGTATGTGACAAGGTCATATTTTCTGCATGTAACTCCTGAGTAGGCTGTGAATAAAGCTGTGAAGCTGATATGTAAGTTGCAGTGCAGCCCCCACAGTGATGGAGAGGCCAGGAATGTGAGCTGTCTGCCAGGGAAAGCCGCAGGTACTGAGCGAAGCCAGCCAAAATGGAAGCACATTCATGTTTCAGGCAGAAGCACTCTGGATGCGGGGTTACCCAAGGCAATCGGCACCCAGATGATGAAAGCATGAGCAGCATTGTCAGACGTAGAGTTCTAGCGCTTGGTGTTTCCCTTGCTAGGCTTTGGTATTTCTTTGGTCTTGTCTGTCTTTACTCTCCTCCCATTCTCTCCTTTGGAGGGGGAGCATTTCTTCTATGATACTGTATATACAAATGGGACATCACTATGTTTTTTGGTTTAGTGAAGTTTTACAGTTAAGAGAAGCCTTGAAACTCAGAAGGGATTTTGAGCATTTGCTATCTTTAAAAAAATACGGTAACTGTAAACCTACAGTCGGTTTTAAATTTAAACTGAGTGCCCTTGCACTGCAAGATGACTTTGAACCTTTGGGAGACAAAAAATAATGCTGTGGTTTGAAGCCTCAATGTCTTTTATAGTCTCACGTGTTTGCATGCTTGTTCCTCATTTGGTAGTTCTTCTTTGGGAAGTTGTGAAACCTTTAGAAGACAGATCCAGTTTCTGTGGAATAATCCTGTACAATGTGAATATGAATTCTTCTCATTGGTTAATAAAGAGCTGGGAGGCCAAGAAGCTGGTAGCCAGGCAGGAAGTATAAGTGGGACAGCTAGACACAGAGGACTCTGGAAGGAAGAAGAGCAGAGTCAGGGGAGACACCAGGAGCCACAGAGGGAGCAGGACATGCTGGAGGAGAGGTAAAGCCACAAACTATGTGGCAGGACGTAGATAAATAGAAGTGGATTAATTTAAGTTGCAAGAGTTAATTAGTAATAAGCCTGAACTACCAGCTGAACATTTGAAATTAATATTCAGTCTCTGTGTGGTAATTTTGGATGTGGCTATCAGTTATTTGGTAAAAAGCAGTCAGAACAGGAAAACTCCACTTACAACCCTGGGGTGGATCTTTATGGTTTACAGTTTAGTCCTGTTGCAGTTGTGGTTCACTGTCTTCTGATCTGCTGTACTGTGAACAATTAGACTGTCTCTTGCTGCCATGAACACCCCTGTGTCTTCATTGTCCCAGAACTGTACAACAATGAGTCCTTTCTCCCAAAGTTGTTTCTATCAGATATGCTCTCACAGCAGTGAGAAGTAGTCATTAGTATGCTCTCTAGAGCTGGGTATCCTTTATAAAGAAGCACTCACACACAATAACTATGAGAATGGTTTGCTTAAGAATAATGTACACATTTTTTATTTTTTATAATTTTTTAAAAAAGAAAACAAACTATCTTTTTTTCATTTTACATACCAATTCCAGTTCCCACTCCTTTCCTCATCCCATTCTCTCCACCTAGCCCCTCAACCTCACTCTCAAGCCACTCCACAAAGAGGGTAAGGAACATTGCTTTGGGGAAGGTCCAAGACTCTCCATACTATAACTAGGCTGAGCAAGGTATCCATCCAAAGAGAGCGGGTTTGAAAAAAGCAAGTACAAGCAGTAGATATAAATCCTGGTGCCACTTCCAGTGGCCCTGCAGTCTGCCCCAGCCATATGACTTTCACCCACATTCAGAGGGTCTAGGTTGGTCCCATTCTGGTTCCTTCCCTATATGGCTTGGAGTTAGAGAGCTCTATTAGCTTAGATGACCTGTTTCAGTGGGTGTCCCCATCATGGTCTTTTTCTTTGCTCATATTCTCACTCCTCCCACTCTTCAACTTGACTTTGGGAGCTAAACCCAGTGCTCTGCTATGGGTCTCTGGCTCTATTTCCAACAGTTGCTTGATGAAGGTTCTATTGTGACATTTAAGGTGTTCATCAATCTGACTACAGGGCAAAGCCAGTTCAGGCCCCCTCTCCTCTATCGCTTAGGGTCTTAGCTGGTGTCCCATTGTGCATTCCCACACATTTCTCTAGTTTTAGGTTTCTTGCTAGCCTCATAATGGCTCTCTCAATCAAGATATCTCTTTTCTTGCTTTCATATCTGTCCTTCCTCATCTCTACTATACTATACCCTCAAGTTCTCCTCCACCTCCCTTTTCCCCTCCATTTCTCTTCCACTCTTCCTTCTCCCCCATCCTCCATGCTCTGAATTTTGTCAGGTGATCTTATCTATTTCCCCTTTCCAAGTATATCTATGTATGTTTTTTCTTAGGGTTCACCTTGTTACTTAGCTAGGATCATGAGCTAGAGATTTATTATCCTTTGATTTAAAACTAGTATCCACTTATGAGTGAATACAAACCATATTCATTCTTCTGGGTCTGGGTCATCTCACTCAGATGGTATTTTCTAGTTCCATCCATTTGCATGCAAATTTCAAGATATCATTGATTTTTATCACTGAGTAGTACTTCGTTGTGTAAATGTACCACATTTTCTTTATCCATTCTTCGGTTGTTATCCCTTTTGGTAGAGGGACATCTAGGTTGTTTCCAGTTTCTGGCTATTACAAATAATGCTGCTATGAACATAGTTGAACAAATGCCTTTGTTGTATGATTGAGCATCCTTTGCATATATACCCAAGAGTGATACTGCTAGGTCCTTAGGTAGGTTGATTCCCCATTTTCTGAGAAATCACCATACTGATTTCCAGAGTGGTTGTACAAGTTTGCATTCCCACCAGCAATGGATGAGTGTTCCCCTTACTCTACCTCCTCTCCAGCATAAGCTATCACTGGTGTTTTAGCCATTCTTAGCCATTCTGACTAGTGCAAGATGGTGTCTCAGAGTTGTTTTGATTTGCATTTCCCCAATAGCTAAGGATGTTGAACATTTCCTTAAGTGTCTTTCAGCCACTTGAGATTCTTCTGTTGAGAATTCTCTGTTTAGTTCTGCACCCCATTTTTAAATTGGATTATTTAAAATTTTGTTTTCTAATTTCTTGAGATCTTTATATATTTTGGAGATCAGTTCTCTGTCTCATGTGGGGTTGGTGAAGATCTTTTCCCATTAAGTAGACTACCTTTTTGTTTTATTCATTGTGTCCTTTGCTTTACAGAAGCTTCCCAGTTTCAGGTGGTCTCATTTATTTATTGTTGCTCTTAATGTTTGTGCTACTGGAGATATATTCAGGAAGTGGTCTCCAATGCCCATGCATTGAAGGCCACTTCCCATTTTCTCTTTTATTAGGTTCAGTGTGATCAGATTTATATTGAGGTTTTTAATCCATTTGGACTTGAGTTTTGTGCATGTGGATAGATAAGGATCTATTTTCATTCTTCTACATGTTGACATCCAGTTATGCCAGCACCATTTGTTGAAGATGCTTTCTTTTTTCAATTGTATTATTTTATCTTCTTTGTCGAAAATCAAGTGCTCATAGGCATGTGGATTTATGTATGATTTTTGATGCTATTAAATTAACTTGGATCTTTAAAAATGTTCTAACTTAGTAAAATATTATAGAATAAGATGCCTAAATATGCAATCTACTTGAAGTAATGTCGTTTCCTTATTCTTCCCTATTGGTGCATGAGACTGTTTTTGGGTGTTATCCAATCAATTCAGTACTTTTTTCATCTTCTAAAGATATGTGGAATTTTTTTTTTTTTTTTTTTTGATTTTTCGAGACAGGGTTTCCCTGTAGTTTCTAGAGCCTGTCCTGGACCTAGCTCTTGTAGACCAGGCTGGTCTATGTGGAATTTTTTTGCATTAACATTAGATACTTAGAGTTAGTTGACTAACTGCTTCTCTACAGAGGAGGATGTAAGTGCTAAGGTATATAGAATGGGAAATTGTATTTAAGGTATGTTCATTCACAAAAATACATTTAAAATAAGAATGTTTCATATATCCAGGGAAATAAAAGGCTGTACCTCAATAATGTCAATGAATTTGTATCTTAAATCTTCTTTGTTTTCTCTCAAACCCATAGTCAGATTAGTACATACACATTCTGGGGAGATAGTTTACCTGTTTTATGGAAGTGTTGAAGTCAGATAATGAAAGGAATTTAACTTTTATTGCAAAATAGAGAGTTTTATATAAATACCTTAATACAATACTTTGGACAGGAAAGGAATGCTCGCTTTTAAAAGGTTAACAGATTTGATAAAAGGTGAACATATTTATCCCCCATTTCTTAATGTTACTAGTTCTTCCTCCTCCCACTCAAGTTTCCCTTTCTCTTGTTCTCATCATCTTTCCCAGCACCTTTTCTCTCTTTGTTACTACTCATGGCTACCTTCAAGGGAGGCCTTCCTCACATGGCTCCATGTGTTGTTTCTTCAAATGTCTTAATCAAATGCAATGCTTTTGACACAAAAATTAAATTGCCACAAAAACGATAGATGGTTTTGGAAGACTTGGTAATATTTCAATACATGGATACTCAGTGTTCCCCAAAAGCCCATATGATCTAAACAAGACCTAAATAGCTCCAACACAAGCTAATATCTTAATGCAGATGGGGAAATATCACTGGGCTGTGCCCATAGTTGAGGATCTATAAGAGATTAATAACTGCAAAGAGAGGAAGAATGTGTCTTTCCCAGGGATGTGCCCCATGACTGATTATCCAAAGCCAAGTGGTAGGCCTAAGAAATACATATTTGCAAGTAACATTGAACAAACTCAGAAGGTTATATTTAAATGTTGATGTGTGTGTGTGTGTGTGTGTGTGTGTGTGTAAGCAAATATGTGATAACAATGGTTAATGACAAGGAAGCCATGAATTACTAAAGGGAGGATGGAGATGGAAGAGGTAGGAGGGAGAAGAAGGAAGGAGTAATTGATATAATTATATTTTTATATTGAAATACTTTTCAGACAATAAACTGTGATCACACTTTCCTCCCCCAATTCCTCCTACATTGTCTCCAAGCTCCTCACCTATCCAATGCCATGTCCTAAACCCACCTCTCTTTTTAAGCACACACAAACACAGAAAGACAAAAACAGAAAACAAAATAAACAAGCAAAAGAACAATAAGATTTTTAAAAATGCACACAGAAAGCAACATGAGACAAAATGTCTACAAAAATACCACTGCATTCACTTCATTTTGATCAACTATTCCTGGACATGGGTTCTACACTGAAACATGATCAATGCACCCAGTAAGACCCAATTAAAGAAAACTAACTTTTCCACTGGAACAGGTATCAGTTGCAGATAACTTATTGGTAAGAGGCGGGACCCCATGTCCACTTCCCTCTCTGTGCTGGGAGCCTGTCTGGATGGAACCTGTGTAGGTCTTGTGCATATTCCACAGGAAATGTGAGTCCACATATACCTTCATCCTATTGTGGAGGTTTCCTTGGTGTCATCTATCCCCTCTGGCTCTTAAATCCTTTCTGCTTCCTCTTACACCAAGCTCCCTGAGGCCTGAGGGAAAGTTTGATAAAGACATCCCAGGTAGGGCAAAAGTTTCCCACTCTCTGCACAGTCCAGTTGTGAGTCTCTGTGTCAGATTCCCATATACTGGAAGAAGAAGTTTCTCTGATGACGGCCAAGTGAGGCACTGACCTATGGTTAGAGTGGAATGTCATTAATAGTCATTTTATTGCTATGTTTCTTCAGCAGAACCAATTGTGTTTGATCTTCCCCTAGGCCCACAGCCTATCCAGTCTCAGGTTCTCGGCCACCCTAGAATTAACAGGCATAGGTCCCATCTCATGAAATGTGCCTTAAATCCAATCAGAGAGTGTGGCTACTCCTGCAACATTTGTGCCACTTATTTCACCATCGTATCTCACAGGCAGGTCACTGTTATAGGGCGTAGGATTTGTAGGTGAGTTGATTAACCTTCTATCTGATAGCATAAAGGCTACCTTGGAAAGGGTAAAGTCAGCAGAGTGAAGCGTCTAGTTGTACACCAGCTCAACTTTTCTTTGCTCAGTGAGATATAAAAGTGTTGACTTCAACAATAGGATCTTACCATCCATTTGTGGAAGGACTTGGCAATAGCCTGAGATGTTTGGAAGTTTATATGGGGCACCTTTCAGTAACAACTCAACCAGATATAACCCATTTCTGGCACTGGAAGTTTCACTTGGTGATAAAGATGTCCAGTTGGAACTCTATCTTCCTATTATTGGTGACTTCATTCATATTCTTTTCATTTATGTTTATATTTTAGGAATGTTCTAGAATAGCAGGTTTCCATATGGCCCCTCAAAGGGCTCTTTGTTTAAGTTGCTCCTTCCTCTATTCCCGTTCTTATTTCATCCTCCATGTCCAGTCTCTTCCCCATCACTCCATCACTGTGCATCCTATTTTCCCTTCATCGGAAGATACTTGCCTCTCCCCATCTTACTAGGTACCTAACCCCTGTGGTTATATATACTGTAGCATACATACAGAAGGTTTAAAAGTTAACATCAACATGTAAGAGAACACATACAATATTTGTCTTTGGGCGTGTAGGTTACCTCATTCAGAATAAGTTTTCTATCTCCATTTATTGATGGAGGAGGGTCATCTATTTATGTGTTACTTTCACTGGTTAATAAAAAAACTGCCTTGGCCCTTTAATAGGACAGAAAATTAGGTAGGTAGAATAGAAAGAACAAAATTGTGGGAAAAAGAAAGCAGAGTCAAGCAGTCGCCTCAGGCAGTCGCCATGCCTCTCCTTTCTGAGAAAGACGCAGGTTAAGATCTCTCCTGGTAAGCGACCACCTAGTGGTGCTACACAGATTATTAAATATGGGTGAAAACAAGATGTAAAAATTAGCCAATAAGAGACTAAAACTAATGGGCCAGGCAGTGTTTAAATAAATACAGTTTCCATGTAATTATTTTGGGTAAAGCTAGCTGGTGGCTGGGAGCCGGAGAGGACAAAAAACAGGCCTGCCTACAGCTCAATCTACAATTCATTACCTGCAAATTTCTTTATTCCATTTTTCTTGAATGCTGAATAATATTTCATAGTGTAAATATATCACATTTTTATTAACCATTTATTTGCTGATGGACATCTAGACTGTTTGCAATTCCTATCTTGATGTAATTATATTTTCCTTAAAATATTTTTAACCATCATTGAATTATCTGTAAAAAAAATCAAAACTTGGAATATCCTTTGTTTTGCTTTCACATATATTTCATATATTCATTAAGACAGATACTTGCTCATATCTTTCTATGTCATGGCAAAGGACTTACTTCCCTCATCTAACTGTGACCTTGCACTAGCTGACCTGGCATTTCACATTTTTACTCTTCTCTATAGTCTTTGGCCACCACTCTTATCTCCACTTTTATGAGATCAATGGTTAGCATTCCACACAGAAGTGAGACAATAAGGCAAATATTTGCCTTTCTATTTCACTTAATCATTAATGCTATCACAAGAGATGAAAATTTCACCCAGACTGTGCCTGAAGAATGTCCCTCACAAATGATAGGATTTTGCCTATGCGTGACTGAAAAGCATCCCTCTGTGTGTGAACTCGCTTTCATCCATTCACCGCTTGATGGATACTGAGGTCATTTCCTTTTCCTGCCTGTTTGCCAGTCTCATTAAACATGGAAGTACAGATCTCCCTTCAATAAGCTGCTTACTTTTCCTTTGGTTATATAACCTAGAGTAGAATTGCTAGATTATGAGGTGGTTTCAGCTTTTAATTTTGGGGAAAAGTTCCATGAAATGTTATATTATATAAAATGAATACATTTAGAAATGGAAACTGACCTTGTTAACACATTACTTCTTGTGTTTGTGACACTGCCTCCAAATTATTAGGACTGCTTTTCTCTAGGGTATTATAATAGACCTGGGTAGATCTAGGGACTGAACATATACTGGGTAGATGTGAGTTCATGTCTTAAAAGCAGGGCATCATTTGAATTCTTTCCCTTTACATTCTTGGAGTCCTGGTGTAACCATATGGCAAAAAATCATTATTGTTTTTAAAAGAATTCATTATAAGAAAATGTTTGGGCTAGGAGATGCTTGGTGATTAAGAACACTTGTTGCTATTGAGAAGGCCTGGGTTCAAGTCCCAGCAACCAAATGGTGACTTGTTCCTGTCCATAACTTCAGTTCTTAGGGATCCAATACCGTCTTCTGATGCACGTGGTCCATATCCATACATTCAGGAAAAACGCTCATTCACATAAAATAAATAAATCTTTAAAAACAGTATGATTAGAGGTGTGCATCTCCACTTCAGTAAAATAAAACAAAAGCAAAAGTGGAGCCATCTGCTTGCTTTCTGCATAAACAGGGGGCATGGTTAATGAAAACTGAAACCATGGCTCTCCTGTGTAAACAGGACATACATAGACACAAACACCTGCTTCAGTAAGATGTGTAAACAGGAAAACACACAGCAACAGCACCTGCTCCAGTAAGAGGCTTTATTACAGAGTAATTCAGATCAGGGTTAGTCAGTGTGGCAGTGTATACACATAGTCCCAGCACTAACGAGGCCAATGAGTTAGAAACAAGCCTGAGCTATGCAGAGTTTGACCATGTCTCAAGAAATGGCAACATAAGCTGATAGCTTTGCGAGTCACACAGAACTGGTCTCAGATTTGTTGTAGGATTTCCCTCCGTATGCTGTGAATACCGTTGGTTAATAAAGGAACTGCTTTGAGCTTATAGCAGAGCTATAGGGGAACAAAGCTTGGCAGAGGAAACTAAACTGAATGCTGGGAGAAAGAAGGAGGAGTTAGAGAGACTCCATGAAACTGCAGGAGATAGACACGCAAAAACTGTGCTGGTAGGCCATGACCTTGTGGTGATGCACAGATTAATAAAAATGGGTTAAACTAATATGCAAGAGTTAGCCAATAAGAAGCTAGAGCTAATGGGCCAAGCAGTGATTTAATTAATACAGTTTCTTGGCGATTATTTCAGGGCTAAGTGGCCAAAAACCAACAAGCGGCCTCCCTACTACAAATTGGCGCCCACTTGGGCATGGCCTTATAAAGGCTACTGGCAATAAAAATTTCTACAGCATCAGATTCACACTTCAAATTTGATTAGCTTTGTAACTTTGGGGAAGTTCATTAATAATAGTAATTCTCAATTTCCAAATATAAAAACTAGCAATAGTCAGAGTAATATTTGGCACTTATTGGATATTTGAAGGAATAAATGAGATGGCATGAGAACACTTAGCAAAGTAACTCTTTTATGTATATCAAGAGGTAGCAAAGTCAAATGGCTAAATTATTGAAGGTATAAGCCTATCCTATTTCCTAGACCACCAATACACATCAAATAAGTCTGCTGTCTTATTTAATAAAAATTAAGTATCAAAATATAAATTTATTTTTTATACACTCAAAAATATAAATTTTTTTCTTACAGTTGAATACAGCTAACTTTATTTTTCTGAGTATGGCATTTGTTAGGAAGTTATATGCTTCCCAGAACTCCACAAGTATTTACTGAACACTAATTATAGATTATACATTTTAGGTGGAAATTTCCATTGTGCAAGCCACTCCTGTTATCATTAGTGATTCGGGTGACCAGAGGCCACAGTCAGTAGGAGACAGACAGATATGCCATGTGGAGAGAGTTTAGGTATAGAGTTTATTTAGTGAAGGGGAGAGAATAAGAAAGAAGGAAAGAGAAGAAAGAAGGTGGCAGGGGAGAAGTAGGAGAAGGGAGAGAGGCAGAAGTTGCCTCTCCAGAAGAAGGATGGACAGGGGGAGCAGGCTGGAGAGGAGGCAGGAGATCTGCTTGCCTTGAAGGGGAAGGCGGAAGTTGGAAGTGGGTGGGACTTGTCTTTTAAAGAGACAGGGTACCCAGGTGACAGGCCAGGCCAGCAGATTTACTTTTACAACATTCCCACCTTTCTCATATAATAAAATGGCAGGGAGTTAGGCATGGAAGGTTGAGGGGAGTAGGATGTCAGGTTCTCAAGACTGCTTCCTGCTTATTTGTGGGTGTTAAAGTTTTTCTTAGGGGGCTTGAGAAAACTGAATGCTGGTCACATCCTGGGGTAGCTGGTTAACTTTACGCCTGTCCAGGATTTGTGGTGTGGAAATGTTCAGTGTCTCTTAGACCTGGCAAGGTATTGGCAAAGCAGAGGACAAAGTTAAGTTTAGGAAAGAAAAAAATATCAGGGCCAGGGAATTGAGACAGGCATATCTGACCTGTTTAAGGTGAATTCAATTCAGCTCCCTGGAACTCACAAGAATTCTTTGAGTTTGAGAAAACATAAGTTTTAGACACATACATTGTATAAACAGAAGCATATTTATACCAGAATGACTATGACAGATGTTTTTGCACAATGAAAAATATCTTTAGAAAACAATCAAAGAGAATTTAAAATTTTGATCCTGCAGTAGTGGTAGTACTCTGCCAGAGTTAGATTAATAACTTATCAGCATTTTAGTGATAATGTTAAGACTATGAAAGGCAGTGTGAGAAAGAAATTTGATAACTTGCATTTATCTTCACATCTTTATAACTTGCCAGTACACACCTTAATAACTTAAATTTGTATATTATAAAACAACCTTTTTTTTTCGAGATTCCAACCTTTATTTAGAACATAGTAAGAAGTAATACTGAAATTTGTTTGGAGAGACTGTCCTTTTTAATCTGGCAAAATCTCTCAGCTGTCAAATTGCATCAGAAGTTTTTGAGAAGGATAAAATTTCACTTGAGTTATTAATTTAAAAAGTGACAGAGAAGTTACTTTATTGACTATCTAGAGCCACTCCTCAAGGTCCTCCATGATCACCGAGGGCAAGGGCATCAGGGTTGTATTTGCCTTCTGTTGTTAGAGGCAGGGTCTGCCAGGCTTTAGAAAATCCTGTGGGTTTGGAAATCCAGGAAGACAAGCCTACCTTGCTCTGAGCAACTAGGATGTCGATTCCATTTATCCTTAGTCCACTGTCTGGAGATCTTCAGGAGTTTAGATGAAAGGCAGTTCAGCCAAATGATTAGTGCTTTCACTTGAAGATGCAAATTGTGGATGAACGTTGTTTTGTGCCCATTTGTCTTCTGTCTTCTTTGGGGGAGAAGGGGTGGTGCTGCTAGGAGCCAACCTGTTTCTCTGTTACGAAAAGACTTTTGATAATTAAATATTTAAATGCCGTATTTCCCAGATCTCTGAGCACTTGAGGGCTATTTATCAGGTATAGATAGGTTATAACTACAGCATAGGATCTGCCTGGAGAGCTGAGTCCAAACTTAACTGTACTGGTTTTTAACTTAAAAGGTGAGATTTATACTTGTGAAAGACAAAGAAGAAAAAACTGTTTGTAATAAAAGCTTAGTGGTAAAATCAATGATAATGGAGAACAGTTCACAGGAAAGGCTGTAGGCTAGCTTTTAAAACATTTTTTAACAGCAAGTACTGCTCTCATTCTCCTAGAGTTCAGACTGGAGTCCCTACCACAGTGGGACAAAGCAGAGACCCAGAGAGACAACAGACATTATGCAAATACATGATATCCTTTCAGGATATAATCAAAGCCCAAAGGACAGGAGCAATGCTCAGGAGTCATGCATGGGCTCCCTTGGTGTAGCTGCAGAAGACCACTCTTTCTGACTAACAGTGGGACCTAGGTGATAAATACCCATTATCTAGAGCTCCTGCAAAAGCTAGTGAGAACAATCTATCATGTCCTTACACAGGATCACCAGACGCCAGATTCACACACCTGGAGATGAGTGTAATCTAGGAGACATAAATATGCAAATCATCTCTCTAGTTTCATTTGTTTTCTCCTTGTACTTACTTATTCACCACTTTCTATTTAATAAGTGTATTTGTTATTCATTTTAGGACGTTCACTATCACCCATGCTAAAAATTCAACAGAAAGTACAAGAGGAAAAGAGGGGATGGTTTCAGGAAAGTGTCAGAAGCAAGAAGGGGCTGTGCCTGCTGCATGACAGAGGCTGGCGAGGACAGTGCCTGTTTTGATTGTTTATTTGCAGAGACTGGAGAATACTGTCCGTAGGTTAAGGATCTTGTGTGAAATCTATCAATTCTCTATCCAGGTAGTAAATGTCTGTTTATATCTACCCTCAAGAATGGAGTAGAAGGTGGAAAAACTGGAGAAGACAGAACTATGGTGCACTTGACCTGCCAGTTGGCAAAGCAGTTAGCAGACCAGCCCTGCAGTCTCTGCAGGGTCCCTGAGCAAATCATTTCCTTTACTGGTTGGTTTTAAGAACTATTCTGCTGACTCAGCTCCTGGAATGTAAATATCACACAAAAAAAAAGGAAAAAACAGCTAATTTGAAACTGTGGCTAAAGATCTAAAAGAAAAGCTTCCTACATACATCTTTATGTTCATAACCGTTTGATTAAAAATCACCTTATCAGAGTTGAAGTCTTCTGACTAGATTCAAAACCACTGGAAAAATAATAGTAATTCCTTCCCCTTGTATCACAATGCTTATTACAACTCCCTATCTCACACGGCAGCTGTCCTACCTCATACTAGCAGAAAGCATTAATAATGATTTTAATTATATAAACGCGTAACTATATCTTGAGTGAAAAAGCAATAAATAGCCAAGCACCACATGGGCTCCCCTGGACTTTCAGCTTAAGCCCCCTATTGTTCATTCAAGGGATGGTTTTGGTAGCTGACACACAGGATGTCTTTTTCTCTCTGCCAGAGTTTGGATTTAATCCTATACTGTGCATTTCCAGTGCACCTCCCAGCCCATCCCATTCCCCCCACCCCCGCCCCATAGGCTTTTAATAATACTGCTTCCTGTTGAATGTAAAGACTGGCCTGCAGGGCAGGAAATCCTTTGTGCAATCAGTACAGTGACAATTTCAAGTAAAAGAGGGGGCCAGCAATGTGGGCATTTGAAATTCTCTCCAAAGGATGTTAGTGTTGCAGTGTGGATGTTACTAAATCCATTCTGATGCACAAAACAGAAGCACGGTCATTACAAATGATTTTTAAACCTGGATAATTATGTTTCAAAGCTCATCCAAGGAGGCTTATGAGAAGCAGCCATCTACCTTTCAAGAGACCTTGAAATTAATACAGTAGTGCTTTGAAATTCCATCACAATTAAAGATAGAATGTTAAAATGCATTTTAAAACATGAAAGTCTAACGAAGAGGAGCTCATGATGAAAACATAAAGGGAATCCATGGCTATTACAATAAACGAGCGGCACTGAACCATGTGAGAATAAATTATATCCCGCAGAACAAGTGGAATTTTAAGTGATTTTACAGATCTTTCTTTGCAATACACATCGTTTCCTGGTCTGATGTAAGCAAGAACACACTTTTTAAAAGCAGGCATTCCCAAAGCTCTTTTGCATTAAAGCTGGGTCAAGCTGAGCCTAAGGAAAACTTGTTTAATGACCAACAGTGCCTTGCTTGGTATCTAAAATGTACGTATAAGAGAGAGCACAAACTCACCCTGTGGACAAGTCAGTCAGTCAGGGGTGGGGGGATCGGGTAGTGGGGGAGTACTGGAAGAATGAATAGGACCCAGCTATTTATATTTCACTGAGCCTTTGCCTTCTGCAGAAGATAATTTCAGCTATGGATAGTAGTGATATTGATATTTTTGTAAATATCCATTTCTACATTTGTTTCTGTCTAAATATCATGGTTTTATTTTTGAAATTGATGCAATTTGCTTTATAGAATTTATTAGCAGGCATAAATATTCTAATGCTTTTTTTCTAGAAGTTTTTTGTCTCTCTTTTCTCTAGACAGAGTTTCCCACAAATTACTAGAGCTAAAAACTGGGAAACAGTAGCTAGAAGATGCACGTTAATTAAGAAGGTATTTGATGCAGAAAATGAGTTAGTGTAGTTATTCCATCCGACTTTCAGGAGCAGGGTAGAAAAGGTACTGCAACCCCTATTTCAATTAATAGTATTCTTTTATTTGAATCTTACTTCCTAAAAGTCATGAGGTGACTTACAGAAAATTATAAGCAACCAAGTCTTCCTTCTAAAAAAAGACCTAACCTCAGGCTCATAATACTGCCCATGTTTGTGTTTTCTAGTTTAAATTAAGGAAAAGTAAGTAGTGACATATGTTTAATTTGTTAGTATTTCACTCTAAGAAAGATGCCCAAGTGAGGCACCAATCAAAACACAATTTCTGTAAAGACAAAAGAAGCCCACTCTCTTTTCCATGGCACAACCCTCCTTTGTATTAGAATAGGATAGATTTAAAGATAACATCTTTGTTCACCGATCTGAATACCCACAAACTAGGGTTTGGTAGAAAAAAGCAATTGTGAGGTCCTTCATCCCACTGTTTTCTGCATTCCCCCTAATTCAGCTGACAGAGTGGAGCCAGGAAGTGTGAGTTTGAGCACTCTATCTAACCATCCTTATTTGGCGTATTTGTCCAAATTCTGTGGTGTGCGCAGCAGCACACACTGACTGGAATCAGTGGCAATGCACACAGACTCTCAGGCAGCAGGGCCTTGTCCTTCTCCTAGCCTCCTGGATGCTGTCAGCATCGCTCTTTGTTTTCACCTCCTTTATGCTCTGACTCCCCTCTAAACTCACTGATTCATGACTATGTTCATGTCATTCCGTCTCCTGTGCATCCATATCTCAATTTCCCCCACTGTGCTACTTTCCATTTCCCTTTTATTCCCTCTTCCTTTTTATCAAATGGCTAATAAGAAGTCAAAAAGCAAAGGGAATCTGCATCAGTGTAAAACACACTCATGACCAAAAATGCCACCGACAGCAACTACCACCCACAGCTAACTGCTCAACTATGGATTTAGGATTACCTGTGTGATCTGCGCGCATTACAAAACAGGGATCCTAGTTAAAGGACCAGGTGAGTTTTCAGCTAGTGGTTCTCCCATGGTCTCATCTGGTAAAAGCCCCTGGAACGTGGAGCACATTCCTCACCATTGTGCAGGGCCCTGTTGAGGCAGGAAAGTCACGTCGCCGCTGTTCTATTAAGCCCACTCTCCCAGGTAACTCTTCTAATTAGAACTCTGAGTAGTTGTCTCTGAATAAAAACTCAACCTGAGATGTATGCAGAGTCAGGTATCAGGGGAGGGTCTCTAGAGGTCCCTGTTTCAGGGAAATCTCCAGCTCTCCTTTACTAAATTCTGTCTAGACTCCAACTCTTTTCAGCAAAACTCCAGAAGTTTTGAGCCAATACAATTCCCTCCTAGGAAATTTAAAACCTAAAGAAAATCTCCAGGGAGGACTGCCAGCCACCCTAGCCTCCAGAAAATGGTTGTGATTGCAGTGGGGCTGGGTCTTCAGTCAGTCAGGAGGATGTATTCCATGGAGTGTCAACATTTAACCACAGGCATGATAAAGACATACGGCCATTAATCAGCAGCTGCTTGAGGTATTGATCGGCAAGGGAATGAAATGAATGCATAGTTTCAGAAGTTGAGAAATATTTCAAAGGGAGTTGGATTTTCCTTTAGTGGAAAATGTTTTCATGACTCTCCCAACGCAGCCTCTTGTTGAAGAGGACAGAAGTGCCAGTGTGGTGGGAGCTCCACAGAGGACATCTCCCTGCTCCGCGTGCTCCGGAGGCTCCCTCTCTACTTTCTGAGTCCCTCACACTATATACGTCAGTTATATATACACTGGGTTACTTCCGTGCTTAAGTCTCTTGCAAAGCTTCAGCACCATGTACAGATTCCACCGTAAGCAGTCAGTTTATAGAATGATACTACCAAAAAGAGGAATGTCACCTCCTCCACTTCAGATTTCGTGGAAGCGTGAGCCCTGGAAACTTGCCACTTCCCTAAGAACTCTGACCTGGGCCTGTGCACTTAGCTTTTCCAAGCATTCCCAAGGCGCTTCCCTTTGAAACACATCACATCCAGCAGCACTAACAAGCAGTAATGGAGATTTTCAAGCAAAATGTCCACAGCAGAATTTGGAAGACAAGGTCTATCTCTGCACTTGCACTGTTTCTTGTCAATAAATATTACTTATATTAATTTTTCCTTCTTTAGACTTTAATCTATAAATGTAACTGTTGAATTATGATTTTTGGATACACTGAATTAAATATTATGTCATTTAATAAAGTGAATTTCACATTATGAATATGCTACTATGTCAGTTTAATTGACTTTTTGTTTGGAAGGAAAAATAACATTGTTGTAATAATCCTTCCCATTTTCATATGTAATATATTGTTCTGAGATGTGCATGGTTCATTGACATTCATAATGAGGAGTCAATTACATTAAGTATAATTTCTTCCTCATATGTTTCGAAGTGAAATTAAATTTATCTCCCATTATAGATTGTACTAAATCAATAAATTTTTATTAAATTTATTTATTTATTTTTATTGTTAACTTAGCATTCTAAAGTATCTGTAGAGAATATCAAACTATATTCTTATAAGACAAAACAATTTACAATCTTTTGGTTATTTATTCATCTAAGTAAAGATTAGATTTGGAAAAACTGAGGAAAAAATGTGGATCATGAGAAATTTGACAATAATAGAAGGTTTCTTAACATGTAGTCACAAAACTTAACTCAAATTCAAACCACAGCGAATCCGAGGTGTCTCTGGCAGCTCTCACCTGGGTCATATTGCAGGACTTCACTGCAGCCTGAGCTCAGCACACACAGCACACACTCTGCCCTGCACACATTTCCATGTTGTGCAACACCAATCAACACAGCCTGAAACATGTCAACTCAGGCTCCAGATACAGAGTGTTAGGAACTGCAGTGGGTTGACTGTACATGCAAAGTATTTTGCTCTTAAATAAACATAATGGTTTAATTACTTTAAAAATTTCTTACGTTATTGCAATTTTTCTATTTTCCTACTGTTCTTTGTTAGTATGAAGTACCAAACCAGTATTTCTCTGTATTGTATGCTGCTAGAATGTTTGATTTTAAAAATTGCTTTTGAGATGCTAACTTTAGTTTTACATACGCATAATAAAATCATTAAGTGATTTTTGGCTCGAGATTAGCATGGAATTTCTAACCATTTCTGTAATGATCCTAAAAACATTTGTAGTTTTGTATCATATATTTATGTGAAGATGCTATCTCAGCATCGGTGATTTAAAAAATCAAATCACTGACCATCACTGAAAACAGTGAAAATATTCTACTTTCTTCAGTGTCAAAATCTCAGGCATGATATATTTATGTAAATATAAGCAAAGACATTCATTGCATTAGAATACAAATTTGCTTTCATCTTTAACAAATGGTGAAATTATATGTGCACTAAATAATTATTTTAAATTTCTCTATGATTTATTACATTGAGGAAGACCAGAGGATATGAAAGTATAGACCTGGTTAGCACACTCTACCCAAAACCTAGAATTTCCAATATAATAGATGGGAAAAATCAGCCTTCTAGAGCTCATTTGACTTGGGAAAAGTACTTCTCAGGTGAAACAAGGTTGTTCCTAGGGAAGGTTTATAATGTCTGAGAACATTTTGACTAGTCACACTTAAGACACACCCCCTCATACATTTGGTAGACGGTGAGGATCATACTGAACATCACAGATCACAAACGGCAGCTCTCCACAGCAAATTATTTGGCCCAAAATGCGAATTGTGGAGTGTGAAGAATATGGACAAATTGTCACAGGCTGTTTATTCTTTCCAAAAGTGGACTCAGGAAGTGAGGAGTAACCTGTTACGTCAGACTTGAACACACTTAGTCTAATTGTTCTAGGTCAGGCTTGACCCCAGCAACACGGACTAAAGACAACAAAGTTTTATTCAAAGCATTATGTCTCGAGAATAGCTAGAAGGTAAACCACTTTCAAGGGAGATTGCCATTGTTTAATCCCAGAATTTAAAACATGTCTGTGGTGGGAACAGGGGCCAGCTGCTCAGTCAGCACAGAGATCTCTCAACCTGGGACACTAAGAGTCTGTTTTAGTGGGGCTCTCCAGCAGTTTCAGCTGCTGTAAGCCCCGGGTTTCATGATGCTATCTATCTGCTATTAATAACTTGTTCTTGTGCTTTTCCTTGCTACATGCTTAATAAACTCACTTATTTGAAAATAAAAGAGTCATTATCCATACAAATTATGTAGTTGCTGAAAAATGCTTTTGTAGAATAGCAGAGACAAAATTGCAAAGGAAGTTAATAAAATAGGTTCCATTCCTTCCCCAGGAGTGCCCTAAGTAAGCAAGAAGCACAATCCAGGGGGATTGGCAGAAAATTTGAGCTCTGAATTTTAGCACAGGAAACAAGTTCCTCAGTCTTTTTGGTCTCTTTATTAGAGTCCTAATTTTATTTAAATTAGGGTCCCTAATTGTATTAAAATTGCCAAGTCTTAGGCACGAATAATAATGTTGACCTTTGGGATAAGATAAATTGTGTTCTACATAACAAGCAAGCAAACAAACGAAAAACCAAACTGCAGTCATCTGTTTGAGAAATTATCAGCAGTTGTTGATGAGCAATGAAGGATCTCCACCTCTTCACCCCAAGATGTGTTCAGAGAGAGCAGAACATGTCTGCCAAATCCACAGCACTGTAATAGTCTCAAACAGAGAGAGAGCTAGCTGACCACGGGGCTCTCTCACCTCAGAAGCTACTTCCTCAGTGAGAGGACAGCATGTTTTTTTAGAGCAGTGGTTCTCTACTTTCCTAATACTGCACCACTTCACTAGAGTTCTTCCTGTTGTGGTGTCCCCCAACCATAAAACTATCCTGTTACTACTTCATAACTATAGTTTTGCTACTGTTATGAATCATAATGTAAACATCTGATATGCAGGATATCTGATATGTGACCCCAAAGGGGCCATGACCCACAGGTTGAGAGCTACTGCTTTTGGGGGTCAGGTCCAACAGTGTTTCCCGTTTTTAATTCCTTGTTCTTATCCCAGCCCATCTTGTTGCTGTTCTCTTCTACCTGACAAACTGTTCCCCTTCTGTGTGTTCCGAATTTTAACACAGAAAGCAAGTTCCTCAGTCTCCTCGGTCTTTTTACAGCATAGGTTCCACCTTCTTTAACTGGAACTTGCTTATCATTTTTGAGGGTACTGTCAACACTAATGGCCTCAATTATTATTGATTCTTGATTTAAGTAATGTATGTTTGGCAGCATGTATGTCTGTGTACCACATGCATGCCTCATTCTGTTGGAGATATAGTAGAGTATAAGATTCCCTGGAAGTGGATAGGTTGTAAGCCACTATGTGGGTGTTCAGAGTCAAACCTGGTTCCACTGGAAGCTTAGTCAGTGTTCTTAACCACTGAGCTATCTCTCCATACCTCCATGCATCATCTTTTCGTTATATCTACACACCTCAGTATTGGGAGTGAAAATCATCTTTGTCAGTCCCACCATGGCTTCTCACGATCTTTGTCTCCTTCATGGGACATCCTTCGTGTCTGTGATGCTGCTATGCTCCCTCCTTTGATACTGTGTCTCTCAGCACCATTGTCTGCCAGACCTTAGTCATGTAGTCGTATTCACAGACCTCTCCACCTTAACCCTGCCTTCTTTTAAAGATGTTCTGCAGTCATTATCCGTGACATAAAAGCACACCTTACCATCTCAAGAAACTGTATGGTTTTGACCAATTGGAAACTACAGAACATTAGACTCACAAGGCAGGCCCACTTGATAGCTGTGCGAATGAGATATTTCCCTATGTAGAGGACACCGATGAAAGAAAGTCAACATGAGCATGACTAGCAAGAGAATAAAATAAAGCAGAGATGTGTGAGGAGCACAGGACAGTCAGTCAGCTTTCTCTCAGTGTAATAAGAACCGAGACAGTCAATTTGGGAAAGGGAAAAGGTTTACTCTAGCTGACAGCTTAGGAGGTTTCTAGTCTCAGTTCTTGGTCTTATTGCAATTTGGTCAACATAAGGAAACATAATGGGTTAGGAATATATTGTGAAGAAAAAGTGTGCACCACATGACCCTGAAGGCAAAAGAAAAAAAGAAAGGTCCAACAATTCCACCTCCTTTCTAATGGCATGGTCCCAATGACCTTACCATCTTACAGTGGGCTTTTCCTTTTAAAGTCCCTACCCATTTCTAATGGTTGTTGTATGGGACTATTCTCTGACTCAAACTACTCCAACTTCAGGAGTTCTGCTGGTCCTGCAGATGCTTTACCTTTTCAGCAGGGCCTGCCGGTTCTATACCTTCCCACACAGAAGCAAGGGTGGAGAGGAATGCAGGTCCTTTGCCTGAGTATCCAGCCACAACTCCCAACAAACTGTATACAATTCTGCCCTAATCACACATAGCCGGGGCATGGGGGAACTCTTGTAGAAGGGCTAGAGGACAGATGGGGAAAGATTAGGGGAGTAGTCTTCTTTGGTGTGGCTGTAGTAAAGCCATCATATCTACTAGGTAAAGATTTTCCAATGTTGTATTTTGCGGGGAGTACCCTCCCCTCTGTACATAACCACTCATCAATGCTCTGTAAAGAAGACCAAGAAATTCACACGTCCTCCAAAGTGAACTTTGATAGAATCCTACCTCAGTTTGTCCTTGGGACCTTACGAAGAGGGTTGATGCTTACACCATCTTCCCAGGAAAGAATTTTAGCAACACAGAACTTCCCTGAGATTGTATCCTTTTCCACACCATCCTAGGGAAACATCAATAGAGCCAATCTTGATGTAGACATCCCAAGATTTGATCCTGTCAGGTACACTCCTAAGTGTTTCTTGGTGAGACTAGGAAGCTCAGCATCATTGCACATGGTCTGCTGTGGTTGAAATGCAGGCTTTAAGCATCATGTTCAGACTTAATCCCTTTTGTAAAGGTGTCACAAGGTGAAGTCTTTGGGGGAAATAAGTAATCTATGAGGGTCCTGTCTTTAACAGTAGATTATAAAAGGCTTGAGGGGAAATAGCTTTGGCCTTTCCTGACTTCTACACTTTCTACCATGTAATGACACAGCATAGCATCCAGGAGACGCTGAACACAGGCCACAAAACCTTGAGAGTTCCAGTGTCCAAAACTGAGACAGATAAAGGCAAATAAAGACATTAGGTATGTTGATATCTGAAGCACAAATAAGCCAAGACAATCTCTCTGTTTATTCTGAGAGATTGGTGATGTTGGATGAAATTTTTATTACATTCAATTAATTTCAGCAGCGTTTGACACCATTTATTGAGACCATTGTGTGTGCATATTAATTCACTCATAGTAAGTGATATTTTACACTGGTGCTTTAATCCCTCATCTCTGTTCTGTCACACTGATTATACCTACTCTCTGATTAGAAGGAACATTTAACATCAACCACCTCAACATTAGCTCCTAATCTATCATTTTTCTTGGTCTGTCTGGATGATTTCATTCATTTCCATAGTCATCTGTCATTTTCACCTTACTATATTTATACCATGGGACAGTATGCATATGTTAGTATAAGAGGCCCCTGCTTGAACATCCTTCCAACTGTTACAGATTTATTGTGTTTTATTACTAAAAAATTTCTGTGTATGGAAAATACTTTTAAAAAGACAAATAAAGCCGCACTTAGAAGTTTGAAACATATAATCAAGACTACCCCTTAAAATGCAGTTACATAATTAATATGAATACAATCACCTAATCAGGTTATTATAGCTGTCAAACCTAAGGCTGAGCCAAGCTCAAAATGTCCATGCCACTTACCTTACAGAGAGAGAACACAGTATGTTTCTACTTTTTACCGAGTGTATTACATCTTCAACCAGTGATTGCTCTGACAATTATTTGTTTTCTTCAAATGCACAATTTGTAGTTTCACATCTATTTCCATGAGTGATAAAAGAATTGGCCGTTAGCATCATGTTATTAGTAAGCTTCAAACAGACCTGGTAAAGATGCAGCAGGGTGATTACAGAGCTGCACTGCAGGCAGGAGGGATGTACACAAATCTTGGAACAAACTTTTGGTTTTTCCAAGTCACAGCAATGTCATGAGAACAAGAGACAAAGCTCAATTGCGTACGTGATGATTGGAGTTGTTAAAAGATGCTCGTGTTGGTTAAAGCATATTTGGAAACTGATCTTATGTGTCTAGAGCAGTGTCATTCATTCTTTCTGTCTGTTCCGTTGGTGTATAGCTCCTCATGTCTAAGGGGATCAATACCAGGTAAAGCTGAGCTTACTGGGAGCCACACTGAGAAAGTTCCTGATCCCACAGACTATGCTTCATAATCTTCAGGGTCTTCTCAATCTGTGCTTCTGTGAGGTGCTATGGCTACGGCACTGCACCTCTAGCTGGAGACACGTGTGTGTGTTGTGTTTCTGTTTTACTCAAGAAATGGAGAGAAGTTTGAAAAAAAAAGGGTCAATTGAAAGTTTCTCAGCTCTGTGTCTCTATTGCCTATGGTTGTAACTACTGTATATTTGATTCTAATAATTCTAATTGAAAAAATACACAAATTTAGAATATTCTTTTATAATTATATAGTATCTTAGAAATTGTAGGTTTAGTGAAAAACAAGCATATGAAATATTGGAAGTTCTGAGCAATTTGTTGGAGCTGATTAAATGCAGGACCACACATGTATTACTCCATTATTTGCATTATTTTCTTTGAGTTTTATGTGTAGAAAACTTCTTACAAAATGTCATTTATTATTACAACAATCTAATTAATTAGTTTCTTGATGGCATGGTGAGAAATTTACTCACAAAAGATATAAAGTGTTCCTCTTCCATTTGCACTGCTTTTCTTCCAAAATGACTTTCATTGTTTTCCAGACACCCTGAGAAACATTCTCGAGTGTGTGTGTGTGTGTGTGTGTGTGTGTGTCCATTACTGAACTGACTAGTATTTGAATTGATGGACTGAATAAAGTCAGATCACCCTCTCCCGTGTGGGTGGATATCCTTGAATTTGTTGAGGGCCAAAAGAGAACAAAAAATTGGACAAGGTTGAATTGCTCTCTGCTTGATCACTGAGCTGGGCACCAGAGCTCTTAATGCTGTTGGATATCAGGCCATGAAACTTGAACTGAAACTTACACTTTCAATTCTGTTCATAAGCATTTGCAACAGACTTCCAGTTCTCCTTGGCTTTCTGGTTGCAGAGGGCAGACTTGGATTTCTCAGCCTCCATAATCACTAAGCCAAAGTCATAAAATCTCTCTTTTTGGTGTATATAAACGTGTGCAAATATATATACATATTTAATTGGTTCTGATTCTATGAAGGACCAATATACAGATGATTAATAAAACTTGTAGAATTTAAGCTAGAGGCATAACTCAGTGTGTAAGAGCACTTGCTCTGTAGACTTGAGTTTGAATTCCCATCATCCATGTAAAAAGATAGGATTGGCTGTACATAACTGTACACTTTGAATGGGATGACATTATTTGGTAGGGGACAGAACTTACTGTTCAGATAACCTAGCTTGAAAGGTTCTAGTTGACCTAGATCGGTGAGAAAGCCTTACTCAATGCCCTAAGGTGCGGAACAGTTAAGGAAAGCTTCTTAAACCTCAGTCTGGCCTCTTCACAAGCCCTTATTGTTATCCATAATTCTATATACACATTTGTGCACCAAACCACAAATATCACACACCCAGACCAACATACAAAATGTGCTAAATAAAAAATAATTTATTGGAAGCAGATATATTTCATCTTGCAGTATTTGATTTTCGATTACAGTATTGGTTTTATATTAAAATATACACTAAAATAAAAATAACAATATTCACAGAGAAAGGAAACTTGGTGTATCTGAAACTTAAACCATCTATCTGAAATTTACTGAACAGGTTTTCTTTCATACACCAAAAGGAATAAAATACTTAAGTTTAGGAGGACTATAACATGTTTTATATACTTGACTTCTAAGTGGAATTTAAAATAACTACTTTTCAAAGTAGTGTTAATATAGCGTGTCTGTCACATAGGAACACTCATTTCATGGAGGTCGATTTTAATACAAGTCACCAGAGGATTAGAACTATAGTAGTGAAATCTCTACTTTTAATCTACTACATGGTTTGCTCAAAAGACTGATCCTAAAGGAGCATTATATTTTCAAATACTCTTTTTGTTAGCTGACAGTATGTTGTACAAAAAATACCAAAATGTAAATCAGTGTCAAGGCAATGACAAATGCCTTTGCAAATGTCAACAGTTTTCTAAGATGCTAGCTCACTTTCTTGTTCATGTGGATTTCACAGATGGTGTAAGAATCAGCTGTGACCACCACATCATTAGATAAAGGGGCATAAACTGGCAGCCGACAAATAAATTTGGATGGTTTCCAAACAACCAGGAAACAAAGGAACTCACAAAGGTGTACAAGCAGGCATGTCTTTGGCCAGAGAGTGAAGAAAAACTGCCTGAGTGAAACAGATTATAGCTCTTCTAATAGTCCCCAGATAGAGTGTTTTGTCTTACATATGAGAAAGGATGAGGATTTTAACAGTCCCACAGCAGGGTCAGGGTCAGGCTGCTTCACACAGTTTGCAGGTCTTCTGCCTATCTAGTGCTTTTGAAAACTTAAATAACAAAATCAAAAGTGCCCTCCTTCCACGTACCTAATCTTACCCCGTGACCTCGACTTGGTCAACAAACACTCTGTTCTTAAGCAAGTAAACTCACACCCTTAAGAACAAATATGCCTTTGAGCCATGAGGACCTTTGACAACACTGTGCGGTGACCTGATGCCTGCACGACTGACTAAATATTACTCATCAACGGAGTAGACAAGCCAGGTGAGTCTTGCTCTCTCAAATGATGCTGTGTTGACATAATCTGCTCTCCCATTTTTATGTAAACCTTGGTTCAGCTCACCCTTGACCCCTGATGTCATGACAGTCGAAATATTGTTTGGAGCGTGTGCTGTAGATATTGGTTCATTCTTTATGTCTACAGATGAAGCCCGTCAGAAAATAAAACAATCTGTGTAGTGGTGAGTTTAACTGCACGTAACTCTTTTTAGTGGGCTACATAGTCATTTTTATAGTTTCTCATCAGCGATAAAGACATCTCATGGGAGACTTTTCATTGCTGTTCGTAAATCAGAAGAAGATGGTTTTTCTTTAAAAATTTATCCTTTAAGCAATTATTGTATTTCATTTTTAACGCATTTCTTTTTCCTTAAAAATAAACCCTCAGTCTAATGTTCTAAGCCTCTATGTGGGTTTCAGAAACAACACAGGAGCTGAAATTTTGATGAGCAACCAGAAAAGTCATTATATTGCAAAAGCATTTCTACAATATGAAAATCACTTCCAGCTAAGACAGTATTGTGTTTTAAGTGCTGGAAATACATCTCTTTATTCCATTTCTCTGAATATCAGTTAAAAATATTTGGCATTCCCATACATCCCCCATGCCCTACTTGGCTGCCATGTTGAGTCTAGGGTAAGGAGCAAGGGTCAGTACAACATAAAATGCATAGCTCTATTAAGGTGCCTGAAATATTCTTCTAATTAAAATTTGTACTAGAAATATAGCTGCTAGTTGTGTGTTCAGAAATCAGCTAGCACTATTTGAATGAATTCCTGGATTTTCATAAAGAATCTGGGATAAATCAGCTACTAGGTTTTTATTGACTGATGGGATATAAAGAAAACATTTGGGGAGAAAGGACATGTTGAAAGAAACAGTGTTTTATTTATTTAAGGTTATTTAAGATTTAATAAAAATCCCCAAATATTTGATTTTAATCTGATTTTCATTACTAGGTTGACACACACACTAATGGCTATGCTATTGAACTGTATATGTAAATAGAAATGGATTCTTTTTTAGAAACATAGCACACTTCATGCACCTCTCCCCTTGACAACAACCTTGCACCTTCAGGCTCTTCCTTGCTGTCATTATTATGATAGGCAATAATAGTCAAAATTCTCTCACAGTGAAACAATCATTTGTGTCCCATGCTCTAATCTTTTGGAACCCCACATTCATTCTCATCCAGGAGGTCTTTGTTTGTCAGGACCAGCTAGCCCTCTTAGTACAAACCCCGGAAAACAGACAGTAGAAAGCCGTCCAGATGGCTCTCTAAGCATGTAGTTTGGGTACATTAACACAGAGGTTGTTAACCTACAACACTCTTTTGCATTCAGCAATGCAGTGTTCTGGGAGCACAGGGATTTCATTAGTCCTGGAAGATAGGTTTGGGGCCATCCTATTTATCCAAGAATATTGGATAACCTCCAAGATTTATTTCTACAGTTGGTTTATGAACAAGATACACTGGTTTTCTGTCAACACTTTGTGTTTGTAGAATGGTGATTTTTAGGCATTGTTCCTGAAGAATTCTTTTCTCACAAACTATCAGGCAGTGGTGTCTATGTCCTGACAATTCATGAGCTGGAAATTAGTTCTGACATTTCTTTGTTTGCAGATTAATGTATGTTTTTCATCATATGAATTTAGATTACTAGCAACGTAGAGAAAACAATTAAAAACTTTGTGGGTGTGCGGTGCACAATTAACTTGTAAATTATACTTAGATCTGAGAAGAAAGATGTTTGTCAGTTTTCCTCATCAGTAGCAAAATCAGTCCTTTCCACATATTACTATAAAAAAACAAAAACAAAGAAATAAACAGAGACACTAAGAGTTTCATGAATATGAAAAGGTCTTTTGTGTTAGGCCTGCAATGGGTAAAGCTATTACTTTACCTGGAAAATAAATATATTGACAATATTTGATATCTTTTAATTAGTGTTTTAAATATTGTAGCAAGAAATATATTTAGCTAAGTCTCTATCCTTTCCATTACTGTACTTTTTTCTTTTTACTGAAGCAAAAAATGAAAATAATATCCATAATATTGCAAAAGCTAATTGTTTTTTTTTCATGTTTACCCACTGTTTTCTTGTTTTAAAAATGGTTAGTTGGCAATGATTTCTTGTTTATGTCACGAGTCAACAAAAGAAAACTAAACTGGAATTCATCAAACTGAAGCATTTGTAGGTCAAAGAGCATGGCTATGACAGTGAAAACTAATTTACAAAGTGACACAAACCATTACAAATACTATATCTGATGAAGATCTGCTCCCTGAACTACATGAGCAAACTATGATTCAGCAATGAATCCAAAAATCTTATCCAAATCTAATCCAAAAATAGGCAAGAGGTATACCCATAACTAGTAAGCCCGGGGAACTGTGCTTAAGATTATTATTAGCAAAATCTAACGCCATGCTCTTCACCATAATTTACATCTGAAGTGTCCCTCAAGGACCTCTGCATTAAAAAGTCAGCCCTCTAACTGAGAACCTATTCTCCTATTAGAGGCTTAAAATCTTAAAGAGGTAATGTCTACATTGGTAACAGAAAGCTGACTCATTAAATGGACCATTATTAAGGCTAGAAAATTGTAAGTATTGATGAAGATGTGGAGAAATGGTAGACCCATGCCTTCCTTCTGGGTATGTAACAAGGTATAGATGCTGCCGTCAACAGCATGGTCACTTCTCAGAGTGAAAGCAAGCTGTTCTGTGACTAGCAGTCACTATTCTGAGTGCTTAATGAAAGGGAATAAGAACAGAGACTCAACTCTATTTGTTCATTTATGTTTATGGTTGTTTTATTCACAGCTACAAAAAGATCGAATCAAGCAATGCTGACCACACATGAACATGGTTAGAAAATGCAGTGTGTGTGTGTGCATGTGCATATATGCATGCATACTGAAATATTCAAGTTCGAAGAGGAATCATTTTATGACACATGCTGCACCATAAGTGAACAATGAAAATGTTGTTCTAAGTGAAATAATACAGAACCATTGTGTGATTCCACTTCTCTCAGTTACCTAGAATAGTCAAACTCAGAACAGAAAAAGCATAGCTTACTGAGGGCTGGTCTGATGGAGAAATGATGGAGGTTATTATTTAGTGAGTATCTCTTTGGTAGGATGAAATGCTCTGACAATGGACAGTGGTCACAGTTGCAGAATTTAGAAAACAAGTTTTTACAATTAAAATGACTAGAAGGTAAACTTTATGTTGAGCAAATTTCAAGGCAGCTTTTTTTCCAATGGAGTAATTTTTTAAAGAGTAGGCTTAACAGGCCATCCAACTGCCTATATGGCAAATTTTTTAAGAAGGTGGAATTTTGGTCCAAAGAATTAGTCCTCTTCTGTGTAATTCTATTGTTTATCCTTTTTTTGTTTATGAGTTTTGGTTCCTATTTGGCTTTGGTTTTAAGCCTGGACCATTGCAGATTTTGGCTTCCATGGTTAAGTAACTCCTACTACATGAGGAGCATATATGGGCTTCAGCTTCTATCCTAGATGGAAATGCTATCAGATTGCTGATTCTATGACATCTTCCTAGTTACTCACAGTATGAAACCAGCCATCCAATATTACCACCTAATGACATGATCTACATAGCAGAGTTTGGTTTTCTCATGGTTATCTTTTCTCTGGAATGATCTGCTTATATTTTTGTTTCATAAGATTCAGCACAATAGGCCATCTTCCTCATCTTTTAAGACCCAGTGTTTAAATACAGTGTACAGTAACTGTTGGTCACCTATAACACTTAGCAGCACAATAAACAATATCTCTATGATCTAATGTATTTCATATGCCTTATTTAAATAACTAAGAGTTCAACTATATTATCATATTACAAATGACAAAACTACATCTTTGAAATTTGAGCTCTTAGAAGTAAACATCAAAGAATAGTAGCACGTGACAACGGGGGCTGACTGAAAAGCCATTGATAAAGACACTGGGACTTGTTTCTACTGCATGTACTGATTTTTTGGGACCCTAGTCTATTTGGATGCAAAGCTTCCTAGGCCTGGATATAGGGGGCAGGGCCTTGGACTTCACACAGGGCAGGGTTCCCTGCCCTCTCTTAAGGAGGGAGGGGGAGGGAGGAGGGTAAGTGGGGGAACCAGAGAGGAATGGGAGGAAGGGAGGAAGTGTAAATTTTTGAATGGAAAATAAATATAAATAAATAAATACAAATAAAAAACAACAAAAAAACAAAAGGAATAGTGTACAAAACTCCTAATTTTTATCTCTTGACTCAATAACCCAAAGCATGTTCAATGACATCACAGTTACCTCTGAATTCCCTTCATAAATGTTGGTGGAGAAAACTATTTCATGGACTAGGGATATAGCTCAGTTAGTTAGAGTGCTTGCCTAGCAGCTATGAGTTCTTGGCTTGATCCCCAAAACCCCCAAGAACAGAGCACAGTGGTTAAAGACTATAATCTCAACACTCCAGAAGCAGAAACAGAAAAAAAAGAAAGCCATGCTCATCTATAGCGAGATGAGACTAGCCTGAGATATATGAGCCCCTGTCTAAAAACAAAAACAAAAACAAAAGAGATTACTTCAACACTATTCCTTGTATTTTTTTTCTGCATTGAAAAACATGAGTTCATTCTGTCCCAAGGGGGAAAGTATGTTAAAAACAATTGGTTGATCTGAAAGAAACAAAGTGAATATGTGCTGTTTAAATAAACTAATCTACCTCCTTCCCTTCTTCCTTTCTTTCTCCCTCCCCCACATTCTCCCTCCCTCCATCCCCCATTGCTTCCTTTTTTCCCTTCTTTCTTCCAGGATTATGGTGTCCACAGATAGAAACTTTTCAGAATGGCCCCACACAATTCTTATGCAGAACTAGACACTTTTATCTGTTCAAATTTGTAGTTTCTTATGAGTGCACTGACCTCTTAACTATGTACTTTCACCAGTTTATTGGAATCAATACAGTAGTGAAGCTGATATATTGTTTTTACCTGATGGTTGTTGCTTGGTAGGCCACCCCTCCCACAAAGTCACAGGAAGCTTTTAGAATGGTGGTTCTCAACACCCTGACAAACCTCTATATCCAAAAATATTTACATTAGGATAGAAAACAGTAGCAAAATTACAGTTATGAAGTATCAACAAAAATAATTTTATGGTTGGGCAGTCAAACAACATGAACTACTCTATTAAAGGGTCACAGCATTAGGAAGGTTGGGGACCACCGTTTTATGATTCAGATAGCTTCACGAGGAAAGAGACAGATGGTAAATAGTAAGGAAATATTGGTCAAGAGAATCATTAACTCACTGAACTTCAACAATAAATACCTAAAGTCATCACTGTTGATAAGATTTTTAATATGCAATAAAAATAATTCCAGCTTTCACTCTGTCCTGAATTGCAGGAGAGCCCAGCATGTAAGGGACTCTATCAGAGGCAATGGAATGAAATGAACTCCCAACAGTCTCATTTGTAAATTTAATGTCTTGTGCTAGTGTTGCAAAACATGGGCACTGTAGTCACTCTAGTGCTTAGGGAATAAATCAAAGAAAGGGACAATGTCGTTTCATTTAAGGGTTTACAAACACCTACACATTTATTATATTACAAGTGCTAATGCTGTAATTCAGTGTTATTACACATACCTAACATGCATAAGGTCTTGGGTTTGAGCCCATTAACTTTATATCAACTTCAAGGTGACAGCATGTTTGATGTGAATACATGCTACTTTTTAAATAAAAATGAGCTTTTTTTTTAGCAAAATTTAATATTAAAAACACATAGGAAAATTTTACATAGTATTGCTACATCTGTTTTCCATAGGAATGACACATTGCTTGAAGAAGCACATAATGAAATTTTTCCAACATCCATCCATGATATTGCTTCATACAGTCTCTTCTTTTACATAAAGCCTTTTACAATAAGTCATTGTGGTGTGGAGATAAACCAAGTTCATTTAAAAATAAGGATTTGACACTGTCAGTTATTTAATATTATAAAATGTTTTGGTTTAAATTTTATCTACTTGTTACCAAGATTAAGATTATAATATAGACGCTTTAACTCACATTCTTAAACTGTAATCCCAGTACAAAAACTCCTCTCATTTTCTAAATTATGTCTTATTTTGAATCCTGAATAGAGTAACCTGTAACTTATTTTAGCACTATTGTATATTAATTTATTTATTAGCTTGGTATGTAACAACTCAAAAGAGTTAACTACAGTGTTTCATTAGTGATTTGACACCTCCCCTGTACCAGTATATGAGGAGCTGTCTTCTGCAAAGGTGGACTCCACAGAGGTTACACACAGCATATGTGATTTCTAAATCAGAATTTCACATTTTTAAGTAAATACATTAATCACATTATTTATTGCTTAACTCAGAGACTGGTATGTGGTGCTAGTCCTGAGGGGAGGCAATTGTGTGTGATTTCTATAACTTTTTGATCAGACATCTAAATAAATAAGCTAGAAAAACTTATTTTAGAAAATTCTGCTCTAAGCCATCTGATGTGAGATTGTGAACCTGGCATGAGATATTTTGCCATGAAAATCAAGTTACCTAACAATTTCCAGGAAGAGCATGAGTAAGAACTGTTTTGGCTTAGGTGATAAATCTCCTTAATTCCATTTTAAGTAATCATGTCTGTTACAGTTTGGGAACTGATAAATTCTTAGGAAATGCCGACTGCAGCTACCTCATTCGAATCTCATACAGGAAACCACAATGTGGAAGAAACATAATAGCTCTGAAAAATAATAACTGATAGAACAAGAACATTTCATAAGGAAATACATTGGTCAAAAAAAAAGTAGTTTCCTGACCAAATATATACAACATGAAAACAATCTGGCCTAGGAATTCAGCCCTTTGTCCAACTTGGTTCCTCAAAACAGGTAGTGTACCCCTGCCGAAAACTCTTACAAAAATGCAAAAGCCAGTAACACGGAAACATAACTGTCACAGGGATATTTTACATATCTTTGACAGTGCATTTTTAACTATAGCTTAGACACTTGTTTTAAAGATTGTCTTGTCAGACTGGCTATATATATATATATATATATATATATATATATATATATATATGCTCTTTTTCACTATAAATATATCATTACCCGAGGGAAAACACAACTATTCATTTTATTAACTACACAACGTATTTCCACCTTCAGATAAAAAGAAAACAATCAGCTTTAAATAATTTAATGGTACTAATATCAAAATTCAATTAATCTTATCTTTAGTTTGATTTAAAATAACTTTCCATTGTGTAAGTATTTAAAAATACGTTTTTGTTTCTGAAAGACATAGTATTCTAAGATAATTCTCTGGGAAATGCCCTTAAAATCTCCAAATATTACATCTACTGAATAAAACGAACCTGAGGTGGAAAACTTAACTGGCTTCTTCTTCTCACATGAAGGAAAGTGAAGGTGCTGGGCCAGACCTGCACCTTCAGCTACTCTCCCAGCAGAGATGACAGGCAGGAAAACATGGGGGAATTGTACTCTCACCTGAAGGAACACACTTGACTGATTTTATCATATAGGGACTGGACTGTTTATCACCTACAGAAGTTGATTTAAACAGTTTGTACTTTGAAGTGGTGGAATGCCTCTTCAGAGGTAAGTGGGGAGTTTCTGGATATGGCTACAGGTCTAACACCTTCCTGAATATGAGAAAGAGCAAGAACTCACAGTGTGGTCTTTGAAGGAAATAGTTGCTAAGCCTGACTTGCCCCTGTCAATCAATGAAGCCTTATGCAACTTTTCCAACAGGTTTTCTACTTAATAAATCTGGTTTAAAATGTATATCCCTTCTTCAAGGATTGGCATAGGATTCAATGGGGTAATAATGGTCAATATTAATCGGTACCTTCAAATCGAGGGGGAACACAAGGGTGGAAAACAATTGTTGAACGAGAACCAAAATTCTCTCAGGGTAGACAGGCCCTTTGAGCAGTGAAAGTTGGTGCACAGTGTGAAAGTTCTCAGTGTTGCTGAACTGTGTAATTGAAATGATTCAATGAACTTTATGTGATGTATAATTGCTATACTTGTTAAAAGTAGATAAAAAGTAATTAGATAATAAAAATGTAAGGATAGAAAACTCTACAGGGCCAACTGCTGAAAGTAGATGTCCATCTATTCTCTACTTGTGATTCTCAGTGCTTACTGTACTTCTAGCACCAACACCCCCCCCCACACACACAGTTGAACAGTGGCTGGATCCTGTGTGATGTGTCACACAAAGCCATCTTCAGAACTGGAAGCCTACAGCTGCAAAGGACAATGGCATAAACAGCACGACATATTTTTTAAAGTACTTATAGTCTTATCTGTGTACTATGATGTTCCATGTATATAAATAATTTACTAACACAGAGGATCATTAGTTTTAGTAAATTGCATGCATAATTTGTATACCAGTTTAATGGCTGTGCATCTTGGAATGACTGGAGCAAGTTTTAACACATATGCAAGTCCAACGTGGAACTAACCCCCCCTCCCTAAATCTTAATAATAATCATTACAGTAACAGTTTAACTCTAGGGAAATGCTGCAGAAATCACAATCACCACAGGACATGAATGCCAGACTGTAATGCTTAAGGAGTGGGTGGGGTCATCTGAAACTAAGTTTGTATTAAAAGGCCACAGGGAAACCTGCTACTCTGTAGCCTGATTTAAGAATTGAACGGAAACAAGAGTCGGAATAGAGAAACTCTGCATCACATGCCATTATATTAAGTACCAATGCTAGGAATGGGATGTTCCCTCTCAGTTATTGCTTGGGGGTGGGGAGGAAGAGGCTCTGAGGTTCCCCTTTTACTCAAATTGCAGGATATTGCCATTGCTCTTGATTACTCACCATAGCTACATGATAAGACCCTATTACTGAAGATATTATATCCTTTAGTGGAAGCACAAAGAGAAACAAAGCTGGAACTGAGCTGAAGGCATCCTCCCTGCTGGGTAGCATTCATAATTCCAGAAAATGCTATGTAGGCTGCAGGGAGAGAGAAGCCATCAATGGTCTTACCTAGCTTTGGCCCTTTTGAGCTGTGATACTAGTTTAGTTAGCTTGAGCTATCAACTTGATATAGCTAGAGAATCTCAACTGAGGGGTTGTACAGACCAGATTAGCCTGTGGGTATGTCTCAGGAGCATGCAGAGGCTGTCAATTGATTTAAGAGGACCCAGCCAATTATGGGCCATGCCATTCCCTGGGCAGGTGCTCCTGGGCTCTATACGAAGGCTGAAGAAGCATGAGTCTAGGTGTGGGCCAGCAAGGAAATCTGCTTAGATTCCTTTCCTGACTTGCCTCAGGGATAGACTGTGATCTAGATGTGTAAGCTAAATAAATTCTTCCTTCCCCTAAGTTGTTTTTGGTCATGTGTTTGTTACAGTCACAGAATGAAACTAATAAAAGTGCCCAACTGCTAGGCTGTTGTTCCCACTGACACAGTGGGGTGATCACAGGAGTGATCATCTGATTGGATTCGAGGCCCACTCCACAGCTGGGAATCCCTGCCTGATGTCATAAAACTGTCCAAAAGCCTGCTGCTAGCATGGTTATCAGCCATAGTGGGGAAGCTACTATTGCCATTTTGCTAAACGGACATGTTTATTCTCAAATAGTGTTAGTTTTAGCTTTGTTTGGAGAAAGTCCTTTTTGCTTTAGATAGTGGTTACTGAAGACTCATTACTGATCAAGAGGTTGAGGATAAATGACAGTTGAGATCTCAGGCCTAAATAGGACATCTGTATTCACCCTCTCCAAGGCTGAAGGAATATCACAGGAAGGAGTCAGAAGGAAGATAAGCACTGGAAGAAGAGGAGAAGCATTACAGGAATCTGTCTTCTAAGGATGATATGACCTCTGCACTCATGAATTAACAGTAACTGTGTTGATCTGTACAAGACCTGCCCTAATCTCACCCATTGTGGTAGTTTGAATGTAATTGGCCTCCATAATCTTATAAGACGTGGCACTTTTAGAAAGTGTGACTTTGTTAGAGTGGGTATGGCCTTGTTGGTGAAAGTGTGTCACTGTTGGGGTGGGCTTTGAGGTTTCCTATGTTGAGGATACTGCATAGTGTCTCAGTTGACTTCCTGTTGCCTGCAAGATGTAGGGCTCTCAACTACTCCTCCAGCACTACATCTGCCTGCATGCCACCATGCTCCCTACCATGATGAAAATGGACTGAACTTCTGAAATTGTTAGCAAGCTACCCCAATTAAATATTTTCCTTTATAAGAGTTATCTTGATCATGGTGTCTTCACAGCAATAGAAACCTAAGACCTAAGACACCTATCCATCTTCGCTCATGGATGAGGGTGGGGTTCCCAAGAAAGGTTCCCACCTCTGGCTGAAGATTTATTAACAATTCATAATTGCAGGGAGATGGGGAAACATTTTTTATAACAGTGTGCCCACTGGCAAATTCCCTGTGCTGTAAGCAACACTAATTATATTCATTGAGACAGACAGACACAAACAGACAGACAACCAGACACATACATACACATACATGAAAGCAGAAAACAAGCTAGTTTGGAAAGTGAAAGGTGGATTATCAGAAGTGAAGGGAAGCAGGGAAGGGTACTGGGTAGTGGATATCATTAACTATATACATGTATGAAAAGATATGAAGTCTAGTATTATGTATAACTAATGTGTACTAATGGAAAAGATTGTCTATTGACCAAGGAAAACATAGCATGTTAAAACTAGAGGGTGCCTATTTATTTTATTGCAGTTATTTTTTATTTGTATATATGTATGAGTTTCTATATGACACAACGTGTGAGTAGAGGTCAGAGGAGACCCACCATGTAGGCCCTAGCCATCAAACTCAGTACACCAAACTCAGCAGCAAGCATTTTTATTGGTTAATCCTCTCACCAGCCCTCTTTTTGAAAAGATGCTTTTGTATCAGGAGTATTCATCCCTCCGTGTAAGCAGGTTTCCTCTGACTTAGAAGGGTGGGCAACATTCCATTTACAACATGACCACCATTTCCTTCCTAACCCCATTCTTCACTTCAAATCAATTTGCTACTTTGATTTTTTTATCAGCTTGGGTGAATTTTAATGCATTTATAATTACATTTGTGAGGTAATGGGATGGGGAAACTCTGATAACATAAAAATTATGCTATCTAAAGAGACAATAAAATTATATACTGTAATGAGGTCAGATTGTGCTTGTAGCCTTATGAGCCCTGCTGCAATCCTGCACCAAGCCCCTTTGAGCTACACATGCAAGGCTTCTGATGGCTAATTGTAGTTCCACTCCACATCACACTGAAAGGAAACAAACAGATTCCCTTTGCACTGTGAGTTTTGTAATCCTTTCCATATCATGTAATGAAACCCAATTTTACTTTCATATTTAAAATACTGAGTCTTCTTAGTCCAACATTTGCCTATGGTCAGCTTTCCTGCATTCCTTGATGCTCCTTGGAAGGTTCGATGCCTGCATTAAAAAGCTAACTATGATTCTAAGGGTGTTTTTCTGTTCCTAAAATAAAAAGAAATTCCGAGAAGATATTTATCTACAGGATTAGTATAATTAAAGGAACCTTCTAGAATTGGTTATCTGTGTAGCTTCCTTAATAATATAAAAAAAATCAGGATATTTCAAAGTTTGGTGTCTTATAGATATAATGCTTTCTTGTTTAAATACAAGAATTGCTTAAAATAAACATATTGCCATAAACATGCAGAGAGCACAATTGAAGGTTGCCTGGTTTTGTTGCTGGGATCTCTAATTATGCCAGGCCTCAGGCTTTGTACTGATAACTAATGTCTGTGCTCTACAAACTTTGCCAGACCAATGAGATAGCCCAGGAAGAGGAGATAAAACGTCACTCTGTGTAGGAAGATAAGGCCTACCAGAATGAAAGGAGCCAACCTGAAGTCTGCCTAGAGCTGCCAAAGTTCCTGTCTGTGCCCAGCCAATAAGAAGCGACCAAGCAGTGTTTTCTGTGTGGCTAACAACAGGCGCTACCAGAGGTCCTGATCGTGCCTAGCCAATGAGAGATAAGCAGGAAATGTCAAATGTCAAAACATGAAAACACATGGGTACTGGGAAGGTATATAAGTTTTTCCTCGCTGTTAAATAAATGAGTCCGCTATAAACCTTGTACTTGACTCCCTGTGTCTGTGTCTGTTGACATTCTGCCTTTTCACCCCCTCCCCTGGGGAAGACGTTAGGGTCCGGAAACAACTCTGTCTCTGTCCTTCAGGCAGGCTTCCTTCAGAGATGCCATGCATTCTGTTGCATGATGTAAGATTCCCTTCTGTGTGCTGTGGATATGTTTTTTTTTTTTTTTTTTAACCATTGGTTAATAAAGAAGGTGCTTTCAGCCAATGGAAAATATGAACAGAGATGTAGAGCGTAGGCAGTGTCAAAGGGACGCCATGTAGCTGCCGAAGGAGATACGTGCCAGAACCTTACCAGGTAAACCATGAGCCTTGTGGTAAAATAGAGAGTAACAGAAAACAGTTAATTTAAGATGTAAGGGCTAGCTAGAAATATGCTTAAACTATTGGCCAAACAGTATTGCAATTAAAATAGTTTTTATGGGGTTATTTCAGGTCTGGGTGGCCAGGAAATGAACAAGCTGCCTCCCTGACAGTTGCAGAGGCTCAGCCCCCACAAGTCTTTCCTGCCCTTGTTTCCTGTAACCTTTGAGCTTCCTTGAACAGTTTCATTCTAAGGGGCTCCCAAGACTTTAAAGCTCATCGAATCTCTTTGTCCTTATTTGTGAAACACTAATGTGGATTAAAAACACAAGCTAAGCAAAATCTTCATCCCATATCTCAATTCAGACATTAGTCAGAAACCCACCTGAACACAGGAACAGCATTATACTTCCTTCTCCTTGCTCTTCAGAAAATTCAGACTTCATATAGGCTATATAGGTTGTAGTCTGCTTTCCCTCTATTGTCACCTGTCACTCTAACCTCTTAGGCTCTCTTTGTGTTTGGGGCTTTTGTTTGCCTCCTCAGCCTGTGCACCCTTTCCAGCCCCTGCCTCTACCTCACTACCGCCCCCTTCCAGTACACACAGGTACCACATTCCCTCTGCTCTTGTAAAACCTCATTGGCTATTCAAATCTTGCTCAGATAATGTCCACACATCATCACTGAATCTGGTGTGTGCTTCCTTTTACAAGTCACCTTCTTTTTGTTCAACAGACATTTGATGAATAATTTAATGGAGGGTGGCCAGATGTGCTTTCAGGGGCTGCAGACAGTAAGATACAATGTCAAGTATGAGACTTTTGCTCTAGTGGGAGACATGCAGTAAGTGAAGATCAAGCCAACAGACAAGCACTATGAAGATACTACAGAGGTTACATTGTTTAAAACACGCAGTATAAATTACCTTTCCTAAAGCCTCAGTCAGAAATCCACCAGACAGATGTTACAGGTTGTTATGTTGCTGGGAACTTCTTTAAAAAATTAGTTCTTTGATAATTTCATACATGTATATAACATATGTATGGTCACACTCAACACCATCCAATTCTCTCAAGTCACTTTCTCACTTGGATCTCTTTTGGGGTATTGCTATTGTTTGGTTTTATTTTCATTTTTGTTTTGCAGTTCACTGATTTTAACGAGGCCAGCCAGCATGGACATGTTTATGTGGCACTACCCACCAAAGAGTGGATAGGTCACCAGGGGATCTCCCTTTCACCTAGGAGCAGCCCTCAACTGTGATAAGCTCTTCAGGGAGCCATAGGCCCCCTGTGCCCCACCTCCCTCAATGAATGAATGTTGATGGGGCCCAGACCTATGCAGACCCTGTGCAGGTAACTGCAGAAGCTGTGACTTTATTACAGTATAATACCTAGAACACAGTGGTTCGTGGCCATCCACAGCATCTTATGGCTCTTACATTATTGCTTCCTCCTCTTCTCTATTGTTCCCAGAGCCTTGGAAGACTCATATGAGTGTCTCATAGAGGACAGAACATAAACAATAGCATAGTATCTTGAGGAGCCTTGAGTTTCTGTGTTAACTCTCATTCACTACAAAGAGAAGCTTCCTGACCTGGGTTGAAACTCTTGTTGGCAGTGCCAACCGGCAGTGACCAAGCTCTTGGGTTACATTATCCTGTTACTAATGCAGGTAGTGTCCTGGTTTACCAGCAGTGATTGGAACAGAAGGCTCAACTCAGTTACTGGAGAGGTGGGGATAGGTGTACCCTCGCTGCTGCCCCGTGTTTGGCACTTGCAGCACACTGGCTAGTAAAAAGAGATTTTTTTCACCATCACACTTTCCTAGACCTCTCCATTGTACTACCTAGGCCTCCTGGGCACTTTGCATTTGCTTGACCATCACTACTTACTTCCCCACAGATATACTTTTATTTTCTGAAAATTCATTTTTCATAGGTTGAGACTATAAAAATTTAAAGACAGTGTTGAAACTACTATAAATCACCTCCATTACTCCTTATACACCCTGAGAACAGCTTAAAAGGAGAGGTTTTATGCACAATGTATAAGAGTGCCTAAAAGATAAATAAATGAATAAGATAAGGCACAGACCAGGCACATTCACAGATCTAAACGTTCACTTGCAATGGTGTCTGTTGAAAGTCCTGTGTCTATGCCCTGAGTGATGATGTTCCCTGCATCACCGCATCAGAGCAGCAAAAGGCAATTATGGTAAGTTTAGAAGTTTGTAGTTACCTTATTTTCCTTTGAGTACATTCAACACAGTAAAAAAAAAAAAGCTTAATTAATTTCTACTTTCTATTCGATATTGAATGCTAAAATTTCTGAAAAACTGTGTAGATACAATTTTACTTTTACCATGAATATATTTATAGGAAGACAGAGGAGACTAAAACTCATATATTTCTACTTAGTCTCTATGTTCTAAGATTCAGTGATTTTATGATTATAGTTTACAAATATTTTATCTCTGTGAAGTTTCGACTTGACTGCAAATATGTTTAGCAATATATTAATGTAATATTGCAATATTTTTCACTTTTATTTTATTTTTTCGAAAAAGAAAACAAACTTTTCATTTTACATACCAGTCTTAGTTCCCACTCTCTCCCCTCCTACCATTCCCTCCATTCCCCCCCTCACCCATTCCATCCCCCATCTAATCCTCAGAAAGGTTAAGGCACATTGCTTTGCAGAAGGACAAAGATCCTCCCTACTATATCTAGGTTGATCAAGGTATCATTCCAAAGAGAATGGGTTCCCCAAAAGCCAATACAAGCAGTAGAGATAAATCCTGGTGCCACTGCCAGTAGCCCCTCAATCTGCCCCAGCCATGCAACTGTCACCCACATTCAGAGGGTCTAGTTTAGTCCCATACTGGTTTCTTCCCTGTCCAGCCAGAATTGGTGATAGCTCAGGCAAACTGTTTCAGTGGGTGTCCCCATCATGGTCTTGATCTCTTTGACCATATTCTTACTCCTCCCACTCTTCAGCTGTACTTTGGGAGCTCAGTCCAGTGCTCCAATGAGGGTCTCTGCCTCTGTTTTCATCAGTTGCTCGATGAAGGTTCTGTGGTGACATTTAAGATATTCATCAGTCTGACTATAGGGCAAGGCCAGTTCAGGCACCTTCTCCTCTATTGCTTAGGGTCTTAGCTGGGGTCATCCTTGTGGATTCCCGGGAATTTCTCTAATGCCAGGTTTCTTGCTAGCCCCATAATGGCTCCCTCAATTAAAATATCTCTTTCCTTGTTCTCTGTCTCTTCCTTTGTAGTGATGAGAACGGCAGGCTGCATTCCCACCCGGCTCCCGGCCGCCTGGCTAGCTTATGCCCCAAAATAACATACAAACTGTATTCATTTAAACACTGCCTGGCCCATTAGTTTCAGCCTCTTATTAGCTAATTCTTACATCTTGCTTTAACCCATATTTAATAATGTGTGTAGCACTACAAGGTGGTGGCTTACCGGGAAAGATTCAGCATGTCTGACCTGGTGGCTGGCTTCATGGCGTCTGTCTCAGAGAGGAGAGGCATGCAACTGCCTAACTTCCCTTCTTCCCAGCATTCTGTTCTGTCTACTCCACCTATCTAAATCCTGCCCTATCAAAAAGCCAAGGCAGTTTCTTTATTAACCAGTGAGGGTCCTCCATCAGTCCTTTCTCCATCTAGACTATTCCATTCCTTCAAGTTCTCCTTCTTCCTCCCCTTCTACCCTCCCTTCTACTCCCAACCCCCATGCTCCCAATTTGTCAGAAGATCTTATATTGCAATATTCTTACAAGCTGTATGAGAGAAAAACATTAAGCAACCTATTATTTGAAAACCAACCAAACAAACAAAACAACAAATAAACATATATAAAAGAATTAACTAGTATCAAGCCTAAGCTATTGGTTGAGCATTTTAAATTAACATTAAGTTTCTGTGCGGTTACTTGGGAGTGGCTTTTGGGACAGAAACGTCCTCTTACATAAGCTACCACTGTAACCAGAATCTGACTTTTCCCATTTAAATTATTGTTCTGTGTGGCACAGAAGGTTATTTTTCTTTCACTATCTTCTCACTTGGTTCTTGGAAGAATTTGAGACAAAATCTTGTTGAAGACAAAAACTGGTGTTCTACAGACTGGGGTTCACTTTCATTCACTCAGTTATATAGAATATATTTTATCAAAAGGCCAAGCACACATATCCTTGAATAATGTATAGCTTTAAAAAATGAGTTTCCAGCCGGGCGGTGGTGGCGCATGCCTTTAATCCCAGCACTCGGGAGGCAGAGGCAGGCGGATCTCTGTGAGTTCGAGACCAGCCTGGTCTACAAGAGCTAGCTCCAGGACAGGCTCTAAAGCTGCAGAGAAACCCTGTCTCAAAAAACCAAAAAAAAAAAAAAAAAAAAGAGTTTCCAATGTTTTATCACCAACTTCTTGGAATTCTGCTTGTTATAAATTGTCTTAGAGTTAAAATACACATTTTATCTTTATATTTGCCTTCCTATGCTTAAAGACTCACTTCCTTGTGTAAATTGCTGGCTTCTTTGGTCTGCTTACATAGTACCAGAACCAATCCTACTGTGAACACAGGGCCACCTAGAGTCACATCCTTAACATGCCCTGTTGCTTCATGGTTGAAACTTACTGGTGAATACCAACAGCAAGCATGGCCTAGTCTCTTCCTTGTTGTTAGAATTACTCACCACACTTCTACATGAATAGAAACAGATGATTTGGCTAACATAATAAATTTCTTATTCTAAAATTAATTTTAGAAATAATTAAGCTTGGGATATTTGGGTCCGGTTATGTCTGTGATGAGACAGGATTTTGGAGATATAAAGTTAAGTTTTGTTTTTATTTTCCCTTTGTCCTCACCTACACCAAGACTGGAGACCCCAACATTGCTTTGCTTTGGAGGGTATGTGTTGTGGAGATATTTTATCCTTATTGAAACAATTTCTCCTAGCTGGTTCACTAGTCCAACTTGGGTGCAATTGGTTCTTTGGCTCGCTTTTTGTGCCACATCTGAGTTCAGTAGACATTGCTTATCTCTCTCCAGGAAAGTCAGACAAAGTCAGGCAGGTGGAATAGGCTGGGGGTGGGGAAGATTGAGAAATCAAAACCATCATTTGCTTGTCTTATCTGGTTTCTTTTCTCCTCCCTTTGAAAGATCAAGTCCTTCTTATTTAATTCCCAAGGAAGCTACAGAAAGTAAAAGGTTTTGTCTAATGTGAAAGGAAATGCTCTTGGGTTGTAAGGATGAGAGTCGAGAAGGCCCAGGCTTCAGGCTCAGCCTCACAACGTACCTGTGCTCTGGGGTGGAGAGGGAGTCCTACACACATAGTCTCCTTGCTGGGAAAGACTTGGACCAGCTCTGCTTCTGCCTCCAAGTCCTTGTTGCTTCCCTGACCACATCCACTCCTAGCCATGCTTCTCCCCGCCACCTCTTCCCACTCCACCCCTGAATCCTTTAAGCCTTTCTCTTAGCCACTTGCTTCTTGGGTGTAATACCTGCACTGAACCATTCCCTAAGCGGTCAGGGATACTCATTTAGCACTCAAATCTGTGCTGTCTAGGCAGCTGTCTGATCCTTAATTACTCAAAATTTTGTTCTAGTCATTTACGAATTTAACATAGGCAAAATTCTGTGAGTTCAAAACATAACCTTTTATTGTTGTTTTATTATTTTTTTCTGAAGACAGGTGTCTCTGTGTAGCTCTGGTTGTCTTGGAACTTGATTCATAGATCAGGCTAGCCTCAAACTCAGAGATCCACCTGTCTCTGCCTCGGAGTGCCAGTATTAAATGTGTGTGTCACCACTCCTGACTTTGAGACATGATCTCAAGATCTTTATTATAATGGAGCACACAAAGCACTTAGCTGTAATTCTATATAACAAAAATAATGCTAAGAGTCACCTGACTTTATTTCGACAACAGTCTTGATGTGCCCAGAATATAGGTGTTTATTATCAAAATGCGATCACAGTAGGGCTTATCACATAAAAATAAAACATATAAAATTACTCTTTTGTAGAGGCACAGGATAGAGAAGACAGAGACTCTTGGAGCAGTGAGGACATCTGTGTGAGAGTGTAACGGTCACAAGCCATTCCATGTTAGTCAAAGCCCACAGAAATGCATTGCTTAGCATGAGCTGTAAGGCAGGAAGGGTGAAGCAGCTCGAAACACTGAACATAACCTGCTCTAAACAAAAGCTCACTAAAAAAATTATAATACAGATCAAACAAGCAGTTCTCTCTAAGTGCATGCTGTTCCCAAAATATATATCTCCCCCCACCTGCCAGCATTTTGTAGGCCAGCAAATTCTGAAATGTTAAGTTGCTTTGTCTATCATTTCTGGTACCCTTTCTATTGAAATGGATATCTCATTACAATGTTAAGATATCAGCAGCAGTTGTTCCCCCGGTTGGTCAGAGTCTTCTACAGTCAGACTATCATATCTTATTTCTACTTAATAACCTGCCTGTTACCTGCTAATTGCCATGTATTGATTTACTTAAGTATCCACGGTTGCTGTATAAGAAAGATAACACTTGGCGCTAGGGGGCCTGCAAATTCTTTGCGCTGTCAGTGACCTTGACTGAAAGGATAATTAATCTGAACCTCTGGGTGGCATTAAACGACTTAGACCTTCCATTCTCTGCTAATGCTTCATCTTTAGGGATGTGAACACACGTTTGTATTTGCTCGGGAAACGTCTTATGTAAACTGACCTCCTTCCTTTTTGTGCTTAGCTACCAGAACTGCAGGTTTTCTTTATCTTAGGAGGGGAAAAGACAAAAATGGTCCTAGTGGCTTGCCAAGAATTTGCCTTCTCTCGGGAGTGGCTTTCCCTTTCCATCTGCTGGCTAACCATGTGGCCACAGCCTGGGCAGTTTGTCTTCCTGTCTTAGTTCTATCATGTGCACAATAAAATGACAAATGCATATACTATACTACAGGGGGATTCAAATTAACAAAAAAGAATATTTTAAAACTCCAGGTCCGGAGCTCTGTGTTTCTTTTCTCTTTACTCGTACAAAGAAATGGTGGTTTAAAATATGCGTCAACTATCTTTGAAACTTCCTCACTTCCTTATCTTTCCTTCACATTTGGCTTCTTGAGACAGGCAAGAGGAAGTAAGATGCGGTGACATAAATGTGAGAAGACAAACACCCAAGGGATTACACATCAGACACCACCCCAGAATGGTGTGGGAGTAGAATGCATTTGCAATACACGTTTGACAATGTGTTGTAGAAATGGGATTTCGATAGGAAAAAAAATGCATCATCTGTTTTTCTTTTGATGAGTATCTGTTATGTTCTTTCAGTTTGACTAATCCTTGAAACTTGCCAAATAACATTTTTATGATATGGAATTCCTTCTCAACAATCTACTTGGCTGACTAGGTTTATGCCAAGTTGATACCAGCTGGAAATATCTGAATAGAGGGAGGTTCTACTGAGAAAATGCCCCCATCAGACTGTGCTGCTGGCAAGTTTGTGGGGCATTTTCCTCATTAGAGATTGTTGTGAGAAGGCCTGGCTCTTTGCAAGTGGTGCCCTCTCTGGGCAGGTAAACCTGGATGATATAAGAGTTAGCCATAAGAAATCAGTATACAGTAATGAGTGAGGAGAGCAGCCTTCTCATCTTTACAATTATTTCCTGCTCAATTCATATGATGATCTGCCAAAGGAGCCATTAGCAAGTGAGGTTCACCTGCTGGTTTGGGTTGCCTTTTGCAGGTCAAGAGGCCTTCAGACTTTCAGAGTCTACAGAAACTCTGGTTTCCGGCATGGACGGAGATCCTAGATCTAGTGTTTTTCTGGGGTCCTAGCAATAGGTCACAAGAGAAGAATGAACTGGCTGATATTTTAATTCCTGTCCTCAGATTCTTCACTTCCCTTGGGACCAGAATATCATTTGATATAGAAGGCCAGATGAAACATAATTTCATGGAATTGTTCTCTGATGCAGAAAACTGAACAACAGATTTTTATCGAGGTTATGTTTATGATGATAGCTTTGCCAGAAATTGCCATGGTTAGGGGGCTGATGGGATTTTTAATAATTATAAACCAGAAAAACCATATATCAGTGGTTCTTAACCTTCCTCAAGCTTGAACAACTCTAATATAACTCTTCATGTTGTGATGATCCCCTACAATTATAAAATTATATTTGTTGCTATTTCATTAATGTAATTTTGCTACTTGTATGAATCATAATATAAATATCTGTGTTTTCCAATGGTCTTAGGTGATACCTGTGAAATGGTCTTTCAACCCCAAAGGGTTGAAACCCACAAGATGAGAACCACTGCCCTACATGAACTGAGAAAAAAAGAGAGAGAGAGAAACTAAGAATGTGTGCTACTCCATCACTTACATAAGATCTAACCTCCCAGAAAGAAAGACACATCATAAATAATTCATCACTTAGCTTCAGATTCCTTCTTTGTGTGTCTGAGACAGAAAGAGTGGCTTCTGGAGCTTTTGCTCCGGTTTTAAGTTACCCTCAGCCATCCCATCCCACTGGCAACCTTGAAAGTAACTGATTTACAGCTATTGAATTGAGTGTACTGCATTATTTAAATGAAATGGACTATTTAACCTTGCAAGGACACTTTTCTAACCATGTAAAGAAAAAGTTTTATTGAACTCACATTTCTCTTTACCCAGTGTTTGCACACTCTCTGTGGCTCCATCAGCATGGTGGCCTCCCCAGTCTTCTCTACACTGTTCAGAGGCAGTGAAATCATCTGGTCTTCCTGCTGGACAATGAAGGTCATCAGTTTGTCTTTCATTCTGTGTGGCTGCAGGCTAATGCTCCCATGTATCCATTCTTACTAGCCCTCAGTTATGTCACAAGGTAAAGTTCCACACAGCTGGGTGAAGCTTCCTCTAATAATGGCTTTCGAAGTTGTCTTTGGAAACCACGATCCAAGCTTCTGGCCAGTACCAACACTTGAGCCCGAGTCCTTCTCCTTTAGTGGAGCATTTATATTAACTTTAAGTTATATTAATGTGGTTAATTTCTATTAATCAAAAAGTACTGCTGAGGCTATGCTGCCTTCTCCTCCTCCCTCAAGATCTCCAGTATCCCAAGAACTTCAGGCCTGTTCCCTGCTTCTTAAAAAGCAGTTACTATATGAAGGCATTAGTGGATGGGAAACAGAACAAATAGATAATATTAGTGTTGTAGATTCTTAGCTTATTTCTTTCATCACAGAGGAAAATCCCCTAAAAACTGGAAAGCATGAGTTATTTCTTTTTCAATCCCCAAGAAACAGGGTCAAGTAGGAGACTAGGTCCCCCACCCCCTAACCCCTGAGTAGGTTTCTGGTATGAATGAAACCTCCCTGGTCTGTGTGCACACGCTTCTAAGCAATCTAGCATGCGAAGTTATGCGAAGATATTTTCCAGTGACTGTTTTCTACAACATCATTCTAAATCCTGTGAATAAACAAATACTTTTTCTTAAAAAAAAACCCATGTGCATAACTTATACTTACTATAAATTATACTGAATGAGATACTAGTTTATATTCAGTCTTAATGAGATTCAAATTAAGACATTCAAGGAAAAGACTTTTTTAAACTAAGCTTGGTTATGACAAAATTAAGACAATCTTTGTAGATGAGCATGGGAAAGTGGCACAATTAAGTCACTTTCCATTGAATGAATTAATTTTGCCTTGAACTTCGCACTCGCAGGCCCAGTGAGGCACACCTGGTTACATGTGAAGGCAAAAGCAGGCTGGTGTGCAAATCTGTCCCTACGTTTCACACCTATCATATTGGCTCTGAAGATAGGAGACAGGAATGTCTTCTTCAATCCAGGGAGAAGTTTCTACGAAAGCCAATCTTAAATAGGCATGTAAACAAAATGTACATAATTTCTTGGGATAAATGTGGTAAATATGATACATTTTAAGAAATCCTGGGATTTACTATACTTTTGTTTTTTCTTAAAGGAAATTGTAAAATAATACTTACATTGTGTTAATTATGACTTTCTTCTTCCAGTACCCGTTCTAGTCAACAATCATTTCATGGATTTTAACAATTATTGACCCATTCTTAACACTCCTAAAATTCACAGAAACAGAGACCTTTGTGAATACTACTGCTTCCAATGACACTCTTAATGAAAACTATAGAAACATGTGCTTTAATACTTCCATACGCCACATTTCAGTAAAAATACAGTTCAATTTTTGATGAATAATTAACCAACCATTGGTAGTCTTAATAACAATATTTGTAATATGCCTAATTTGTTAGTATTTCTCTCTTGCACAAAATCAATGATTACTAATAATTTTATAAAAGACTTATTGTTCCTTCAAGTCCTATAGGTCTCAGAAGAGTCAAGCAGTTTATAAAACATTATTTCACTAGCTTGCACCAACCCAAAGCTAAGATAACATCTGAGACTGATAACAAAACAGTCCCCATCTGGATGTATCTGACTTTCTGATATAAGCAATAATATATTTTAAACTTGCCTTGATTTATATCTTTGTCTGTTCTGTAAAGCTACAAAACTTCATGAATCTTTTTCCACATTGGAACATGGAATTTGGAGTAACCTAAATCTGTGTTCCTAGAACATGGTCACTCATCTATGCTCCAGAATAGATCGTAATTCTTAGCCCTTTGTGGTGAGAGCTGCTTCTTTTGATCACAAAGTTTTATGCTACAAGTTACACAGAAGGTGTACAGCAGGAAATATGTATCTACAATAATAACAGCAATAGTGCTCTTCAAGATCACCACCATGGAGACATTGTATTCCAAATCCTCCTCTTTCAGAAACAGAAATCTCTCCTGTCCATCACATACAGATTTGTTCACAGAATCCAGCACTGCTGTCATACAGAGCACTAAAGGAATAGATATTCTGTTTACTGAAAGGCATCTGTTTTATTGGTGTGTGTGTGTGTTTGTGTGTTTACGATAGTGTTCATTATATATCCCAGGCTAGCCTGGAACTCAAAATCCTCCCGTCTCATCCTCCAGAGTTCAGAGTACTGGAATGACAGGAGTTTGCTGGCATGCCTGTATTACCAGGAATTCTTAAATGGCTGCTATAATAGTAACAAAATTTTCAAAAATGCAGAAAATAAATCCTTGTATTTTTGGCTTTTGTGATTCAGTTTTCCTTTTCTTGGGATAAAGATTCTTCAGCAAGTGAGTCTTTCTTTCACAACTGAGTCACAGCAAATAGGAAACAGAAAGATGGACTTCTTTAGTCTCAGTTAGAGGGCTGAACTAAGGCCATACCAGGGCTTAATACAGTGTGCTCAGACAACCACCTTTCAAACTGGGAGCTAATCCATGCAAACATGTAACACCCAATTCTCTGTTACCCCCTAGGTACAATTCACGCACCACTGTACCTACAGGAGTCGGGCAAGGGCCTGGAGATTAAAAAAACACACAGAGACCTGGGTCATTCGAAAGGAGATCAGCCGAAAGCCGTTTATTTAACCTTGGGGAAATCCTTATATACCTCATTGTTGCCCAAGGATTTCCGCCCAGGCAGGTGAGAAATTACCATACCAACAATGGAGTCAACAATGCCCTACAGCTAATCACCAGGCGGGGCAGAGGGAGCACAGGAACAAATAGGATGCTTAGTTAGCTGACCAGAAACTGTCCTCAAGATGAGCCCCAGGAGCAAGGGTAGACCCGGGCCCTACACAAACACTAACATAAAAAGGAATGAAAATACAAAATGGATCGAAGGTGTGAGATCTCACCATTGTAGCTGCTACCATTTAACCAGACATCTATAAAAAAATGTTTCTTTTTTTCTGCTTTAAATGTCACTTTACCCTAGATAATCACATCACTGCAATTTCGTTCATACATAATAACCTTTCATAGGTTAAAAACTATGGTTTCTTTATTTTCAAATGGCAACATAAATCAAACCAAGTCAAGCAAAGATAAACTTTGTTCAAAATTGTTTGAGACAGAGATGGCTTATTTTCCTCCGAGGAATGCATTCTGTGATAGGGCTCCCTCTCCCACAGAAAGCAGTAACAGTGAACCTCTGGCTGGCAGTCCTGCATCTAGGGACCCTGAAGCCCAGCAAGTAGGCTTCAAGAGTTCCACAGTGCTTTTAAGGCCTTAATCCAGGGAAAGGCAAAGGCAACAAAATATTAAATAGTGATAGCCAAAATGTAGAGAATTGAGTTGTGCCCAAGTCTGAGTGTGAAACAAATGTTAGAATCAAGTGAACAAACACAAGAAAGATACAGAAAGGTAAGTGAGGGAGTCGCCATGTCTCTGAGTAGAGAAGGTAGCATGTCCCTGTCCCTCAGCCTGCTCTCTGCATAGCATACTGTTGGTAAGCAACTAGAAGGTAAAGATTTAATTTCCATCATGGTTCCTGAAGTTTCAACTCCCAGTTGTTTCTGGCTTTGTAGCCTATGACAAAGCAGCTCACTTCATGGCAGCAAGAAAGCAAAGACAGGGAAGAGAAAACCAGGGGCCCAATAGCACTCTCTGGCAAAGACACAGCATTTTTCTAGTAAGCTTCCCTTCCTAAAGGGTCCACCACTTCCTGTCCATGCCTCAGGCTTGTGATCTAACCTTTAGCATAGAGTCCTTGAAGGACAATTAGGACACAACTGCATCCTGCAGTGATACACTCCTTCTACTCTGGCCCTAGGCTTAGATCTTGAGTTCAAGACCAGCCTGACAAATATAATAAAACTCCAAATGAATAAATAGCCAAAAAATTTAATTTTGGCATTTTTATTAAGTCCCAGATTCATGAATATCAATGGTTTATCTACTTACATTATGACAAGTATAAATGAAATGTAAAATATTTTATAAAATTATGTCCTCAATCAAGATACTTTTGGCTTTACTATGTACAAATTTCAAATGTAGGCACCATCCTACATTTAACAAAATAATAAGATGTTTATTTAGTAAAAACCATAATTTTTACTAAAAAGAAGAGTTATCCACGATACTAATCCCAGGGCTACATGCTGCATTACTCGGATTCGAGTTAATAGGGTTCTGCAAATATTTTAGAAATACTTTGTTTGTTTTTAAAATGCTTGTCTGTAGTGTGAAGCGGCGGGGCTGTGTCCCGCCACCCGGCTAGCTTTACCCAAAATAATTACACGGAAACTGTATTCTTTTAAAACACTGCCTGGCCCATAGTTTCAGCCTCTTATTGGCTAATTCTCACATCTTGCTTTAACCCATATTTAGTAATCTGGGTAGCACCACGAGTTGTGGCTTACCAGGGGAGATCTTAACCTGCGTCCATCTCGGAGAGCAGCAGCATGGAGACTCACTATGGTGACTGCCTGAAGCGTCTCTCCAACTCTACTTCCTTGTTCCCACAATTCTGTTCTGTCTACTCCACCTACCTAATTTTCTGTTCTTAAAGGGCCAAGGCAGTTTTCTTTATTAATTAACCAATGAAAGAAACATAGACAGATAACTCTCCTCCATCATTTCCCCTTTTTCTGTTTAAACAAAAAAGAAAGGCTTCAACTTTAACATAGCAAAATTACATATAACAAAACAGTTATCAAGCAAGTATTACATTTACAATATTTAAATCTATTTTATCTTTTATCATAACTAAGGAAAGCTATAACTATCTATTTATTCTTCAACTCCATCAAAGACTCCAGAAGGATACAATGCTACCTAAGTAAACAAGAAATAAGTAACTTATAAAACTCTAGAAATGACAGAGACAACTCGCTGCCTGGACAGTCACCCAAAGTTCCTCTGTACCGTTGGGGCATCCATCTTCGGGCTTCAGGCCCACAGTATCCAGCAGACATTTCCATGAAGCAGAAAAATTCCAAAGACAGTTTAGTCACTTTCTGCTGTGTCCTGCAGAACGTCTCGCAGACTCTTTCACGAATCAGGAACCCTGAGAGACCATCTCACCTTTAGGCAAGTTTAGCAGTCCTCTTTCTGTAGGTTCCTTGTGTCCAGTTTATGCAACAGTCCAGGCAAGAGCAGTTTCTTGCCCAAATGGCTAACAAACTCCATAAGTAGCCTCTTCGATGCCCATCTTCCTCTTGAAGTAGATTGGTGCTGCCAGGAGCAGACGTGTCTCATTGTCATGAAAAACCCTAACTTATTAAAACATTAAATGCCATATTCTGCAGTCTTTGAAAGATATGAAGAATGCCTATCTGAAATATATCTATGCACATCTAGAAAATGACTAACATGACTACAAGCTTGACTATTAATCGATGATTATCCATTAACGACCTATATTTCCTAATTATACATTACATTCCTTAAAATGAACTACAATCACAATAGCTTAATCAAAATCAGAAATACATATACATATAACAAATTGACCTTAAAATCCATACCAATGCAAATTATTCATATCTATATCATATCCCCCTTTAAATGTAAAAGAACATTTATAAACAATATTTGGGAATGTGGGCGCAGTTTTTTCTCTCCAAACTGCTTCCTGCTGAATGGGGGCGCTGTTATTTAGGTCTTTCATGGTGTAACCTGTGTGCTAGGTTCCTCTCAGTTGGCAGTTGAGTGAAGTAATTTTTTGAAGATGTTCACAGCAACCTTTCAGGAGGGCGTGGTCTATCATACCATATTGGGATGGAAGCAATCCACAGAGTCTCGTCCTCTGTGAAAACAAAAGAAGAAACTCTTTTCCAAAGCATCATGTTCTTAGATCCAAATCCTGAAGTCATACCGTTAAGATGTCCATTCTGGTCTAGCCTGGCAGCCCATATAATGAAATGTCTCTCTGTACTTAGCTCCTTTACAGTCAAAAAAATCAAAGAAAACACAACAAAATACATAATCCAGACTCTCTGTGAATTTTCCATTTTTACGTGGCTTATTTTTACTCTATCACTTTACTTCTTTTAATCTATAACTATCTGTACTCTGTCTCTTTAAAGACTTTAACCTTTTTTTTTTAAGGCATTAACTTTATTCTCTATATTTTCTTTTTCTCTCTTTTAAGCCTACGTGAGCCATTTAAAGGCCTTCTATGTCTGAATCTTTTCTATTGTGAATCTGTAATTTTTTACTATCCAGGAGCATTTCTTAAAAGGTTAACCACTTCTTAAAATCTTAAGTTGCGCCAGGTAGAGGTAATACGGTACTGCCTGTTTACAGCCAAGTCTAAACCTTAACTGCGCTGTTATTATGGTAATTGCGATAGACCTGTCTGAGCTCAGCACAATTCAGCATGGCGGAGCAGAGCCAGAGCTGCTACTGCCTCAGTCATTTGGTGTCCCTGAGCTGCACACAGTTACAGGTACACAGCAGTCCACATTGGAGCTGCACTCAGCAGTTTAATTTTGATACTGAGCGTGCAGCACAGAAACTCTTTTAATCCAAGTCACAGCCGAATCTGACGCGCAGAGCACCGCAGAGTCTGAAAACACCTCTCTCTCTATGGCGGCAGGAATCCGCAAATGCTGTCCCGCTCGCCTAAGCCTGATTCCGCCATCTGCCCAGGTGCAGGCAGAGAGCAGTGAGCCATCGGCATGGTCTCAGAGTACTTTTTTTCCCCTATCCCAAGCGGACACACAAACATCCAGTCCATAAAAGCCACTGAAATGGTTTATAGCCAGAATTTGCACTGGCAGCACAGCACCAGGAAGCCGCGTTTTAAAATGACTCAGCTTTTCTCTGCCGCTATTGCAGAAACAGAAAATCTCTCTACGGCACGTCCAGGCAAACAGCAGAAAGCTGTGTTAAACTCTCTCTCCTTTATTTAAAGCCCTCTCAGGTTAAAAACCTGAGTGGATTTAGTCACCACGTTGGAGCGCCAATCTGTAGTGTGAAGCGGCGGGGCTGTGTCCCGCCACCCGGCTAGCTTTACCCAAAATAATTACACGGAAACTGTATTCTTTTAAAACACTGCCTGGCCCATAGTTTCAGCCTCTTATTGGCTAATTCTCACATCTTGCTTTAACCCATATTTAGTAATCTGGGTAGCACCACGAGTTGTGGCTTACCAGGAGAGATCTTAACCTGCGTCCATCTCGGAGAGCAGCAGCATGGAGACTCACTATGGTGACTGCCTGAAGCGTCTCTCCAACTCTACTTCCTTGTTCCCACAATTCTGTTCTGTCTACTCCACCTACCTAATTTTCTGTTCTTAAAGGGCCAAGGCAGTTTTCTTTATTAATTAACCAATGAAAGAAACATAGACAGATAACTCTCCTCCATCACTTGTCTATATTTGCGTCTTGAGTCTGAGTTTTATTATGTAGCCCAGACTGGCCTTTAAGCTTGTAACACTCTTCCTTTCTCAATTACCCAACTGGGGCAAGTGATCCTTTGTGATGCATTGGGGTTGATTGCTTGCAGCCATGCATAAGCTCACCCTCAAGTCACAAGCAAAACCAAAGCACACCTCGGAAAGTAAAAGAAGGGGTCAGACACGTGGCTGGAAATTAGGTCAAGGCAACATCCTAAACTGAAGAGAATTTTCCAGTTTTGAATGAACAATCCAGAGACAGTGAAGACCTGCAAAGAGAAGGGAGTTGAAAATGCTATGCTGCAAGCCTTCATGGACAGACAGAAGACCATCCCACCAGAAAGAATTCCAGAATAAAAATGACCCAACTCCAGTCATTTCCTCAGTCAGCTTTCCTTCCTGGCACTGTGGGAATGTCATGATATATTTGCTTTGTAAACAGTCAGGACTTAGCTCTTCTCCTCAACAACATGTGCCAAGGAATTGAAGACTATTTTAATATATACATATTATCATTATATAGTAATATATATGTATGTATATATATACACACATGACTTTGTATTAGCATGCCAAATAATGGGATTCATTATGGCATTTTTACATGTATACATTTATCATTATACCTGGTTCTTATTTCCTCTACCTCCCTCCCTCTCTCTCATGCCTACTTTGATGGGCACATTCCTGCCCTGAAAATAGTCCCTTTCTGATTCAACACATTATTTTGTTTTTCTCTCGCTTCATTAATTACCCTCTTCCTTCCTTGTTTGCATGTCCCATTCATTTATAACTTTTTCTTTCCTTTCCTTTTACAGCCTTTGCCACTTCCATATCCAGTGAATATAAGTACATGTGCACTCACACACACATGCACACCACACATATACATGTACACATGTACACACATACACACACATGTATGCACACATGCATATATTGCACACACAGAAACACACACATGCTTCTATATCTTTAAACAGCTTCTACATATGAATACAAATATGCAATATTTGTCTTCTGAGCCTGGTTTCTTTTGCTTTTGGACTGTAAGCCCAGTAAGGAGAGAAGTGCCTGGCAAGAGACAGCTCTCACCACGTCATTGTCAGAGTAAAGAATGGATGAAGGCACCTTTCACCCAAGTCTTAGGAAAAGAACACACAGGAGCCAGTGTTATGGCTTACACAGGCCTCTTTGTATCAACCTCAAGCCTGAAGAAAGGATAAAAGGTGGTATTAAGTCAGGTGTCGCTTACCTCTTCCGTGCAATATTTAGATTAGACACAGAGTTCCCAGGTCTTTACTGGAATTGCCTGAATTACAGCTTTTACCTAAATCAAATGTATACTTACAAGCCTCTGCCTTCAGTTACCAGAAAATCCTTTTATTTGAGGAACTCTGGGATATTATGGACTCATTTATGCTGTCAGAAGGAAACAGTTTTGAAGGTAGCATTTAAGGAGTCTATTTTCTTCTCTGGAATGTATTTCTAACCCCTGGCAATGAAACTGGCTTAAGAAAAAAAATCATGCTGTGATAACAGTGTTTATAAGGGGCTTGTACACACTATTTAAGAGAAAAAAAATCTTAAGGCAGCATTAATAATTAACAAGCAATGACGAGTGGGGAACTGTATAAATCATTCTCTTTCATCTATTAAATCCGTTCTTGTCAGGCCATTTAGTTGATAACACTATGTTAATCTACTTTTGATATCTGTATGAACATAATAAAATTCTGTAAACTATTTCTCATGATATACAACTCTGCTAAATCCAAATTATTATAATATTCTAAAATAATTTTAGTATTAAGGACAAAACAATTATGATTACTTGATTTTTGTATTTATTAGATTATGTCATCATGAAAGGCAACAAGGAAAAGAGAAAATTTTATTTTTCACAATAAACTGATCAAAAAATTGTGAGTTAATTGGTACATGGGCTTGATATTAACAAAAGGGTTTTTATGAAAATATTTTGGTTAGAAACAGAAACATCAGCAAACCAAATAAGTTTAAATTTTATAATTAAATTGTTTTCAGATGGCACAGCAGTTAATAGTGCTCATTACTCTGTAGAGAACCTAAGGGAGGTGGCTCACTACTGTGATCTCTAAGGGATTTGACACCTTTTGCTGTCCTCTCTTGGCACCTGAATTCACATTTACAAACCCACACATACACACATATATCTACACACACATTCATACATATGATTAAAAGTAAAAATAAAGTAATTTAAAAATAGTAACTACTTCTATTTTTGCAATATTTACTTTGTGTATTGTAAACATTACAATATATTGTATCATAATTACCAACCTGCACTGATTTTTATAGTGTTTGTTACTAGCCATTATTCTATGTTAATATGTGCTAGTACATGGCACACAGGCCTAATATTGATTAGAATATAATGAGTAACATATAATAAAAATTTCCTAAGAATGCTGTCTCTTCTTCCTGTAACAAATAATTTGAAAAAGAAATTCTCAATTTCACATGACTTTACCAAACTAATGTACCAATGTGTTACATGTAGTCAATTAATCAGGGTAAATTTCTCTGGATTATAATGTAAGATTCATCCTATGTACTCATGTGCAGACAGAATTTCACACATGTGAAAACATGATGCTTTTTTGCTACACCATGCTCCTTCCAAGGATAGACACCCCTGAGCAGGAGCTCAAACGTTTCAGCACGCACACACAAAACAAGACTCTATATTAATATGCATGTGAAATTGTAAAATTACTAGCTTCTTCTGATTAAACAATTGTTACCCTGTCTCAGCTCTGATGAGGGAAATCCTGCTCAGTTTAAGAATAGCACTGCTTGGAAGCATAATACGTTCTTGAGATGCAAAAAAATTATCCTTATTAGGCAATTTGTTCTTTTCATTGTTTCTATTTATTATTTTACTTAGTAATGAATACTATGGGCAATTTGCAAGGTAAAGAACTGCTTTACAGTACTAATGAAAAAAATACAGGCACAGTTTTTAAAAGAAAAGAAACCTTGGAGTTTTTCATGACACCCTTTGTAATCTAGCAAAGGCAGCAAGTTTCAAGTTCTGGAGTTTTTCTGAATAATCTCTTCAGAAATTTTGACTGCATCCTTTTGAAATATACACACAAGTGTGCCTTTCTTGGAGTAGCGTTTGCAAGCACCATTGACAAGTGGGAAAATATTAATTTGAGGTGAACTCACAGGAAACTGACAGACTGAGCCTTGGAGTCAAGCTTGGTGTGCCTCAGGATGAAAGGGATGGGAACAAAAACTGCTTGGATTTAATATGCTCTTGTCACATGCATTTAGGATCAATGCATACAAACACACACATACAAAATGGCCACTACGATTGCATTCACCAGCCATGCTGCCATCACAAAAGACCATAAACTACGTGGTTTAAACTACAGAATTTAATTTCTCTCAATTCAGGAGTCTGGGAAGTCTAAGATCAGTAACCCTGTGGTCAGTTGTGATGACTGATTTCTGGGTTGCAGACTGCTGCCTTCCCTCTGTGTCCTTGCATGGCCGACATAGAACATATGGGACTCTCATGCTTTTTCTAAGAAGTGAACTAATCCCATCATGAGCTGCCTCACCTATGACCTCATCTGACCCCAATTACCTCCCACAGGCACAGTCTCCAAATAGCAGTACTCAAGGGGTAGGATTTCAACATATGAAGTTTGTCAGGCATATCCATTCAGCCATGAGATTATGTTGCATTTCAAATAAATCTATTAAGCAAAATACGGACCATTTGAGGAGAGAGAGAGATTCCCTTAAGAGCAATGGCAAAGTGGCAGGTGCTGAGGTCTGGTGAGAGATGATAGAGAAATTGAGAAGAGACAGTCAATGGGAGATTCACATTTACCTCCGCTGTATGGTGTAAAGTGCATTTAATATTTTGAACTATCAATACTTATTTTCCACATCCTCACACAGTGTTTCCATGTGTCTTTATCTACCCAAGAAATTACTTGGATTACTTGCAATAACATTTTTAACAAGGTGTTAGGCTTTGTCTGTTTCAACCTTCAAATCTAGTGAAAACAAGTTTAGAAATACTTCAAATATTTTTGAATATTTCAATTCAAAACTGTAAACCTGTGTTTACATAGCAGGAAACTACTCCTTTCTATAGAATGATGCTAATAGTTATTTCCAGGAGCCTTTTCTTTTCTTTTTCTTTCTTACTTTCTTTCTTTTTTTTTTTTTTTTTTTTTTTTTTGTCAGGACAGGGTTTCTTTGTAGCTTTGGTGCCTGTCTGGAACTAGCTCTGGTAGGCCAGACTGGCCTCAAACTCACAGAGATCTGCCTGTCTCTGCCTCCTGAGTGCTGGGATTAAAGTGGGAAAATATTAATTTGAGGTGTTCCACCACTGCCCCGCTGAACCTTTTCTTTTTAAAGAGAAAGAAAAATAGGACAGTAAAGGAAGAGCATGGGAAGAAGAGAACAAGTGGAAATGAGCCGGAGGACAGAGTGCAAAGAGAAAAAGTCCCATGAATTAAATACTTCTTTGTCTGAAAGCTGAAGAGAAACACCTTGACTGCCTGGTGTCGCTGCTTAAATTCCTCAGAAAATGAAAGTCTGCATAAGTCTCTGGGGTATTTGACAACATTTATTACAAATGAAGTTATTTTTTAATAAAGTGTCGTAATGAATTTTCTGGCTTTATGTGCAATTCTTGTAACTAGAAAGAAAGTACACAACCCTTTTTTTGTAAAATGTGAGCTTTTATTGTAATTTCAATTGATATTTTATTTTTTCAAACCTAGAAAAATTCTACTCAAGTGTGACTTTGCTATATAAGTTAACATAGAGTATCTTATAGCTTTATTTTTTAATGCTATAGCATTTGGTCTGTAAAATGGTTACTATTTGAGGTACAATAAATTGAACAAAATAAGATGAAAAGTCAGGTAATGTTTCAATATTTTATATGTTGTGGAAGTCATAATCTGGCTTACTACAGCAAGATTGTAACATGACTTGTTTTCATTTGAAAGAATAGAAAATCTGGGAAACATTAAACAATTTTTTTTACAAATTAGTGTAAAATCTTTTCAAATTCAGTATTATATTTTTATCAAAAATGTACTGAACTAAACAAAGAGGATCAGCTTTCCAGCTGTGAGTTTGTCTCATGCAGCTGTAGCCCACCTGCCCCAGGCATCAGTGATTTGGACAAGGGGCATTCTTGGCTCAATAATTCACTTGTTGGAAAGTGTTAGAGCAATTAGCAGAAGCAATCTCAAAAGCGAAGACCCAAGAGAATGACGCCAGGAAGCTGTTGAATAAAACATCATCTTAAAATTTTTGCGTATTTTTCTGTATAATATTAATGCAACTAAAAGAACATGCTAGATTTTGCCTGCAGTGAGCTATTTTTAGTCCCTCAATTAAGCTCTGTTCCAATAGTTATTATCATTAGTTAGCATTTCCATAACAATATGTACTTTTAATACAAGTGCTTTGTAATGATTTTTAGAAGTTTCTCTGCTCTGTGGTCTTATAAGGTAATGTTAATTTACATAAAATTTGCAAGAAAATAAAAACAATTACATGGATCCCACAGTCTGTTAAAATAACATGCGGTTTGCTTTGTCACAGCCAACATGGATTGCAGATAGAGCTAAATCAATGAAAGAATGAGTAATGTATGCAAGGTCATATCTGGAATGAGCCAGAGACCTAGGTACAAGTCTATCCCCTTCAAGGTCTTATATCCTACTCTGCATAACATATTATACTTGTCCAAATTCAAATGTCAATAAATATATCATCAGAAGAGTCAGGCGTGACCAGCTTGCATGATACATGCTAACCAGGAGTCTAATTGGAGGTGAGATCTGATGCCCTAGGAAGCTGGAGCCTTGGCCCCAGGGTTGGATAACGTACACTGGGGACTGACTTCTGGTTACCTGGATCAGGTTGTCTTGCTGCTAAGTCCTCTTCTGGTGGTTTACACTAAATTAAAATTGAAGCAATAATCAATATCTATGCATACCAAGGACTCCTTAAAAGTCAAGTTTCTTCATTAGAAAAGAGGCTCAAAACTCTGGCAAATGAAGCACTGACAAATCCTGAAGTGAATTTCTTTGGAATTTCTGGGCTTGCAGCCTCTGGCTTTTCTGTTGTTCCTCCTAAGCTCTGGTGCTGTGTCTCCGCAAACAGAGACTTTTTCTGAAGATCTGTTTCAGCCCACTCTCCTCCTTTTATCTCAAATCAATAGTAAATTTCCAAATAAATATGACAAATCTTTTACCTCTTTCCTTCTGTGTTTTTACTCTAGGCACGAGAAGCTTTGGTGACCCAGACAGACTGTCAATCTAACAGCCACTGCTTCACTCAAAAACAGACTAACAACAACCTTTTGAAAATGACCAAGTATCTGGTTTTATATGGAGATGTCCAGGTCAGGGGGTGCTAAGACTTGGCCTAGATCAATCATCATCCTGTGTTTTATTCACTAAAAATTAAAATGTTTGCAGATTCTTAATCTCAGAGTTTCCTCTCTAGTGGACTAATGCAACAAATCTTAACACAATCTGGAGGAAAATAAGTGAATATATTTAGTCCATAGGGCATTTATGAAATATGAAGCCAAAGCAATATGAATCTTGTCCCAGGGATAAGAATCCCTCATATGGGGGCTGGAGAGATGGCTCAGCGGTTAAGAGCACTGACTACTCTTCTCAAGGACCCGGGTTCAGTTCCCAGGACCCACATGGCAGCTCACAACTATATGAAAATCCAGTTCCAGGGGATCTGACACCTTCACACCAATACACATAAAATAAAGTTAAATAAACCATAAAAAAGAATCCCTCATATGCAAAAATCCTCCATATCCCAAATGCTACACTGTTTTGTTTTTCCCAATACATTGTTTGAGCCATCTGTCCGTGTTTTATCTAAAATATGGAGAATAACTTCTAGTCTGGGAGAGAGAGCAAACATACAAAGAGTGCTCAAGACCCTCTGGTGCTGGAGTTTCTGGCCTCTCTTCAGGAACATTGTTTTCTTCTGGATCCACCAGGGCAGCAGGTGCTGGACAATCAGTGCTCATCTTTTCTAAACTCTGAGGCGCTCAAGATTGATAGGATCTAACTGGCTTCTGAGTCCTGGCTTTGCCACAGGCTACCAGGAAAACTGAGGTCTCCATTTGTAATTCTTGGTTTCACTATAAAAACATTTAAGAAGAGACTTACAAGGAATCTTGAGGTCAATTTTACTAGAGTTTTAAAGAAAGCCCCGGGGCAGTCAAGCTGTAAATCTCAGCAGCTTCTCAGAGAAAGGGAATAAAAAGGAAGAGACTCTTTATTTCCAGGGACTCTCAGTGAGGTGTCAAGGTCAGACAAGTAGGCAGCCTGGTCACACAGAAGCAGCCATGTAGCAAAAGGGAAGATGGGTTTTGGAGAAAGAATACCAAAGCCTAAAGTGTTAGAGGAATCAGGTTTAGAAAGGAGAAAGAAGAAAAGGAAGTTACAATTTTTAAAAATTATGTTTCCTTTTATTGAAAACAGATTCTTTTCTCATATAGTATATCCTTACTTCTCCCAGATCCTCCCGCCTCCCTTCCCTTTCAGATCGACTCCCTTTCTGTCTCTCATTAGAAAAGAACAAGCTTCTAAGAGATAATAATAAATATGACAAAATAAAACATGAGATGAAACAAAAACTATCACATCAATGTTGCACAAGACAAACAGAAGGAAAGGGCACGAGTGAAGGTGTTGTAGAGACTCACTCATCCACAGACGAAGGAAACCCTTTGAAAACACTAATCCGGAAGCTATAATATATACGCAGAGGACCTGGGGCAGCCCTGTGCAGACCCTTGGCACTCTGCGTCAGTCTCTGAGTTCATATGTGTTTTGAGTATGCTGATTCAGAAAGCCGGATTTTTTTAGTGTCCTCCATCCCCTCAGTCTCTTACATTCTGCCTCCCCTTGGGATTAGAGGTTCCTCTGCTCTGGAAGGAGAGATTTGATGAAGGTATCCCATTTAGGGTGGAGAGGGAAGTTATATATTTTATTCAGGAAATCAGGCAGACTTAGGAAACTGTCTTACTGTGGCTCCCTAGCAATTGCCAATGGGGCAAAAATCCTGGGGAAAGTACATTATCACATTAAAAGTGTAAATATCCCATCTCTTTAGCATGACATTAGGTGAATCCACCCTCCTGAGTGTGGTCCTTCAACAAGGGTGTTAACTTTCCAGCCTGGATTAACTCTTCAGGAAAGAGAAAATGGTATATTTCCACCCAGAAGTAGATTTTATTCTTTTGGCTAGAAGGTAATCTCTTTCCTTAAATGGGTCTTCAGAACCACTGTTATGCTCACTACATACCCGGCAAGGAGTACCAAGAGAAACCCAGTGTGTGTAGTCGGCACTCCAAATCTCAGAGCATATTCCTTTGTTTCTGATCAAGTTTGTTGGCCTTTGATATACTATTCTTAACTTGCTCTCCACTTTGGGTTAGGCTAGCCTTCACCCACAAATGAATCAATACCCTTTGAAGGTCTCCTTTGTGGGTTTGAGGAGCAAATTCCCGTTCCCACTCCCACATAGGTGAAACTTAAACTAATATTGAGTACCCTCCCTGGAATGAAAAAAAAAAAAGGCCATAACTCTTCCTAGGTATGGTTGAGGGGGTTTATTGTAGAAATGAGGGCAAAAACAGCCAGAAGCATCTGGAAGAGTCCAGACTGAACTGGACCATGAGAGAAGAAAGTAGGAAGGAAAACAAGACAGGAAGTGAGAGGAGCAAGAGGCCAGGAGCAAGTCAGAAGACCAAGAGTACCAAGAAATCATGTAGCTTTACCCAAAATAATTACACGGAAAACTGTATTCTTTTAAACACTGCCTGGCCCATTAGTTTCAGCCTCTTATTGGTTAATTCTCACATCTTCCTTTAACCCATATTTAGTAATCTGTGTAGCACCACGAGGTGGTCACTTACCAGGAGAGATCTTAACCTGCGTCCGGCTCAGAGAGGAGAGGCATGGCGACTGCTTATGGCGACTACCTGAAGCGTCTTCCCAGCCTCCTACCCAGCATTCTGTTCTGTCTACTCTGCCTACCTATGTTCTAACCTATCAGGCCAAGCAGTTTTCTTTATAAAAATTAACCAATGAAATCAACAGATTGATAGAAGACCCTCCTCCATCAATGTAGCCAAAATGGCTGGGTTATATACGGATCAGAGGTGCTGGAGAGCTTAGGGTAGGGGGCTGGGTGAGAATTACAGAGAGGAGTCACAGGTACTGAGTGAGACTTGCCCTGGGTTTCTTTGAGACCTAACACTGATGGACATATTTTCTAAGGAGTAGAAATGTGTTACTTAATGTTACTATTAATATGTAGTGCATCCATCAAAGAAGATTGGAGATGATTCCTTACCTGATTTCTTATTGCTTTCACATGGATTCATAGGTGATAACCTTCAAATGGGTAACTATCGTGCTGTTTTACAGGGCAGAGCTTAGCACAGTTAATGTCCAAAGGTACATGTGGGGTAATTTCTTCATGTTCAAGTCCCTCTAAAGAGATCCATATCCTAATCTCTAGCATCTGTGCGGAGTTATATTAGGTGGGAAAGGTGGATAAACAAGCCTGTCTCCATTTTAGGTTTGAAAGCCATCTTATACTAAAGACAAGCTAGGTTTGTTCCTGTTTGTGATTAAGTCTCTGTTTCTCAAAGACTGGTCTATGCCTCACTTGTAATCTTAACTACAAAAGACTCTGTACGGCCTGTTCTAGGAAGGTACAACCATGCCTTTGTTTAAAAAGTTGTTATGACCACTTTGTTATGACCACTTTGTTATGACTACCTTATTATAACCGCTTTGCAACATGTCTATTTCAGGAGGTTGTTACCACCCACTTGTTATGCTTACGTCCTGCTTCTGTAACTACACCTAGTAGCCTGCCCAACCCCCTATTTAGAAACCTCCTGCTCCTGAAGAATAAAAGTCTTTATTTTCCCCATGTCCCATTCTGATCTTTTGAGCCTTACCTTAGGTAGAGAGAGACAGCCTGTGTATACAAATAAAAAAGCTCTCTTTAATTAATTTGGCCATGATTTGGATTTGTGATCTTTCTTCTTTTTAATGTGGGATTAATAAGGTCTTTGTAGATGTGATTAAAGGTATGCATTTTAAATAAGAATACTAATCGGGATTATTTAGGTCTTAGTTATGCTTTCTGCTGCTGTGGTAAAATTCCCTAACAAAAACAACCTAAGGGAGAAAGAGTTTTTTTCCGGCTCACAGATGAAGTGCACAGTCCTTCACTGTGGAGAAGTAATAGCATCAGGAGTTTGAGGCAGCTGGTCATGTTACATCCATAGTCAAGACACAGAACAGTGAAGTACTGCTTAAGTCCTCTTTTCCATAAATACTCTCTAGAGTCCCAAGTAGGTACTGTTGTACACTCTAGGGTTGTACCTAGGGACTGTTGTACACTTTATGGTCCTAGCTAGGAACTGTTGTATACTCTACTGTCCCAGCTAGGGACTGTTGTACACTCTAGAGTCCCACCTAGTGACTGTTGTACACTCTAGAGTCCCACCTAGGGACTGTTGTACACTGTAGGGTCCCAGCTAGGGACTGTTATGCACTTTAGGGTCATACCTAGAGAATGTCGTACACTCTAGGATTCTAGCTAGGGAGTGATATACACTCTATGATCCTAGCTAAGGAATGTTGTACACTCTAGGGTCCTACATACAGAATGTGGTATACTTTAGGACCTTGCATGCTAGGATCCTAGCTTAGGAATTCTGTAAACTCCAGGGTCCTAACTAGGGATTGGTATATACTCTAGGGTCCCAGCTGTGAAATGTACACTCTAGGGCCCTAGCTAGGGGCTGTTAGACACTCTAGGGTCCCAGCTGGGGAGTGTTATACACACTGGAGCCTCAGCTAGGAAACATTATATACTACTCTAAGCTTCTAGTTGGGAAATGGTGCTTCCTATAGTGGGTAGATCTCCCCACCTCAGTTAACATAATCATGATATCCCTGCCATAGGCATGTTCAGAAGTCCTCTCCAAAGTGATTCTAGATTCTGTCAAGTTGACAACATCAACCATCACATTCAGAAAGGCCCAGTTTCATTACATAATGTCTTACTTCTGGCTGAGTCCAAAAGAAATTGTAGGTAAAGAAGATAAAACAGAAAGAGCAATGGAGAGGACAGAGATAGCAAGTATAAAAATATATTTTGGATGAGGCTTGTAGGTATGTATTAGGAAGTCCTCTAGGTCGCAAATAGCTTTCAGTTAATGGCTAGCCAGGAAATACAAATCTCAGACCTGTTGCTTCAAGGAATTGAGCCAAACCAACAGAGTGCAGGGACTTGGAACAGACTGTTCGCCCAGCCCCTGGGGAGGTCCCTCAGTCTCCTGAGACTTGGGTCAGATCGCATACCTTCAGAAACCATAAACTGGTTAAGCTGGGTCATTAAGCTGGTGGTTATTTTGAACAGCAGTCACAAAAACATAATAAACTCTGCACTTCTTGTTTCCTGTGGTGTAGTTCTTTGGTGAGGGTTGTCTTAAATCTGCTCTTATGGAAAACTACCCAGCAGCATGCCTTGGAGACACTATAATCAAAGGGTTTTCTCAGTACAGGGTAATATACACAAAATGTAGCTTTCTCTTTAACATATTCTCCAGAGACTAATGTAAAATCCTTAATTACACCAAACTTGCTCTGACATTCACTGCTGATGCTGGTTCTAGCCACTGTCAAAATTTCCAGCTCTGTATGTAAACCATTTGGAGGAAGACACATCAAACACATCAAAGGACCCCCACCCAGTGTTGGTCTCCTGGGATGCTGTAATTTGTTTAGGGTTTGAATATGATCTGCCAGGACTTCACATACCAGGATCTTGTTACCCAGTGTGACAAGTTGGAGGTGATTTGTGAAAACTGAGGAGTACCTAAGAAGGTTCTCCTGAACCCCTAAATGAGTTCTCTAAGTGTGCTGACCTTCACTGGAGCTGGAGTGCTGGATCAGCCTTCAAATCTGCAGTTAAGTAAACCTCTTTTCTTTATGAAGTACAGAGTGAAGTACTTAATTCCAGACACAGAAAACCGGCTGTTTTCAGAAGTCAATGTAGGTTTTGCATTTTCAGCCAGTTCCTCCAGGATGCACATAGCGCTGGTCAGGGGATCCTACTTGGATAATTAGCATTTACAGAAGTCAAATGACTCTTTGTTAATTTCTTCCATCCTGACTGTTTTTCTTTTTTTAAACCTAGTGTCACACTAAGATTCATCTAGATGCACACTCTTTCACAGATAACAGGAAAATAGAGGACGGTGATCCTTTGGGGGCTTTCCTTAATGTTAATGAAGGTTACTGAAAACCTGGAGACCACCCCACTGATGTTTGTCAACAGGGAGGGGATGCTGTGAGGAGTGAGGCCATTGTTCCTGTGCCTTATCTACTACAGAACTGACTATCTGTGGTCCTTGGATGGCTCTTCGTGGATGCTTCCTTGGAGCGCGTGTTAACCCACAATCCCATGGTAACCCACCATCCCATCTCCTTTCTTAGGTGTCTCAGTAAAAGGAATGCCACACTCATGAAGAACTACCCAGCTAGGTACTCAAGTTTCCATGTGGTTTTCCCCTATATTTGTAAAGATTTTCAAATTTTGTTCTCATGTTTAATTCATAAGTGCTACTTATTCTAAATATTTTAATTAATAGAATATATTACTGAATTAATTCCCTGAGGTCACAATCAGGAAGAATGTGTAGCTGATAGCAGGAACTGAATCACTTAAAAATGAATACTATCCTCTTTCAAGTGTGCAAAGTCTGGAAATGAAAGACCCCACTCCCAGGCTCCCTGGAGCTCCCCACCTGGTACAGTTCCCACAGTAAGAGGGCCCATCATGACCTAAAATTGAAAGACAGACATATGAAAATCAACTGAGAAAACTGAGAAGGAGTGTTCGCTTTCTTCATGCAAATCGTGCTGACAGCTCAGGGGGCAATCAATTTCTTTTCTTTCTTTCTTTTTTTTTTTTTTTCTGAGGCAGGGTTTCTCTGTAGCTTTGGTGCCTGTCCTGGAACTTGTTCTTGTAGACAAGGCTGGCCTCGAACTCACAGAGATCCGCCTGCCTCTGCCTCCCGAGTGCTGATTTCTGGCTTTGATTTCTAACTTACTAGCCAACTTCCTGATTCCACAAGGTCCCACTGTTTGCATTAGACACTAGCACAAGACGACGGCACTGTGTTAAATCATAACTTAGCCATAGGTCAGTTTCTGTAGCATTTCCCCAAATTCTATAAGCCATTTAATAGCCAGAAATAAATCTCCTTGTATTCAACTATTTGTCCTCTATAACAAAACTCTTCTTGACAGAGGATACAATTAAAAATAATAGTCAAAAGATCACTCATGGGTATTTGTTTTACAATATAGAAAAAAATCAAACTGAAAGGTAATACATACCTTTTACATAGAACAAAAACATGAAACGAGTCATATATGATAAGATAAATTCATATATATATATTTAAATTAATAAACACACATATATATAAATCCAGGGGCTAGCCAAGTGGGCAAAAATAAAAGGAAAATTAGTTATCAATGGATTTTCTGAGTATTGGGTGTGGTTTGAGCTTGCCTTGTAGATAGTAAGGCAATGTGGAGATTGTAGCAACTGTATAAGGTGTGACCCACTGGGCGGGCCATAGCAGGCAGCTAATCCCTCAGGAGGCTGGTAAATTCATAGTCTTTGGTTTGTTTTTCTGGCTTCTTGGCTCACTGATCTCTCCTTCTGTAGCTCTCTCTCTCTCTCTCTCTCTCTCTCTCTCTCTCTCTCTCTCTGACACACACACACACACACACACACACACACACACACACACACACACCTGCCTCACCTAAAGCAGAACATACTCCCCAGCATACATGCAACAGTAAACCCAGGTCTTGATGAGCGCTGATAGGTCTCATGAGGGTGCTCAGCATTTTAAACCCTTTCACCCCAGCTCTTCAACTGCTCTTGTCTATAGCTTTGTGGTCAGGTCATGCTATGATGATCACTGATAGCTTCCCTGTAAGCCCAACCCCCAGATTCCCCACAAAGCTCTCCAGAGGATGCAACAAGGTCTATAATGTTTAACTCTCCTGTTTTGAAGTATTTCTTTTGGTCATCTTAGTTTTAATAATATTCTACACTATTTACTTAAAATACATTTTTTTTTTAGTTCCAACTGCACCCCTTTCTTTTTAGACATGTGTATGCAGATACCAGCTTTTAGACCACTACAGGACAACGACTTAGAAATACTTAGTACAAACGGAATCAAATATGAAATGCTCTCTTTCTTAGAATCTCTTGGATGATTCTAAAACATAGACTTTAGCCCCCCACCATTCTTCCCTGGTTTCTGGTCGAGCCTCAGCTGTGTTTGGATCCTCCCATTTTTCTTTCTGTCTCACTCAACCTGGTGGCATACTCCTTCTTCATAGTGTTGCTTGACTTTCTTTTCTGTCACCTTCAGAAGCAAAGTGTACAAATATCTCTCCATTTTTCTTTAGCAGCCTTCCCTCCATATCTACAGGAAATTGGTTCCAGAACTCCCACTGTACAGATAGTAAAATCTGTGGTTGCTCCAGCCCCGTATGAAAGACTGGGAAGTGTTGCAAGCAGCCCAGGATATCTTCCCATAGCTTTGGGTCATTCTTGGATTCTCATATAAACAAGATGTATGCAGCTATATACCACACTGTTTACAGAATAACGTGAGAGAAAGACTAAGAGGCAACCATTGTGGGTCCAATTACACAGCACATAACGAGAGGTTTGGCTGCACCTGCTTTGAACCTATAGTTGGAGAATCTGTGGAAACAGGGAGACCCCTGCCTTCTGTTTCAGTTCCTGTCCCCAAATTCACAGAGCTTTGCATATTTTGAGAACCTGTGTCAAAATCCTGGGATCTCTGACTTCTGTTCCTTGGTGATCTATGCTGGAGGACTATAATGGGGAAAGGGAGCTCTAATACAGAATTCAAAGGATCACCTTCCCTGGCTATATGAGGACCCACCTGTTCCTGATATTGCTACAGGTTAAGCGTGTAGTGAGCTAACAGATACTTAGAGAATTAGGAGCAAAGGAGAACCTGCGGGCTGTTGCAGCACCAGTGACCTTTAGTTGGTCTTGGTTGACAAAGAGCAGCTTCTTCCATCATGACTCCTCCCCCAACAGTTCAAATCAATTCCTTTACTCTTCCAGGAAACTATTCCTAAGATTTGTCTGCAGAGCCAACAGTTTCTCAAAGGTCATGGCCACTACAGTACGGCGTCCATGCTGCCTCTGCATTCGAAGGTTGTGTCTGTCCCAGCTCTCACTTCAGACACTTCTCAACCCATGATCTCTCATGATTTGTGCTGATACCAAAGTCATTTTCTATTTTCTAATCATGCACCTTGATGACATAATTCTTCTTCTTGTTCCCCTACCCAGCTGTATTTGGAAACCCTGCTGATAATGAGTGAACATGAGCCTCACAGATATGCTCCTGAAGTTGGGTAATGAGAAGGAAAACAAGTTTCAATGTCTTATTCTTGAACGGAAATTATCGACTGGGAATCCCTCATTTGTCTCGTCTAATGAGGTGATTCATGTGCCAGTGCACTTCCGCAGTAAAATGCAATGTAAACGTTGGTAGTTATTTACGACAATAATAGCAACTGCCAACTCCGGCATGGCATTTCTCTTCTTTGCCGTACCCTTTGCCTCAGAGCAAAAGACTGTGATTTCATCCTCTAAAACTTGGTGAGAAAAGAGCTTAATTAAAGGCTACTTTTGTTAGGGAAGCTATAGCAGGAAAGACACTTCTAGGTATAGTGATTTCATAGACTTTCTAGTTCTAAAAAAGCATTTACCACAGAAAGATATACTTATAAGTGGCTCCCAGAATGGCTATTTAAACAGTGAGAATACTTACTTCCTACTTGCAGTAAAGAATCCTCTGCCATCACCACTTCAGCTGATCCACGCAGTAATAGGAGACACATTTTGACTTATCACATCTGTAAGATAAAGCCAGGGAAAGGGATGATAAGCAGAATATGAATCTGGAGCAGCTTCTCATCTATCTCTGGATGTTTGAATCTGCTCCCAGTCACCTAGAGATAGCTATCTGAAAGAGCCATGAGGAGGGGTGGCAGGAAGAATAGATGCTTTGGGAGTGGAACTGTGGGGAATCAGAGATGGCTGTGTGTAAGGTGTCTGGGAAGGTTGGGACACCCACCTGAGGAGTGAGTTCTGCTACCTTTGAGACTGCTAAAATGACGTGTTTCTAACAGGTTTTATTACTTTGCAAAGAGTTTACTGTTGCTGAGACGACCGTGTGCTTTCCTTACTCCCCTGGTCACTTATTCCATCACTCCTTGCTTCATTCATCATGGGCCTTGCTTTTTTATGCAGTGTATCTAAGAGTCACATCAAATCCTATAGACAATGCAAACCAAAATGCGAAAGACCAAACGCTGCTTCAGAGCAACCTGCCCGGCCCATGTTTCAGCTGCAAGGCGTGTCTGGCTAGGATCACACTCTGTTTTGTTTCCTCGCTGATGATTTTGCTGCGCGTGATGTAGTGCCCTGTGCGTGCTGTGGTCTGGGTTCTGCAAGCATGCTCTGTCCTGAAGTCACCCTAGTTCCTCTTCACAGTCCTTCATGCCTTTTGTGATGATGCGCAGTGTTAAATTGGATTATTGTTGGTCTAAGCACATGGAGCATGACAATTTTTATCATCTATTCAAGTAGACACACTCAGTTCTTTCTGAAATAAATTAATTTCAGTGGCACAAAGTTACAAATTAAAGAAGCGATGCAATAAAAACAAACGTAATGATATCAGATAAGAAAATCCCAGAAAGTAGAGAAGGTTCAAACATAAATAAACGAGGGATTTAAGTTAAGACAAATTTCTATGATGACATAATTAATGACCTGCAAATTTACATTAGTCCTCAACAAAGGAGAAAGATGGGGGAGAAAAGGCGACTATTTGTTAGTCAAAATTCCAGTGATATGGTAATAATACTAAAAGTATTTGAATTAAATTATAAGGAAAATTTCAGAAAGACAGCAGATAAAGCAGCATTACTGTCTAGATTGTCAAGTACTGCAAGAGAACTTACCTGTTAGCCTCCCTACTCCACTAGAATTTTGACTTTCTTTGCAAAAATATGAACATAAAAGAGAAACTGCATCTTGAGATCAATAAATTACCATTTATTTATCAAATTATGAAAAAATTTAAGGCTTCTTTGTTATGAGAATTTCGTTCCGAACAGTTCTGATAAAGGTTTACAAAGGGGAACTAGAGAACCATGGAAAGTAAGGTCTCCAGATTTTCAGACATCTGTTTAACAGCCTTCCCTCCTGATACAGGCCTCATCTCCTTCCTGACCTCAGCTCTGCTGAGCCAAAACCGTTTCCTTCAACCTACGCTTCCCTTCTCCTCAACTTCAGGACCCGTTACTCCAGCAGCGCCAGACTTTCTTATGTTCTACCACGTGGGGAAATCACTTTGTAACCCAGCCTGCTTATTAGCAGAGAGGAAGTCAGTAAAGATGGTTTTCCCATTCCTGTCTTCTGGCATTTCTTCTTTTCTCTTTCTGGAAGAAGTAAAATGTAGTTATCTGGAACATTTCAACTGAAACTTAAAGGAACTGGTAGTGTGTGATGTGTTCCTCTGTAAATGTGGTAACTGCTATTCATACACATTACAACAAACATCAGAGTTATTTCTGCTTTTCTGCATATAGCTTCCTCACAGACGATAATGAGAATATGGAAATAATTGGCCTTTTAGAAATGTATTAATTTTGGTGAAAAAACACATATGGGTCAGGCAAACAAAGAATTAGAAAGTGACATATAACTAATCAAAGGGATGCAGTGTCTGGCTCTTCAATTATTATGTTCCCAATAAAAGCATATTTTAAAATGAATTGGTGATACCTTCTATTTACAGTTGTTTTTCTTGAATAAGATTTCAGAATAAATTAAGAAAATTCAGAAAACTGTACTTTGTGGAAACACAGAAATTGGAAATGGAGCCAAGTCTTTAATCAGTGATTATCTTCTGCTACAGAGCTGCCGCAAGGTGAATGTGCTATACTCTAAACCACAAAAGAAATGAGAAATCAGAGCCACTGTATCCCTCAAGTTAAGTATTTCACATCAAAAAGGAATGAAATTCAGCCATACTGAAGTCACTTGCAGGTGCTCACAATGAAAGACCTTGGCTGTCAAAAAAACGTCCTTATCCTTGACAGAGCTAGCGGTCAGAGGACACAGAGGCCTCTGAGCGGCTTCCCTGCCTTTGTAACCGCTACAATAAGTATGTTAATTGCTCCTGTGATTCAGATCTGGTTTTCTCTGAAGAGTTCATCGCATGACTCCTAGGACTAAATAAATCCTAATCATCTCAAAATTTAAATATTGAAACCAAGAAAGAAAAGGGTGGAGATGGGAAGACCAAGCCCCCTCATTTTGTAATGTCTGTCTTGGTAACCCTGAGCACATAGAGGAAACTGCTTGTTCTCTGAATGAATGATTTGTGTGGATATTGCTTTCAGGTTCTTTTCTGGCACGAGAAAAATGAGAAACCCAAATTGGACACAATGTGAGAATTAATTGCTTAATGCCTTTTAAAAGATCTCTGAAAATGAACGGTCAATAAAAATCTCCTTTTGTTTATGAGGGAGCTGGGAGGCAGTCAGGCCTTCAGGCCAAAACAATCACAGATGGTGAGGTGTAAACAGTCCCCTTTCTCCTTGAAGAAGACTTACATTTGTCACTGGAGGAAAAGATGAGTTCTCTTGGTTGGAATAGTTTCCATGCAGAGGAGCTGGTGGTGTTAGACCATTGCCCAATGTCACAGGGGTTTGCGACCCAAGCAAGTTAGAGGTCAGGCTGCCGCTCCTCAGGTCACCAGGAAGCAGACATTTCTCAGCCTCATGCTCAGCACTACTTGCCTTTAAGCTCTTCCAGTTTTCTTTGTGGCCCTGAGAACCCCTTGGCCCATGCTCATGACTGTCGTTTTGTTTGTAAGTCGATTTCAAATAAAACTGGGGAAAAAATGATGTCATAGAAAACTGCATCACGGGCAGTCAGGTTCTCCTGCTGGATGCAAGGAGATAACCACCTTAGCTCAGGCGATTTTCACTGGCTTAATGCCTGGGAGTTTGGGGCATCAAGTCCCTTAGGTAGCTCTTAGGCAGTCCTGTGCTTGCCTTAGTCCAGAGAACTTTTCATGCAGAGTATTTCTGCAACAAGGTCACCACATGGACGAGATTGTCAATGACTGCCTCTCTCTGATCCCAATGTAGAGAGCCAACAGCTCACTGCCCAGCTCCCTCTGCATTTTTCTCAATTTTCCTGCAGATGTATACAAATTCTCTGTCCATCATGAATTCTGCAGAACTGTTTGGCATAGGTCTGAGATTTATTTTGCCTACCTATTTTCTCACTTGTTCTAATAACAAGTAAAGTTTGTATTAGCAGATTTTTTTTTTGAAATGCAGCTTACTTTACTTATCCAAGGTCACATTCTTATGAACATGCCCTTCATCCTCAGCTATTATTATCGTTATTTCTTCAAAAGAAAAGGATGACAAGCTGTCAAGAACCATTGACTTTAAATAGAGCTAGGGCAATTAGCAATGAGTGAAAACCTGGGCTGTTTTCACTAGTACTATACTATTAGAAACTTAAAGGCTTAACAGGGATTGGTAGAAGGAGCTTATTATAGAAATCTGGTAAATTTAGGCTCATGAATTTAAGTTTAAACTACCTGTCAAGTTACATGTCTCAAAAATAAAATGCAGTTTTGTGTGCATGACAGTTCTCAGATATTCTGTGAACCATCTGACCTTAGACATGTTAGGGAGATAAAACATACAACATGTTAGGGACTTTCTAACAGTTGCTTCCATTTACCCAGATACTTTTTGCCCAGGCTTACCACTTGCTTTATAACGTGTGAATTTTTCCCATCCTCCATTTTTCCATTGAGTACAGTCTTTCCCGGGGAGCAGCCCTTCACCTGGATCTGTGAAGCAGTTGGAGCCTCTACAGTGTCAAGCTAGCTGCTTTCAGGAGTGGACTGACCACAGCAGCCTCTTTCTGGTTCAGAGAAGTCAAAGCACATTGTGAGACAGATTTAGCATATCCAATAAAATGCAAGACGAAAGGAGGTAGTTCATTCAGAGTATAATGCCTTCTTTTGATTCTAGGTAGTCTGATAATTGTGCTCAAGAAAATGACTCAGCTACCCTTGAAGGGTTAATGACCTAAAACAAGGAACCTCAAAGAGCTGAGCAACTCCTAACTCAGCATACTGATAAGAACACCTGTTTGACAGGAAAGCCAACACAGTAATGGAATGTCTGTTAACTTCATTTGGCCTTGGAAGTATAATTTTGAGACAAATGTGAAGCCAGCTTTAATTAAATACTAGCCAGGTAGATGAACTCTGGCCAGATCCACCCCTGGTTTCTCAGGGAATGGCCATGAGTCACATTCTGTAGGGACTTAAAAAGGCAAAACTCACAATTCATTGGATTTCTCACCAGGAACAATCAGGGGCAAACGTACATCTTGATATATTTTTGGCCTAAGTACCTCCCACCCATGTGTGAGCAAGCATGTCTGGTGCAGATGGGTCCAACAAACTTACTTAGGGGAGTGAGAACATGTGCTTGTTATTTTTCAGGAACTACAGCTCCCAACATTCCAGGAAGTTATTCTGTCATTGGGCAAGTGGAGCTTAAAGGTTCACTCTGGCTCTTAAAACATGTACAAGATGGCAGCTTAGGGTTTCAGCATTCACATTTTCAAAGGCTTCTCACAAGAGTATTTATGCAAACAACAAAAGCAAAAAGGTTTATAAGAATTGATTTGATTCTAGTCGTTAATGGAAGTCATATGTTCAGAAAAAGTCAACATACCTTAAACATTTAACAAATCATTTTCCCATGGGTAAAAATGAACTGAATTATTTCTGGATACTTTATAAGCATTTAACATCTTATTTACTGTATTTTATGAGCACAGTACTTGAGCCTCCTGTTTCTGGAAATATTAAATAGTTTATAAAATGTAAGTGTTTCTAGCTTGCTTTTTCAGTATTTGGCCATTCTTTCTCAGACATAAGCAAGCTTTAATAATAATACTAAGGGGCTGCATCAGATTTCAAGCTGTGTTTCCCAAGCACCATGGAAAGTGAGGGTTCAATGCCCATTAATGCCGTTAATGTGGGTCCTTCAAAAAGCGAGAGGTGAACGCCTGTTAATGTGGGTCCCTGTGTTGACTCATACAATTATTTAGGTAATTGTGGTCAAGTGACTTCACTTCTGCTTAGTTTGTGCACCTGTAAAAATGTCATTAACAGCATTTCCTCTATAAGGTAATCATACTTAGCAAAGAGAAATATGTGCAAAACCCTCAAACAGTTCCTGGCTTTGAGGGTGCTCAGTTGGTGGGGGCCCGTGGGAGATGACTATTATTATTTATTCAAAAGGAAATGATGGTCCTGGTCATTTACTTGTCAACAGCCTCTGACAGTAGTGCATTAATGGGGTTAGAGCAGCCAGGCACACACAAGATTAGAAATAATAATGTCTTTCTGTGATAAGGATGCATAGTTGAAGGCGTGAGGTTGTTAGTCATTAAATGGATTTGTATGTGCTTTGCTTCTAATTCACCCAATTTCCCAAGAAAATACAATAACTTACAGAAGGAATGTCTGTTAAATCATAATAATCACACAACACTGTGGATCAGGAGAGATATCGGATATCAGGCCACGGGTCTCACATTCAGCTGAGCAAAAGTGATTTGATTTTCTTCTTAGGAGCAGCATGGTGTGCCTCACGAGAGCAGATAAGGTCTTATTTTCTTGAATTCTGTCTGAGCCTTAGAACCAGGATTATTTCATTTATTTCCACTGAGACAGCAAGAAAGTCAAAATTAACAACTTTTGTAATAGGGCACCTGGTTGGAAAAAGTCCTAGTAATTTGTTCATTATTTCAAGTCAAGGATTTCTATTTCAGTCAGGTGTTCATAATGCTTGTCATTTTATAAGTATTACAGATTAGTGAGGTTTTTTTTTTCTGGAAATCTGTTTTGTAGGTCATTAAGAGACAATATGTAATACCATCTTATTCACTCTCAAATCCCTACATTGTTTTCTCAATGCTGGACATTTAGCTATAACTTACCATGATGGTTTATCCATTTTTTATCATCATATTGGGAACATATTCTTATTACTCTCAATTTTAAATCTGACATATTGAAAAGTTAAATTTTAAATTGCATTTATTTGCAAAGTCTTTTGATTTTTCTTAGACTTGTCTATACATTTGTTCATCTCTCATTGCCTTATCACATTACTCAACCCACTGCAAAACTAATTCCATAATGAAACTTAATAAAGTTTCAAGTATTTAGAATCTCCAGTGTACTTTATATAAAACTGTCATTTCTTAGTTTATGGTGTCAAAAGTACAATGGGTTTTCAGTTTCCCCTGTACTAACTTTTCCTTTCATATTCAGAAATAGTTTATTAGAAAAAAGATTTGTTTATATACTTATTGACAAAGCTGTCATGTGGATCCCATGTAAGACAGAAAATAATTTAGGATTAGCAGCAATACAGAGCTGTTGTGGTTGCATGGAAAGTCAAGGATAGAGAAAAATGTACCGTTCCAAATGTCAGGCATGCACAAGTACCACAGTGTGTTTCCAGCTTTCCTTGGCTACTTTTCCAGCCCTGACTCTCCAGAAGCCAAATTGGACTGGTAAAGGACATGATCCAAACAGAATGATTGACATGGTTTCCCTAGATCCTTATTGCAGCTTTCTCATGACTTTACATGAACCCTTAAGAAGCAGGAGATCTAGTTGTGCTATTAATAATTTCAAATCACCCATCAAGTTTAGCTCCTTTTTATGTTAGAGTCTAAGAACTCTACCCCTACCCTGGGCACTCACCAGGCAGGGCTGTCCAAAACAGTGCTTCTTGGTGGTATGACATGCCTGCCTTCCCTTTTTCCTTTTTTTTAAATGCTTGTTTGCATAGTAGACACCTACATGTGAATCCTGAAAATTATTTATTAGAACACTTAAAACCTGCTCTACTCAATCTTTCCCTGAAGAACCAAGCATCTGATGATAAATATAGAGAACATGACGAACTCTGAATTTAAGGCCATGTAGGGCTACAAAGTGAGACCTATCCCAAACAAACAAAAACAAAAATCAGCCAAAACCAAAGAACAAACATTGCTTTATTATCCACTTGTGTAATGAGCAAATGATACATGAGGAAGGGCCTGAACTATCTGTCATAAGCAAGAGAAAATATCCTCACTCCTCTCCAGAATACATGCTCCTCCAGTCTCACCAAACAGGGATAAGGGAGGCAGACCCAGTGCCACACATTCCCTGCATGTGTAGGCAACTTCAGCATCCTGACATATAGCTCCTAAATTGCTTGAAATCTCAAGGATGCATGTGTTTGTATGCTAAGTGAGCACCCTGGTGGCTGAGGCCCTATACATCTTCAAGGTAAGAGTTTGCCATTGAAAGATCTTGGCATTAGAAGGTTAGGACTTTGATGACCATTCCTGGACTTCTAGAGATAGGGAAAAGGGCTGAGAGACCAAATTCAATTGCAAATGACCAATAATTAATCATAACTCTGCAGTGAAGCCTACACAAAACCAGAATAATATGGAGAGCTGAACACAAGGAACTTGCTCCGACAAGGCCCAGAAGGCCCGTTCTACTTACCCTGCCCCATGCCTTTCTTCCACGTCTTCCACATCCTTGAATTATTCTGAAAATCATAGTGAAGTGGCCCCCAGAGTTGAGAAAACTCATAGCAAATTCTTCAAATCTGTGGAAGGAGTCCTGGGAAGCCCAATCCTGGCTAAGAAAAACAGTAGAAATACAGGCCATGGCTAAGGGATTGCAATTGACACCTGGTGTGCAAGACAGTCTTGGAAGCTAGCCCTCACCATCTGTGATCTGATGAGACATCCAGCAAGACAAGGTCAGATTGAATTAGAGAAGCCCTGCTGATCCTGACAAAGAATTGGTTGAAATGTGGGGGAGACCCCACATGCTTGTTCACAGAAGCGTCATAATAAAAACATCTTGGCTGCTTCTTCATGTATTTCTAAATAACAAATGTTATATCTTATTTTCGATGTACTTAGTGCCTAGGCCATACACAGGTTGTTATGCTCTGTATTTATAAATAAAAGTCTGTTGGAACAAAGTCATGTCCATTAATTAGCATGCATGTAGAATCAAATGGCAAATAAATTATTAACCATTTAGCCTTTGAGAGGAAAAGCTTTTAATTCATTTTTAAAAATTGGTCTTTTCATTAATGACCTTATACAGCACTGGATCCTGTATGCTATTGATGTGGGATGTCTTTCTGTATATGTGTTGCTTTTATTAGTTGACGAATAAAGCCAGGTGGGAAATCTGAACAGAAATATATAGAGAGTAGGCAGAGTCAGAGCTTCCAAAGAAGAAGGATGCTAAAATCTTTTTTTTTTTCTTTTTTCTTTTTCTGGTTTTTCGAGACAGGGTTTCTCTGCAGCTTTTTTAGAGCCTGTCCTGGAACTAGCTCTTGTAGACCAGGCTGGCCTTGAACTCACAGAGATCCGCCTGCCTCTGCCTCCCGAGTGCTGGGATTAAAGGCGTGCGCCACCACCACCCGGCTAGGATGCTAAAATCTTACTGGTAAACCACAGCCTCATGGAGATACACAGATTAATAGAAATGGGTTAAGATATAAGAGCTAGCTAGAAATACGCTTGAACCTTGGGTCAAACAGTATTTTTTATAATTAATATAAGTTCTGTGTGATTATTTGCATCTGGGCCACCAGAAAACCAATGTGCAGTTTCCTTTTACATGCTATAACACTGACCAGCCTGGCAAGATGTACCTACATAGTGGCATGGTGGCTCTGACGTGACAATACGACAGCTTCTCATTGAGTAAGAATCCCACTCCGCAGATTCCACAGGAGAGGTTTTGTGCCTGGTACTGTAAACCTGGTCAAAAACTGGTCACCTGGGAGATCATAGGTCCTAGAGTCCATTGTGTCAGACTATGTTCTAAAGGTTTATGCTTATGCCCACATGCTTGTGTTGCTCTTACTTCGGTTAGGGAAACATCCCCACACCACACTGGAGTGACATTAATGCAGAAAAGCCAAGTGTAAGCGTGAGTGCCCAGCAATGGGTGATTCATATATATTATCATGTATCTCGACATCTAAGACTCAGGGAACATCTTGGGAGAGTGGGTAGAAAAACTGCAACAGCTGCTGGATAAGGAGGACAGTGAAACGCAGAGCTCTGGGCACAAGTAGTTCCTACATCAATTCAGAGCCCCTGTGGGTCCTCTCATAAAACCTCAAGTGCTAAGTCAAACAGAACTCTGGTATGAATTGGGAAGAGGCCCATGAGGTCCCACCTTTGTGAAGAAGCTATTATCAGTTGACGGTTACTATTCTTTGGGAACTTGGCTGCTGACCTAGTAGATGGCCTCGTCCGTTAACAGGTAGGTGGTGCTAATTGTACTCACAGGCTATTAATTACAACGGCAACAAAAAGTAAGGTAAGATGGGAGACAACAGTATTGGGGACGTTAGAGGAACTAGAGGAGGTGGTATTGGATGGATATGATTATAATACACATGTCTAGAAATTTCCAAGAATGAATAAAAATATTGTCTTAAAATGTCTTTTGTACCTAAACAGTGAAACTGAGTTATCAATGGATCAAGTGTTGTAATAATTTTATATCTTTAGGAAGAGGGAAATAGCACTCTTTATTGTAGAAATGCTTTTGTGATCATTTTAGGTATGGACAGATAGAATAAGCTTATTTTACATCCTGAATAACCTGTGGGCTGTGTGGGGAAGGGCATCTATCACAAGCTGAGAAGTCAACAGACATCACAAGTGGCTGTGGTTCTGTAAACTAGGAAGTCTATGATGAAAGCACAGCAGATTTGGCATGTGGTGAAGTCTATTCCTCACAGATGTGCCTATTAGCTGGGCCCTATTGAGTAAGAAGGGGCAAGGCTGCTTTCAGGGCCATCTTTGCAAAGCCCTGACCTTTGTAACTAGCTCCCAAATAATCACACGGAGATTTATTCTTTCTTATGAATGCCCAACCTTGGTTTGACTTGTTCCTAGCCAGCTTTTCTTCGCTTAAATTATCCCATCTACTTTTTGGCTCTGGATTTTTATCTTTCTCTATTCTATATAGCTTCCTTTACTTCTTACTCCTTAACTGACTTTATAGCTGAGTGGCTGACCCCTGATGTGTTCTTTTTCTTCTCCCTTTTTTCTCCTCTTCTTCTCTTTTTCTTCTATTTATTCACTCTGAATGCTGGCCCTGCCTACTTCTCTCCAGCTTAGCTATTGGCCATTGAGTGTTTTATTAGAACTAACTGGTGTTTTAAGCAAGCAAGGTAACACAGTTTCACAGAGTTAAATAAATGCTACATAAAAGAACGCAAAATATCTTTGCGTCATAAAACAAATATTCCACAGGATAAACAAATGAAACACATCTTATACTAATATTCCACAACAATGGAGCATACATTGTGACCAACACTGGTGTTTCCCCTGGGCTTTATAAGTATGACTCGTACAATTGCAGTTGGTTCTTTTTTGTGTAATTCATCAGAGAAGACGACCAAGTTCAAGCCAATAGAAAATCCTTATTGTTCAGCCTATAACTATAACTATAACTGTGTCCAGGACTGAGTGCAGTCTTGAGCCTTTCTTAGGATGCACCTTTAAGAAGAAAGATCCCATTGTGAGTTGACACACCTTAGTTAGCAAGAACAGTTAGCAAGATGCAGAACTACAGAAGCCAAAAATTAGGTTAGTACATTTAGGAACTTCCCAAGAACTATGGACTTTGATGGATTAAATCTTTGTTCTTGTTTTCAGAGGTGTTGACTGTACATTGGGTTTTAAGGCCTGAGTGGTATTTCCATCATGGTGTCAGTCATGCTAAGGTCTGGGCCCATTACAGTTCAACACCCAGCTCCCTGCTATTCCCAATATTTATTTTTTATTTTTAAGTTATATCTAATTTTCTAAGACTATAATATATTTACATCATTTTCCTCTTTCCCTTCCTCCCTCCAAACTCTTCTACATGACCCTTCTTGCTCTGCCTAAGAGTTATTAATACATTTAAAAACAGATTTCATAGTTTCATTTTACACTGGACTCACACAAATGCAGTTGTCCTCAGTTTTTGCTGTTTGGCTTTGCATCCCCCAATAGCACAAAGAGCATGTATGGTTGTGTTTGTATTCTGTTGTTTGATTGTAGAGTAAATAAACAATTTTAGATCTCTTATCATAGAAAAACAATCAAATCACACCAACATTGTACTTGCTTTCTTTTCATGTCCAACTGTTTAATCTTTAATCTTTTTTATTAAAAAATATAAAAAGCAGAATTAGAACAATAATTCTTGCTTAATCTAGAGAGACATATCAATGAGAAAAGAGTGACTATTCAAACCTTATAAAGAGAAATTGGAATTTTTTCACACATAAGATAAACAACATATAAGCTGTGCAAACTGATTTGTCTGTAATTTCATTTTCCTTAGACTCGTCTGGGTTTGGCAGGACCACTTGAGAGGCCTGTGTGATCACTTGCATCTGCAGATGTATTGCCTGTGATCATGAAGGGCCCACTGCACTTTATTTGACACATGGTTCTTTTAACAGTGGCCAAAGCAACAGGGACATTAAAATACTGACACTTTTATTGCCTATAAAGCCTTTGTATTTTCTGTAAAGCAAGTACTCATACATTTTTAGATAGCAGGCAACAGTATATATTTTTTAGAATTATTTTCATCTGTTTTTAATACAAAAATATGTTTATGTGGGGCCGGTGCAGAATTAAGACAATTACAAACCATTCACAGGTTTAGGGACATCGGAAAGTTCCTCTTGCACCATTTGATAAAGGTGCGGGCGAGCTGGTCGCTAGCGAGCCTTTGTGTGGGTCTGAGATGTGCTGGGAAGGCTCTGGAAACACAAAGCCCCCAAGGCAAGCAGAGGCAGTGATCACAACTCCAATTATAACCCCCACAATACAGAAGTGATTAAATGTTGCTCTCTCGGGGGACAAACACATTGACTCTGTTTCATAAAATAGGGGGTGAGACACATTTTCTTCAAACATGACATTAAATATACGGCCAAAGTTGGGTTTGAAGTGGACACTGGCAAATTGAGGACAGATAATTAGCTGCTTCGCTGGGGTTTAAGCACTTACCACATGCAGAGGTGGCTATACCGACTAAGCATCTAATTTAGTATTAACACATTTTAGCTGCTGAATAGATGTGACCTTCTTTTTGTTTCCAACATGCTGGCTGCCACCTAATTAGATTCTATCACTGCACCTCCCACGGCATCACCACGCCCGGCAGTGACCTTCTGTTCGCCTTAATAGACACTTTCTATCTCTTCCCTTATAGGCTTCCAGGATCTCATGCCCTGCTAGTGTTTACATCCAGGTGCTTCTGCTGGGTTTCATTGTTTTTTCCTCTGCCTTCTGCCAGTTTTATTTTTTTCACCATAAACTCTGTTAGTTTAAGTAAACAAAGACAAAGACACCAGCCTATGTGTTCAGTGCTTCCTCTTCCATATGTAGGCAGTTCATCTATGAAGTCAATTAATGAGAGACATCAGAGGCAGAAGTTCAGTATTTATTTGCATATTCATCACAAATTCTTGTAGAGGGAACGGCGGGCTGTGTCCTGCCACCTGGCTAGCTTTACCCAAAATAATTACATGGAAACTGTATTCATTTAAACACTGCCTGGCCCATTAGTTCTGGCCTCTTATTGGCTAACTTCTTACATCTTGCTTTAACCCATATTTAGTAATCTATATATCACCACGAGGTGGTCGCTTACCAGGAGAGATCTTAACCTGTATCTGTCTTGGAGAAGAGAAGCATGGCGACTGACTATGGCGACTGCCTGAAGCGTCTGCCTTCTCTCTCCCAGAATTCTGTTCTGTCTACTCCGTCTACCTAATTTTCTGTCCTATTAAAGGGCCAAGGCAGTTTCTTTATTAACCAATGAAAGTAACACATAGACAGATGACTTTCCTCCATCAAATTCTAATTTTTCTTATTTGGTCATTGATTCTGAAGAAAAGTAATAAACTGATCTCATTTATTTATGCGATTTTTCATAATGATTTTAATCAGATTATAATGGTATTGTGTAACCACTAATTCAAAATTATTCCTATACAAGCTACTTGACAATGATTTCACATAACAGGCTAAGTCTGGGCCAAGGCAGCAAAGTTAGAGACAGGATGGAAATAAGCACATATCCACATTCTAGCCTCTTTGAATGCAGTCCATAAGGATGAAGGTAGTCACACCCCTTTGAACTACTTATCTTGATAGAAAGGCTGGTCAGACAGCCTTGGACATGCAGGTCATCCACTTGGTTTCTATGGACTGATATGAAAATATGAACAACAACAATCATAAATACAATTTTGAAGATTGCATTATAAATGCATTTATTTAACAAATGCAGTGATAAGTGCTTGTTAGTTCTTCATTTCAGGATGAATCATAGTGTGGAAAGCCCTGTGAAGCCTGACTTTGGGAACCACAAGTTCCTGTTCACTTCCTTGTAACTAAAGAAGGTAGTCCCTGTGCATTTGAAAATGTCTGTATAAGGCAAAATCACACGGATTTCAACAAATATACATGTGTATTTGCAGCCATTTTGAAGGGGGGGTGATTGAAATATGAAGCTTTGTTTGCTGTAACTGTTTTAAGAAAGCAGGTAATTTGAAACTTAAAGTAACATCTCTGGCTTGACTAGTTCTGCATACAAATTCAACTATGATATATCCCAGTTCGAAAATAAATGGAGAAATAAAGGGCAAAGAGAAAATTAAGCTGTGGTGTCACCACAGAAGCATGTGTGGAGTTTGTGGTTGTCAGTAAATAAGGAACAAGACAAGACAGGTCCGCACAGTGGTGTACCTGGTTTGTGTCTTAGATATCCTCGCCGGAAGTGACCTGTGTCCCCCATCAAGGTGCTCAGCCTCCTGTTTCTTCTATACTCAGTGTTTCTCTCACTCCCTGTCTCTTATTCCAGCTCCAGGTTGTTGGAGAGCTGATGGTTTAAAACACCTGAAGTCGTTATTTCATTGGGAAAGGAAAAATAATTTTAAAAAATATTTATATATAAATATATTTATTATGTTTTTATTTGCATATGCTTAGAGGCTAAAGAGCTACATACATGTGTGTTTACGTACCTAACTTTTGAAGCAGTCTAAACTTTAAGACACTCGGTGTTGACTATAGTTGGTGTACTTAACAACATCTCAGCGGACTTTCATTCACAGACGCTGAAGGAAATGCAGCTGGAGTTCCCGGCAGAACACTTATCTTGAAAGGAAGAACACAACTTTGAGGGACACCACCGCTTCATTTGCTTTATCACAACCCTTGTCCTGTCTGCCACTATAGTCACATGTGTCTGTGGTTTCCTTGAATCACTTAAAATAGAAGAGTCAGAGACCTGAACTCTTAGCTTGCATTCTTTTCAGTAGTCTTCTTTAACATTCAAATAACTTATTTTTTTAAAATAAGTTATTTAAGTTTACAGTGTCCTTTTAGTTTTCTTCTTTTCCTGGCTCAGTAATGAGCTATCACTGTGACCTTAGTTGCACGTATCCTAAAATTCAGAGTAAACCATAAAGATTATCCTCCACCTCCACAGCTGTTAATCCTTTAGAACCTTCAGTGCTGATAGGGAACGAGAGCACCCACTTCTGAGACCTCATCACTAAGTTCATGCAAAGTAAGGTGGGCAGTTGGTTTATGCAAATACTTAAGATTGATGATGCTGGAGATAAACGTCATCTGTCTGGGAACCTGCACGCTTGCTTTTTAACACTGCTTTTCCATCTTATCATCAATTAAGTAATTTATGTGTGTGTGTCTGTGGGGTGTGTGTGTGTGTGTGTGTGTGTGTGTGTGTGTGCGTGTATGTGTTTTGGAGCACAGCTTTGCAGATTTGGCTCTCTCCTTTTATCATGTGGGTCCTGAGATGGAACTAGGTCACTGGGTTTCGGGCAAAAACCTTTACCAGCTGAATCATCTCACCTGCACATAGTTTTCCATTTTGTGTGCAGATTCACACAATTATGAAATTATGAAATTACCTGTGTGCACAGGTTAGTTTTTGTCAACTTGCCACAAGCTGGGGTCACTGGGAAGAGGGAAGTTCCTCTAAACAATTGTCTCTACCTGATTGGTCTGGGCATTTTGTTGATTACTGACTGATGTGAGGTGTCTCAGGCTACCATGAGTGGTGCTATGCTGGGCAGGTGGTCTTGGTTTGTATAAGAAAGAAAACTGAGCAAGCCATGGGGAGAGAGCCAGCCAGCAATGTTCCTATAGAGTCTCTATTCCAATCCCTGCCTTCTGCTCTGGCTTCTTTTAATGATAAACTGTGATGTAGAAAACTATTTTTCTTTTCCAAGTTGATTTTGTCTTTTATCACAGTAACAGATATAACTAACTAGAACACCGGAGAGTGCACAAAATGTTTACACTACAGCCGCTCTTTTAATGTGAAACCTATCCTTTGCTAAGTCACCAGAAGTTCCTGGAAGATGAAAAATGTCTCAAGCATTCTTAAGTCACTAACCAAAATGATCAGCGGGCCACGTTTTATTATTTCACTCTAACTTATTTTCCTTAACAAATGTTCCCTCCAAATCTTCAATTTGATTTTTAATTGCTTTGGAATCCTTTATATTTGTTAATATGTAATAAAAAGAGATGGTTTGCTCTTTTCACAAATTAAAAAATTACATTTTTGTTCAACATTCCTCTGCTACAGGTCCAGAACTAAACCTCAAAGTAAAATGACCAGAATAAAATACAGACTAAAACAAAGGATAAAATTGCCAACTAAATTTGTGGAGCAAAAATCTGTATTAAAGTGAGTTTTTGCTCTGCATCAGTAGCATGGATGGCTTTTTAAATTAGATCTGAAAAATACAAATATGGTGGTGTTTTCTTTGTTCTCACGATGTGGTTTGAATGAGGTATAGGCTCTGAACAGCAGATACAGCCTTTTTCTTTAATCCCTATGCTGTCATAGATTACAAGGAGCAAGAGGGCATCTGTGTGCCCTCTGCTGGCAAAATATAGATCACTGACTTTTTCTAGAGACAATAGAAACACAGTTCTGAAGGTAGAATACAACCTCATATTCAAGGACATTTTACAGAAAACAGGCTTGAATTATTTAATTAAATATCTTGACAGGATCTCCTATAAGTGTAGTATTGTGGTTTATAGCAAAGCTAAATGAGGTTACCAGGAAATAACAATGTTATAGATTGTCCTTTACATTTTTGCATCAATTTGTTGAAAAAAATGAAACTTGAATGTGTATCCTGGTTCACTCTGGAAAAGTTCTAAGCTAGATTGTTTTACAGTATTCAAGTCTTGCAAGTATTTGACAGTAATTATTCTGTATTTCTCTCTGAATATTAAGTAGTAGAAAAGTTTAGTGTTTGTAGGATCATCAGACGGATGGTATTTTATAGTGAACTGGTTTAATCTGACCTATATTTATTGCATATTAAGAAGCAAATTTGCATATCCGGATACATTTAGAGAACAGAATTTTTATTTTTAAAAATTTGATACTTTTTTATTATTATTATATGCAATCCATTCACTGTTCTCTGCTATCCCCTTCATTTCTCCTTAACTACTCCTTTCTACCTAGGGCTCTCAGTAACTACACTCATGAAGAAAATGATATGCACTCCTGCACCAACCACTAACAATCAGAAGCCCCTTAGAAAGTGATGAGCTTGGTAGGCATTTCTGTCTATGATGGAATGCTGAAGGTCTGATTTGAGAAGGTATTGTCCAATGCTGTATGTTTGTAATTGCAATGGCTATGTCCTGTCTAGATGGTTGTGTTTCAGGCCCTTCTTCTCTGTCCTTTGGTTTTCATTTTTCCTAATCTGCTCTTCTGTGATATTCCCTGTGTCTGGGGGAGTGGCAGCAAACAGTTGCCCATACCTGTCACTGGGGAAACAAGATGTCCTGTTTGGGACTGAGTGCTCAACAGTCACTTATTCTCATAATTTTTACCGTATCCCAGTTTTTGTACTAACCTTCACCCTCTGCCCATATGAGCTTCTCTGCACCAAGCTGAGAACCACACTAGCCTGTGAGTATAAATACAAACATTTAGAAGACAGTTTTATAATATGTTCATTTGAGGAAGCAACAGTAATACATTCTGCGTTTGTTGATGATCTCGCATTGATAGACTTTTGACTAGGTTTATAGTACCAAGATGTGTATGTATCTCCTCCCATGAAGTAAACTTCCAATCCAATCACAAAGCAGTTGGTTACCCCCAACACAGTCATGCCACTATTACACCAAAACACTTGCATTTCTTGTCAGGTTGATACTGTGTCAAGCATGATCTACCATTAAGTTGATGGATTTTCTTCTCTAGAATGCTAAATAGTAACTTCTGAAACTTCTGGAGTCAAAAGTGTACGACATCTTCAACTATAGGTTCTTTCCATCTAGTTCTGGTGAGCACCCATGATCAATAGCAATAGCCAGTGTTCTCTTAGGGATCTTTGGGACCTTTCTGACCAACTATACTTATGGATATATCCTACACCTGTCTCTAGGGAAATGGAAAAGATCTTTTAAAATAGTAAGATGTGGTGGGCTGTGATCCACACTTCTTTTATTCCAGCGCTCAGGAGGTAGAGGTAGGTGGATCTCTATGAGTTCAAGACCAGCCTGGTCTTCAGAGTAAGATCCAGGACAGCTGGGGCTACACAAAGAAACTCTGTCTTGAAAGACTAAAAACTTAATAAATAAATAAACTAGTAAGATGCAATAAAGAGAATCTACTCAAGAAAATTTGGGGAAGTTCAGCCAATCACATTTTGCTTAGGGTGTGTCCCCCTGAGGCCAAGAAAAAAAGATAAAAACATCCAGGTGTGCTTGCCCCTCTCTCTTTGTTCTCTCTGGGCTCCTGGTGTTCGCTGCACCCTTGATCGTGTGAGTTTACTTATTAAACTAAATTTATTGTATTGAGCTTGTCTGGTTAATTCTAGCTTATCGATCGACCACACACATCAAAAATTTGGAAAAAATTTTCCCCAAATACTCCCCAAACTGAAAACATTTTCTGAAAATGGAAGTGACAAAGACATAATTAGTGTGCCAATGTCAGATTGGAGGATGTGGGGAGCACTGGCCTGGATTAGTGACCTGGGCTTGGTGATGGTCATCTTACAGTCAAATGTCTGAATTTGACAAGATAAGAGCACATTTTTCACATCTACAAGTGCCATTAAGGAGTTAAAGACTGATGCAATCCTCAATTGGAAAAGGTTTGTTGTGGGTTAAAGCACAGCTGGGGTAAATTCACTTAAACTTCTTTTTTTATAAATGAGGAAATTGTTGTCCAGGAAGAAGGAATCAGGTTAACAAGTTTGAAATAAATTATTATTAAATAAAAAATTAAGCAGAGTTCAAAGGAAATTCAATAAAAGTAATTGTATTTTGTTTTAGAGAGAAATACAAGAATCTGATAATTCTTGCAGAAGAAATGGTTTGTGGTTATAGTTTATAAGAAGCTGGCCATGATATTAATATGAAAGTAGATATGAAACATTTCTTAAAATAAAATATTACCATATTGAAAGAGAGAAAGCATAGCAAAACCATGTATATATAAATTCAAGGACCAAGGGACTCATCACACCAGCTGCTCTTTGTTATGAATTTGACAAGTTACTTAGCCAATCCAACCCTCACACCTAAATAAGATGGATGCTTATAATGTTTGACAAATTTTTCTACTTTCTGATTGTGTAAAAGCAATGCACATTCAATAGTACTGTATTAAACTTGGATTTTGTTATTTTCCCAGGCTATATAGGTTTAGTATACCACTGTTTTAGCCTCATGAGATCATGAGGGTAAACAACAGACTGTCTGCAGTGCCTGGATTTCAGTGTTCCAAAGGCCAGAATTGCTAAAGGAGTTTTCAATGTATTTATCAGAATGTAGCCCTATTGTTAGTCAAGAAATATTTGTAAATGAAGTAAATTTAATTTTAGATGATTGTGTAGTTATTGGTAAGTTTACATATGAAAAGAGGGATTCTTCTACAAATGGAGAATGCTTACAATGATAAATCACTCACCCTTCAAAATTATTTAACTTTGTGCATTTGATAGATGTTGTGGAATAATCCTCTTGTACACTGTAAAGATTTGCCACTCAAATTGGTTTAATAAATTGCTGATTGGCTAGTAGCTAGGCAGGAAGTACATCCAAACTAAGGATGATAGGAAGGAGAAGGGTGTAATGAGGAGTCTCCAGCCAGATGCAGAGGGAGCAGGAGATGAATATGTGATGCTAATAAAGATACCACCATGTGGCAGAGCATAAATAAGGATTAGGGATTAATTTAAAATGTAAGAGTTAGCTAGCAATAAGCCTGAGCTACTATACGCCTCTGTGTGGTAATTTGGGAAGTGGCTGCCAGGTATATGGGAACAGGTGATTTGGACAGGAAATGTCCAGTTACAGATAGAGTAGAATCTAACTGATGCTTCATAAAGAAACATAATGTTTTAGAGAACTGAAAGTAAGGAAATAAAACAAGGCAAGACAAAGAGGTCTTGGCATTGTTTTATCATTAGAACCCCAAATATTCTGAATATTTCATCTGTGCATAATAATGAGAGGGTGGGAAAGAGCCATAGTGTGATGCAAAGTTGAGCACAGCTAAGGGTAGAAAAGCAAACTAAGTATGAGTTTCTACTTGATCCTATGCACAGTGTCAAGGAAGCTTTTCTCCATTGCTATGCCTCCAGTGTAGAAAAGGATATTTAGTTCTACTCTCTCGTGAAGAAAAATAAGTCATTTCTTAATTTCAAAATCACTTTCTTATGCTCATTTCATTTATATATTTTCTCAATGGTATTAAACACTAATGAAATTTCTCATAGAGAGAAGTAGAGTATACTTTATAAAAATATACTGAATTAACTATGCTGCCTTTGTAATATATGAGGGAATCTCACAAATTAGCAAGTTATTCCTTATTTGCTATCCTGGTAGAATCTTGACCAAATATCAGACCATCCATATTTCATGTTTGTGTTCCCTAATAAAAAATAGAATTATTAATTTTTCAAAAATAATGTGAAAGAGATACACACTTACTTTAATCTGTGCAAGGAAGTAAACATGCAACAAACAATATTTCCAGAAAAAACAAAAAAGGGATGTGTTATTCCTGACATGGAGAAAGTCATTTAAGCCATCTGACAGATGGATGAGGAATGAATGAGCTGTAGACATTTCTTCAAGAGGTAATACAGACAGGGATGTGGCACAGGTGGATCAGAAACAGGTCCACACAGAAGTTTAAGCTATGATTAGTGAAAGAAATCCAATCAAGCTTTCTGTCAGTAAGAAGAAATGAGATTCCAAGAGGTGACAGCTTTGGATGAGGTGACAAAAAACCCCAAAATTACAGATACAACAATTTTCACACTTTTGGCAATGTTACTGAAAAGTTCAAAAGGCAAATCAGAAACAAGTCCTAAAACCTAGTGACAAGCCATGGCCAGCTTCCTCATGACCAGATAGTCAAAAATATAAGCTCCTTGTGTCATTTATATCAGAACTTATACACCTGTAAGCTTCAGATAGTACTGAAATAAAAGAAGTAAAGGTTATGAGATGGGTTTACAACTAAAACAGTTGTCTTTGATCTGGTGCCTAACACAATTTAAAGACTCTTGAGTGTGCTCAGATCTCTCATGATCAGCAAGGACTCCAAGGGAAGAGAGCCCTGCTGTCCTATGGTCCTAGAGAAGGAAACAAGTTTGGTTGCCACTGGAGATTTTGCCAGGAGTCAGCTCTGGAGGCCTTTTCCAGGTGCTGTGAGACCGTGTGATCATACTTGTCAACCTTACTCTAAATATCCAGGAAGTGTTCTGCTGATTTACAGCTGGCCATTCCCCTCAGGAATATAATTGGCGGACCTGAGCCAGGAAGACCATTGAGGATTAAGATTATGGCCTAAGATAAAAAGAAAAGTTTCTGGCTTTGAAAACTTTTTTCTGTTATCTAGGTGACTTTGTTTTTCTGTGTGATTCAGTGATACTCACAGTCAGGGGTTTCGCCTTTACGAGAAAAGAAATTATAATAATCAAGACAAAGACATAACAAAAGCTTAAAGTGTTTAACATATTACCTTTATATGCAAAGGAAACAACCATGACTTTTGAAATTGGAGATCTATTTTCTTTTCTTTTTTTTTTTTTAGAATTCAATTAAATATTTATTGAACAAATTCAGAATAAAGGAACCAGGGCTGTTTTAATCCGAAGATACACTAACCACCTCAAATCTTCAAGGGCTGTCATACAGGAACAAAAATAGATGCATTCAGCATTTCTACACAGGATGGGGACAGGCAGGAAAGGCTGCATGGGCTAACCCCCGCTCAGGAGCTTCCTTCAGCATACAGCGCACTCCATGCCTTTCCCTTCTTCCGAAAGGAGACATCAGAACTTAGAGTTCACACGAACACGTCAACTGCATTCTCACTGTGCACCGTCCACCTCATGCAATGGATGCTTGCACATACTGGGAAAAACTGTAGCACTGACAAGCCCCTCACCAGGGGACGGTCTTCGCATGCCTCAGAGCTTTCTGATTCTACAGCACTGATTCCTTGTTCTGGGGTAGGAAGAAAGCACATTCTCCAGAGTGTGAGAGATAATGAGGGTTGGTCACTGCCTGGGGACAGTCCTCCGCAAACGCCAAGCACATCACAAACCTCGAGCACACACAGCTAGAGTCCAAAGGTATGCAAGAGTGTGGTGTGCGCCACAGCACCCTCTCTGCTCCCTGCAGCAGGACAGCTTGTGTTTAGAGTCTAGTCGTTGACAGAAACTAGCTGCATAATACTGATGGCTCCAACCTAAGTGATCCAGACAGATGAGAACTGTTCCAAGGACATTCAGCAGTGTCTGAGGAGGAAACTGTTCAATCCCTTCACCGTCTATGTGCATTTTATCACACCCAGAGGACACCGAGGTACTAGTCCTGTTCAGTGAACTCGGAATAAAACTCCAAGTTTGTCAGTGACAGGGGCTGAAGGTGAATCTTGAACTCAGATCTATCAGTTTTCCAGAAAAGCCACGTAGTCGGTCAGCCTGGCAAGCTGCTGCTCTTTGGGGATTGGTGGAACTGGTGCACGCTCTGATAAGGGAAGAAACCTGTTAAAGGAAACATCCAGGGTTCCTGAGGCTGGCTTCCTGGGAAGAACCGTTCTTGTGGCAGAGTCGGCTTGCCATCCTTGTTCCAATACACCTTCCACAGCTTCTTCCACAGGAAGGCCAATAAAGGCACCGAAATCATCTGTGATTTGGAGGTATAAGCTTGAGAGACCAGGGCGAAAGCACATTTCAGTGCATCTCTAAAAGCTTCCATGATTGGCTGCACAGTCTCCGACCACTGGTGGGCGTTGATATAGATTGGGTATAGATTACCAGGAAATCTCTCTGCCAGATTCGCTGTCCTACTGACCAAATTCTCCCAAGTTCAGAATTTGAAGAACTTATAACAGATGGAATCCTCTTCCAAAGATCTTGCATTATTCATGTTATTCTGGAGCAAATACAAAGCCAGAAGCTGACTGTACGCTGGTGGTGTGGCAATTCCTCCAGGAGCCTGAAGCTCCTGGTTCTCGCACTGATCCCGCTGCTTTCTGAAACTGAAGGCGCTGTCCGCTCTCCGCCACCGCCCTGCCAGACCAAAGCCCAAGTTGGCCCTCGGGATATCGCACCAGCGATGACTTCTGGAGATCTATTTTCGTATACAGTTACTCTCAGCATGCAAATACTGGAGGTGTTGAGAAGCTTTAGAACCTGGAAGTTTTGTAGATCAAATAAGCCCAGAAAGCAGCTCTTAAATCCCCAAAATAAGGAAATGAACAATCTGATTTACAACTGGTGAAAGACATCTCATTAAATACATACAAGTAGCAAAAAAAAAGTATAATGAAAATGCTCCACATATTCGTTTATTAAAAACTAAAATTCAAATTAGCAATGAAAGATGACTATCAGAATCATCAAAATCTGAAACAACAAAAACCCAAATGCTGATGAAATGGGGGAAATGAGGAATATGACATCTACTTTGGAAGATACTTGGAGGTTTATCACAATATTATCCATACTATATTTGTAATGTTACATATTACAAAATATTCATACTGTAAATACATAATACATTTCTATATTAAAATGATTAATTTTGATTGTTTATTTAACACATTGTAAAATCTAATGAGAAGAAGGCCTCAGTGAAGGATTGTATAGACCATGCCGATCTGTAGACATGCCTGTGGCCTTGATTATGGTAATGAGGCTAGAGACATGCCTACTGTGAGTGGTACCATTCCCTAGGTATGGGATCTTAAGCTGTATAGTGATAAGCAGGGAAAGGGGGCTGAGAGGAAACAAAACTATACTCATTTTCTCTCTACTTTCGTCTGACTGTTCGTAGTTGCTTTAAGTTCCTGCTTCCTATTACTCCCTGCTCTGGTAGGCTGTAACCTGAAATTAGGGGCTGAAATAAACACTTTCACTTCCAAACTGTTTTTTTTTTTCAGGGTATTTTAACTCAGCAGCCAGAAATAAAACCTGGATATGCCTAAGTATTTGCTCAAAGATGTTAAGAACATTTAAAAGCAAGAAAATCTACACACACACACACACACACACACACACACATTTTACTGGTAATTGTGAAAATTTAGAAGCAACCAAGACGTTCTTCATTAATCGATGGATAAATAATCTATGGCTCAACCTGAGAATGTTATATTATTCAGTACTACAAAGTGGCAAGCTCCCAGATGACCATGAAAAGGCAGAGATTAAATGCAGAGTATCAAAAAAACAGAAGTTAGTCTTTCATGATTTCAAAAGCTGGATACATAATTTCAACTATGTGATCCTTTTTTTAAAAAAATGCAAAATTTCAATGTGATTTTTAAAAGGAAAGAGCAAGATTGTGAAGGCTGAGTGGAGAAGGGCTGAGCGAGTGGAGCATGGGGGACTTATTACATGGGTAAAATCGTATATGACTCTGCATGAAGCTCTAACTATGAATGCAAAGCTACAGGACGCAGGACATCAAGACTGCCTGCTAGTGTATTTAGGTAAGGCCTTCTGCTGATGATTATATGCCGGTGCAGCTTCATCAGCAAGGATACCTAATACTCAGGTCTGTGATGCTGAAAAATCAAGCAGAAGCAGAAGCAGAAGCAGAAGCAGAAGGTGTATCTGAAATGCTTGTCATTTTGTCTCAGTATAACTGTGAAACAAACTTATTTAAAAGTGAGCTTTTAAAAAACTTTTATAAAGATACATTCGTGTGTGTGTGTGTATGTGTGTGTGTGTGTGTGTGTGTGTGTGTGTGTGTGTGGTGTTGTTGAGGTGGAGTAAAGGGCAATTTAGGGATCTCTCCTTCAACATGTTAGAGTTAGTGGCTAATGCTTTTACCCTCACTGAGCCATTTCTTAGGCCCCTGAAATTTTTTTTTAATTTATTTATTTATTATGTATACAATATTCTTTGTGTGTATGCCTGAAGGCCAGAAGAGGGCACCAGACCTCATTACAGATGGTTGTGAGCCACCATGTGGTTGCTGGGAATTGAACTCAGGACCTCTGGAAGAGCAGGCAATGTTCTTAACCGCTGAGCCATCTCTCCAGCCCCGAGGCCCCTGAAATTTTAATAATAACAAAAAGCTTATTGTGTCTTCATTTCCCACCTCAGATTCTGTCACTTGACATACCCATGCTATAGTTGGAAAGATTTTTCAGAGGACCTATTATCCTACCAGTGAAAACTATGACACAGAGGTATAGCTTTCCCATGGTTCCTTGTCCATCTTTACTTTTGTATGTGCTTCTTCTGGTCTCAGGATCGCTGATCTCAATGCCCTGAAGGAGACCCTAGGAATGCAATTTCATAATAGGCTGCTTTGTTATCAGTTTTGTTTTGGTGTTTCGTTGTCACTACATTGCTGGGAGTTGAACCCAAGGCCTTGTACAAACAAAGCAAGCGCTCTCCCCCTGAGCTATCGTAACAGGTTCCCTTACATTAATGAAGCTTCACAAACAGAGGGTGACAAATAACATTAGAACCCAATATGGCTGTAAGAATATTTATTTTTAATACTTCCAGCATGTTGCAATTAAAAGTTAGACTCCATTGTCTTTACCAATCTACCAATAAATTCACATTTTGAATTTAATGGAAATTCTCTTGTTGTTGGCATTTTCTTTAAATTACCAATGAGCTCCCAAATAAAGGCATGGGGGGCTGTTACTAATTGTGAATGCTTGGCCTTAGCTTAGACTTGTCCCGCTAGCTCTTTTCGTTTAATTTAACCTGTTTCTGTTCAGCTACATTTTGCGTCAGGACTTTTTACCTTTCTTTTATTCTGAATGTCCTATTTTCCTGCTTATTCCATGTCTGGCTAGCTCACTAGTCCCTGTCACCTCCCTGTCATCTTTTCTTTCTTTCCTCAAGCCTAAATTCCTCCTTCTCCTTATTCTCCCTGCCCACAAGTTCTGTCTATACCTCCTTCCTTGCTGTGGGCCTTTAGTTTTTAATTAGATCAGTCAGGGGCCTTAGGCAGGCAAGGTAAAACTGCAACACATATTTATGTAATTAATCAAATGCAATAGTTGAACAGAACAAACACAACACATCTTTCATTGTTATGCAAATATTCTGCAACATTCTCTTTTTTTAAATAATTAAAAAATTGAAACCTGTATTTAAGCTGTTTAAAATGAAGATTACTTTAAAATTGTTATTTTTGTTTTATTTTGAACTCAAAAGTACATTTTTATTGCTTACACCCACAAAACTATTACGAGTAAATTTCAGTTTTTATTGACTTTAAATGTAGGTAGAACATAAAAACTGGTGTTGAATAAGTATTCCTTCTTTGGTAATATATAGATACTGCCTATGCATATGAACAATGCCTATATTTCTTTATTTGCTATTAATTAATAGTATTTGCCCATATCACTAATAACTAGCCTACTTATGATATCTATGTAAAAGGATTTGACCTCATTTCCCTATGCTTTCTTATAGGATTTGCAGTGTCTTCAGGGGCTGACCTATGGGCAATCATAGGTATTACCAATCTTTTTCAGATTATCTAAGAAATCTGTTATTTCTCTTCCATGCTTTATAATCACCCTTGGACACATTGATGTCAGTTTATGCTACAGGGTAATTTGTGACATGAATGGATTATTGTTGCTTGGTTTTTATCTTGCTACTCACACAAGTTTATGGTTTAAAATCAACTTAAAGATATTTTATTTTCATTGCTCTCCTTCTGAGACTACCAATAAAGTTGAAGGGCACTTATCTCTCTCACACTTATGTTTAATTGTGGAATTAGTAAAAATTAAAGCGTTTATGGAAGATTAACTCGATTAGACAATAAAGGCTCTTTATTGCTTTCCTTATTATAGATTAACATCTCTTTAAAGCAAGAATTTATACTCATTTAACTCAAAACTACTATGCGATCTTAAGGGAAGAAGGGGTTCATCTTCTTTTGTCATGTTTCATTTAGGGTCATCATTTTACATTTAGGCTTTCTTTTTCCTCGTTCTTTGGTCTTTCTCATTAGCATATATTAATTGAACAAAGAGTTTCGTATGCCACTTCCATTCATGCACATGATGTGCCTTAATCCTATCAGCCCTCCCATCCTCCTTTCCTCCCATATCTTAGCAGTTCCCACTTTACTGTTTCATACAATTCATCCTTGGAATATACTCTTTGTTATTTATAGAAAGCTTTGATGCAAGCCAAGTCTTTTTGAAACAAAGAAATATTAAAATATTGGGGGTATAACAGCTAGAAAATAATGAGGTTTATATCCTCGAGAAGTTAGGGACTTAAAACAGTCCAAGATTCAAAGGAAAAGAAACCTGAACAGACTGATGGGCATATCAGCTGAGAGCTGGCCAGTCAGACTCGTGGGTTTTATAGGTCTTCCCTTCTTGATTTCCAAATTTGCTTTAAAGTAGCTAAATTTATTTTGGCTGTTGGCACAAAACTTCTGTGTGTGGTATCAGTAGAAATTTTAAAGAATTTAGCTAAAACATTTTTAATGAAATAAGGTTGAGGTACCTAAACCACATACATGCACCTGATATTCTCTGTCAGTTGAATCTGTGCTTCTGAAATCATTTAACTCATTTTGAAACTATAAACCCGTTCTTCCCTTAAGATCTCATAGTAGTTTTGAGTTAAATGAGTAGAAGCAAGGTGAACAGGAGACCACAGTTTTCATACTCTGAGCAGAAGAAAAGGTCATCTTTGTTATAAATTTATAATTAATTATATTCTCAGAGAAAATACTACCGTGCAAACTGAGCAGTCTTCATCTTGTTCTTTTCACGAATGAAGATTCTCTTGACTTGGAAGGAAACAGACCCTCAGCTTCAGGAGTGGAAGCTGCAGACCTGTGCCACCATTGCACGGTGCTGCTGTGCAGTGCTTACTTTTCGCTTGCTCTTGGAGTGCACTTTGGAAGGCCTGGTTTGCTTTGGTTTAGGGTGAAAGGGGACACATCACATTATGGAAAGCATGGCTGTGGGAGTCATGCAGTCATAGAGGGATGAATACTGGTGCTCAGATAGCTTCCAATTTTTCATTCAGATTGGGACCCCAGTTCATAGGATGGGGCCAGGTACCAGAGCAGGCCTTCCCACATCATTTCACCTCTCTGGAAACATCCAGATCTGTATTTCCTTTGTGACTATAATTCCGGTTGACTGGAGATTAGACATTGCACTCACTGTTGCCTTTCCCTGGTCCTGTGTGCTCCCAAACAGCTCCACAGATGGGACAAATCAATGTTCTGCTGTTAGGGCACATGGTGGGTCCATGTGGACAAAGAGCTGGGAAAGATGGGTAAGACATGGAGATGTACACACTGCAAAGCTGGTTAGGGCCTTGTAGATTTTGGATCACCAGTTGTCTTTTTAAAAATTACAAGTCTGTTCTCAGAGACTATGATTTCTTTTATGATTGGAGTTGCAATTTGCAAAGCACAGACTACGTCAGGTGTTTCTTTCATGGATCTGACTATGTTGTAGCTTATTCACCAGAGAAGACAGCTTGGGCATGGATTTAAACCAATAAAAAAGTCTTTATTAGTAGGCAAGCAAATACACTGGTTGTTCAGACTCCCAGGACTGTCATAACCCTTTATCAGGGTTTGCTTTTAAGCACACACAAAAAAACCATGTTCTGGATTAACATACTTCATTTAACAAGAACAGTTAGTCAGAAGTGGAACGACAGAAACTAAACAGCAAGGTTAGTACATTTTGAGACTTTCTCAGAACTGTACCAATTTTGGTAGATTAGGTTTGGTTTTCCTTTTTGGTAGATGGTACTGTCTGTGTGCTAAGTTTTACAGCCTGAACGGTACTTTCATCCTGGACTCAGTTGTGCTAAGGTCTGGGAACCTACTAAGGTCTTGGACCCTGTTATATTTCTCACTGCTCTCAGTGAATGAGTCAAATTATGGGCTCATCTCATTTTAGTTTGAGATGCAGGGCCCCATTGTTAATCCTATCAGAATGAGAATTAAAGACCCAGCCAGTGCTGATCACAGAGTAGTTAGCCAGGGGAACCAACAGAACAGAGAATGATACGTCTTGGTCCTGATAAACCTGTCTACTTATTTTTAACAGCGCTAAAAGAGACAAATTTAGTTAAACCATTGATACATGCCCATCAAGTAGTCTCAGGGGCTCTCAGTAATACTCATTATCCAGATGAAGTAATCCATAAGGCAGAATAGCAGACATCAAAATAAGGGGAAGTGCCTAGGTTAAACCATCTAATGTTAATTTGGACTAAAGCCAGTCACATGATTTTTGTCAGTCAATGGGGTGACAGTCTGGTTAGTTCCTATCCCTATATAGTACAGAGGCCAAGTATCTAAGCATAACCAGCAATCATGGCTAATTTTTGGTTAATAGATTAATAGTTAATAGATTAATTCTATCCCCAGGGTCTCTTCCTGTGTCACAGAGTCTAATTGCCCTGTTTATTTATATTTTATTTCTTCCCCATCCCCAAAAAGGACAGAATCTTTTATTATGAAATTTCAACAAGTCTCAGTTTTATAAACCCAATTTTTGCAATGGAAATTCCCTTCTTCCTGGCAATTAGGGTGGCTAGCCATAGGGCATACATATTTGTATTTTTATCTCAAAAGATAAACCTCCATACCTTTCCTTTCTCCAGTACAGTCAGACATTTAAAGTGTGCATCAGTGAGCAAAGCTCAAGATAAATATGGGTGGCTGGGCCCTAGTCACACTAGCTAGTACCTCATCCTTTATTTGTCTTAGTTCTCTGGTCCAGGCCCAATGGCCACATGGATTGGACAATAACCCTGTATTTATACCACACACACGTCTCTGAAGGGGGTGGGGAACAGGGAGTGGGAGGGCCTGGGGGGGTGTCCAATGGAATATTTCAGTGAGCCCATAGTCTGGAGACACTTCCTCTGTGGCTTTTACTTTCGTGATTTGGGTATGGTGTATCTATGGTGTAATGGCAACTGCCTTCTCACCATAGGAGTAGAGCTAATTACCATGTAGAGTACTTTCCAAGTTGGTTTTAGTGCCCCTTTGACTGTCTGCCTGGCCAAACAGCACTGTGGGATGGGAATGGGGAAAACTGGTGGTAGACTCAGAGACTGCCTGGGTCTCTCAAATAGTCCAATGAATAGCCTTTATGGAGAGCTGAAGGGCCTGTCGTGACTTAGAAAGTTCTGCTAACTGTTAGTCTATGAGCCACGGAAGCAGTGGGGAAGGAAGGTCTTCCAAACATAATCTCATAGGGATTAAATCCCTCCCTGTAAGAGATGGAGCAGGCCCAAAGCACAGGGAAGGAGGTCTGTCTATTCACCTTTTGCCAGACTCTAATGAGAATTTTGTTAGTTTTCTTTAATGCTTTGTTTATTCTTTTTACCTGACCAGAACTCTGAGATCTATATACATAATGAAGTTTTCAATCCACATTTAAAGCTTTAGCTATTAATTGAGAGGTTTTGGGCTATGAAAGTCAGACCATTGTCCAACCCTATTGCTAAGGGAAGGCCAAATCAGTTGACCAGATCTGGGAGGAGCATTTTAGCTACTATTTGAGCAATTTTAATCCAGATAGGGAACATTTCAACCCACTAGGTAAAGGTACCTATAACAACTACTTTTTTTTTTTTCCGTTCCAGCAGGCTGGATCAGAGTTCGCTAGAGTGCTGGTCTCTCACTGGGACCCCTCCCTGGGTAAGGGCTCTCTGTTTTGGATTTACTTGAGCACAAACCTGGCATCTGACTGAAACATCCCACACTAGGCTGTCCAGTCTAGGTATAACATACCGTGGTCTGAGCAACTCAGAAAGCTCTGTGGACCCCAGAAGAGTAACCTGCTGAAGGTTAGTTACCAGAGTCCTGCCAGTTGTTTTGGGGGAAATGTTCATTCCCTATAGTGTCTTCCAGCAACCTGTGGGTTTGAGTTGTCCATTTCTTCTTTACCATGAAGTCTTAGGCAACATCAGTGTGTGGTATGTCATCAGAATATCAATTGGCCCCACGGATCTTAGAACAGCCTGTCCAACAGCAGCTCAGCAGTGGGGGACAACAATTTGTAGAGAAAGCCAAATAGCCTCTAGGAGGGCTAAGATTTTTTAATGTCTTTTTCCCCAGCAGTGAAAAGCCCTCGTTCTCTATAGATCATATCCTGGATTTGGCCCAGGTTGTTTCAGTTAAAGTAACTACTAAAACAGCTACCATGAACCTGGTTTCATCTTTCATTTCCTGACAGTTACGGATGAACATCTATGTCATCTGGCAGCAGAATCAATGACAGCGGATTTCTCAAACTGGACTTGAGGGCAGGCCTGGAGTGGGGTCTGGTCCTAGTCCGTTAGACAGACAGCATTCTCGTGCTCCTCAGAGGAGGGCTTCCGCTGCGTCATGGACTGCTATGAGTATAAAATCTTTACCCATCTTAACTTGTTTGCTTTCATTCATTAAACTAGCCATAACCAACACAGTTCTTGGGTCAGCCATCCCGTGGCTACTGGATGCATTTGTTTGGACAGATATGTTATAGAGCATTTCCATGGCCCCAAATTTGGGTTGTAACCCTTTTTGTATTTTATTTCATGGACAAACAGATGGGAAGGTTTTGAGACATCTGGAAATTCTAGGGCTGGAGCAGAAGTCAGGGCTATTTTTAAAGTCTCAAATGCCTTTTTCAGCCTCAGTGCAGATTAGTGGTTTAGTGCCCCCCTTTGTGTTGGTGCATAGAGGCCTTGATATTTCCACAAACTCTTGTATCCAGAGGCAGCAATATCCAGCTGTACTTAGGACCTTTCATACCTGAAATCTTTTGATTGGAGGCAGAACTGTGTTTAGAAGAGAGTGTCCTGGTAGAGGGTAAGACATCAGAAATTTGCTGGGTATCTGTAAGTCTGACTGTGTTTCATCATCAGAGAAGATAACAGGGCATTTAATTTATACAAAAGAGCTTGTCTCAATCAGTTCTCGGCTGTTATACAACCTTTGAGCTACCCCCAGAAACTGGGACCTGCTTATATCATTAATTTTTTTTTAGCTTTTATAACTTAAAAAATATACCTGGGGCTTCCTGGGTGGCAATTTTTTCTAGCAGCTTTCTTTAATCTTTCTAAAAAATACCTAGTAACAATTGTTTAAAGTCTCCTTGATCAGTGTTGGAAAGAAGGGAAAAAAAAATCTGTTCTGGGCTCTGTCCAGGCTGTGCTGTCTGGCAGTAATCCCTGTGCCCAGCCCAGGGGCAGTGTGTTTTTAAACTTTTTTAGAACATGGTGGCTTTTACAGATCACTGGTTAAAAAATGAGACATAAATCACGAAAGAGAAAGGAGTGGAGCTTTCTCTTCCTTTGGGCTGAGGCCAGGGGAACTTTTCCCCTTCCCTGGGGCTGCTTATAGCAGGCACAACAGAGGGAATGCTTACCTGGGGGAATTATTTCTCCCTTTCTGTGTGCTCTCTACCTAGACAGCAGGGGTACTTGATTGAGAGGCCCAGCCACTCCTCACCTCCACGTAGCAGGACCAATCCTGACTGTAAACAGGTGTCAAGGAACAAAATAAGTAAGCATTTCTGGTCTTGGAGTAGCACAGGTGGAGGGGTTTGTTTGTTTGGTTTCTCTGGATGATCTAGCAGAACCAAAAGGATTCAGGTTCCAAACAGGAGAGAGTGTGAGTTTTAAGTTGGGTGGAGGGAGGGTGTTACATCAGAAAAAGCAACTGGTCAGTACTGCAAAACAAAACTGATGGAATACACAGAGGGGGGGGGGGGGAGAACAACCAGGTGTGGCTACCTCACCTGCTGAACAGATAGAGGGATCCAGTGATGTATCACATGGTTCCTGGATCTTTGATTAACAGCTGCTTTTCACGTCTCCTATGTGTCCAAATAGAAACCGAATCAATAAGACTTACCTCCTAAGGGGACAGACCAAGCAACTTTTTAATTTGTTTACTGTTGGGGTAGAGCTGTCAGACAGTGTTATATTGGCAGTAATTGATCAAAAAGAGCCCTGGGAACCTCGAGTATGGGAACCTGGAACATCTCAGTTGAAACACCCCTTAAGAGTCCCCCGACCATTACATTCTCTCTTGTTCCAAGGGGCTCTGAGACTTGGTGTCTTAAGGTCTGGTCTCTGGGATCTCAGTGGGACCTCCAGAAATGTTGTGGGGTATTCAGCAGAGAAGACTGATTGGACATAGGTTTAAATCAATAAACCTATTGCTTTAGCTAGTTGGGGACTACACTGGGTGTTCAGGACCCCAGGGTAGCCCTGAGCCTTTCTCAGGGTGAACTTTTAACACAAAAACCAGGTTTGGGGTTAGAAATTCAGTTAGCAAGAAGCAGAACCATGGAAGCCAAAAAACAAGGTTAGTACTGTTACGGATTTGAGTGAGTCCCCAGCAGCATGCTGTGGGGTACCGGTGGCAGCAGGTCCACAAACCAAGGTGGCTGGTCCCCTGGGCATCCCCGGCAGCTAGCCATGTGGGTGGCAGGTGGGCAAGGGGCAGACAGATAGGCTCACCATGAAGATGGGTTTGCTACAAGCTTCCGGGGTCCCAAGCGGGGATGGTGCATGAGACTATGTGGCAAGCTCCATGTGACTGCAGCAAGTGGACGAGAGAGATGGATAAACATACCATACAGAGTAAAGTTAAGTTAGATATTTATTAGATGGGTTATGGAAGGGAAGGAAAAGGGGGAGAAGAGGGGAGAAAGAGAAAAAGAGAGAAGAGAAGAGAAGAGAAGAGAAGAGAAGAGAAGAGAAGAGAAGAGAAGAGAAGAGAAGAGGAAAGAGGGGGGAGGCAGAGAAGAAGGGAGAGAGATGAAAGCTGCCTCTTCTAGAGAGGGGAAAGGAAGAGAGTCTGGGTTGGGGCTGCAAGCAGAAAGCGAATGGACGTGGCTTGTCTCTTAAAGAGACAAAACAATCATGACAAGTACATTTAGAGACTTTCCCAGAATTATACAGACTTTGATGGATTTGGTCTTTGTTTTCTTTTTTGGCAGGTTGTGCTGTCACATACTGAGTTTTACAGTCTGAATAGTGTTTCCATCATGGAGTTAGTTGTGCTATGGTCTGGGGGCCTACTAAGGTCTGTTACATGCACACTACATATCTGATGAAAACTGTCAAAACATTTTATACAATTTTCTAGGTATTCTAAAGCTTCTCATTTTACATTCAGGATAATGACCCATTTTCAGTCAGTTTCTGGGATGTTTGTGAGGCTGGGTCTGATTCACTTTTCCTGTATGGATGTCCTCTTCTTCCAATGTCATATTTGAAAGACTGTCTTTGCTCCACTGTATTTCCCTAATCTTTTTATCAAAGGTTATTTGACTGTATTTAAGAAGGCTTGTTTCTGGGTTCTGTAATATGTTCCTTCAAATTTGTTCTTGTCCATGAAAACTGTATGAGCATCCCCGGGCATCTTTGTCTAACCATATAGGTAGTAGACTCAGGTGTATGTAAGTTTACGTAATTCACACCACATAAATTTACAGGCTTTTTGCTGTAGTTAAATCAGATTTATGCATCAAACTTTGGGAAAATAATATTGTGACAATATAGGATCCTATTGATGACATGAATTATTTTGGCATTCACTTAGTTCTTATTCCTATTGGATATCTTTCACCAGAATTTAGTGGTTCTTATCACATGGATTTTGTATAAAATCTGCTAAATTCTTCCTTAAGTATTTCATTTGGAAGAATGGATTGAAATGTATATGGTATTTTATTTTTAATTGTAAATTCTACTCATCAATTGTTGTTCTATAGGAAAATAATTGACTTTGTATGTTAGAGTGGTTGTTACACTTGACTTCTCAGTGTCCTCTATTAAGGTCCATGTATCCGAGTCTTAGACTCCAGCTGGTAGTGCTTTTTTGGGAGGTTCTGAAAATGTTCAGGGTAGGGTAAGTAGAGGAGGTGGGCAATTGGGAATGGGTGGGCACCTGGAAATATATTTCCTCTTACAGTCATGTCTCTTAAACTCTGCTTCCTTTAAGAGCATCCTTCTCTATGCTTCCACTAATATGATGTTTTGCTACCTCAGGCAGAGACAATGGCACTAAGGACCATAAACAAAAAATGTTAAAATGGAGCTAAAATAAACCATTACTTGTTGCAGGATATTTGTTTACACTGTATGAAGATGTCACACTATGATTGGTTCAACAAAGAGCTGAATGGGCCGATAGCTAGGCAGGAGAGAACACACAGAACTTCTGGGGAGAGAGAGAGGGAAACTCTAGGAAGAAGAGAGACAGGGAGACACCAGTGAGACACTGAAGAAATTAGACACACATTATAGTGGAGAGGTAACCGAGTCTCATGGCAGAACATAGATCAAAAGAAATAGGTTAATTTAAGTTGTACGACCTAGTTGAGATAAAGCCTAAGTTATGGCCAAGCTTTCATACTTAATAATAAGCCTCGTTGATGTTATTTGTGAGCTGGTGGCCCAAGAAAGTCTTATTACAATTACTCTCAAGTTGTCCTCAGATATTTCCTCACAACCACAGAAAAATGCTTGATATAGTTGCTTATCTGTCAACCTTATTGTAATTGCTTAAGTCCAGGAGAGATTGTGTCATTTTTTTTCAGATTACATTGATGATTATATCATGTGGAAAGAAAGGCACTTTTATTTCTTACCTCTGAATATGTATTTTTTTTTAAATTTATTTTCCTTGTCCTGTTGCTTTGGCCAGTATTGAGTACAATGTTGCAAAGACTGGAGCAAAGGGCACCTCTACCGTGTATGTTACTTAGTGAAAACCCTTGAGTTTTCACCATGCAGTGGGGTATAAACAACGGTAGGTTCGCATGTCTTAACAAGTTGAACATGTTTTCCTGACTTCTTTATTTTCTGGGGGTCTTTTTTAAAAAAAAAAAAAATCCAGTAATAGGATGACCCATGAGTTTTCGCCAAATGTTTTCTCTGAATCTATGATATTTTTCCTTGTTAGGATGTGAATACAGTAGTAGAATTGTGTTGATTTTTTTTAAAAATTGTTCTTTTTATTTTTAAAAATTCTATTATATTACATCATCCCTTCCTTTTTTTCCCCTTCTCTCCATATGCTCTTATATATTCATATGAAGGGGTTTCTTAACTTTTTTTCAGATTCATGGCTTTTGTTCTTAAAAATCATAGCTGGGCAGCTGCGTGTGACCAGGGCTGCGGGTGAACAGGTGGTACAGCGGCGGGTTAACCGCACAGACACAGAAAATAGACATAAAGCTTTATTAAAGGAGAGAGGGAGAGGGAGAGGGAGAGGGAGGAGAGAGAGAGAGAGAGAGAGAGAGAAAGAGAGAGAGAGAGAGAGGCAGAAGCAAAGCTGCCTCTCCAAGAGGAAGATGGAAAAGAGAGTGAGCTCAGGCCAGATGCTGAAGATCAGCCTGCCTCAGCGGATGGGGGAGGGAGTGGGCGTGGCTTGTCTCTTAAAGGGACAGGGACCAAAACCATAACAATGGCCTCTTCTTGCATTAATTGTTGTCACACATATACACACGAACATAGACACTACATATATAATATATACATATTGTTTATGTACATTATATACATGTATGTATGTATTATACAGACTGAGAAAGTTGTGCATATATATATATATATGTGTATATATATATATATATATATATATATATTTGCTCAGTCTGTATAATGTTATTTGTATGTATGTTTTCAAAGCTGACTATTTGGTATTAGATATCCAATTGGTGTGCCCTCCCTAGGAAAGGATATTTCTCCTGCTCTCAGGATTTCAACTGCCTGTAATTCTTTGCGTAGGGTAGAACATTGCTGCAGTTCTCACCAGTCAGTCTCCACACATCCAGTCCAGTTTCTTTTCAGGAGCTCTCATTCACACCCTCAGTGGGTCCTACAGGCTTAACTCGGATGCCTTTTTCTTATTCTTTTTTTGTGCCCAGTCCATGGGGACCCCAAAAGACCACCAGGGAGACTGACTCATTGATATGCAAATGCAAGGTTTATTATTGTGCTTGAGTAGAAACCAGTAGGGACCTTGTCAGTGCAGCAGCAAGAGGAGGTACTCCACCCTTCTAGAGAGCATTATTTGAAGGCGAAAACCAGAAAGGTTACATTAGCTGGGTTTGGCTCATGACTAGGAACTTTTCACAAACCTTTATTTTCGAACCTCACCTGTTGCTTGTCAAGTTTTCTTATCGGCTCACCTTTGGGTGGGGACATTCTATGGTTATCTGTACTTTCCAGATGGCTAGTCTGTTACTTTTGCCCCTAGCCATTTCTGAGGACTGGAACATTTCACAGGAAATAGCTTACACAAGATACAAGATGGAGGCAAAGGACAAAATGGAGGGACTTTGGTTCTTCGATCCTAGTGGGTCCTGTGGTTTGACCTTAACCATTGAACTCCCCTGTTACAATTCTACCTATTTTCTGTCAGTCTGACTGATCATTGCTCCAGTGAATATAGCACAGCTTTTCTTACAAAGAAATCCCCATCCTATATCAGGTTTTGCATTAGTCCTAACTGTTTTCTCATTTCTCAGCATTCAAATGCATGTTCTGAGTCACTGGGACTCCAAATCATATTTGCTTCCTTAATTTCTACCAGTAGATGTTTAAAACTGTGGGATAAAATTTAAATAATTTATGCATTCATACATACCCCTCAATGTTCTGGTTTCTTTTTTTTTCTTCCCATAGTTGTGTTTTTCTCTTTCTTCCTTCCTTCCTTTCTTTCTTCCTTCCTTCCTTCCTTCCTTCCTTCCTTCCTTCCTTCCTTGCTCTCTGCCTCTGTCAAAGGTATTCCTTCTTCTCATGAAGTCTTTATTTCTGAACTGTCACCGTGTTGACCCTTTTATTTTGCCCAGATGACTTCTTCCTGTTCAACTTTCCAGGAAATAGATACAATAGCAGTGGAGCAGTTTCTTGGTGACTCATATCATGGCCAGGGTGTAATTTGTTCTAGCAGAGATAAAGCTTTCTCTTTGAATGAGAAAAGAAATTTAAAAAAAGGAAGCACATGACTTCTCCTATGTAGGGTGGAGGAGAAATTTTATTGTAGATAAAAGAAAGAGCCTAGCCAGAGGGAGAGACCTCTGAGAGAGTCCAGAGTGACTGTGGCCCTGAACTGGGCCAAGTGAGGAAAGCTGGAAGATGGGGGGGGGGGGCTACTAACCAAGATGGGTATTCTGGGCCAATAGACTTGCCTAAGAGACCGGCAGAGTAACAAGTAGATGAAATGGTTAGATTGTATAGGGCAGGGCAGAAGGAAGAACAGCCCAGCCCCTGGGCTGGAGAAATTTAGGGTAGGGGTGGGGTGTGCCAGCCAAAAGGATTCTGTAATAGGTAGGAACTGAAGGCTACTGAGGTAACTTGGCAGCCACATCCAGTATGTTGATAAGTTAAATAGGCTCAATTACTTGTTCCAGATTTGAGTTCTAACACTCACTCTTAAATGAGCACTCTGCTGGTGACAGTTAAAGCCTGTGACTCTGAGAAGGAAGGAAATCACTTGTTTGCTGATGGGATTGTTGGTATTTCTCACACTTCTTTGCTGTCGTTTTGCTGTTGTATTTGACTGACTTGCTTTCTGGGTTCAGATTTCTATAAGGAAGCCATGTGGACATCCAGGAATGTGAGAAGAGGAGTGTTCAGAATTAATCTGGGAAATGTTTGGTTTGCTTCTATAACCTGGTAAGTAATGGCTGGAACAAAGGCAGGAAAAACAGGAGCTCTCAGGTCACCACCTACTGACTGCTTGCATCCTAGTTGTGATAGTCATGTAAACAACCAGCGGCATTATTAGCAAAATCCCCCCCTCTCCAAAGTAGAATCATTGTTCCTTCTGTATCAAAAAACCTTGGCCATTCGCCATCTACTTTCAGTCTTTAAAACCACAAACCTGCAGTTCTGAGAGACACATCACAAAAAACATCACCAGAGTATCACACTCAAGCTGGAGTCAATGAAAGAAAGCAAATGGCCACCTGAATGAGCAGGCTCTATTCTACTAGGGATTGAAAGGTCCATGCTTAGCTCTTGTACTTAAATTAACTTTCCAGAACCTTCTTTTGAGGGTGTGCTGTATTTTTACAAGCTTGGAGCTATTTTGCAAAGATTCCTGGTAGGTTTGCATTCTATGTAAGTAACTTACTGGCCAAGAAAGACATGCTGATTTGTCACATTGTCTGCCACTGGCATTCTGGTTTTGCTGTCACCACAGGTCAGCAATATCAAGGAGCACTGGTGCTAGTGCAGATGGCAGTAGGAATAGGCCCTGGTGAAATCCTGAGCAGTTCACATGTCTGGTCCAACACACACTGTAAGTCTCAGATGGAAGGAGTGCCATACTGCAGACATGAATTTCCTTTAAGATTCTGACTTTTGTGATAAGGTGATGAAGTACTGGAGAAATGGCTCAATGGTTAGGAGCACTGGCTGCTTTTCCAGAAGACCTGAGTTTGATTCCTGACACCCATATGGAAGCTCACAACAAACCCCAGGGATCTTATGCCATCTTCTGTCCTCTGTGGATACTGCATACACATGGTACAGAGATATATAGGCAAGCAAAATAGCCATACATATAAAAAGAAAAATAGATTTTAGAAAAGATGGTTAAGTTTCTTGCCTTGAAGGAGAAAATATAATATTGCTTTTCCAGGGAAATGGTTTTAGTTATGTTTAGCACCATGCCATTTTTCAAACCTAAACTAGTACGGTAGAAGAAATATAAATTACATTTATAAAAATAATTTTGCAAAGAAAGTAAACTGGTAAAACTGAGACTTACATTATGCTTATTACTTTTAATATAATATATGTAATGGTAAAAATAAATTGGCACCACCATTCCCCTAGTGGCATCAGTGGGCAGCGGGGCATGAGACCATGGCAGGCCACAAAGATAGCCATCTCAGGCAGGGAGTCCCCAAATGGCCTGCCGGCCATGAGGGGCAATGAGTCCCAGGCAGGGAGCCTAGGCAGGGAGCTGCGTGGTGGGTGAGAGACCAAGATGAATAGGTATATGCCATGCAGAGTGTGGTTGGATATTTATTTAGTGGGTTATAAAGAGGAAGGGGGAAAGGGGAGACAGGAGAAGAGCAGAGAGAGAGAGAGAGAGAGAGAGAGAGAGAGAGAGAGAGAGAGAGAGAGAGAGAGAGAGAGAGAGAGAGAGAAACAGAGGTGGGGAGAGGAGAAGAGTCACAGCTGAAGCTACATCTTTGGGAGAGAGACAGAAAAGGAAAGAAGCTCAGACTGGAAGGAGAAGAAAAATCCACCTGCCTCAACAGTGGATGGGTGGGGTTTCTCAATTATAGGGACAGGACAGGCCATTACATTTCCATCTATTTTTTATAATAAAAAGGCAGGAGGTTAGGCACAACAGGTTAAAAGAACTGGGATGGCAGATTCTCAAGATTGTTTTCTGCTTATTTGTTGGAATCATCTTGGGAGGGGGCCTGAGAAAGCTGGGTGTTGGTCACATTCTGGGGTAGCTGATCTCTTTACTCCTGTCCGGTGTTCGTGGTATGGAAACATCTAGTATTTCTTACACCAGTTTAAGGTATTGGCAGGACATAGAACAAAGTTAAGTTTAGGAAAACACATTTTTAGGACCAAGAAATTGAGAGGGGTGTATCTGACCTGTTTAAGGTAGATCCTTTAATTTGGCTCTCTGGAACTCACAAGAATTGTTTGGGTTTGTGAAAACATAATTTTAAACAGCAGCAGAATGATTGTGATAGGTGTTTTTGCACAATGAAATGTATTTTTAAGACTATGAAAGGCAGCATGAGAGAGAAATTTGATAACTTGTATTTGTCATCACACCTTTATAACTTGCAGGTATACACCCTCATAACTTGTATTTGTATTTTACTAAAATTTATTTGGTGAGGTTGTCCTTTTAACTGATAAAACCTTTCAACTGTCAAACTGTATCAGAGATCTTTGAGAAGGATAATTTCTTACTTGAGTTATTAATAAAACAACAGAAAACTTACTTGGTTGGCACCCGCCTGAACTATGCAACGTAAGAGCCTGTTTAGAACTCTGGACCCCCATCAGTGGGATAGGGTTCTCTTTCTATTAACAACACAAATCCTATTCAGTCACACTTCAGTTATGACCAAACAGGAGAGAACAGAAGCTGATTTGCCCAAGGTTGGTTTGGGTGAATGTACAATAATGCAAGCAGTGTCTTCTAAGTGAACTTTATGGAAAACCTCTTATTTACTGACTTTGTCCTATAAATAATTGAATATGTATATGAATCACGTGCATTATGGGATATGCACAATAGGAAAAGTTATGTAATTTAAATCTGTCCATCAAAACTAAGATCCATTCAAACTATATCCTGTAGAAACTAATCAGGCTCTTTCCTTTAAACCCTATACAAGACGACTCAGGCAAAGTGTGGGGCCTGCTGTCATTCTTGACAATGCTATTTCTCTCTGATCTATACAATGCCTTTGCATAAATAAAGCATGCTTGATACTTTTCAAGCTGTCTGTCCATTTCTTTTCTTGAAGAAGATGCCAAGAACATGGGAACACCCATATCAGACCTCAGCTACCAGTAGCAATTAATTGTAGCTATTCTAAGCATGCACATTCTTAAAGAATATTTAAGTCAACTGTCTATCATGACAAAATACCTGAAAAATGTATATATAAGTAGGAAAGGTTTCTTCACAGTGGGTGTTTTAGTAGGTGGCCTGGTTGTATAGCTTCTGACCTGTGGAAATGCAGAGCTTGGTAGGATGGAGTATACCATATAGCAGGCTTCCACACAACGGTACATGAAAAGCAGAATGGGAAGTGAAGGGCCCAGGGTCCTGCAGCTCTGTTAAGCCCATGCTGCTATGATTTATCCTCCCTCACTAGCCTGAAGCTCCTGAAGGTTCAACCACCTCCCAATAGCACTGCATACTCAGGAACAAACTTTTGACACATGCCCTGTGGAGGGCATTTGAAATCCAACCTCTAATACAAAGCACATGTCCATTCTTTCCCTTTTAAAGTTTATGTAAGTGTATCCAGAGAAAGTCAAATATTTCCTAAAAGAGATTATATCTTCTCATTAAAACTAAACTTTTAAGATGGCAAAGGGTGTGCACAAATCTTTTCCAGACCCCAGCTCACATCAGCCTGGATGTGTAGCAACTGAAAGCAATTTCCTTTGATTTTTCCTGTGACCTTTATGAGACTAAACATCCTCCGCTCAAGCCTGCCTGCTGTAGGACTTGGCTATGCATCAAAAGCATGGGTAATTGGCACTCCTTTCCTATAGCCTTTTTCAGAGTCAAAGGTTAAGTGGAAAACAGAGACCAAGGCAAGTGCTCAGTGTGCACTCTCCTGGCTGAGTTAAAGCCTTTCTTCACTTATTCCCTGCATTGTATTTTGTGACTGATTTTCATAACAGGGAGCTTTGCTCATAATCTGTCCGTCCAAAACAGTGTGTGATTATGGTCACACAGTCGAACGCCCACGTGGTGCATTTATTTCCTACTCTATTTATAATCACTGCAAATGACAGAAAAAAAAATTGTCGGTCTGAATGCACAAACACCACTTTGACATCATTCATCATAAGAACACTACGGTTTGGTACAGGCAAGCTGGGTCTGTCAAGTCTAGAGGGGCGTGTCATCTGTTGCCGTGGTTAATTGTAGGAGCCGCTCTGCAATCATGAGGCTGACAAGGGAGAGCACTCTTCTCTCAGGATTTGGTGATTAGTGGAACACAGCACAGTAGATTAATTGGAGATATTTGGAGGGTTTTCCTTAATATTACAGGCACAGGGCTGGGACATTGTTCCACTATTGTGATTTGCCATCTGGACTGCTGCTAAATGGCAGCGTCCTCTTCTTCCCAGAGGGGAGAACAGGATAAATGCTCCTGAACGTTTCCTACGCCTGTTTAAACAATTTTCTGTGGGTGCACCGTAGGTCCTGCCACCCCTCCCCTCATTCTCCTTCATGCTTCTTCTCTAAATAATCTAGCAAGAAGGAAAGAAAGAAATCTTATGTCTACCAATTTCCCATTCTGACACCCAGTGTGGTGCCATTAAATAGTCCCCTTTTGGAGTGGGTCTAATTGGCCGGGATATGGGGGTTTTCTATTGATGCTTTCTAGGCAACTTCGTGTACTTACATGTATATAATTTATCACGTGAAGGTCACTTTCTTCACCCTTATTATTCTGCTGTTCAAATTGTCATTCACCGTGAATTTCCATGTAATTAACTGGTTTGGTGGCAATTTCAAGCACTTCAGAGAGACAAAGGCGAACCTGAGAAATGCAGCCCTCGCGCTCCAGCAAACATCCACGGAAGCATTACTCGCCGCTCCTCTGGACCACCAGATGTCAGCCTAAATTGCAGAATAGAGAAGACACCATGTTTCATAATGTGCGGTCTCGAGGGCCAGATGGAGTTTTACACAGCCGTGCAGGAAGGACCAGACAGTAGCGTTTAGACTGCTGTGTTAGCACAACCCCAACTGCTTGCTCCACAGCGTTTTGGATGATGGAGCTTAATTTATGAGGATTGATTTTGTTAATTCCAGTGGCTCAAAAGTCACTGGTAGAGCTTTAGTCCATTTAATTGCATCTGACTTTAGCTTTCTCCATGCTGTGGGAAAACAAACTGCCGGACAGAGGAGACACAGTCTTATTTTTACTACTGTTTTTTCCATTGGATGCCACATGTGTGTGATTTACATGACAGCACGTTTATATATAGGAAGCCATTTTTTAAATTTGATTTTAACTAATGTAAATGCTAAACTAAGTTAATTCTGTGTCACTTTTTAATTTTTTAAAAAATTTATTTTATTTTATTTTTTTTTTTTTGTGTTACATTTTATTTCACAATGTTAGTTCAACAACCAGGAGATGTAAAGATTTTTTTCCCCTAAATGTTAGACACAAGCTTTAAATTGGAAGGTTGTAGATGTTGTTTGTCAGGATTAACTGACTGTGTTTTAGGCTAGCAGAAGATGTCTGTTGTAATTTTCATTAATGTATTCGGCATTAAAAATGGTAGAAAACTCCATTAACACGCCCATAAAAACAAATGGTGAGAGATAGAAGCAAAGGGATTTTACTTCTTGTCTTTTGAATTTCACATAAGATGGAGGATACATTAAATAACAGTGATGGAAGAGAAGGGGAAAGAGATTAAGAGAGAGTCAGAGAGAGAGAAAGAGAGAGTTCACTGTTGTTTGCTTTATTTGGGACTTGTTCTTGCTGGTACTGCTGCTATATCAATGAAAAAGTTTTTCTACCATCTCTGCAGTTTCTTCTTGAATTGTGAGCCCTGACATTTATTTGAATAGCAGCAACCAGGTTCTTATCTTTCATTCACTCTACTGAACTATGAAAGCTCCATTCTCTTTGGAACCAATGGTAATAAGAATACAACCTCATATTTGCTTATTACTCTGAGACTAAAAGCACCTACAAGATTCTACATATGTGACTTTTATTACCTTCTTCATAGTATGCTGTCGACATAGGCATGTGAATTTCAGAATGGTTGAAAGCCTGTGGCTATATATTACCATGAGGTCGTGGCCTAACAGTAAAGTTTTAGCACATCTAACTCCAGAGGCTCTGTGGCGTCTCTCTGACTGCCTTCCTCCTCCCAGCATTCATGTTAGTTTCCCCCCACCTAGCTCTGTTTCCCCACAGCTCTGCTATAGGCCAAGGCAGTTCTTTTATTAACCAATGGAAACAACACATAGACAGAAGGACCTCCTACACCATCTGTGCTTTTAGCAATAAATTATGAAGAAAACTGAAATGATATTTGACAAGTTTATCCAAATGTTTGTCATCAGTAGGTAGGTACAGGTATGAAATAATAACCCTATTTTCATGAGTACAATTAGAAACTGAACCAGACTACGTACTTTCAAACAGAGAATGAAATCACATGTGAAACAAAGAGGTTTTATTTTTGTTTATTTATTTTTTTGCTGTTCCCTCTAAAAGCAGCAAAGGAATTATTCAGTCCAGCCCAGGCTGGCTGTGAGCTACAAAATGTCAGGTCAAAAGAATCTGGTGAGAGGGCTCAGTGGGAAGAGCAATCTGGTGACCTGAGTTTGAGTCCCTAAACCATAAAAAGAATGAAGAGAAAAAAAAACAGAATAAAATTATTCTCTGATCCCTTTATAGGTACTCTGGTATGCACACACACACACACACACACACACACACACACACACACACACACTTATATGCTGATAATAATAAGTATGAAGTAATTTTAAAAGGTATTAATGTGGTTCTGACCAACAACTGCAAGCAAGAACTGCAGGTCAGAGGAGGTCGCATGAGGACAATTCTGTACTTGTAATTGTTCACCTCATGGAGTCTTATGAGAACTTCCTCCGGGACCTATCCACCTAAATCTGTACCCACCAAATGTAAAATCTGGATGGGGCCCCTGTTATTCTTTGAAATCCTAATCTCCCTACATCAATCATTCATGGCAGTCAGTGCTTTTCTTCCTTTTTCTCTTTCCATCTATTCTTTCAGCCAAGCAAAATAACTCTTTAAACATCCTTTTATCTCCTTGCTTTCTGGTAGTCCACCTTCTTAAGAAGTACCTTTGGATGCACAACCTTGGATTTCCCCTGTTCTTTCCACATTAAGATCTGATCCAAAAACATCTGCTTTGCAGGAAGGAGTCTACTTATCTTAGTTAGGGTTTCTATTGCTGTGAAGAAATGCCATGACCATGGCATAAAGGAAAATATTTGATTGGGTGGCTTATAGTTCAGTGATCCGATCAGTTATCATAGTGGGACATTGCTCTATGCATGCAGATATGCTGCTGGAGGAGCTGAGAATTCTACATCTTTGATCCACAGGCAACAGGCAGTAAACTGAGGCACTGGGTGTGGATTGAGCATATATGAGACTTCAAAGCCTGCCGCCACAGTGATACACTTCCTCCAACAAAGCCATACCTCCCACTAGTGCAAGTCTCTATAAACTTATGTGGTCAACAACACTATTGGAGTTCCTCTCCAGCCTTCCCTAGTCTAGCAAGGACAGGATCTGTCAGAGCTAGTGTTGCATTAGACCCTGAGCTAAGGGAACTCTCATTCTTTTCTGAAGTGACAACAGGATGGGGCAAGAACTAGCACAAGCCTTAGGCATGGTGCTAATCTTGAAATTCTCCAGAAATACCAATTCCATCATTTTGGCTGAGTTTAAGTAAGCTTTTGCTAAAAATTTAAATACTGACCAAAACAGAATTTGGTTAGGATACCACCTGAAAACTTCCCAGCTTTGTGGCCCTAAGACATGTATTAGTGGGGCTTATATGGACAAAACCCATACCATACTTCCCCATGAGGCTTTGTTGTTATTTTCTAAGAATTACAACTCCCAGAATCCCAGCAAGTTATCTGGTTCTTAGAAAAGTGTGGCTTACAGGTTCATTTAGAGTATAATGTAGAACTACAATTCCCAGCATTCCCTAACCTGGTCATTGGGCAGGTAAAGATTAAAGGCTAACTTCAGGTCTAAAATTGTCTTACAAGTCTTCATGCAGTTACTTTGCAAAGTACTATACACATATATGTAAAACTGCAGAAGGATTTAATGAATCATAAGCTGTTATGCCCAAATCCAAGAAGTCCCAACAAAAGCCAACAAGGATACCAAGTCAAGTCCTCTATGTAAAAGCAAAGAGCCTTTATTTTAATCAAGTTTGCAAACTCGGTCTCTCTGCATGTCCAATGCATTGAAATAAATGAAGAGCTCCGAGCTCAGTTAGAATTGGGTTTTTATAGTAGTAAAGGTGGGGATGAGGGGTTTCTGAGATTTAGGACCCTTGATTGGCTGACATTTGTCTAGGAGTGTCCTGTTGAGTAAGCTAGCAGGAGATCCTATCTGCAGCGTTTAGAATGTTAGGCATTTCCTTTGAATGGACTGTTTTGGGGCGGTGATCAGGTAAACTCAGTTTGTGGTGCTTTCTGAGACCAGGTATTGCCTCAGGGTAAACTACTTAGACTCAGGCCTCTATTTAAATTTATCTTTGGCCAGAGTTTTACTTTGGCAGGTAATAATGGTTGGAAGTAAAGAACTTCCTTTGAGTGACCTGCCCATACTTAGCTTATCCTGGCTGGCCCCCACAATGCTAACAGTGTTCTTGAAGAAAGACAGGCCACCCTTGACTTAAGTGCTCTATTTTAGCTCATATACCCTCCTTTAAAGCAGTTCGTTGACTGTAACTTCTTTTTTTTTTTTTTTTTTTTTGGTTTTTTGAGATGGGGTTTCTTCTGTAGCTTTTGTAGACTGTCCCTGAACTAGCTCTTGTAGCCCAGGTTGGCCTCGAACTCACAGAGATCCGCCTGCCTCTGCCTCCTAAGTGCTGGGATTAAAGGTGTGCGCCACCGCCGCCCAGCATGACTGTAACTTCTATTTAGCAACTACTGTGCTTCTGTGCTAAATTCAGATATTCGAATTCTTGAAAGTCAGTTTTGATCACTCTTTAGCAACTTCTCAGCATTTTTTTTTAAAAAAAATCTATGGCTGAAAGAATAAGGTGCTTGTGCAAGTTAGCTTTAATCAACCTGACACAGGTAGAGTCACCTGGGAAGAGGAAACCTCAGTCATGGAATTAACTCTATTGGACTGTCCCATACGCATTTCTGTGGGGGCATAGTCTTGACTGATGACTTATATGGGAGGCCACAGCCCACTGCTGGCGGTGCCACTCCTGGGCAGGCGGTCCTGGACTATATGAGAAAGCAGTCTGAGGAAGTCACAGAGAGCAAGCCAGTAAGCAGCATTTTCCCATAATTTCTGCTTCAGTTTCTGCCTGTATGTTCTTGCTCGGTATTCTTGCCTTGACTTCTCCTGGTGATGGATTGTGTCTTAGGAATTCTAAGATGACATAGACTCCTTCCTCCTCAAATTGCTTTTTGACCCTGGTACATATATATATCACAACAACAGAGTTAACTAGAACAGTGTGTTAAAGTTTACAGTTCTTTAAGGTTACCTAAACCTTTGAATTACTTTTTAACATCATATTCAAAGACCATCTCAGATCAATTAAAGCAAACACTCTGATGACTGCCAAGTGTAGTGATATTGTTGCTGTTTAAGGAAATCTAACCTTTGATGTGCTGTGTACCAAGACTAAGGAGGGTTGGTAGGACATAATACTGTATGCCTATATTAACCCAGGCTAATCTCCTGGCCTCTCACAGCAAACTTCCACTCTTCCTGAGTAATTAATTTTGCAATATCTTTCTTTGCTCTTAATTAGGTTTCGGATAAGGAAACGGGGAAGAGATTGGAGAGAGAGAGAGATAAAGACTGTCTTTCAAACAAAAGGCCTTTAACAAGCCTGGCTGTAGAGTGCAGTTCTGTAGTAGAGACGGAGAAAAAGTGTACCTTTAAGACTTCGTAGGGAGAGGATACAGCCTTTATAATGGATTAATAAAATGCTGGGGATCCCTGAGAGGCACAGCGGGTAGCAGGACATGAGATCATGCCACAGGTCCCTGAGCAGGTGTAGGCTGCTGGTCCCAGAGCAGCCAGTCCCAGGCAAGGACAGTGCAGTTCCCCAAGTTGATGCAATGGGCCATGTGTCTGATGGAGCAGCCAGTCTCATGAGGAGAGACAGACAGATGGGCATGCCACAAGACCATGCCACAGGTCTCCAAAGATGGCTGGCTGGTCCTGGGCAGGGAGCCACATAGTGGGAGAGAGACTGAGACATGGACAGACATGCCATGTAGAGTGAGGTTGGATATTTATTTAATGGGTTATGAAAGGGAAGGGGAGAAGGGAGAAGAGCAGAGAAGCAAAGAGAGAGAAGGAGAGAGAAAGAGAGGGAAAGAGAGAGAAATGGGGGAAGTGGAGAAGTGGGGGAGAGAGAGAAGCTGCCTCTTCGAGAAGTAGATGGGAAAAAGGAAAAAACTCAGGCTGGAAGCTGAAGATCAGCTTGTCTTGGTGGATGGGGGAGAAAGTGGGCATGGCTTGTCTCTTAAAGGGACAGGACAGATCATTACAGTCTTACCCTGCCAAATAGAAGGCTTATTTAACATATGGCCTATGCTATGTGTTTGAGGTAATAGGACTGAGGAACTTATGCTGTGTGACTGAGGCCATTCATTTCTTGGGTGAAGGACTGTGATCTGATTATGACCCATAGGATGTAACAGTGGGCAGGCTCCTATGAGCAATGAGTAGCAGGGGAACTCAGCATGTCGTTACTGGACTCACAGCTTTTTCTGCATAGGGCCCCAAAGGGCCTTGGTGCTTTAACATCTATAGGCTTCTGTTTATATATGAGAGAAAAAGAGAATGGTTTTAGAGAAAGAAGACAGAAGGAGGGTAAAAATTTGGTGTGCACTGAATTCAGTCTGTGGCTGCTTCTTGCAGAACTGGAGCATTATTGACTTGTAGGTCTCCCATCTCCTGTCAGGCCATCAAAGAGGGATCCTTGACTCAGTCTCTATTCACACCTTTGCATGAGAGGATGCCCATATGAGTCCATGTAGTTTGTTGGACCATGATTGGGGAAAGCAAGTTCAGCAGATTCACTTGAAACAGGCCCATGGATGATAAAAGATCAAAAATGGTCACAAAGTGGGTGATTATGGGGATGAATCAGGGTATCAGGAAGAGTTATGAAATCATTCATCCCATGATTTTGATGCCCCGTGCCTCATTTTTGAAGCATAAGCAGCAAACTCATTTTTGCTGTATTCTGACCAGGTCAAACCAATTTACATAGAAGCACCACCTCTCCCGCAGAGACAAAGGCCCTTGTTTTAGCTGTCAGGAGATCTAGGTCTCTTCTAGTTTACAGTGTGGCTGCTGCCAAGGAGCCTACATATACTTGAGTCTACTTGATTCCAGGTTCTTTTCAGGGTTGGAGAGGTTTTGTCAAGACTCCTTTGTATGTCATGAATGAGATAAAGAATGATAGCCATTACTGATGTGGCTTATAAATTTATCCTGTTCTTGTTAATAACTGCCCTTATTCTTAAATTTATCAGAAGGGGATTAGACATCACATGTTCTTGCTAATGTATGGCTCATAGCTTTGGATTTTTAGATATATTGTTTAAATTGGAATCCCCATAGGGACTTGATAGGAAGGAAGAGGCCATGACAAGGTGGAGAGGACAGAGACCTTAAAAATAATAGGGATGGTAGAACACATATGCTATGAAAATGAAGGGAGACAATATTTGAGATATTAGGGTTTAGATAGGAATGGACTACAGTGTGGGGTTAAGATGAGGTGCGGGGGGGCTGACAAACATTAAAGATATATGAAGATGCCATAAGTAAACCTACCATTTATAAACTAATTCAAATAATAATTAAAAATAAAGACTTTGAATGGAAGTTCCTACCACACAAGGGTGGATAATAAACAATCCCAGAAGCCATAGATTGTTAAACAAAAGTCCCAGTACTATTTGTGAGATACCTTCCTAGAAGTTGTTCACCAGAAAATTCCCAGAGCTCCCTAAAACTGTGTGGGCTATGACCATTAATAATGATTGAAGGCTGGAAGTTGCTCTGGGGGAGAAAAACCAGCAATGGTCTTCCTCAGCTTTAGTCATTAAATGTTTCAATACCAACTTTCTAAACTAGGGATTCCTCCTTTGTCATAGTGGCACAACTCTTATGGGTATAATCAACTGATTTATCTTTGTTTGGATATCAGGCCTGCTCTTTATGAGGGTGTATTGTGGATCTGAACAAAAGTTGAACCCACTGAATGAAAATGAAGAAAGGACCACCACAAGGTGTGGAGAAGATTTTTACTGTAGATAGGAGGGAGAGTGTAAGAGGCAAACTTTATCAATAACCCCACCTGCCCAAGGGCAAGGTAACTTCCTGGATGAGGAAGTTATCATCAAATGCTAGGAGTTGTAGTTCTTAGATATAACAAGCCACACGTTCACTTGAACCAACTACACTGAGTGTATTTGAGCACCAGCTGGCGGGAGGTGGTGGTGGAGGGGGGAAAGAAAACAAAACAAAGCAAACAAAAAAAAATGTCAGGATGTATGTTTGCCCCTGGTTAGACCTGAAGGGAAATGCAATATATTATGGATTTTACATTTTTAAGATACTGTGCAATGTGACTCAGGGCTATCTCCTGGGAACCCATTGTCCTGGTCAAAGTCTTTTTTACCTGGACAATACTTAATGAAAGCTTGTTTCAAATTTGGGTCAAAATTGTGGAACTTGTTTTTCTCTCATGAACCCCAGGATTAACAAGAGGGCAGCCAGAGAGGCATCTGGATGGTTCAGACTGAACTAGGATATGAGAAGAAAAAAAGAGAGAGGGGGAGAGCAACAGAAGAAGGGAAAAGGGAGGGGGAAACCAGGCAAGTGGATCAAGACAGCCAAAAGCACCAAAAGAGTGAAGAGTAAGCCAAGAGAGGAGCCAAGAAAGTACATGACCAAAATAACAGGTATATATAGGAAAAAGAAACTGGGGGAAGGAAAACAAAGTCCCAGGGTTAAAGAGATTTAGGGTAGGGAGCAGAGGTGAGAAGAGCAGAGAGGAGCCACAGGATTTGAGATCCTAAGAGATCCTAAAGGTCAGCATGTGCTTTAATATCTTAATAGGCACCACAGGTGGCCATTAGTTCAGGTTTCTTTGGAACCTGACACCTACTACTCTTGTTTTGCTGAGCAAACATGTCAAAACTGCCTCTTAGAAATATATGCTTATACCTGTGGACAAGAGCTGTCCCCAGACTCATCAAAGGCTCTTCTTTTGCAGTGAAGAGTGTGTAACAGAGACTTAGGGCTGGTCGAGGTGCTGACACTAAGTGATTATTGAGTGCTTAGCATTAAACAGTATAAACATATTATCCATCCCCTTCTCACAGCACTGACAACATAGTGGAAGGTGTGGGGGAGAGAATGTAAGACCATGATATAAAGAAAGATAAGGAGAAAGACAGTGAAATGCTGTAGGTATGGCATTCATAAACTTATAGACACTCCATTGTCTGCATAGGGCTTGTACAAGACTGAGCCAATAAACATTCGGTCATGGATTGGGGAAGAGTCATGATTCCACATCTTATCCAGGAGAGGAAATGGGAGTGGAGTATTGCTAAAGGAGATCTTTAGTGAGGCAGCCATGAATAAGATGCTTCTGCTCCAAGGGATCGTTTCACACATATACCCAAGGGACCTAAGTGTAATAGATCACTGAGTGGATCACAAAGCATAAGCAAAAATATATGAAAGTGGGCCAGGGACTTAGTAGAAAGAGGGAAACGGTTAGTTGGAAAATAGGGAAAAAAGAGGGTAGAAGGCTGTAACCAATATGTACTACATAGGATATACTATATACACATATGAAATCATCAAAGAATATTGTCTTAGGGTTTCTATTACTGTGAAGATACACCATTGTTATTCTTTTAAAGCGGTGGGTATCCTGAGTGGGACAGTGGTGGGTTATCCAAGGGGCCGTGGTTCCCTGAGGGGCAGTGGCAGCAGTTCATGAGGTGCAGCTGGTCCCACCACCCGAGGCCTCAGCAGGTTCCAGGTGGGTGGGAGACAGACAGATGCACCATGCAGAGAGAGTTTGTGTATAGAGTTTATTTAGTGGGTTATGGAAAGGAATGAGAAGGGGGAATGGGAGACGGGAGAAGAGAGAGACAGAGAGAGAAGGGCAGGAGAGAGAGAGAGAGAGAGAGAGAGAGAGAGAGAGAGAGAGAGAGAGAGAGAGAGAGAGAGAGGCCACCTCTTCAGAAGAGGGATGGAAAGAGATAGAGCACAGGCTGGATTAGGCAGAAGATCCACTTGCTTCTGCAGGAGAGAGTAGGTGGAGCTTGTCTCTTAAAGGGACAGGGTACCCAGGTAATGGGACAAGATAGCAGCAAACCATAACAACCATGATCATAGCAATTCTTATAAAGGAAAACATTTAATTGGGTGGCTTACAGTTTCAGAGATTTAGTCCATTATCACCATGGTGGGACATGGCAGCATGTAGGCAAAAAAGGTGTTGAGAGTGGAGAAGGAGCTCCATCTTGATCCTGCAGGTAACAGGGAGCAGTCTCAGACACTGGTTCTAATTTGAGTATATATGAGACCTCAAAGCCTGCCTCCATAGTGACACACTTCCTCCCACAAATCCTCATCTGCTGCAAAGCCACACCTCCTACTAGTGCCACTCCCTATAAGCTTATTGGGGCCAATTACATTCAAATTACCAAAACTACATCAACACAAATATAATTTTTTAAAGAAAGAGATTTCAGAGAGAATTACCCAATGTGGGATTTCCATCTGTATGCTGTGATTACCATTGATTAATAAAGAAACTACTTTAGACCTACAGCAAGGCAGAACTTAGCTAGGTGGGGAAAACTAAATTGAATGCTGGGAAGAAGCCATGTAACCCCACCCGAGACAGATGCCAGAACTTTAGCCAGTAAGCCACAGCCACGTGGCGATACACAGATTAATAGAAATGGGTTAAATTAATATGTAAGAGTTAGCCAATAAGAAACTAGAGCTAAAGGGCCACGCAATGATTTAAATAATACAGTTTCTGTGTGATGATTTTGGGACTGAGCAGCCAGGAACCAACAAACAGGCTCTCACAACAGTTACCCTAAAGGACATCATGCAAAACTCATTTTTATGCATCCTTTTTATACATGTTCCTAGTTATCTCCCTGTGTGAGAAACCAAGACATGTTACCACAAGAAAAACGATTACTGTACTCAAGGAAAAGTATATTCAATGAACCTCTCTGCCTGTTTCCTTTCCTCTAAGTAGACAGTAATTCACAAACACAGCAGGTATCCCTGCCCACTAAAGCAAAGTTAACAGCCAAGAGCCTTTATTCCCCTGTGGGCTTGGAAATGCTTCAGGGAAATCTACATTAACAATCTACTCTGTAGATAGGCATCTGCCAGTGATTGGTTTTCCATCAAGCTGCAGCCTGATAGATTCAAAATTTCTTCCTTTTATTGAAGAGGATACCAGAAAATGGAAGGATCTCCCCTGCTCGTGGATTGGGAGGATCAACATAGTAAAAATGGCAATTCTACCAAAAGCAATCTATAGATTCAATGCAATCCCAATCAAGGTCCCATTAAAATTCTTCACAGAGATTGAGAGGACAATAATTAACTTTATATGGAAAAACAAGAAACCCAGGATAGCAAAAAAAATCTTATACAATAAAGGTACTTCTGGAGGCATTACCATCCCTGACTTCAAACTCTATTACAAAGCTACAGTATTGAAAACAGCTTGGTATTGGCATAAAAACAGAGAAGTTGACCAATGGAATCGTATAGAAGACCCAGATCTTAAGCCACAAACCTACGAACACCTGATTTTTGATAAAGGAGCTAAAAGCACACAATGGAAGAAAGAAAGCATGTTCAACAAATGGTGCTGGCATAACTGGATGTCAACCTGTAGAAGAATGAAAGTAGATCCGTGTCTATCACCATGCACAAAACTCAAGTCCAAATGGATTAAAGACCTCAATATTAATCTGAACACATTGAGCTTGATAGAGGAGAAAGTGGGAAGTACTCTACAACAAATGGGCACAGGGAACCGTTTCCTGCGCATAACCCCAGCTGCACAGACATTAAGGGCAACATTGAATAAATGAGACCTCCTGAAGTTGAGCAGCTTCTGTAAAGCAAAGGACATTGTCACTAAGACACAAAGGCAGCCTACTGACTGGGAAAAGATCTTCACCAACCCTGCAACTGACAAAGGTCTGATCTCTAAAATATATAAGGAATTCAAGAGACTAGACGGTAAAATGCCAATTAACCCAATTAAAAATTGGAGCGCTGAACTGAACAGAGAATTCTCAACAGAAGAAGTTCGAATGGCCAAAAAGACACTTAAGGTCATGCTCAACCTCCCTAGCTATCAGGGAAATGCAAATCAAAACAACTTTGAGATATCATCTTACACCTGTCAGATTGGCTAAAATCCAAAACACCAATAATAACCTTTGCTGGAGAGGTTGTGGGGTAAGGGGTACACTCATCCATTGCTGGTGGGAATGCACACTTGTGCAACCACTTTGGAAAGCAGTGTGGCGGTTTCTCAGGAAATTCGGGATCAACCTACCCAGGACCCAGCAATTCCACTATTGGGAATCTACCCAAGAGATGCCCAATCATACAACAAAAGCATATGCTCATCTATGTTCATAGCAGCATTATTTGTAATAGCCAGATCCTGGAAACAACCTAGATGCCCTTCAGTGGAAGAATGGATGAAGAAACTGTGGAATATATACATGCTAGAATACTACTCAGCGGTAAAAAACAATGACATCTTGAATTTTGCAGGCAAATGGATGGAAATAGAAAACACTATTCTGAGTGAGGTAACCCAGACCCAAAAAGATGAACATGGGATGTACTCACTCATATCGGTTTCTAGCCATAATTAAAGGACATCGAGCCTATAAATTTGGGATCCTTGAGAAGATAATAAGAAGGTGAACTCCCAAAAAAAGATATAGTAATCCTCCTGGATATTGGAAGTAGACCACGATCGCCAGCAAAATTGGGAACTTGAGGGTTGGGCGAGACTGGGCCAAGGGAAGATGGGGAGAGAAAAATGTGAAGGGGAGAATGGGGGGGGAGCTCGGTGGAATGGGGGTGCTTGGGATATAGGAAGGGTGGATATGGGAGCAGGGAAGCATATATCTTAATTCAAGGAGCTACCTGAGGGTTGTCAAGAGACTTGACCCTAGAGGGGTTCCCAGGTTTCCAGGGAGACGCCCCCAGTTAGTTCCTTGGCAGCTGAGGAGAGGGAGCCTGAAAAGGCCAGTTCCTATAGCCATACTGATGAATTTCTTGCATATCACCATAGAACCTCCACCTGACGATAGATGAAGAAAATGACAGAGCCCCACATTGGAGCACCGGACTGAGCTCCCAAGGTCCTGATGAGGAGCAGAAGGAGGGAGAACATGAGAAAGAAAGTCAGGACCGTGAGGGAACCTCCAGCTGGGCGACAGATGGGGAAGGTGACTGAGCCCACATTGGAGCACTGGACTGAGCTCCCAAGGTCCTGATGAGGAACAGAAGGATCGAGAACATGAGGGAGAAAGTCAGGAACGTGAGGGTGCGTTCACATCATGGAGACGGTGGGACAGAACTAATGGGAGATCACCAACTCCAGTTGGAATGGGGACTGACGGATCATGCGACCAAACCCGTCTCTCTGAATATGGCCAACAGCGGGGGTCTGACTGAGAAGCAAAGGACATTGGCGCTGGGCTCTGATTCTTCTGCCATGGACGGGCTCTGTGGGAGCCTTCTCAGCTTGGTCGATCACCTTCCTGGACCTGGGGGGAGTTGGGAGGACCTTGGACTTAGCATAGAGTGGGGAACCCTGATGGCTCCTTGGCCTTGAGAGGGAGGGAGGGGAGGTATGGGTGGAGGGAAGGGGAGGGAAGGGAGAGAAGGAGGGGAGGGAAGGGGGAGGAGGAGCGGAGGGAGGGGGAGGAGGAGGGAAGGAGATGGAATCTTTTTCAATATAACCCACAAAATAAACCATGAGAAAGAAAAAAAATTTTTCTTCCTTTTGTCCTTTGAGACTCTTAAATCTTGTTAGTTTTGTTTTTTTTCTTTATTCTTGATTTTATTGAGCTATACAATTTTCTCTTCTCTACTCTCTTCCTCTCCCCTCCCCTTTAACCCTCTCCCATGGTCCCCATGCTCCCAATTTACTCAGGAGATCTTGTCTTTTTTTACTTCCCATGTACATTAGATCCATGTATGTCTCTCTTAACATCCTCATTGTTGTCTAGTTTCTCTGGGATTGTGACTTGTAGGCTGGTTTTCTTTGCTTTAAGTTTAAAAACCACTTAAATCTTGTTCTTGAAGATGCTAAATAGTTTGGAATTTAAAACTGCCTCTTGCAGAATTATTCATTCCTTGGATGTCTCCCACCTGTATGTGACAGACATATGTTAACTGACTTACAATTGTTTATCCCTTGTTAATCTTTAACTTGTAAAAAACACCTCAGTCACATGGTTATGTTATTTTAAAATGTTTACAGATTCAGAAAATTAAAATTATGGATTCAGAAATGTTAAATCATGCAATCGTATGTTTTACATGCTATTAGAAATTATCACATATCTGTAATTAGAAGAAAATTGCATGCTGAGAAATCAAGTATTTTTAATACTAAATTCACTGTCTGTATCTCAAACTTAAAATAAAAATGAATGAAAAAGAAAGAAATGAATAAGCATTCTAATCTTCAGCTGGTATGAGAACCTCATAAAATCTGGGAGATCCTCTTGCCTTCAATTCCTTCATTAAAATGATTAAAGGCATTGGAATTACCTAAATAATGTCAATTAATATTTAATAAGTGATTGATCAAATGCCAGACATGAACCAGCTGTTAAAACAAAACAAAAACAAAAATAAAAGAAAGCAAAAACAAAGAAAATGCCTTTCAGGACTCTGCATAGACAGTGTCCTTTGAATCATTTTTTCAACTAGTCTGTTAGAATGTCCTGAACCTTCATAAACTGATAAGCAGGCAGTTATCTTCTGTTCTCTAGTCAATCAACAAGAAATATGAATCTTTGGATTGTAACCAATGAAGTAAATCTTATGTCTCTTAAAAATGAGAGACTAGTAAAGCGATTACTTATATTTTTCCATTATTAAATAAAACATGGGAGTCAGATATTGGGGCAAAAATCTGAATGATCAGAGAAGTGGCAGAGAAACAACCAGGGAACTTCTTGCTCTCTTTCTCCTTCCAGTCCAAAAGCACCTGTGAATCTTTCTAAGGCCCTCCCTACTACTTCCTGTGTCTCTCTATATGTCCTGGGGCCTTCTGACTGTCTTTACGTCATGAAGGAATTCTCGAGTATCCATTACAAGGGAAGCAGAGCCCTGAGCAAAAACAAAACAAAAAAAAAAAAAAAAAAAAAAAAAAAGGATTCGAAAAAAAGAGACTTATCAACAAAGGGTGACTTACTACAATGCCAATTTCTGTGAAATTTCAGACTGTTACAGGTCTGAGAAACTAATTAGAATTTCTGTCAGGTATCTTCAGTTCCTCAAAGAGCCATTTTTTTGTTCAGAGCTGATATATATATATATATACACACACACACACACACACACACACACACACACACACACACACACATTTGAAATGTATTAACTTAGCAAAACCCTATTATCCCCAATGGAAGGGTTAAGAATGCTATCAGATGATCTTAGAGACTCATAAATGAGATTACTCTACTTGATGCAGAGAATGGTTTCACCAATTGTATTTTTTTTATGCCTTGATTTACCATTTACAACTTTCTGTAGGGGGCGGTTTCCATCCTGCCAGCCACTCCCAACTAACCACACAGAGATGATTTATTAAATATAAATGTTGAGCCACTAACTTATGCTTGTTACTAACTAATTCTTTTTTAAAAAATATTTATTTATTTATTATGTATACAATATTCTGTCTGTGTGTATGCCTGAAGGCCAGAAGAGGGCACCAGACCTCACCACCGATGGTTGTGAGCCACCATGTGGTTGCTGGGAATTGAACTCAGGACCTTTGGAAGAGCAGGCAATGCTCTTAACCACTGAGCCATTTCTCCAGCCCCTAACTAATTTTTATAACTTCAGTTAACCCATATTTCTTATCTACTTCTGCCACGTGGTGGTACTTTCTTTCAGCACGGAACTTTCGTCTTGCTTTTCTCCTCATCTGCTTGAGACTCCCCTGACTATCCCCTTCTTCTTTCCAGCATCCTCTTAGTCTGGCTGTCCTGCCTAAGCTCCTCCTGCCCAGCTATAGAGCAGTCAGCTATTTATTAAACTGGTGAGAGTACAAATATTCAGTGTACAAAAAAAGTTTATTCCACAGCAGCTTTCTTTGTTCTATTAGTATAAAACCTCATGAAACTGCCTCTACACTGGTACACTGTATTTGGGGAGACCTATATCTATATTTCCACACCATGGCTACTCATATTTTCTTTCAGAATAAACCATGTCTTTTATTAATGTGAAAAGAGAGCTGTTTATTTCTAGGACAATTTTAACCCACAAATTTGGGTCTAGCACAAGTTTTAGCCTATAGACAGAATAGCCTCATCTAGTAGATCACATTCACAAAACCATTGGCTCTAGGGGTTGATTTCATAGGCAACTATGGACCTAGATGGAACATCACAGCTTCTGAATTTTAGTGAAGACCCTCAGTCATGATCATGAGATGTGGCACATGAGATATGAACTACCCACTGAATGACAGCAATGGTGTTCTTAGAAAAACTGTCTCTTTGTGACTCAGTTTCTGAAGAAGGATAGCACTTCAGGGCACACATCAAAATTACTACAACCTGGGGGAGGGTGAAGCACAATTCAGGGTGGGGATTTTGGAGTCTTGGTATTGTGCCCACTGCAAAGAATGAGCTAGTTAACTGTGTGCCTTTTGCTCAGACAGGTTGATCAGCACTTTCTCAGTTTAATGGCCCTTGCTGACTAAGGACTTTAGATCAAACTATTATAAAACACACATAGGTGCTATGGTATAAGGCAAAAATGGTCTCTTTTAGAAAACCAAGACAACTTAAAGGACTTAATTCAAGTAGGGGTAGGATAAAAAAAAGAAGTGTTGAAATGACTAGGACTTCATATGGCAGTAAATGATGGGCACTACAAAATAATGTGTCCATGAGTGTTAACACAAAGCACTACTCTGACCCCAAAAGGAATGAGTTCATTCAAAAGTCAAATCTGAGTGATCATGTCTCAGGAAACTTGGAGCTATGTTACCCCAGGTCTCATAAAGGAAGAGGTAAGTATTTGTGGAAGAGAGACAGGAGACAAAGACTAAATGGTTAAAAATCACTTCAAAAGACAAAGAAAACCAAGACAAAAACAGAAGCCCAAATGCTTTCACAGTTGTAAAAGTGAACAAAATACTTAAAACAAATTGAAGTCAGAATCAAAATGCCTTTAGGGATCCTTGAGCAAACAAAACACAACCAGAGGTCTAGGCCAGGATGCTTTCAAAGCAAACGTTTGTTCTTCTTTCAGTTTAGTGGCTACACCTGAATTTACTGATATTTTAATTGTGGTTCTGTAGTTACCACCCCTCTGCCTAGGCTGTGACCTGGCAGGGTTTCCATTACCACTGGCCCCGGCTCTGCCTGTTTTAAATGTAGTTTTAAATTTTAAACTAAGTCTCTATTGTTCTTTTTACCAATAAAGACTTGGGAGTCAGATGTTGGGGTGAAAACCTGTTAGCTCAGAGGGGCTAAGAAGCAAATAGCTGATCTTCTTTTCTGGCCAGAGACCCAGCAGAGAGTATCTCTCCAGCTGTCCCAAACAAAAAAAGACCTCAAGACCCCAAGTCCCTCCCTACTCCTTTTTATCTGTCTTTCTATCCGAATTCTGGGTCCTCCATACTCTTTATGGCTAATTCTGGTCAAGTAGTCCCTGGATTTGACCCCTTATCCAAGGTTGATTGTATTAACACTGTCTACAGTTTTACAGCACCATCAAATATCCTTGTAACAGAAAACAAATTAGACATCTTAAATTAAATGCTTTAGAAGCAGATTCTGAATGTATCTATTAAATTAGGATCCTTAATTAATCAAAAAAGAGACAACAAATGGATTGTTGGCCAAACAAAGAGAAGTCTGGAGTCCTGTGAAAAATTTACACAATCTACCCGAGGAAATAACATCAAATGGGCCTAGATTCAGTGGGTCAATAGCAGAAATCTCATTTCCATTCAGGTAATTCCTCCTATGAAAAGTAGATCAGTTTTTAGATCTCCACCTGTGGTGTCCTAACTGTTGATGCAAAACACACAGCTCTCTCCTCAAGGAGAATAAGAGACAGATTATTTGAAAACCAAATTTAGTGACCTTGGTCCAGGAAACATGGAGCTAAGTTACCCCAGGTTCCATGTTCCCTCACAGAAGCAGTTTTATGAAGTTGTGTACTACCAGAATAAAGTCATAAATCAAACACTTAAAAACTATGTTGTTGAGAATATCAGAGAGGTGGGTCACAGCAAAACAGAGGACTCTTCCTTATAGGGTTCAGGTGTTGTCTGATGACAGTCTTGGCTTTTGGGTTGGTATAAGAAGTTTACTAAGTTAGGAGATTTGAGAATATTTTTTTATCAATTAGTCACAAAATGTGAGTTCTAGCTCAAAGGAGGGCAAGGAATGGCTATTTAGAAAGCCTAACTTAGGCTAAGATAAGGTAAGTAGGCTCTGAACCTATACTTTCTCAACCCCCCCACATATTGTGCCTCTAATCAGTCTTTGAAGACACAGCTTCTTCCCAGTACTTCTCCCAAGGGAAAGCTTTTGGTTTAGAGAAATCTGTAAATAATGAGAGAGAAAAAGATGAAGCAACTATGATAAAGAACTATTTATTACTAGTTTTGGTCAAGTTCATCCTTAATCTCTACCCTCTTTTTATACAACAAGACATATCTGACTCAGAAGAAAGATATAGCTAGATATAATAAGAACAAATTAGCAAGTTTTCACAGGTGAGAAGCAGAAGAAAATTTCCCCTGTTTTGGTTTTATATCTGTCAATACCTAATAAAGCATATCTCTTTTGTAGCTGTTATTGTAGAAACAAGAGATACAAGTAAGCATAAATGACTGAAATTTGTTATAGCAATTAACTAAATCATTTAGGAGTCTGTGCGAGCGCGCACACGTATGTGTGTGATTGTGTGTGTGTGTGTGTGTATGAGTGTATGTTTGACTTGTGTTTCTTTGATTAATTCAGAGCATTGAAAATAAAATCTTTCCTCCGTACAATTTTTTTGACCAAGTTGCTGCATGCCATATATTTTTTCCATTTTAAAATGTTCTGCCTCTTGTCTCTCCTGTCAGTTTTCAGCAAGTAGTGCAGTCTTTTTAATGTGTCTTTCCAATTCTGAAGCAACCTTTAAAAAATCAGTTTCTTTTCTGTGTCAAAATTTTTAAAAAGCTAATCTTCCAAAGCTTTTAGTTCTTAAAGTTTTAATCCTTTTTATAGTCCCTTTCATCTAGTAATCCCACCGCACATTTTTAAAACAAAGTTGAAAGAAAAGAGAAGAGAAGAAAAAAGAAATGAAAAGGAAAGGAAAAAAAAGAAAAATAAAAGTAAAATATTTTGAGCCTCACTATGTAGCTGGCCTTGTGCTCATTGAAATCTGCCGAAGATTAAAGGTGTTTGCCACCACACCCAGCATAAATCCTTCCCTTTCATCTTTGAGTTAGGTTTATATTTTTGCAGAGCTACTGCCTGGTACAAAGTACAATGTCAAGGTTTCTGGGAGAAGCATGTCAAAACAGTCTACTTACTTGCCTTCAGTCATACCTGACAGGCTGCTAGTGACTGATCGTTGTCTGTGAGGAAATCTACTGACTGACATTTGGTTACATGAGAGTACCGCAGATGACTTAGATGATAGCAGAGTCGTGCATGAGACTGAAGTCACAGTGAGCATCAGGCAGAGCCTGAGAAATAATGCAAGCAATAATAAATATTTAAGGAGGGGTTACAACCTCCATGTTTCTGTTATGCTGAGGCTTCAGTTTATGTGCGAAAAATTATTTGGTGCATGTATGGAAAAGAAGACTGTACACATGTTTAAAATGTGATTTCATAGTTGCTTTCTGGTTTATTAGTCTCTTTTCTCCATTCAGAAGAGAAGAGGGGAGAGAGAGGGTAGGGAAGAAGTAAGAGAAAGAGGAGGAGGAATGGAGGAAGAGAGCAATAAGGGAGGGAAGAAGAAAGGAAGAAAGAGATGGAAAGGAGAAGTCACCAGTATGCTCAGTGTCTCAGTAATTCAACACCCTTTTCCTCAAGCCATTGAGATTTAACTCTTTGTTCTCAAGATCCTACCTGCTCAGGGAGTAAATACCAAAGGCCTTCACATTCTTGTCAAACAATTTCTACAATCATTTCCACAGAAGTCTCATAGATTTTGTTTATGATCCACACTTAATGAGTGCTAAGCCAACAAGGAAATAGTTAAAAACACTGCTTTGGTGGGGTAGATCAAACCACAGTAGGAAATGATTTGGTTAAACTGATGCTGTCAATCATCACTGCAAACTCTTCTAAGTGGCTGTTGTGAGAATTAATTCCTTTCCCAGGATGACAATGTCTCCTGCCTCCATGTAAGTCCCTAAAATGAAAGTAGAATTTCATCAAAGCTCATCAGAAGGGAAGCTTGGGTAATTGCTTTCCCATTGTGCAAAGACAGAGTCCTCCACCCTCATCACTAACCTTTAGCACATCCCTAGCTAGATTCAGAGTGCTTGTGTGTAGTGAAGAGGGCGAGCAGGCCTGCTTTTAGTCCCACCCGATCCCACCCAAAATAACAACACACAAACTGTATTCACTTAAACACTGTTTGGCCCATTAGCTTCAGCCTCTTACTGGCTAACTCACATTTTTATTAACCCATATTTAGTAATGTATGTAGCACCACGAGGGGTGGCTTACCAGGAAGATTCTAGCCTATGTCCATCTTGGGTCGGAGCTTCATTGCATCTGACTCACTTCCCTTCTTCCCAGCATTCTGTTCTGTCTACTCCACCCCCCTATGATCTAACCTATTAGGCCAAGCAGTTTTCTTTATTAATTAACCAATGAAATCAAAAGATTGATAGAAGACCCTCCTCCATCACTTGTACAATCAGGGCAGAATTACATTTCTTAAAAATGGCTTGAAAGGTCCCTATGAGAACTTTGAGAAGATCAGGTGGGGGTCCAGTGGCCATTCCTATCCCCTCCTTTTTAAGAGCTTGCCAATAGAAACAATCCCTCTGGTGATGGTCCATTACAAGTAGTGACATCTGTTTTGGTGAAGACAGCAACTGCTCTGTTCAAAGGACCAGTTTCTACAATAGTGCCACATCAGTGCTACGTGCAAAAGATCATGAAACACTGTAGAAAAGCTTTTCAGTTTGAGTTGATTACTCCACAGTCATTCTAAGTGAGGATGGAGAAGAATGTGGGTAATGTTAATATATATTGAGCATAATCAGGACATGCTTGTACAATCTGGAACTCTCTATGTGAACTGCATTAAAGACCCTTTTTGAAAGGCATTGAGTTCAGCCCATCATACCTTGTCTAATTGAATTTTCACAGACAGTGGGCTTTCACATACATACTGAGTAAAATTCTTAGTTCCATTCATTTACATCCTTACCAATGCTTATAATTTTCAGGTATTTTATTTTTAATAGTTTTGTGATGGGGGCTCATGTGTCCTGGTACTTCTAATTTACACCTATGAGGCTGTCACTCATTTATGTGCTCTGTGTTCTTGCAGATATTCTTTTCTGTTGAGGCTCTGTATAATTTAAACAACAATTTCAGAACATCTGGTTCATTGAATAAAAGCAATCTTTGTATAATGCACCGGAGAATCAGAGTTCATTCACAATTATATGAATGAGTTTGTGTTAGTTTAACATAGTAAGCAAGAGTTGGATTTTGGCTTCAGACATGATTTATATTCCTCTAACATCTAGTTCAAATTAATTGAAAACCTTTTCTGAATCTCTTGATAAAGTCTGGCAATAATACGTACTTTTGTAGGCTCTTAAATTCTCATTATTTGTAAAATGACTCAATATGTTGCTATTTTTAGGTGTTGGAAGCATTTAAAGGAATGAAGTGCCCTAATGGTTTAACCAGAAACCCTGGGAAATGTTCCACACACTCTCTCAATGAATGTACCAAAACATCATTAGAGCTATGGAATCACCAAGTTCATATGAATTGCCCCTTACTTCTCGTGTGATGGATGAAGGCTCACAATCTTATTCTATTCAGGATGAGGGAGGCTCACTGTCCATGGTGATGGAGGCTCGCAATCCTTCTTTACACAGGGTGATGTAGGCTCACAATTCTACTTTACACAAGGTGATAGAGACTCACAATCCTACTTGATACAGGGTGATAGAGAATGAATCCCGAAACCCACTGTGTAGTCCAGGCTATCTTAGCACTCACAAGATCCACCTGCCTCTGCCTCCTGGGTGCTAAGATGAAAGGTGTGTGCCGTGGTACCCTGTAATCTTGTAAGTCTTAATGAAAAGTGGGTAAACACTGGGCAATGTTAGCAAAGAAGTGACAAAGAATAGACTCTACTGAATGTAACAGTATTGAAATGAATGAGGTAATGCTATTTCATTCTGATTGTTCCCCGACTCCATTTTGTTTCTTCTTCAGGTGCTTTTCTGTCAGAAAATCTCATGTTATGCATTCTGTACTTTATGTGACCTTAACCATGGTGGCCCAGATATATAACCCAAGCAACTTATTGTAACATAAGGGGGCTTGCTTGTTGGGGTTTATCCCTGCCCAGTTCCCCACAGCCAGCAAGCCCCAAAGAAAATCCCACAGAGATCTCCATAAATTATAAAACTGATTGGCCCATTAGTTTAGGCTACTTATTAGCTCTTGTAGTTTGTTGGGGTTTATGTCCTGCCCAGTTCCCCACAGCCAGCAAGCCACAAAGAAAATTACACAGAGATCTCCATAAGTTATAAAACTGATTGGCCCATTAGCTCAGGCTACTTATTAGCTCTTGTAGCTTATATTAACCCATTGTTTTTATCTGATGTAGGTGTGTCTTCTATCTATCTGATGATTTCATTGGATAATTAATAAAGAAACTGCCTGGCCCATCTGATAGACTGGCCCTTAGGTGGGTGGAGTAGACAGAACAGGAAGAAGGAAGTGAGGTAGATGGCTCAGTCAGATGTCACGCCTCTCCTAAGTTAGACAGACCACCGTGCCTCTCCTCAGAGAGATGCCAGATGCAGTGAAGTTCCAGCCCAAGATGGATGCACGCTAGAATCTACCTGGTAAGGCACCACTTTGTGGTGCTACACAGATTATTAGATATGGGTTAGTCAAGATGTGAGTAAGAGCCTGAAAATAATGGGCCAGGCAGTGTTTAAAAGAATACAATTTGTGTGTTGTTATTTTGGGGCATATGCTAGCTGGTGGCCGGGAGCAGGGTGGGATGAAAGGCAGGCCTGCCTGCACACCTACATCATTTATCTATGTTAGCCACATGGCTCAGTACCTTTCTCAGCCGGATAGATTACATCTTGCTTCTTGGTGGTCTGGGCAGGAATGGGAGGAATGGGCTGCCTCCTTCCTAGTATTCTCCTGTTCTCATTGCTCCACCTCTAATTCTTGTCTGGTTGACCCACCTATACTTCCTGCCCAGCCAATCAGTGTTTATTCAAAATATGATTGACAGAATACAGACAATTCTCCTGCACCAACTGATCAATCTGCCAACACAAATCACACAAAGTTCCTTTGACCTACACTTGACAATGATGTCATTGCCTTTAAAAAGGTTGAGTTTTAGGGCTGAGAATTCTGTGGAACCACAGCCTTCTCACTTCTACCTGCTAATAAAGGACTCTACTTTGACCCTGTATGCATGGCGTTCTGTAATTTCCCCCCCTGGACTTTAACAGCAAATGCTAATTAAGAATATGAAAGGAGAGTTCTGCCTTCAGCTTCCACTGCCTCTGTTCCCACAGCTGCTACAGGTTGTTCTTCCCAAACGGGGGCTTCTAGATCTAGAGATGTACCTGGAGATGGTGTGGCAGAGCAAGTACCTTCTTGAGAAACACCTGAAGCAGCCAGGTGATCTTTGTGATCTCCTATTTGGAAGATGGACCCTGCAGCCAGTATTAATGCTAATAACAGTGTGTGGGGACACACACGGACAGTTTATGACCTTTGTGAACTACTCAGAACTGGATGTCAGATTCCTGATAAAAACTACATATTTATGGCTAATTGTCCAGACAGAACTTACTATAGTTTGGAGTTCTTCACTAACTGTCTTGCACTGTTGGGTAAATGGCCTGATCATATTACCTTTTAAAGAGGAAATCATGGAAGTAGATAGATAATACAGGTATGCAGATTTTATGATGTGCGTCAAACCAAACAAGGAAATGCTAATGCCTGGAGACACTGTACCAAAGCTTTTGACTTTCTCACAAAATCAGCTTTAACAGATGAACAGATTGTGTGTGTTATTGATGCTTATCTCCTTATATGAAAACACTGGGACAAATTCAAATCTTTGAATGGAATCAGGAAATTCCTCAAAAGGAACATTTTGTGACTTGGTGTGGTCAGAGCTTAAAGATGTAAACACTTGGACCATCAGTCCCAAAGGCAGAGTGATGTGGGAATTCCTTCTGTATATGTGTGGCTTTTATTGGTTAATAAATAAAGCTGTTTCAGCCACTGGCTTAGCAGAAAATAGCAATGTGGGAATTCCAAGCAGATAAAGGAGGAGAGTAGGCAGAGTCAGGGAGGTGTCATGTAACTGCTGGAGGAGAACGATGACCTTGCGCTGGTATCAGTAAACCATAAGTCTTGTAGTAAAATATAAAATAATAGAAATGGGTTAATTTAAGATATAAGGGCTAGCTAGAAATACGCTTAAGCTATTGGCCAAACAGTATTGCAATTAATATAGTTTCTGTGTGATTATGTCCCTTCCGGTGGCAGGGAAATAAAGGAACAGTCTTTTCCTACAACAGGGTCTGGCTTTTTGGCACAAAAGTTGAGTTTGTTCCTTTTAACACTTTTAAATTCATCTGCAGAGCACCTGAGCTTGAGATGGAAGGCTGGCAGTTTCTGTTTGATAAGAAGCTGGCTACAGTGTTGTCTGCCCCTAACTACTGCTACTGTAGAAGCACTGTTTCTATCGTGGTCACAGACACTGGCGATATGAGAGAACCAAAGTTGTTCTGGCAAAGTCAGCACATAACTTTCCTCCTAGATCCAGGATTCTGTATTTCCTTTGAGACTTTTGCTGTCACACTGACCCATTTTTTGGTCTTCTGTAGTGATATGTAGTGGGCCGGCCTGCTTATCATCCTGCCCAGCACCCGCACAGCTAGCTTTATACACGAAATAACAACACACAAACTGTATTCATTTAAACACTGCCTGGCCCATTAGTTTCAGCCTCTTATTATCTACTTCTCACATCTTGCTTAACTCATTTCTAATAATCTGTGTAATACCACGAGTGGTGTCTTACCGGGAAAGATTCAGCATGTCTGACCTTGTGGCTGGCTCCAACGTGTCTGTCTCCGAGAGGAGAGGCATGACGACTGCCTCACTTCTCTTCTTCCCAGCATTCTGGTCTGTCTACTCCACCCACCTATGTTCTGACCTATCAGGCCAAGCAGCTTCTTTATTAATTAATCAATGAAATCATGAGATAGATAGAAGACACACCTACATCAGTCTTCATTTACACCAAATTTCTTGTACTAACCTCTACAGTATATTTTTATTGATCATTTTGTGACTGAAATGCTGCCTGCCTTTTGCTCTTCTAAAAAAAGAAAAGAAAAAAATCCTAAATTATCTACACTTAACTCTTTGTTAGATGTCAATAGCAATGCATTTCCATCAGTCACTTTTCCAGTCCCATCCCACCTTACACATGTCTGAGAAGACATGTCTTATTACTCTTCACAAGAAATGTCTTAATTCTCACATTGCTGCACATAGCTCCTGCTTACTGGCTGTTCTGGGAAGACAGAAGCATTTCCTTTTTGAAAAAACAATTGACAATTTTCTAAAGCATCTCTCTCTACATATCATTTAGCCTTCTGTTTCAGTTTGGAGAGTTTTAGGAAATGTCTGCAGCTAAGTTGTCCAGTGGGCTGAATGGCTGCAGATGACTGGGTTATGTGCACTCTTCCAAGCTGAAGATTTCACTGTCCTTTGTTCAATGGCGTTTTAAAAGGATATAAAGTAGATCTGTCCAAAGGGCAAAATTAAAAACTTATATGAAAGAAAGGCCAGTAAAATGTTCAGTATTTAAGAGGACTCAATGCTCTTTTAGATGACCAAGCATCCACCTAGAGGTTCAAAACTGTAACTCCATTTCCATGGGATTGAACACCCTCTAGACATGACCAGACTGTTGGTTTCCTGAACACACAGTCACTGTGGTTTTATGCACATGCACAGGATTGGTCAAACAACATTTCAGTATGAATCAGTATGAAACCCTGTCCATATCCTGAGGAACTAATAGCAGTTGATGGCTTCTGGGGAGGAAAAGTAGGTTTTCTTTAATGATGAGGCTCATGGTAGGTAGACTATGTTCTGGTGGATGGTCCTATGTACAAACTAGAATCAATGGGGTATAAAAAAGCTAGAAAGACTTGAAGCTGTTGTGAGAAAATAGAATTGGGATGAGTAAGGAGAAGCAGTGGGGTGAGAATATAATTAAAAAAGCATGAGTAGAAAGACTCCAAGGAAGCAAGTTTAATAGACTGCTGGGCCATGTGATTGTGGAGAGCATGCTGTGACTAGAGGATGAGCAAATAAATGCTGCGATACTCTGAAAGAGGCAGTCACCATGCAGTGGGCAGATGAAAACACAGACATCAGTTTCTCATTAATGGTCTTGTTCTGAAGGCAATTGTGTAAGTGCTGTGGTCAGCACTCTTTACAATGCTCTTATCTAGCAAAGGAAATGCTTGATGGGAAAACAGAACCATAATACCACCTCCCGATGAGCTGTCCCCAAGATCAAATATTTGTATCCTCTTTAGGAATTTAAAAAAGTTAATGCTAAGTAAGCTATACTATCTCTTTCAAGGAAATCCATAGTCATGAGGAAACTGATATGTAGAGGAGATGCTACCCAACTATTTTAAAAATATATATTTATGCTGTGTGCATTACTTAGATTGTTAGGGCTAACAAACAAAATACCACAGACTGGATGCATAAGTAACAGAAATTTTTATTCTTTACAGTTCTGGGGGCTAACACTCCAGGATCAGGTCCTCTGCATGTTTATGATTTTTTGAAATCTCTCTCCTGCATTGGCACATAATCTTTCATGCCCGTCTCAGCATAAGAACAGCAGTTATCCTGGACTCTGGCCCCCAACAAGGATTGCATTTTAACTTAGTCATTTATTTTTTTGCTTCAAAAATCATTTAAGTGTCAACTTTTTAATGACCATGAAGACCTTCACAGCAGATGGAAAAGCAGGGAAAGAACCATAGTAAAGTTTCTACATGATTTGTAGAAAGAAGGATTAATTTGAGAAGAAATGGTGAGCCCTGTGATCTGGGCAAAGGTCAGTCAATTGCTGGAAAGTCGCTAGGAGGAGACTGAAAGGATATGAGGCTAGGGGAGGTAAGGGTTATTTCATTTCCCATGGGTGCTTTCTATGGCTCCAGACCAGCAGCAACTCCCAGTTATCAGTGAGGAGAATTGTTTTTTCACTGGGGTACAAGAGAGGCAGCATTCTCATTGGATTCTTCCCAGCTTGCTGCAGGTGAGAAAGTGCAGTTCTGATGGCTCTTTCTATGCCTGTTCCTTTCATGCACCCTCAGCTCAGAAGGATCCATCTGCCATGTCAGCACATCTTGGGTGGCATCTCCCGATTCCCCGTTCCCTCTGTAAGATACACCTTTAAAACACAAGTGTGTTGGAGGGAGGCTGCTTGTTTGATCCCTGCTGCTCAGCCCCAAAATATTCACACAGAAACTATATTATTTAATTCACTGGCCCATTAGCTCTGGTTTCTTATTGGCTAATGCTTATATATTAATTTAACCCATCTCCATTCATCTGTGCATCACCACAAGGTCATGGCCTGCCAGAAAAGTTTCAGCATGTCTGTCTCTGGCAGAGGATCCATGGCTTCTCTCTGACTCTTCTCTTCCTTTTCCCAGCATTCACTTTAGTTTTCCCCACTTAGCTTTTTCTGCCCTGCTCTGCTATGGGCTCAAAGCAGTCCTTATTAACCAATGGTATTCACAGCATACAAAGGGAAATCCCACATCACAAGTGTATCCCTGTGTCATTTTTTTTTGTATAGTCAAATGTCATTTCTCTATTGCTACTTAAAAAAAAACTATTAACTTCCATAAATCTTTTAGCACTTTAGGGCCAAAAATAATAAAAGTTGTAACTGAGGACCAGGTTGATGGGTCCTTTGTATACTAGATTAAGACCAGGTATATTTAAATACTTGTATCATAGATTCATTTAAGATTATTATTTTATTTGTTTATTTTTTGAAATCAAAATATAGTTGTATAATTTCCCCTGCTCTTCTTTCTACTTCTCACTTCTCTCATATTCATCCCTCTTAAGTCCTCCCAAATTTATGGCTCCTGTCGCATGATTAATAAAAACCTGGAGACAGAAATTGGGGTTCAACCTGAAGGTCAGAAAAGTAAAGCAGCCAGTCACTGACTCTTACCTCTATCTCAGTCCGAAATGGCGATCCTGCCTCCAGGAATCCCAGAATGAGACTGTGTGAGAGAGCTGTCTCCTCCTGTCTTATATTCCTCTCTAGTGCTGGGATTAAAAGTGAGCACTACTATGGCAAACTAGCTTGCCTACTGGGAATAAAGGCATATGTCACCACTGCCTAGTCTGTAAGGCTGATCAGTGCAGCTGTTTTACTGTTGAACTTCAGGCAAGCTTTATTTATTAAAATATAAATGAAATATCACTGCAGGTCCTATTATTATTATTATTATTATTATTATTATTATTATAAAAACACACTACATAATACATGCATAAACATAAATACATCTGCTCAGTTTATATAGTGTTGGTTGATATATTTGCTTTCAAGGTGGACAACTTGATATTGATTAATCAATTAGAGGCCTCATCCCTGGGGAAGACTATTTCTCCTGATCTCAGGGCAACTTAGTTGTCTCTAGTTCTTTGTCTAAGGGTGGGTCCCCATGAGATTTTCCCCTTCCATGTTAGAATATCTATTGGTGGGTTTTTGTTTGTTTGTTTGTTTCTGTTTTTATTCAGGTCTTTTTTCGGTAGCCATAATGTTAAAAGTATTGTAAGAGAAATTTAGTTGTAATTTCTTGGAGACATAATTTCGTATCAGTTTTCCTGGTCCTCTGGCTCTTACCTCTTTGTTGTAGGATGTTTCCTGAGGCTTAGATTTTAGAGCTATGGTAGTAGATGTTTCAACTGGGGCTTGGCACCCCACTAGAGTTGTTAATTGTCATGGTCTTCATCTGTTGCAAAGAAACATTTTTTGATGAAATCATCCATTATCTTTGAAGGTATTTAGAATGCAATTAGGAATTGTCATTATTATTTATTATTATCATTATTCACACAGGATCTGGCTGCATCGCACTGGATGAATTAGAACTCACTATGTAGACCAGGCTCACCTTGAACTCACAGAGATATTCCTACTTCTGTCCCCTGACCACTCAGATTTAAGTGAGCATCACCATACTTGTCCATGTAGTAGTTAGGAAATGGAAGTAGAAGATTCTCTTCCAAGATACATGACTTTACTAGCCCTGTGTCGTTGCCTAGGTTTTCAGTACTAGGAATGATTTCTTTCCTGTTGAGCACAGCTTAAGACCAATTAGAGACCTGTTAGAGCCAACTTATGAGTGGCATTTTGCACTTGTAGGGATATCTTGGCTATCTTATCATTGTTGTGTTTTATAGGCATTACAACTGGATAGGATTATTGATTGATTCCCTCCCTTAGAATCCTGCACAACATCTTTTGGTGCTATGAAAATTCGTCATCAGGGAGGAGGCTTTCAGGTCAAATCCAGTTCAAATCCTTCGACTCCTGTGTCTGAAGTGCATGTTGTCTTCAAGACCAGGCAATTGTCTTCAATTTTTGTGGGGCATGCAAGGGCAGCAGCAATAGGCTACATAGTTCTGCCACTCTCTTGGACCCCCTTGACCAAAAACAAGCAAGAGGGTTTCATATACCAGGTACTGGTGGTTTTGTTAGATAATCTATGGTCCTGGGTGGTGGGTGGCATTATCAGCCTAAGTTGCATAACTTTAATTAGACCATATATGTATACACACAGGCTTACATGTATTATATGTAGTTTTAGGTAAATAAAACAGAATTCCTTATGGCTTTTTCAAACATCCTTAATATTGTTTTTCTCATCCTTCCTTTTTCTTCTATACTGAGCTCTTTTCTTCTCCCCAATTAATGTATGCACAATGTTTTCTCCCATTTTTTTATTCACCATTTCTCTGGTACTGTACCCCATTCTTCTGCCCCATTTTGGTGGTGTACCTCCTCTCCTGAAATAGTCCAGCTTCTCCTCTAAGCCACATGAATTCAATTAGCCTCTCATCCTTCACTCCTTCATTACCATATTTTGCTCTCCTCCAAGGGTGCTTTTTATAATTTTTATGTCCTGTATACACACACACACCATACTTGGGGAGGGTGTAAATCTATGAATTGTTAGTAGAATAGTCAGTTCCACAATATTAATTCTGCTTATCCATGAGCACAAGATTGTCCATTTTCTACTATCTTCAACTTCTTTGTTTAGTGTTTTAATTTTCATTGTAAATATTTCTACTTCCTTAGTTAAGATTATTTTGAAGTATTTTTAAAACTGTTATTTTTGTTTGTTTGTTTTGAGACAAGGTCTCACTTTGTAGACCTGGCTGGCATGGAACGTGCTACGTATACCATAATTTTATTAAATAAATTTTGATATTTATTTTGTATGTATATGTATGTATGGTATGTATGTGTATGCTTGTTTGCAGGTACATGTGTGCTATGAGCATAAATGTGTATGCATGTATGTATGTGTGTATGTATGACAGAGATTGACATCAGATGCTTTCTTGTATTGCTCTTTGTATTATTTTTTTCAGGCAGTATATCTAACTGAACCCCGAGTTTATCTGTTGGCTATACTTGTTGTCTAGTAAGTTCTGAAATTATACCTGCTGTGGGAAATGTTCTTATACCTTATAAAGATTTGTGATTAATATTGTTTTAACAAATGCTTATTGGCCAATAGCTAAACAGGAAGTATAGGCAGGGCAATCAGAACAGAATAATTCTGGGAAGAGGAAAGGTTCAGTCTGCACTCATCACCCAGGCACAAAGAAAGCAAGATGAGAATGCCTTGCTGATAAAAGGTACCAAGCCAGGTGGCTAACACAGACAAGAATTATGGGTTAATGTATCATGTAAGAGTTAGTTAATAAAAAAGCTTGAGCTAATAGGCAAACCAGTTTATAATTAATGTAGGCCTCTGTGTATTTCTATAGGACTGAATGGCTGCGGAACCAGGTGGGATAGAAACCTCTGTCAACATACACCTGTCTCCACACCTATAGCCCCAGAATTAGAATAACACGTACTTACTATTGTCTGGGCTTTTATGTGAGTTTCTGCATACTGGGAGAATGAATTCAGGACTTCTGTGAGAAGCACTTTATTTAAAGAGTAATTTTCCCAGTTCCAAAGCATTTATGCATTTAGTATGTATCTCAGCTATTTCTTCTTTCCTTTGGATTCCTGAGTTTAGTCTTTCAGTGTTGGAAGTTGTGATCATATTTTATTTTATTTTTCCTTTTTCTTGTGGATGCCTGAATGTACTACTTTATCAACCTTGATCATTCCTGGTGCTTGTTCTTTTGCTTGAGAAAGTTAACTGGTGATTCTTTACACTCATATTTAATCCACTGTGTTTTTATGTCCAACATTTTTATTAGTTGATTTTTTAAAAAAAATCTTCATTTTCTTATTTTTCTTCACCTTCTGACTTTTTAAAATACATGTTTCTAATATTCCCACCCTTTTCTTTTATGCTGTTGATATCCCAGGTCCTGGACTCAATTTACTTATTGGTTTGTACTCTGTTACAATCATTGAGTGGTTCCCTACTCTCTTTGGGATTCCCTTGCATGTTACTTCTGTCATCATCCTTCACTATGGTCGCTGAAGATGATATTTGAGAGGAAACCTGTTCATATGATTGTTTCTGGCTTGTGGTTTGCACATGTGCTTATTTGGCTCTTTCATTAGTCTCATTTGGGGAATCTTCTTACTTGATGGAATAATTGTAAGGGTCCATCCTCACAGAGGAGAAAACAAGCTTTTAGAATTTGTCCCTCTTGAAGTTGGCGGGAAGCACAAAGCAGTGACAGCCACTCTCAAAGCTGAGGCCTCCTTGTCAGCCATCACTGTGGGGACAAGGTCTCCATTTTCTGCTGCAGCTCAGTATCAGACCTCCATGTTTCCCTGGTACTATCAAAGGCTATTGCTTATCAATTCTGTAAATAATCAAATAAATAAGCTTTTTTTCTAGAGGTCATTGGCTCAATACAGTGCTTCCTTTTCATTTATAGAATGCCTTAACTGATGTAAACATGCTCTAGAGTCATTTTATGCCTCAGTTGCTCAGACAGTTATGAAGAAGACCCGAAACCCCATCTCAAATGATTCTTGCATAGCATTTCCTGGTAAACTGAACTGTTTGGGCTTAAGATTGGCAATCTCCAAGTCAAGAGACTGACACCCCCTGCAATTACTAATAGTAAGCTTGGGAACATCCTCCTTCATGGTATTTGAATGGGTTAATTACTGTTAGAAGTAAGCTAGGCAGCATCTGCCTTCATGGTGTTTGATGGGTTCAGCTTAGCATTTCCTACCTACTGTGATGAATAAAGGGGTGTTAACAAAGAGCAGCAAAGCCACCCAAGTCATTTTCGTTTTGTCTTTCAGAAATAAATTAATGTGGCAATAACAGAAATAATTTTACCTCAAAATTAGGAATGACATATGTGATTCAAAATTGAATAAACTTTTCAACATTTAGTAATCCTTATAAATAAGATAGGAAAATAATCCTTATAAAGAAAATAAGAAACGTGCTATATACTACCTCATATTCTCTTTCCATTTCTTCTGTTAATAAAATTTGATCACTTGCCTTTTAACTGTTTAAGTTTTGAATGCAATTAGTAATTGTTATTAATCAGAGAAAATAACTATGCAATAATAAAAATGTGGGTGGTCCTTAGGTTTATATTTGATATTTGATTGTTTATTTATTTGGTTTTGTTATTTATTCATTTAGGCTTTGGCTATGAGGCCCTGGCTGGCCTTGATCTCCTTACTATTTTATCTGTTTGTCCTAGATGCCAGGGTTCCAGCAGGCACCATAAAGTTTGATTCTCAGTCTAATGGAAATTTTGTACTATCTGAGAGTAACAAGAGTTTCTGGAATTGTTAAAGCCTAGGAAATATAGTTCAGTAGACAGTTTCAGGGTTTTGTTTGTTTTGTTTTTGGTTTTTTTTTTTTGCTTTATGGAAAATTTATTGCAATATCCCAAAAGCACATCACTTTTTCTTTTCAACATCTTGTTCTGCAGCTTCCTTTGCCCTCTTTTCTCGGATGCCAAAGAGCCGGGCATTGGCCGGGGCCATACGAAGGCTGGCAAAAGCCTTGAAGTTCTTCTCTTTTTTTTTTTTTTTTTTTTTTTTGGTTTTTCGAGATTCTCTTCTTCTGTAATGACTCTTGCTTTCTCCTTTTTATAAACATTCCGGATGGGCATCACAGGTCCTGTTAGCTGAGTGGCCAATTTAAGTTCTTCAGCCGAACTATCTCCCTTCTTTGGAGCGGAAGGCTTCCTGGGGAAAAGGATGAGCTTGGAGCGGTACTCCTTCAGGCGCTGCACGTTGGCCTGCAGGGACTCGGTGGACTTGTTTCGCCTCCTTGGGTCCACGGAGAGGAGATGCCGATGGTGCGAGCCACTTTCTTATGGATACCAGCCACCCTGAGTTCCTCCAGGCTGAAGCCCCGGCCAGCTCGGACCTTGGTGTGGTAGCGCACTGTGGGACACCTCACGATGGGTCTGATGGGCCCGGACGCGGGCGGGGCAATGCAGCACGCTTTCGCCTGCCGGGCCTTGCGTCTGCGGATCTTGCGTACCGGCTGGTTGAACCAAGTGTCCACTCTCCGCTGCCAGTCCTTGTGGAAGTGGGGCTTCAAGATCATGCCATTACGGCTGGGCGCCATGGCTGCCACCCGTGCAGGGGAACTGCCGAGCGGAAAGGGGCTTGTTTTTGTTTTTTGAGACAGGTTTTCTCAGCATAGTACTAGCTATCCTGGAACACTATACAAGGCTGTCCTTGAACTCAGAGATCCCCTTGTGTCTGCCTGCAGACTTCTTAGATTAAAGGTATGCTCTACCACACCTAGAGACAATTTCACTGTTATTCTTCTTCAACTAACTGATATTTTTGGCATTATCAAATTAGTATGCTAATGTGAAAAACCAACATGAGAACTTTTTTTTTTACTGGTTTTGTTTGAAGGGGGCAAGAGTGTTCTCCTCTGATGGAGGACTCCCATTGGCTAATAAAGAAACTGCCTGGCCCATTTGATTGGCCAGCCCCATGTTGGGTGCCATTCTGTAGTGGCTTTGCCAGCTAGCCATTCTGTAGTGTGGAGCTGCAGGCCGCATTCCGCTGCCCCAGCTCCTGGCCACCGGCTAGCTTTACCCGAAATAATTACATGGAAACTGTATTCTTTTAAATACTGCCTGGCCCATTATTTTTAGCCTCTTTCTCACATCTTGACTAACCCATATCAAATAATCTGTGTAACACCACGAGTGATGTCTTACCAGGAAAGATTCAGCATGTCTGACCTGGTGGCTGGCTTCATCGCATCTGTCTTCCTGAGGAGAGGCACGGCAGTCTGCCTAACTTAGGAGAGGCGTGGCATCTGACTGAGCCATCTACCTCACTTCCTTCTTCCTATTCTGTCTACTCCATCTCCTCAGCCCGCCATGGCGCCCTGCACTCATACCGAGGCCAGCTTGGGAGTCCCCGCAACTCGCAGCCACCGAGGGAGGGATAGAGATGGAGGGAGGAGCTCCCGCAACACTCTTCCCTGTAAAGATAGGTAGGTGTCAATGCTTTCCTGGTCTTTCCCAGAATTTATTGCCACTGACAATTTAGGATCTAGACTAGATTAGCATAAAAAAATAGAATTTGGTAAGTAATTTCCAAACTGATTCCTTTTTGTTCTGAATGTGCACTAGTTTTGGATATTATAACTCTATTTATGATAGATTGAGTAGGCCAAATAAACCAAGGATTTCATTATTACTACTTTATTTCAAAGATACACAGAAATGCTGTTTGAAGGTCCTTCTCTCTAAGAAAGAATAGGCATGAAAGAAAGGAGGTAAAAGATAAAGGCTGAGAGGAGGGTGCAGATGGAGACTGTGCTTTCATTTCCTGGCTGCCAGAACTGAATAATCACATAGAAACTATACTAATTACAACACTGTTTGGTCAATGGCTCAGACGTATTCCTAGTTAGCGCTTACTTCTTAAATTAACTCATTTCAATTATTTTGTATTTTACCACGAGGCTTGTGGTTTATTATCTCACATCTTGTTTCTTAGATGGCTTTATGACATATGTCTGATTCTGCCTTCTTTCTCCCTGATTTCAGTTTAATTTTCCCACCTAGCTGTATTCTGCTCTGACGTAAGGCAAAGCAGTTTCTTTTTTTTTTTTCTTTTTTCTTTTTTTGGTTTTTCGAGACAGGGTTTCTCTGCAGCTTTTTTAGAGCCTGTCCTGGAACTAGCTCTTGTAGACCAGGCTGGCCTCGAACTCACAGAGATCCGCCTGCCTCTGCCTCCCGAGTGCTGGAATTAAAGGCGTGCGCCACCACCGCCTGGCTAAAGCAGTTTCTTTATTAACCAATCATAATCAAATATATTCACATCATACAGAGGTGACTACCACATCAGGAGGGACTGAGGAACATTATTTTCTAGTGTGTTATTCATTCATAAAGGAACATGAGTTGCGTGGTTAGGGCTAGCTTAGGGGCTAGGGATAAAATAAGGGAAATAGGACAAAAGTGGTGGTACAAAGCTTTACTCCCAGAACATGGAAGGCAGAGGGAGGAAGAGCTCTGTGAATTCAAGGCCAAAGAGGTCTACAGAGAGTGCCTGAGCATCATCTGCATTAGTGTGACATCGTCTTTCCTCAATAATACATTAAGTTTATTTTTTTCTAAAATTTTGTCACAATTAATTATGAATGAATAGTATATCATGAAGCAAAATGTTAATATTATTCTCAAAATTAAATACTTTTATATTTTTAATATTTAACATCTGTAAATAAAATCTGTAATATTTAGAATTTATAAATATAAACTATATGATAGAATTTATGTTTATACTTTCAAATCTAAATAGAATGCTACATTTGTTTGATTAATATGAAAAAGATAAGTGAAATTGTAAATTTTGGAACAATTTTTGTATCATTATTTAATTACTTTATCATTTAAAATATTTTTCCCTTCAAATAGTCTCTTATAGTTGTCATTAAAGACACCTTTGAATTACAAATGTAGTTGAGAAATCCTGTGTGCAAAACTGGTTTCAACTACATAGATTTTAAATTTCAATGCATAGGATGTAATATATTTGTATAAGAACATATACAGAATAAAAGACATGGGTTCTTCTCTTATTTATTAATAACTTATCTTGCTTCCTCTCTTTATTATGATTAATTTATTATTATCATTTTAAAATCATTATTCTGCACCCCAACTAAGTCACCCTCAAGTTACTAACATTTTCACCCATTCTTCCCAGCTATGTTGACTATCAGTGGAGAGTGGATTGGCTTAATAGACTTGTTTTTTTACAATGGCAGTTCTTTAATTGACATATCTTCTTACAGCAGATAACTGTAAAATAACGAGCAAGGTCAAATGTGACCTTAGGCTAGTGTGACATGTAAGTGAAGCCAGCATACAGGGATTCATGAGAATGGATGCTGTGGAACAACCTTTTTCTATACTATGAATATGTATTACTTTTATTAACCAACTCTGGTTAATAAAAGACAGAGGCCAGTGGCCAGAAGGAAGTTAGGCAGAAAAGCCAAATTGAGAATGATGGGAAGAAGGAGGGCGGAGTCAGAAGGCACCAGTCAGCCACCCAGGAAGCAAGATATGCTGGAGGACAGGTAAATCCATGAGTCAAGTGACAATAAATAGATTAGTAGGTTGGGTTAATTTAAATGTAAGAGTTAGCTAGTGACAAGCCTGAGCTATTAGCCAAGCATTTATAACTCATATTTAGCCTCTGAGTCGGTTATATGGGAACTGGTGGGTGGGAAAGAAATGCCCATCTTCAGAAAAAACTTAAAGGTCTGTGATTTAGCTACACCCTATGCTTATATGAGAAAAGGCTTCAGAAGCTTGGCAACATTACACAAATGAAAATTATTTTATTGTCTAAAAGTTTGTTTCACATTGTTTTACTCAAGAGATTATGAAGAAAATGCTTCCTGCTACTGTCTTTACATTCACTTCAAGTGAGCAGTCAGCATCTTTGCTTCAAATAAAATCTCTTCAGTGTTGGGGAAAAATTTTGTTAGATAATAAACTGGAATTTATAGTTCTAAGATGCCATGCCCAAAGACCTGTGTCAATATATATATATGTATATATATATACACAAATATACATGTATATGTATATATGTATACACATATGTATATATGTATATAAGCATTCTGAGACTTTTTAAAAATATCTGTTGCCCTCATTGCTAAGTGAAGAATTCCAGAAACATCAATAACGAATACATCAAAAGTACCGAAGATATGCCAAGCAAATGCTGTGTGCTTACTGGTTAATTTAACTCTGCAAGGCTTTGAGTTAGATACATTTAATTATTATTCATTTTATAGGAGATGAGGCAGAGGCTGAGATTAAAAAATAAACACAGGTCATGGAGCGGGTTACGGCAGAGCCAGGGGTGGACTCGACAATCTTGTTTGTAACACTATACGTTCTGCTTCAAACGAAAGGTTTAATTAATTTAGGAATTAGTTTAATTAATTTTTTTCCCGTCTGCTGGAGTGAGGGTGGAATTTTTATGTTAGGAGACAAGGTCTTGCTTTGGAGCTCAGACAGTCTTGAGTTGTCAATCTTCCTGCCTGAGCTTGAGTGCAGCGAGAGCATTCAAGTGTTAACAAGAAAGAGCAGAGAATGCTGTCAGTGAGACACCTGAAAATTCTCCACTCTGAGAAATGAATGAAGAAATTTTAGCAAAGGGTCTAACCATGGAACTGGCTATGGATATAAAATGATTTTTTTATTGAAGCAGCTTGTGGTTGCTCTGGTGCTTGCATGTTCTATTGACCTTGTCATAGTAATATTTGTGGTTAATATGTTACATACAGGATCTGTAGCTACAATAATACTGATTCCAGAGGAAGCAGAAAAGCAGATCAAATGGGTTTTAATTGGTTTGATTTCAGGTATCTCTGGCTGTCCTGAAACTCAGTATGTAGGGTTTAAATTTTATGTCAGAATTTCCCTTAATTTTGGGCAGTGACACTTCTGTTTGTTTTTGTGATACTGGGAGTTGAAGCCAGGGTCCTCACTTGTTGGTACCACTGAGCTACATACCCAGCCTAGCAACAATGATTTAATGCCTTCTTGTTGTTAAGCCTTTTTAAAAAATACCCCTGCAAAATTTGTTTCATAAAAAATAAAAAATTAATATAGAGCCCAAAGCACAACACACATTTGCTGTTGTGTCTCCTTGTTCAAATACATTTAGTTCATGTGCCAGGGTTAAGTCAGCCTTTGTTGCCCAAGATAAAAGATGCATCTCACTGTAGAGGTGTCCAGCATTACAGATTTACTTGAATTGGGCGGTGAACAGTGGATGTCAGGGGATTTCACAGGCATAGGGATTATTCTATAGACATTTAATAGCACTCTTACAGCTTTTCAACACTTACAGTCTAACCTATGCAATTCTTCTTGGAATTTACTGCCTAAAATAATTTTAGTTATGTTCTCTGCAATGCTCCTTGTTTGTACATACCTTAAACAGATCCATAAGGTACTTTATTCATGCCTTTATCTTTAAAGTCTTCAGTTAAAAGGAAGACGAAATAATTGTCTCTTCTATGTTGACCTTGTAAGCAGTGTGAGGTACACGCTCTGTGTCTGTGAACTTCCTACCAAATAACCAGAAAGGGTTGCAAATTTATTGACTAACCAATGATGACACAGGGCTGTTTTTTTCTGTAGTAGATATGACCTATGTATATATTAAATGATAGGGTTTTTTGTTATAAGAAAAAGTAGAAAATAGGTGTTCAAAAACATTTTCTTGTTAAAATTTCAGTCATTTGTAAAGCAGATTGATTATTTAGAGAGCTCTATAAATTATCCTCCATTCAAAAGTCTGTAATTTTAATCACGTTATTTTAATTGCGATAGGTTGTAAATTTGCAATAAAATAACAAGAAGGGAGGCGGTAACAGATGCTCTGTCAGCACACCGATTTCCGCGCAGACTCTGCATTCATCATGCTTAATCTTCATCAGCGGAAACGGACTGATTTGTAGTAGGATGGGCTCTGGGCATTTAAAAGTCTTCAGGCCCAGGAAACAATGGGGCGGGCTTTTAAAATAGGTTTTACCAGTGTAATTTACTGGTTCTGTGTCTTGATTATAACTGTATTATTTCAAATTGCATTTTTTGGGGGGAATGTGAAAGTGACTATTACTATGTACTGTACCTGTAGGTTTTCTTTCTTTTCCTTTTTTAAAAAAATTATCATTCATGTATTTTTATGCATGACAGATACCTCACCTCAGTAAAATCAAATATCATCTTTGTTGGGTTTGATTTCACTTTAAAACCACATCTGGACAGAATGCTGCTACTGATTTTTGAATGTGCTGCTCATATAGTGGTAACAGAACCCTCACTTTCCTAAACAAAACACAATTTAGACATTTCATATTACATATAATAAAGACTAATTTTATAGCTATTATAGTAGCTTCATCATATGTTTCAGATTATTATTGGGCATTAACAAATATGCATTAGAAATACGCAATATTGGGTACTGAAAAACATGAATGAAAAATAAGAGGGGGAAGGGGATGGCAGCATTATATAACCTCTAAGTTTTCCACAGGAAGGCTCGTGAAAACATGTGGAGGGGGAACAGTGGGGGAGAGAAAGGATGCAGGGAAGGTCAGAAACTGAAGTAGAAGCACGATAGAGATGACAATAATGGGGAAGGAAGACAGAAGGGAGAGCAGAAATGCAGAAGGAAGAAAGGAGGGGGAAGGAAGAAAAGGAGAGAGCAGAAGGAAGATGAAGAAGAGAAAGAAGTGTGTGTGGTGGGGGAGGGTTATGGGAACCAGGACAGAGCTAGTGAAGTCCTAGACCCCCCTCTCCCAGGTAAGGCTGAGCGCGTGAGCATGCTGAAGCCCTGGAAGAGAGAGGAGGTTCCCTACCCTGCCTTAGGCCAACTGTCACAGGAAGTCAGAGAAGAGACAAAATGTTCTTATCAGAGAGACCTGGAGACTGCAGCACTGACTGTCATTAAAAAAAAAAGCTGTCCCAATATAAGAAAGATCAGTATCTCTAAGTAACAACAACAACAACAACAACAACTATTTACATGGAAAGGAGCCTCCCCCCCTCCCCCATTTTGAAACAGCTTGCTCACAGGGTCACCACCAGGCACTTTCTCCATTGGTGGCAAGAAGATACACCTTACGTTTCAAACTGTAAGGACACAGCTGCAGGAAGCAGCAATGGTTAGAAGTCAAAACCACAATCTAATATGTTTTCTGTGTAATATGCTTAAGTCTCTATTAACAAGGACAACAGAATAGCTAAAATGTAGACATCACATTCCCCCTGTAGAATGAGAACGATCAGGAGGCTTTGGATTATGAGTTTAAATATGTTTCCATTATGGTGAATAAAATGAAATTTCTGAGGAATTCCTTTCATAGTTCGATAAGCTTCTAAACATTTACTTACAAATTCCTAAAGTTTTATTCATGACTTGTGACATTTATTTTTCATTCTCATTGTCAGCATGTTCTTTGTTTGTGGTTGGGATTTTTAAGGCTTTCCCTTGTTCATCGATGCAGCTAGGACACCTGCAATGCTCTGTAGGCATGTTGGTCTGATTTTTCTTCAGACCCAACTATGGAATAGTCTTTTAAATGGCAGTGTTGCTCAGAGATATTTAACTTGTGTCTCTTAAATTCGGAAGGACAGATAGTTCATAGATGTCCACAGTGCCTTTAGTGAGCATAGGCATGTTGTTCATGATGTCTTCCTTTCTCAAACCCATGTTTTGCCTAAAGTGCACCACACTGGAAGCAAACCGCCACAATTATACAGAAATGCAGCATTTGCCTTTATATTGCTATTCTCATTTTTCTTTCTTTTTTTTTCTTTTTTGTTGTTTGTTTTTGTTTGCTTTTGTTTTAGAGACAGGGTTTCTGTGTAGCCCTGGCTGTCCTGGAAGTCACTCTGTATACCAGGCTGGCCCCAAATTTGGAGATCCACCTGTCTCTGCCACTGCCTGCCAAGTGTTGGAATAAAAAGTGTTCATACAACCACAGCTCAGCTGAGTATTTTCCTCTTTTGCCGCTTCCTTTTTCTGTGTAGGCACAACAGAATTGTGAGTTTGCTCGTACCACAGAGCACTGTGATGGGGAAAAGTCCAGCAATGGCACATTAATAGTCTACCCATTTAAAGGAATTAGAACAAGAGTTTATGAAACAGAATCATGATTTAGGCATTTAATAGCAAGAGTTAGAAAGGGCAATGAAAGTCACATTAAAAAGGCATGAAATCTCTGGAGGGTTTTTGAATTTCTTCTACAGAATAATTTCAATACGATTTAGCTGCCTTATCAGCAGGAATAAAGGGTTATAAACATTAGTTAAATAGCAAATTTACGGAGAAATAGAAACAGCAGATAGCTGGAAAATGGATAATATAGAAGCATCTTTGTGACACTTTTTTTTTTTTTTTGCTAACAGCAAAATTGTTCTGACAAGTTATGAAGGTTGTTCCTGTCAATAGATCGAAGAAACTAGGACAATAAATGCATGTTTTTGACATATGTATATCAAATGCCTTTGTCTAAGTTTAATATCTTCTGCATAAGTTATACATCTAGCTACATTAAGTCACTTTAGATATGGCTAGATAGTAGAAATAAGCATCTTTCCCTGTATATGCTTTGGCAAATGTTTGTCATCCCCAATCTGCAGATTTCCTGCAGATGACAAAATAGACAAGCAGTCCAGTTAAGAGGCTGATTCTGATAATGGTGACATGAGGAATAATTGAGAAGTAAACTACAGAAATAGAAAAAGTTAAAAATTATTTGCCATTGCTGGTATTCCGGTTGAACATTCCTGAGCAGGACATTCTGCTGGGCTGGCTAGTGTGATATTTTCACCGTTGAGAGCAGTTGATGTTAATTTTACTCTAAATCCCAAAAAGAAAACTTGAGTAGGGAATTGAATTAACACGTTGAAAAGCACACTAAACCATAGATCGTGTCACACATCGTTTTCAGTGTCATTTTGTGTGGGAATTGCCTAGAATTGTGCTAATCCGAGTAACAAGGAGCTCTATTCTACCCAGGGTACAGTATACACCAACAGCGCACAACTGAGGAGAAACGGGTGTTAGAACACCATTCTTAACATCGCGGCACTGGGGACCTCATCCTGTGGATGAAATGCTTGTTTCCCTCAGAATTTTGAGCATTGAAACTTCATTCTGTTTCCCTCAGAATTTTGAGCATTGAAACTTCATTCAATAGAATGTGACTGGAGCCGGGCGGTGGTGGCGCACGCCTTTAATCCCAGCACTCGGGAGACAGAGGCAGGTGGATCTCTGTGAGTTCGAGGCCAGCCTGGTCTACAAGAGCTAGTTCCAGGACAGGCTCTAAAAAAGCTGCAGAGAAACCCTGTCTCGAAAAACAAACAAACAAACAAACAAAAAAAAATAGAATGTGACTGGGTGGTAAAGTCTTCAGAGTGAAATTATCTTCAGAGGAGACCATACATATGTGGCCTCTATTACGGACAGTAGCCTATAGGTGAGACAGTGGCAAGCATCTCACTATGTGTGGCTGGTCTAGAATGCATTATGCAACCCAGGCTGGCCTTAAGCTTGGGATTTCCTGCCTTAGTCTCCCACCTACTGTCATTCCTAATGTGTATCACCAGACCTTATTGTGCTGAAGCCCTTGTAAGGGAAAGAGCAGGGTTCTTCATTGCACACCTTCTCCATCCATGTAAAGACACCCGGAGCAGATTTCTGTAAGCTAAGGAGCAGCTCTCAAAAGCCATCAAGGCTGCTGTTACCTTATAGCCCCTGAGAACTGGAGAAATATCTGCTCTTTAAGCCACGAAGACAATAGTGTTTCCTCAGGGCAGCTGGGACTAAGAGAACTGATATCATGAAAATGTTTTATTAAAACCTGGGCTTTATGGTCAGGCTCCGTGACACATGCCTCTAATTTCTGTACATAGAAGGCTGTGGCAGGAGGAAACAAGCTTGAGGCAAGTCTTGAATATATTGAGACCCTGTCTCAGAAAATGAAACACAAAGCAAAGATTAAAAGAAAAACAAAACGATCATCACTACCACCAAAAACCAAAATGAAACAAAACACCCCCAAGCGGACACCCGAGCTTTCACGACCTATGACGGGGATTCATATGCAAATCACGAAATCTCCCGAATTTGGACCTTTTCCAGGGGTTTGTATTCAATTGAGATGTCAACCTAGAGATACGAACGCAAATTCACTGTTGTTGGATTGCAGCAGAGCTCATGGAGGAGTCGCTACGAGCTGTGGTAAAGGCGCTGGAGAATGGTGCTTAATAACCTTCCCAGGACGGCCGCAGCCGGTGTGGCAAGCCCAGGAGAGCCACTTGACTAAATGGCACAGGCTGGCAAGGCAGTCCTATATTTCACTTAAATGTGTCTCACGAGTACCCCGCGATAACAGATGGGAGGGAGATACTTTTGATTGATGAATTTTTTGCCACATTTGAAATTGGCTTTGATGATGACAGGACACTACTCAGTATTTTTCTAGCATGAAGAAGGAGACACTAATAAAACTGTAGTTCTCAGTGAAGGAGCTGTGTGGCCTCCTGCTATGTTCAGACTCAGCTGGCAGTGCTTGATAAATGTTGCAAGTTGCGTTTGCATATGAAATTTAACTAGATAGTAGATTTCTTTTGTTTTTGCCTTTTTTTTTGGAATAGGGTTTCTCTGTGTAGTCTGGGCTCTCCTAGAAATATCTCTGTAGGTTAGGCTAGCCTTGAACTCACAGAGTTACACCTGCCTCTGTTTCCCATGTTCTGGGAATAAAGGCATGTGTCACCACCCCAGCTGAAATTTAACTAGATTAATAATAGTTAAATGTTACATAAACTTGAGCGATAATTTGTTATATAGATATGATATGACATAAGCTATGTAAATATTTAATATGCATATATAATAAAAATACATTAATATAATTGACATTTATAAAACAAAGTATATATTTGTGTAATTCTACTGAATATACCTGCAAATTTATTTTATATTTATATTTATTTTGTGAGCAAATAAAACAACCCCAAGAAGATTAAATAGACAACCAAAAAGATCTGCTTGTCGTATTTGAATCATTTGTTAATCTCTAAAAATATTTAGCTCATTCTTCTAAAATGAGAAGTTTTGTCTTTGGATTGGTAAAATAGTGTAATCTTAGAATAAATTTAGTCACAAATGTTTTTTATTATTTACTTGTTTAATTAATCAATAAGGTGTGTGTGTGTGTGTGTGTGTGTGTGTGTGTATGCCTGAGTTCTTGTAAGTACACAGTGTGTATGCTGGAGCTCTCAGATGTCAGAAAAGGACATCAAATCCCCTAGGACTGGAGCTATAGACAGTTGTGGGTTCTTATGTGGGTTTTAAGAACTGAATTAGGTCCTTTGCAAAAACAAAAGTGCTCTTTCATGATGTGACATCTTTCTAGTTTTAACGGAGGGTTTTAAAATATGGGATATCAACCCCTGTACTACAAACTGGTCAAAGACACAGAAGAAAGAAAAATATTGAATCAGATAAGCCTCTGCTCTTCCAGAACTGGCATGAAGCAGGCTATGGCAAACACCTTCCTGACTTCGAACTCTATTAGCTAAGAACATGTTTGTTCTGACTCACAGGATGTTTGCTCTTAGATTATGCTTTAAAGGCTTTTAATATCTGTCATATTATCTCTTAAGCATGGATGAGGAGATGGTGTCAACAGTCAAGGGCTGGAAATTCCCTGGGGCTTGCTGGGCACAAAATCATGAGGACAGTTTCTGAGACTGAATCTTCAGAGAGAGTAGAATGAAGTCTACTGTCTCCATAAAGGAACTCAGGAAAAGGAGCTGGGATGGCTTTTTCTACCATATGAGTAAAGTGACCATGACAGAAAGACATTCCTATGTTGCTTAAATTATACTTGCGAACTTTTAAAACACAACCCTACAAAGTCAAGCACCTTAAGGTTGCTGTATTGCCTCTTAGCTATTGGTGACACTGTTGTCTAACCTTATATCCTACAACTATGTATACAAAGATTAACGTTCATCGTTAAAATGTGAACACCAGAGCCTCAGATAATGCTGCATGTCTGTCACTTAATTATAAAACTCATGGCTCAACCTGGCCTGAGATGACAAGGGGCTTCCTTGCTTGCTTTCTAACACAGAAGAACAGCGTTGACACAGACACTGGATGGGGAAAGGAAAACATATGTCTACCCTCTGTTTGAAGAAACAAAGCAAACAGCAGTTTAACTGTGGCAATTTTCTGGTCAGGGACTGCAGAAAGCATTCGCTTTTTGAATTTTCTTAAAATTCACTGATTTATCCTCAACCAGAGAGAACTCAGTGAAGCCTCCAAGGTTCCACTCCCAGCCCACACTCTCCCCTACATCCTGACCTGCTCTGAGTGTGTCTGTGGCCTCCATGTGCACGAGGATCACTTGCAGAACTGGCTGTAGGTCACAATCTGCTGTAACACTCTTTTGATGACATTCATAGGTGCTGTAATGTGTCTGTCCTTGCATTAATTGGTATCTGTCCACTCTTTGGACACATAGAGTTTTTTTAAATATTTATTTTTATTTCATGTATGAGGGTGTCAGATCTACTGGAACTGGAGCTACAGACAGTTGTGAGCTGCCATGTAAGTGCTGGGTATTGAACCAGGGTCCTACTGGAAGAGCAGCCACGTGCTTTTAACCACTGAGATATCTCCCCAACAACCGGATACACAGTTTTTTACTTGCTTGTTGGTTATATGGGTGATGCACTGCTTTGAACTACCACCAAGAAAGCTACTATGAACATTCATGTGCATTCTTGGTACTAACATATGCTTTTAAATTTTGTTAAATATGAAAAAATTTTCAAGCATCTATTATATGAAAATACTATTTTTATTTTGAGCTTTGAACACATTTAAAAAATTGTAAGATTTGATGAAGATATGTTGAGCAGTTTAATATTAATATATTAAATAAATAAATATATAAAGGTCTGATGTGGGAGTCCCGTCTGGATGCTGTAAATATCATTGGTTAATAAAGAAACTGGCTTGGCCTGATACAGTAGAGCTTGGGAGGAAAAACTAAACTGAATGCTGAGAGAAAGGAGGTGGAGTCAGGGAGAAGTCATGGAGCTGCTGCCAGAGACAGACACATTGGAACCTTGCTGGTTAAAATATAAAATAATGGAAATAGGTTAAATTAATATGTAAAAGCTAGCCAATAAGAACCTAGAGCTAATGGGCCAAGCAGTTGCTGTGGGAGCTCCCTCCGTTCCTTTAGCCAATAGCCGTTGAGACACCAGCCCACTGGGGTGTGGTCTCTTTCTCTGCTCTCCCTCTTGCTCCAGCGATTAGACTCCTTTCCTGGCTGTCGTGTAGGACGGTGTTCTGTAAGTTTTTTCCCTTCACATAAATAACCCTTTGAATCCAAACTGGTGTGGGATTGTTTCACGCTTTAAGCTATGATTTAAATAATATGATTTTTGTGTGATTATTTTGGGAGTCTAGGCAGCCAGGAAATGAACAAGCAGCCTCCTATCACAAAGGTCAGCCAGTTAAGCACTTAATGAAATTAAGAAATGTTTATTTTCTGTCCATACGTTTTTCCTTTGAGAGGTAAACCTCTCAGCCTCTGTGTGCCTCTGTATTTCATGGGCAGAAAGAGGATGGGAATACATAATGTGTGTTTGATAGATTAATACATAATTAATGGCAATATAGTGGTCATTAAAATTGACTCATGAGAGACGATGGCATTATAAAAATATTCTCATTGTTTCTATTACTACTCATGAGAATATATTCAGAAATCCTCTGACAAATATAAAGAGAAAATACTATCCTAAAAATGTTATTCTAAAAATAATAGTAGTTAGCTTCATTGCTGCTGACATGACACCATCCTACTTGTAGCATGCTGCTATAGTCAATGAGACCCTGTATAAAAATTGTTTGGAAGACAAAGGCATATCATGCATCCAAGAATTCATTGACTCATACAGATTAATACTTAGCCATTTATGAATAAGGGTAGATATGTATGTTCTACTTTTAGGTAGCTGGATAAGACATTCTGATCTGCCCCAAAGATTAGATCATTGCAAATTTCTCCTCCTTTAAGATTTATTTCAGATAGCCTGTCAAACACCTTGTTAGGGGCCCATACAGGAAAGTGATTCAGGAAGGACACACCAAGAAGATGGGAGGCATAATTATCTCCTTAAAGGGATATTGTACGTATATTTCTTAAAAAGCCTTTCCTCACTACAGTTCTTATTCCTTTCCCAGACATTGGGTTAAACTTTTGAAAGAAACTAGACCTTCTTTACAGTAATTTTACTCTGCTTTCCTATTCTCGTGGAGTAGACTTTTTACCTTACCAATTGTAATCCTGCCAGATGCTGCTCATGGGGATAAGGACCATCCAATTCTGAGATGATACCTTCAAACTCCACCAACATCTCACAGAGGCTTATTATAGATATCATAAGCACCAGTTCTCTTGGAGAAGCCCATACCTATGTTCCATGGCAGGCCCTCCTTAGTTCTGCTGAGTCCCCCTCATCTCCTGCCCATCTTTATTAAACCTGCACTAAAAGATCTTTAGTAAAATTTGCAACTCTGCCAGCTCTAGTCCTGATAGTTTCAGGGTCAGAACTGAGAATCCTGATTTGGCCTCACTGGGAGTCCCTAAACCTCTTTGAGAAGCCCGCCTGCTGCTGATGGTGACATGGAGGAATTGTGCCTCATTCACTTGTAACCTTTAGTGCCCATCTTCTATTTCTTGAAGGGAATCTTTCCCTTTCATTCTGGGCTTTCTCACGCTTTCTCTGAAAACGTCTTCTTTTCTATCAAGTGCCTACTTCTGTATCTCCATTGCTGAACATGATGGCTTTCTTGAACCCTAACTCCAAAAGGCATGAAGGCTTGGGGAGATGGCCCAGTAGTTAGAGTTCAAAGTGCAAGAGTGAGGACTCTCAGAAAATGCATAGGATGGTGGTTGGGTGTGGATGCCTGTTTGTAATTCCAGTAATAGAGGAACCACAGAGCAAGCTGGCTAGACTGGCCATATCCTAGACCTCTGGGTTTGATTGAGAGACTCCGTCTTAATGAATAAGGTGGAAAAGTGATCAAGTGTGATTTCCAACACCAACCAGAAGCCTCTACATGCATGCTTACACATGTGCAAAACCATGCATATATGTGTACACCACAACCACATACACACATCCATGCATGCATCTGCGTACACACACACACACACACACACACACACACACACACACACATCAGATGAAAAATGGAAAAAGGGAGAAAAGCTCATGACCTTTTCCTTTCTTCTCTGTGTCACTCCTCCTGGAAGCTGCCCAAATGTACAGCTGCTAATTTTTGCCCAAACTTTACAGAAATGGGACTTGAGCTTCCTTCAGTGTCCATCTTTATAATCTTTTATTATTAAGACTTAGAGTCCACAAAAGGAAACCCCAAATTCCCCACAACACTACAATAAAAGAATATGAATTAAAAGCATTACACTTGTCTTCATGTAGATGTTATGTGACAGAGGCAGAGAAGTAATACACATATCCACAGAATTAAGTATAAATATCCAAGTAGGAGTCAGTTATTTCTCCATTTTCCAATTTTGAAAAGAGAATATTTAAGCATACTTTACTTTTCTTAGTTTTTAGCACAAATATAAATGTTAGTATATAAGAACAATCAACTCAAAAGTAAAGCAAAAATAGAAGTTGAAAAACGGCGATTTTTCTTGCCTTTGAATTATATTTGAGTTTGTTATTCTAGGAAACTCTTGTTCTATAGTTACACACAGAGAATAAATCAGAATTTAAGCTTCCTTGGCAAGTCTTGCTGCGACTGACAATAGCATGTGGCTGACATTTTATTTTACATTGGAGATACCACAATGAGAGAGCATAGGTAGGCATGTGTACAGTAGCATACACATTGGGTTTCTGTGCAGTCTCTGCGTTTCCTTAGGGGAAACAATCCTTTCTTGCACAGGCTAACCAAATCATTTGATGACATTAGACTCTTAAAAGACATTTCTCATTTCATGCAGAAATGTCACAACAGAGCAGATGCGTGTGCAAGGGTAGATAAAAAAATAAGAGAGAGAGAGCCAGCTCTGGAGTGGAGTGCCAGTCTTTCTCTCAGACAATCTTAGGTGCGGTATAACAAGAAACCACTAAATGTGGTCACAGGTGGGTATTTGATTGGAATTGCTCCTTTTACAAGACGCATCCACACTTCTTGCCCGTAGTTTAATTCAAATAAGGCATCCCCAGTCAAAACTCTATCACAGTGTATTTCATTGTCGGGGTTTTCAGACTCAAATCTAAGCTTGTCTACTCCATCAACCACCAAAAACCCTGAGATATGAGCACTGAATGACTCTATAGTGTATTTGAATATGTACACGCCAAGGTATGGAATTCTGAACTTGCCAGTCCTTGGGTTATATGAAGCGCCATAGTTGACGCTTAGATCATTGAACAGGATAGGACCGGGAGTTGTCATTCCGTGAGTGTGAGATACGAAAAACGCCACCATCGGAGCGTATCTGTAAGATCCTTTGGAAAAATCTGTTCAAGGAAAAAAACAAGGCAAGAGTTATTTTTTCAGGTTTTTATCTTGTTTTTCTTCCTATAGTTCTCAATTTATCTCGGTTGCCCAGTCTTTAGCACAAGCACCAAGCTGAACAATGCCCATGTGTCTGGAAACTCTCAGTCTCCCGGAGCCTGTTTCTCTGTTTAGATCAGGGTTGATTGTCACACCCCACACCTGTTTTGTAGAAATGCGTACATTTTATGTTCCCTAAAGATGGTGCGATTCAAAGCCCGATCATTAGAGGAGGCCAGAATGCCCTGCAGGGTGGGGAGACAGTTTCCACAGTCCTTTCTAGAGGCTGAAACTGAAGTAAAACGAAGCCTTGTTCATCAAGGAGAAGCAGGCAGCAGCAAGTTTTTGTGTAATTAATGCCATATACACTTAGGAAAGATTAAAAATGAACTAAAATGTACTTTTGAACACAGGAAACAGAAAGTCTGACTTGAAATATTCTGTGGCCACGAAAGATAATATATTTTAAATGTTGTACGCATTTTCTATTATAAAAGTCAGGAGTGCTACATTAAAATTTAATCTTCTTCTTCTTGTATATATGTACATTTGTATAGGCCATCGGTCGACTTTCAGGAGTTAATTCTCCCTGTTCCCTGTGTGATCTGAGCATCAAATTCAGGTGTCAGCTGCCTGCCAGTACCCTGTCCGGCTGAGCAGCCTCGGGGCCAGGAGTGCTGCACTTTCAGATGTGAAACTAACACCAATCTACAGGAGTGAAGAAAACAGGAAAAACAGGCTAAGAAGGCACAAACGGTCTTTCACAACTATTTCCTGCCTGTGTTTTTAGGTGACACTGCAAAGCAGAACAAGGTGAGGCTTGTACCTGGTGCTAGGGCGTTTTCTTCCTCCGTCTTCACAGTGCAGGTGTCACCCGTGAAAGGGTGCCGGCAAGCACAGGTGAAGCTGGCCGGCCCACTGATGCACGTGCCGCCGTTCTGGCACGGGAAGCTGCTGCAGCTGGAACGTTCATGCGCTCCTGGAAGGGAATCACAGCATAAAACGGATAATCTATTTCCATCTCCAGCAAGAGTTGTGCAGTAGAATAGTTGAAATGCTGAATTTGAAATAAGGAAAATGTGTCTTTAGCCTGAAGCCACTCACCAGTGTGGGCATGGGACTTCAAGCAGATAGCTCATTTCTGGCACTCATCAGGGTGGACATGGGTCCTGCGAAACCCTTATATCTGACCCCGTTGTGTGATGTAAAGATAATTCTGTGATCAATTGTATTTGAGTGTCTTAAACTTTGGAACAGACTATAACTATCCAAATACAGAACTATTTATATTTGAACTGGAAAATGCCAAGGGTAAGGTTTCAAATCATTAGAGAAGGAAGACACTTTTTTAATATTAAGGATGTATTATTATTTAAAACTTTAATGTGTTCATATGAACACATGAATGAATTTATGTGTGCCATATGTGTACAGATTCCTGCTCATGCCAGTGGAGGGACTTAGATTCCCTGGAAATGGAGTTAGAGGCAGTTGTGAGCTGCCTGGCACGGGTGCTCGGAATAGAACCAGCGTTCTCTGTAGGACTAGTAAGTACTCAGAGTCTGAACCATCATCCTTCTAGCTCTACCCTTTTTAACAGTAAAGGGGGGAAAAGGTCTTTTATATTTGATCATCTGAAAATAGAATCTTATTTTGAGAGTTAAAATTTTGGTAAGTGACAAATCAAGAGAAAAATCTTAACACACAAATTTAGTGACTCATATTTATCATTCATGAAAGCCTCTGATCATCAGACACAAGAACATTTTCACTTAAAAAATGGAAAATGGCTAATGAGATGAGCTGACAATTCACTGAACCCTGACAACTCTCTGTAGGTCTTTAAACACCTTTGACACTACTATGGATCATATGACTTACTATTATTAAGTAATAGTAAATTTAGCTATAATTAAATCATGTTTATATCAGGTAGAAACAGTTTAAAAATTCAAATACAAGGATCTGACAAAAAGGTCAAATGTTGATTGACAGTTAAATGGCCAGACCCCTTGACTGGAAAATTTGGCCGTACTCACATTAAAGGGCTCATTTACTTAGGTCCATACTTCTGGTCTGTGTACACAGAGGTTACTGCTAATAGGGTTTTTTTGTAATATTATTTTGATTTATTTTAATTTTATCTCAAAAATTAAAACCCTTTAATAGCCAGTGATTCAACTTGTCAAATAAATCAGAGTATATTGCTACAAAGAGAGAAAGAAGAGCAACTAAAGAATGTGGTACACCCTCAACATTCTTCTATGACTGTTGGGGAGCTTACAGTTCATGCAGTACACACAAAAGAAGTTGCTAGAGCTTCAAGTTACAATAGCAGGTATAATCATAATGCAAAATTATGTAAATTCAGAGAAAGTGCTGGGAGAATCATTCTTTACTTGCCACAGTTTTTGTTATGGCGCCACCTTGTGGCAGTAATCTAAATTTAAAATTCACTCATTTCAAATTTTGTGACTGTAGATCACTTAAATTTTGGAATTCCCCATGCCCCCAGCATACCCCTACTCTGTCTTCATATATAATGACTGGATTTTATATGTGAAGGAAATTACATTTTTGTGAGTCTGGCTTGTTTCACCGTGGTGACATCCAGCTTCATTTAGTTTTCTACATGCGACATATTTTTAATATTTTTACAAGTGAATAAGCTTCTATTGTATGTTCACAAAACATCTTTCTTGCATGTGTATGTGTGTTCAGGTGTGCTATTAAGTGCATATGTATACATGTGGAGATCAGAGATTGGTGTGGGGTGTCTTGACCACTTTCCATCTGATTTTTTGACATGGCCTTTCATTAAATCCGTATCTCATTGATTTGGCTACTTAGGCTGAACAATGAGAGCCATAGTCTTCCTGCCTCTACCTCCCAAGTTCTGGGATTATAAATGCAAGCTGCTGTGCCTGGCTATTTACATGAGTCCTGGGGATCCGAACTCAAGTCCTCATGCTTGTATGGCAGACACATTATTTACTGAGCCACATCCCTGACAGACAATATATTTATTTATCTATTAATCTTTGATGAGCAGGTAATGAGATTTTATATCTTGCTTATTGTGAATACCTAATAAATATGGATGTTCAAGTTGCACTGTATATGCCAATTCACTTGAATTCATACACACACACATATGCACACACATATATATATATACACAAAGTACAAAAATGTTTACACACATCCATATATGTGTGCATACATATATAGATAAAAATAAATGCATGTAGCTATATATACACAATTATATACATACAAAAAGCCACAAATGCACACACACATGCACACATAAAATACATGTAAACAAATGCACATACACACATACATCTATACTTGCACATACAGTTGCACACATACACTCACATATAAGACATATACACAGACATAAATGCTCACACATACACAACAACAGATGTACACACACAGTCAGATAGAGATGTGCAGAAGACTACTGAGATGCAGGGTGATTTTTAAATGTATTAGCACTGAAATTTACTTGATTAGATGTGGTATCAGAAAAGGGAACAACAAAACCTCCATGAAAGATGTACACCCTGGAGTTGTATGGCTGCATGAAATGAGGAACCTATATTTCTCATTTTTAAAACTGGGTGATTTGTTTTGCTTAATAATTGTTTTATGTAAAAAATCTGTTCCTCTATGTACATAAGCAACTTACTAAAACTGTGATCAAACTTCATGCCTGTATTACTTATTTTTTTTAAAGAGAATATATTAGTACATTCAATCATGCCAATCATTTTGGAATTTTCTTTACAGAGATTCTATAAACTACTTCTCCCATCTAGGAAAGTATTTAAACAGTTTAGGCAACATATTTTATGTATTACATTCAATGTATTTGAAGAAATGTTGTAAGCTGACCTGCATTTTTAGAACAGGTTCATGCCTTTAACCAGACATTCAGGCCTTTCGATTGCAGTCAGAGCTCATTCTGGAACTGAGCCCACTGCCTGATAGCTTGAAAACTCCCAGGGAGTCTCGATTGCTTGTTAAATTGTGAGCTCCTGACTGCAAAGCACTGGCTCCATTCGTTTTGACATCCCTGACCTAACTCCATGATTAACTCTTGGGAGACTGCTCACTTAACAAACTTCACTAGCAATGAGTAGATTACACAACAGAGTTGCAGGACAATGAATTATTTCTGAAACTTGATAAGCTCTATAATTCTAGCTTTCCCAGGTGATAATGTCAACCTCACCTGTAGACTCGGTCTGTAAAGACACCAGACCTATTCCAGGGAGAAAAAAAATCAAGACACTATGAAATGACGACTTTCTCTCATTGCTACCAATTCCACTCACTTCTTCAAGGCTAAGACTTCTGCTTCGTGTTCGGTGTCCGGTGTGCACACTCAGCTGTCATTCTCCTGCCCCATTACTTTCGGAGATGGTGCTCTCGTCTCTCAGCATTACTGAGCCTGTTGCCCACGCTGCATCCCGATCTTTCCGAGGAGTCACTAATCTGCAAGATGGGGTTCAATTCTGCCTACTTGAGCACCTGAACTTTATCCTTTTACTGCAGCAGTTCAAACCTCTTGTGAATTGCTTAATCGGACTTCTGCCCTGTGATTTCTAATCACCTGTCCGCAGCATCAGCTTCCAAAATTTCTTTCTTTTTTTTTTCCTTTTTTCTTTTTTTTGGTTGCACTCTTTGCCCCACTTGCTACTTAAGGTATTTCTGGCCTTCAAGTTTTGTGACTCACAGTTTAAGATGTAATATCCATGATACCTAGTACTACATACATTATACCAACTGAGTCTTGATGGTAGAAATTACAGTGACAATTGATAGTTGTCCCTTTTGAAAAGATTTCACATATTCTTCCAATGCAAAATAAGTCGTAGGTCTTATGTAGCTTTGCATCTGTCTAAAATTTTATCACAGCAAGTCGCTTGTACTCTGATGCTACTGACAGCCTCTAAAAGTCTACCTCAACTTGTGTGTTTCTGATTAGTACTGTCAATAACTAAAGTTACTATACTTGACTTGTCTGTGGAAACTGTGCCTTGTTTTATTTTGTGTGAATGTGTCAGTGACCCAGGCCTGCGGTGAGAGCATGTTCACATTTATGTTGTGTGTTTAGCTAATCAATGCTAAAATATGTCATGGCACCCTGTCAGGGATTGGGCCTCACAGACCAGCAAGCATGGTTAATAACAGTATGGCAGTTGAAGTTACTCGTAGTTTGCTACAACTCTACTTTTATACATCCCATGACTCAGATTGTTCTTCTTTATTTCCATAGCACTTTAAAATGGTTAGGAGTTCAATAATCAATTTGTTATGGAATTAGCATAGAAAGTGAACTCTGAGAATGCAATTTAGTCACCTTCCCTGTTGCTACAATTACCTTCCCTCAATGACTGCCCGATGCTGTATGTGTCTCGTATTGAACTTATCACACTGGACGGTAATTGCTCACGTGTCTTTACTTCCCTGCTTAGGAAGCCAGGGCTCACAGTTACCTTCTTAGCCACATCGCCATGAATTCACCGAATGTGTGACATACGCGAAACGGCAAAGCTTTAAAGGATGAATGAATAAGTTAACGGAAGTTTGAATTGGTGCTTAGTGCTTTATCCAAATTCTGTCTTCACACTTTCACAAAGAGCACCGGGGTGTCATGCAGATAAGAACAATTAGTAGAGCGGTTTTACCAACTCAACGCTTTACTATCTTGTGCAGGGAGCATGGCTAATCTTTTAATGCTAATTTCCCTACCCAGAGCATGACTAAAATTAATTTTCTATTGTCTTGGGATAGTTCACGAATCTTGAGCTTGGCATTTTGAACTCTAATATGCACTCCAGTTGGGTTTTTTCTCCATCCTATTATAACATTGCATAAAGGATGGTGGTAATTTGCACACATTAGCGAGCTCGTTCCGTTCCAGAGCACCTTGCCCTCACAAACACTCGCACTTTGTGGCTGTGACTGCCTGCTCCCCGTGTGTGCTGCTTGAAGACAGGCACTGATTTGATGCTACACTCCATCTACTTCGTTTTTTACAGCACTCAATCACAACTTACTCAGTCAGAATTTCACAGCGGAACTAGCACACTGTGTTCTGCTTTATTCTTGCTTATTATATACACAATAGATTGTGTAAGTTAGAGAACATGGTTATATGCACAAGTTATTATTATATTTTACTTCATGATTTTACTGTATGCTTCTGTTTTAGCATAACTATCTCACTTTTAATTTTTTTCATTTAAACAAGCAGTTCTCAGTCTGTGGGTCATGACCCATCTGGGAGTACAGTGGCCCTTTCAGAAGGGATCACAAAGCAGATATCTTGAATATGAGATATATACTTTATGTTTCATAACAGTAGCAAAATCACAGTTATGACGTTATGAATAACTAAAATAATTTTATGGTTGGAACCACCACAACATCAAAAATTGTATTAAAGGATTGCAGCATCGGGGAGGCTGAGAACCACTGATTTAAACAATAACATTGTACCGAGCCAGTAACTGTGATCCCTGCCCATGACATAATAGAGTTTCAAAAGGATTAGTGGGGACCCGCCCTGGCGCTTCTGGCCAGTTTCACAGCACGCAGGTGAAAGCAGTCTGGCATTCACTGTGTGATTTTTGCTGCTAGGTGACTGCTCGCACGCTCACCTTTCTTCATATCTCACCCCGATTCCAGTGATGACAAAACCTTCTACTCTCATACTTACGGGCACAAGTCAGTGTCATTCTGCTTCCCCATTCGTTATATGAAACTTAACCTTGCATTACTGTAGAAATAGTTCACATTCCCTTCCTGACGAGTCTTGGAAGTGTCAAGGTGCATGTTTATATATAACATTTTAATTTATTCAATTACTTATATTGGGCTCTCTAACATATTCATGTGTAGAAATTTTTTTCTGTCATTGCTGCTTTTTCTTAAAAATGTTAATTTTTATAATTGTTTTTCTTTCACATAATATCTGTTGATAATATTTTTTTGGCTTTCCTTTTTTGTAACCCCTCAAATGTTGTTTTAAAAAATATTTAATTCTACCTGCAATCTAGGCTATCAAGAAAACTTTTGGAATCCATTTATCTGTATTGTGCCCAATGCTGGGGTCACTGGCGTGTACAATTATGCCTCTTTGTTTTGTGTGGCTGCTGGGGATTCAAACTTAGGTTTTTATGTTTGTAGAATAAGTACCTTTACCCAATGAGCTATCTCCACAGCTCTAGAAGTTCAAATTAATACTTCAAACTAAGTAGTGTAAAAAGAATTTTCTTGGTGTTGACTAACTTTAAAAAGGATGTGATAATCAATACATAAAATACAATGCTATTTTGCCGTATGTCAAATGAAACATTGTAATTAATGAGCAGCAAAAATATACTTATTGCATTTGGTGTAAAAAGCCATTAGTAATCAAATTTTCTTCCAAGTCTTGGTGTCAGAGGAGTTTACTGCTGTGAAAACTGCTGATTCTTGCTTGAGCAAACATGCAAACCCAGTTAATGGGTAGATAAATACAGCCAACTGTTCCATCTCTGTGCTCTCTCTCTCTCTCTCTCTCTCTCTCTCTCTCTCTCTCTCTCTCTCTCTCTCTCTCTCTCTCTCTGTCTCTCACATCATCAGACCAAATACTACAAACTTGAGTTCAGAAAATGACCATTGAATGCATGGGTTTTAGACTAGTCATAGACCTCCTGGTATGAAGGATTTGTTAAACCTGCCAGCCTTCCCGCTTCATCTGTCGCCAGTCTCCACAGGAAGGGAGATAATAAAGAAGGTGAGGGGACACTTTTAATTCACAAGAAGTCATGAACAGAAACTTGTTCATTTAATATTCTCTTTAACTCGGATATGTTTTATCCATAGGAACAGTGGAAGTCATTCCTAGTAGATAGGCCTATAACCAGGCCTATCTAATGACACAAAGACTATCTTTAATGCTTCTATGCACATAAAAGAGTTAATGGATCTTGAAATAAGAAGTGGTCTCACAGAAAGATGGTTAGGGAGAGGCAAATGAGTAAAATATATTATGAATATGCATTATTTTTTAAAAAAAGTCATAGTGGAAGCTGTTATTCTGTATAATCAAAGCATAAAAAGAAGGTTGGTGTGAAGGAAAAGAGAGGGTAAAGACACACATAACTGAAATTGAGAAGTTGCACCATCCTTAAAACTTGCTTTGTGCTTACAATTTGGTTTTTGAAATGCAGGATTGTTCCTGCTGAGCAACTGTCACTTCAGAGAATGGGTTTCTGTACCTGTTAAGAACAGCATGCCTGCCTGACATGGGAGCTAAGGGGCTTCTCTGCGAAGAGATATGGTGCACATATTATAACATCTTTCCCTATTCCATTAAAGAGCACAAAGACATTGGCCTCTTCATAATGGAAGCACAAAGAAGCCTATTCATTAATTTTCTGAGTCTTTCCTGAATTTTTTGCCATACCTGGTCTTTTTTTTTTTTTTTTAAATTATACTCCATTTTAGCTGTGGATACAACGAACTCCAAAGACTGTAGTGATTCCAGGGATCACCAAATGTGTGTGGTTTTCAGACTGTCTAAAATAAACAACAACTTCTGAATTCAATCAGCCTTTGTAACTGAAGTGATTTAAAGTAGCTACTTTATACAGAGGTCACCTTTGCCAAATATATCTTATCTTAAGGTGCACTTAAAAAATCTTATTTTAAGTAATATAGAAAATCATACCAATAGAAAATTCTCTTGAAGAAAACCATTCTTTATAGACTTTGTAAAGCACTGAGAATGTAACTCACTGAGAGAACACTTTCCTGTCTCTCACAGGGTTTGGAGTTCGATCCCCAGCACCACAAGAAAACAAGAAGCATGTGTAGGTCCTTTCTCATTGCTTAACAATGTGCAGGATTTTGCACAGTTAAGTCATTATGCTTTTTAGTCTGTACTTTTTCACATTATGTCACAAGGTTCATCACACACACATACACACACACACACACACACACACACACACACACACCACATGCCCATGCTGAGTTTCAAGCAATGACTTTTTGAAAGACAGAAGCTGTTAGAAAAAAGAAAAAGAAAACAGCAAGATTAAAAATTCAATCCTGAATTTCTAGTGATAAAAGAAAATAGACATCAAACACTGGGTGAAATAATAAAAATGTAAGCAGTTGAACAGAGCTAAGAGAATTGCATCACATAATCATAACTAGATAATGGGCTACAGGCAGAGCATTTCCTTGATCTAGAAACTAAACTTGTAAGGTGGTCCAGTTATTTTACAGATGATTTACAGTTTCAAACATACGTTACATTACAAATAAATGTGTTACTAAGAAAGGTCTGAGCCCTGGTTCTAAATTCAGCACCCAGTAGTTATCACAACTGTATGCAGTCACAAGCGCTGGAAATGTGTGAGCAGTGAAAACAGGTCAGGATTCATGAGGCTTTCCTCCTAATTTGCTTTATATTCACGAGACGGATGAGTTTGGAAAACTATGTTGGCATGGTGCTGAATATTCTGTACACTGAAGTCTTCCTCAGTGGAGTACAGGAACAATCACGGATAAAAGAGGTTTGTAACATGACTCTATGCTTAAACAGTGGGGAGTGGAGACCACAAAGTCTGCTCACTCCACAGTGATATTGCAGAGTTTGTTGCCCTTGGGAGGGCAAACAGCCAGTCTCTCTCCAGGGACCAGTCAGCCAATTGCTGTGCAAACAAACCTTCAAACATGAAATTACAATGCATAAATCTTTGATATCTATCTGAGTATTGTATAAAAACAAATCAAGTGTTTAGAAACTAAGCCAGAATAGCTTCTCAACAATGGCCTGGTAGATACCATATTTAGCATAACTGAATGCAGGCTTTTCCTTTTTCTATAACAGGTTAAGGCAGATTTCATGAATAACTCATGAGACTTTCAGTAACTATCCTGTGGTCAGGTCACAGGAGAGTCAAACTGAAATCAGTATCAAGATTTCAGCCGTATCAATGGAGGTCTTGGATGTCAGTCTTTGAATACTTAATAAAGGAAAGTCCCAGGAATTTGAGCTTTGGCCACATGGAATGCTCAGTGGCAGTCATATTCTGAAGAGCATGAGAGGCAGGGAAGAGAAGCATAAGGGAGAAGGCATAGGAGTACATTCTCCCATCTCTGGGTGAGGATCGAGGATGGGGCCTGAGGCAGTAGATCAGGGAACCTGATACCTGGAGGATACTTTGGTTATTCGCTAGCTGTTCCTGGTTCTTCAAAAGAGAATGATAATACCTGTCTTGTGGGCATTGTTGAATGAAGCAACATATCTAGTACATCTACAAAGTCTGCAGTGAGTGAATGTTAATAGGGTCAGGCTTCAAAATAAGTTATAATCTATTAAAATTGATATATAGATTATTCTCACAAATTATACTCTTGTAAATATTGCTAAAAGATAAATAATATGATAAAGAGGTTTCAGAAATAATGGTGTTATCCTCTGGTTTTAGTTATGCAAAAGAAAATGTAGTTCTGGGTGTTTCCCTACAATATCAAAAGTCAAAGGACACTAGGCAGTGGTGGCACATGCCTTTAATACCAGCACTTGGGAGGTAGAAGAAGACAGATCTCTGTGAGTTCAAGGCCAACCTGGTCTACAGAGTGTGTTCCAGGACAGCTAAGGTTAAACAGAGAAACTTTGTCTCTAAAAACAAACAAACACAACAAAACTTGTGCTTGTATGTCTGCACTTGTGTATCAGAGCATGTGCCTGTGAATGAACCAGAGGTTGGTGTCAGGATGTCTTCCTCAATGGCTCACCATCTTACTCTTTGAGGGTTCTGCATCTCTTGAATGAATCTGGAGTTCACCATTTCTGCTAGACTGATTGGTGAGAGAGAGCTCCAGAAACCTGTTTGTGTCTGGCCCTGTCTGCTGCCATTACAGATGATCATAGCCATGCCTGGCTTTTCCCAGGAATTTTAAGGATCTGCACTCAGGCCCCAAGGCTTTCATGGCAGACACCTTACCGTCCGGTAAGCTCTGGCCCCTCAGGTGCTTTAGCTAGCATCCCTGATTTTGTCATCTTATATAGTCCTTACTTGTTCAGTGTTCACGGAATGCCACCAATTTATAGCCCACAGCAGGAGGGTCGGGTTGACAGGTGAGCAAATGACATTGGCTTGAAAGGATCCCAGGCCTTAAACAGTGAATTCATTGAAAGGGATTTCCACATTGACTGCACTTGGAATTGTGTCAGTGTGTCTTTATTGTATTGGCATTATTATTTTTGTCTTGACTGAGATGCCATAAAGAAGTTTTTGTTATTAACTTTCATAGATAAGAATATTAAATTTGGTTGAAAAGTAAATAAATGCACAGGAAGGAATTTTATCAAGGTCCCATCAGAAAAACAAAATTCAGAGCTGTGTTATTTCCTGTCAGGCCCTTAATCAAATTAATCACGCAAGTGAGAGCAGTCAGCAACATCTGACTATCCTCTCATGCCCTGTTTCAAAACTCAGAATGTGCTTCTCTCTTCTGTAAGTGAACCGCCCTGGGCTGTGAGCATAGCATTTCTCACAGTGATGCACTGTGGTACATTTTTCCTCATGACCTTAGGAAATTACCTACTGCAAACCAATCATTTCAGCACAAGAAACAGATGCAGAGGGGTGAATTGTCTTACCTTTCCTCCTTCCTTCCTTCCTTCCTTCCTTCCTTCCTTCCTTCCTTCCTTCCTTCTTTCTTTCCTTCCTTCCTTCTTTCTTTCTTTCTTGGCAGGGTTTCTCTGTGTAACTGTTCTAACTGCCCTGGAACTAGTTCTTGTAGACCAGGCTAGCCTTGAACGCACAGAGATCCACCTGCCTCTGCCTCCTGTGGTGAGATTAAAGGCGTGCGCCACCGCTGCCAGCTTGTTTTTCTTTTTTAAGGTTATTGACTAAAGTAGAGACTCAGTGCTACAGTGAGGATCAAGACCTGAATCTTAGGTCTTCACTTCTTCCCCTGCTCCTATTTTCTGCTGACTACACCCTCACAACAGTTTTCACGGCTCCTTTCAACCATCTCTTTTTACTTCTTCCCCTCACTGTATTGGACCATATTTATTTAGTACTGTCCTAACTTGTGTCCTAGTGTTGGTCTGTTTGACAATGATTGGCACTGCAGCAACTTCATACTTCTGCATCGCATATTCACTGCAGCCAACTCATTGCTCCGAGCTTTCAAAGACATCTCACTCTTTGCTAAATTGTAGCCAAGTAGATTTTTTTCTTTACATCCATCCCTTTCTGAAGTCTACTCAAATCTGATTCCTGAATGGTCCCTTCATTCAGTAATTTGAGAGACATTTATTGAGTATTTATTTCATATTTTACCCACTAAAGCTCAGATTAATTTATGGTCTAAATTTCTAGCTATATGGAGAGATGTTTCGTAGAAGAATGTTAGCTTATTTTGTAATGGTCTGGTTAGATAGAGTGGAAATGTGTAGACAGGATATCTATTAAAGTTTAGCTGCACATTGACATCTAACTTACGTTCAATCAGACATAACAGAGTGCATCAGTTACTTTACATTACTTTACCTAGCCCAAGCATGAGTATGTGCCTTCCCTGCGTCCAGTCTGGCTATGAAATAGGATCTACCCAATAGCATGTAACCTATAGCATGAAAGAGGCTCAAAGTAGTTTTTCAGTTCCAGCTTACCAGGATGTGGAATGCTGTCTGTGTTTCTTTGCGTCCGGCCTATCAAGATGGTCGTCACGTTCACAGATTTCTTAAGTGCGTTGGGTTTCTTCTGAAGTTTTACCTGCTTCTGAGGCTTGACAATATTTGCCAGACCATCAGACACTAATCGATCAACACTCCAGGTTAAATTAGATAGAACAGCTTGAGTTTTTATTTTAACAATTGATTCCACAAGTTCCGTCATACTGTCTCTCAGGGGACCTTCGGTCCACATAGGTAAGGGAGCACTCTGTCCAAAAGTGCTAGCACAAGCATTGCGGCATGCCATTGAAAGCTCATGAACAGTTTTGTTAAGCAAAGAGAAATTCACTGAAAGATAGATAGATTTTGCTTCCAGTGCCTTAAATCTGGAATTTAATACCTTCAACTGAAGATCAGTATCTTTCTCATTTGATAGCACACCACCTTTTTTGAATGAAATGTAGTAAGGTATGAGTGTCTTGGTCACTTTAGATTCAACGCCTTGCAAACGAGTTTCAAACTCTTTGGCAGTCTTTGTTGCTGAGAGTATATTTTCTTCTAAATTACTCATGTTTTCCTGACATTTTTTCACCTGGGAAGAGGTTTCATTGAACATTTGATAAACCTTTTGAAAATTTAAATGGCTTAGTTTCTCATTTTTGGGCAGAGCTGAAAGGGCTTTAGCAATTTGCAAAACAAAATTATACTTCTGATTGTCATTGACTAAAGTCTGAATAGAATCATTCAGTCGCCGGAACTCAGAAATGAATGACAAAATGGATTCTACATTTTGGTTACACTCACAAACCTTGGGATTATCTGACCTAGCACTTAAACTCTCCTTCAACACATAGTTATCTTGAACAAAATCGATGGCATTGTTTATGACAGTCATTGTCTTATTTAGGCCATCTTCTGTTTCTAAAACATGGTTACCGATACGTCTTTCCAAGAATTCGTCCCGGCTCTGCACTTCATTTCTGAGTAAGTTGTGTCTTTTTGTAAGTTCTTTAGTAAGAACGTTTAGGCGATTGATAGCCGCGATCAGGTTCTGTAGCTCTCTGCGCGTAACCGCGGCTTCCTTTGGTTCGTGTATAACCGGCTGTCGAATCGGCGACCTCTGCTCCAACAAAGGCTGGAGGATCTCCATGTCATATGTTAGATCATTCAGCTGCTCGCTTATTTTATCCACCTTGTTGTCCATGGGAAAGATAACCTCAGACAAGGTTTGGTTTAGCACATGCAGATTCTCCTCTGTGTCCTTCAGTTGATATTTAAAGTCGTGCCTGCATTTAGATACCATTTCTTCACATTCTCCCCTGACTGACTCTTTCTCCATCTCCAAAAGAATGGTGAGGTTTCTGATCTTGCTTTCTTGGACACGCAAATCACTGAGCATCTGTAGCAGCATCAGCCCGTGCTTGCTTGCTGTCTCATGGAGCACGGAGAGATATTTAGTGACGTTACTGCTGCTTGATTCCTCAGAGACAACATTCTCCATTCCTGATGCTTGCTGAACTGATAACCGCTGTGTGTGCGCTTCCTGCATTTTGGAGAGAGTTTCATTGAGGGTTTGCTGGTACAGAACTAGTTCTGAGTGCCCCTGTTCTACCGCTCCTTCCAAGTGAGCCTGCTTTGCTTCTAGCTCCCTGATCGGCTTCTCACAGGTCAAGGCCATTTCCTTCCTGACATTCGTGATGTTGTTCTTTAGGTCAGTGATATCCTTCCATGTGGGTTGATTTTCTTGTGTTAAAGGACGTTTTTGCTGGGCTGTTACTGAAACCAAGGACGCGTTGACTTGGAGAACTGCCTGCCTGGTACTTTCCAGGTCCTCTGACAGACTTGACACGGTCTTGAAGAGCTGCGCGATCGTTTCCTGCATGTCGTCCTGGAAGGCTTGAAAGTGTTCTTTCACTATACTCCTTAGCAGATCATCAATGCTTTTTGATTTTAGAGCTAAAAAGAATAAGATAAAAAATAGAAAAAAACACACAGTTTTAATTAAAAAGACGTATTTGTGAAAAGGCTAAAATTCTAACACCAAACACTAACTACATGTACTAGTGAAAGTAATTCTCCCCTGCATATATTTATGACATTAATTTTTTTCTAGTATTCTTAAAAGATAACCACTTCTTTGACTGGCAAATATGACATGGAAAATCAATTACCATGTAGAACACACTATCACTATAAGCCAGTGGTTTTATGGGCAAATGGCAAACAGGAAATGCTATTGACTCCAGTGACACAGACTGCTCGACAGCAATCCTAAGCCTAGTTCTGAATGAAAATAAATCATGCTGGAGTTTTTGTCTGAGTATGTTCCTGTTGTTAGTATATAACTGCATCGTCAACTGACTAGGAATTAAAGGCAGCACTTACATTGTGAACTCATGAATGCTAATAAATCAGAGACAAACCTTAATAACTTGAAGGGAAATGTAGATATCCATAAGACTTAACAATGCCTTACAAAAGCAAGTACTGAAATTACTATTCTTTACAAGATGAGTGAGACATTTTAAAATATGAATTTAAGACATGCTAATAATATGACACTAATTTTGGCCTAACAAGAGGAAATCGCCAGCAGTAAACACTTAATAGTTTTTCCAACACTTGAAATGCACCTGGTAACATGCTGAGGCTGTGTGAAACAAAAAAGAAAGAAGGAAAAAGAGGAAGGAAGGAAGGAATGAAGGAAGGAAGGAAGGAAGGAAGGAAGAAAGAAAGAAAGAAAGAAAGAAAGAAAAAGAAAATTGAGGAAAGAAATGGGAGAGAAAGAGGTAGTAGAAGAAAAAGAAGAGGATGGGAAGAAAAATGGTCTGGATTATTTAAAATGACTTAAGTAGAAAGTGAATACTTGAAAAGTCTAAAACAAAACCAAAACAAAAACCAATCAAACAAACAAAAAGCATTATCTCATACAGAAATAATAGGAACAATAAAGCATATAAAACATATACTTATAAAGTCTAGCTAGAAATAATGGTAAATGGAAGAGCTGCTCATTAAAGTTTACTTGACTTTGTTTCATGTGACTTCAATGGCATTCTTTTGTCGATGTTATTGACATTCAGTTTTAAAGGTTTTGGATTATACTATAGTTATATCACCCCCCCCTTTTATGTCTTCCTTTTGCATCACCAACATCACTCTTTTCTAGCAACTGTGATGGACAAGTGGGCTCATTCTAACAATGGCTAAATACAAGTTATGCTGTAACTAGGTACAAAATGCCAGTTCAAGTGAGTATTACAAAAATATGTTTTGAAACACAATTTCCAAGTATTTTTAAGTTACATATTTTAAATTACCTCATTAAAAATATTCATTTTTTATTATTTAATTTAAAGTAAAGATTCAAAGTGGCAGGAGAACATGTCAATGAATAATTTTTATTTTACTCTTACCTTTTAGAAGAGGTTGAAATTCCTTGCCTTTGTCTTCACCAATTTTCCCTTCCAGGGAGAGGTATGCATTCCTCATGTCCTCTGTGGCCAGAGAAACATTGTCCACTTTCTTCTGCAAAAATGTCAGCTTCATCGCCTGCTGGCTCATTTGCTCTGCCATTTTTTGAATCACAGCTGCATGTAAAAGAGAGAGATTTAGTACCATTAAAATAATAGATGTAACACCTGTCAAAATGTATCGTGTATAAAGACAGTTCAAGTACACCATACACTTATAGATTTGAGAATACAGACCACGTTTCCTCCTCCTCAGTGACTTCCCCTACTGCTAAGCCTTTCAGTCTATCTATCTATCATCTATCTATCTATCTATCTATCTATCTATCTATCTATCTATCTATCTATCTATCTATCTATCTATCATCTATCTATCTATCATCTATCTTTCTATCTATCTATCTATCTATCATCTATCTATCATCTATCTTTCTATCTATCTATCTATCTATCATCTATCTATCTAATATCTATTATCAAATGCATGTATCTAATACATGTATGATATTTGTGCATACATATATATATACATATATATATATACACACACACACATAGATCCTATATGTGAGTTTGTATAAATATAGTTTTCATGTGTGAGAGAAAACATGATGTTTTTCTTTCTAAATCTGTATTTCTCTTAACATGATGATCTCTTGCATTTAAAAAAAAGAGATGTCTTTAATTATCATTTCTCAGTGGGGTGCTTTGCTTTGTTTATCAAAATCTATGCTACTATTGAAGAGATGTTATTGGCACTAACTTCATTTTGGGGCTAAAGTTAAGTCTGAGATGGCAAAGTACTGTATAGGACAAAAAACCCATCCCAGGTTGACTTTTGATCAATACAAGGTCTTATGTGTACAGCCATTTCCCCAAGTTATCAGCACACCTTTGTGGTGTCTTATCAGTCAAAACAGCCTTCCCAGCTCTTTTAACTCAGTCGAGCTGCTCCTTCTACATCAAACAAAAGCTGAGCTTGATTTTGGAAAACTGGTATGTTCCCTGGATGTGTGATTGTAGCGTCTTTAGTCTCCTGGGTTTGTGCATGGATTTTTTTTCCCCACACTGCTTAATATATATCTTTTCCATTTGGGAACCTACATTCTAGTGCAGTTTCTCCAAACAATTAGCAACCATATAACAGGATTGAGAAGTGTGTTAATCCATCACCACTGAAATGGTATTGACAATTATTGGGTTGAAGGTGACAGTAATTAAGACCTGGGTCGCAACAGTCTTGCTTCTGCTGTTGCTGGGTCTGCTGGGCTGTTCCGTGGTCAACAGCTGTGTGACTTTCAGCCTGGTTACTGTGTGCCAGTTGCTGCTGTTCTTCAGCTAGACAGAAGCAGAGAGAGTATTCAGTGTTAGCATTGGAAGGGGCTCCTGTTTCCAGTCCTGAGTGATAATGGGACTGACGTTCATTTTCCTGTGTACTGAAGCGTGGTGATGAGGCTGACTGCAGAGCAAACTGTTCTGCCCCATTCATGGGACAGGGTAATGCCGCATGCAGTTAGAGGTTGGGGTTCTAATTTTGCCTTGGAAAAAAGAATTATTCAAAATCCATGTGGGAGAAAAAAAATAGACAGAAGCCTTTGCAGATGCAGCCTACGAAACTGAGTGGATATTACAATCCATTATGGTAAAAGCAACAGCAGCCCTGTAAGGGGACTGATGTTTCAGTAATGCATTTCCCAACTGGTGACTGCTGGAAGGAGTGAAAGCTGCATGTTCCTTACAGCAGGACACCAAATCAGCTGCTTAATAAACAGTGCATTTAAGCAGTTGTTCCAAGATTAAAAAAATAATGAACACATGGTTTCTGATAAACTAATGGTAAAATTAAACAATTACAGGTATATCTCTAGGGCAATCAACCCATAAAGTCAGTGACAATCCATAAAAACCAGAAATTCTTGTACCTATATTTAAGGAATACCATGTCTTACAAATCAAATAATTTAAATGTCTATATAATATTTCTCTGGGAAAACAATTTTGAGAGAGTCATTTGCAATATTAAACACTTCAGTAATACATGCTTAAATTATAGACTTTGAATGAACACATTTGATCACTGGTGCCTACACACAGACATATGTAAATACGTGTTTGGTGTCTAGCTGGACTTCTTTCCCTATGAAATTTTGTGTCAATGAAACGGCAATTGAGCTGCATGTCAATGACCCCTACGATGCACATGTGGCCTTGCTGACAATCTTTACGCTTTCCTGCTCCTTAAAACATGCTGTAGGTTTGCCATTAATTGGGGTTTGTCTCCATTATTAGACTGAATTCTGCCGTGCTGTTCTTTAAGGACTTGGGCTAAATCAATGAATTTCCAATTGTGTAGAGTTTGTTTTGATGTCCCCTCCCACCAAAACCGATGAGTTATTTAGGAGAAGAAATTGTTGCAGAGTTTTGAGACAAGAACAATGGTTTGAGAATTAGGGTAAGGAGTGAAAAGTATTAATCCCCTGTGAGGCTCCAACAATAATGTTCTTTGGGTGTGAATTCAGATCAATTCATGCAAAGATATCTCTGAAATAACAGTGCAGCTCTCCTGCCATGGTTCCTTTGTGGGTGGAATAATAAAGTGTGTTTCTAACAATTGGCATCTATGCCCACTCAAGGGCATAGCTAAACAGTAAAGCAATGGTTTGCAAATTGGAGTCACTCCTGTGACCATGAAAACATTCTCTGGGAAAATTTAAACCTATAGCTTCAGAACCCTACCCTGATTTAAGAAATTTCTGCGTGGAGCATCCATCCCTCTTTTACCAAGATGGTCACATGATTCTGTGCATGCTAAAGCTTGTGAACCACTGAAGTAAAGCAGCATGATCGATATTCCTCTGCAATCTGACCTCATCCCATTCCCTGTTTCTCTGGGCAGTGAGGAGTGTCCAGACCATAGATTGTAAATACTAATGGCAAGATGAGCAAATGGGTGTAATAGGACTACAATAGCTTGTCCATCTCCTTACTGCAGACTTTCTGGAGTTTGACCACAGAAAGAAAAAGCATTAGTCAATTTAAAAGTGAGTGAGACAATGTGTTGGAGTTAAAGCAGAGTGGTCAGAGTGGTCAGTGCCATGGCAGTGTGACACAGGCTAATTACCATAGAAACTTCCCCACTCTCAGCTTTTTATACATATCTTGCATCTTAGTTGCTGCTTTTTACTGTTTTAGAGTGCTATTGGGTTTTTTGTTTCTTTAATTTTATTATAGATAGAAACTAGAAGTCTTTATGAAGTCTTTGTGACTTGGAGACTAAACTATTGCTGTTGTTCCAATTCTTCTCCCAGGGCCATTGCTCATTGGACCTATGCTGGGCGATTGGACACATATGTATTTAAAAATTTCAAGTTGTTAGGTGATTTTGATTCATGGCTCTGGCTAGATCCACTAATTTAGAAAAGAATTGAAAGATTTTCCACATCTAATACAATTTATTGATACGAGGCAGAATTTTTTCTATATTCACAGTAAAACTGAAATACAAAAGTCAGTCTTCATGCTTCTTAAATAGGATCCTAGTTATGGCTAGAACATGCTTTAGAGGTATGGTTTATTACAATCTAACGGTGAAAACCATGTGCTCATCTTTCCGTAAAGAAGTGGGCCATTATAAAAAGTGGCATCGGCAAGAACTGCTCAGGATTCCTCAGTTCTCTCATGTACTCATCGTCATTCTCTCTGTGATTTAGACAATAGGGCCGAGCAAATGGATTATGGACCATAAAAGAAGCTGTTGCTGTCTCCCTAGCGGTCACATCTAAAATCTACTGATGGCTCAAAATTCCTCCGACATAGACTCCTCCCATTCTGCACCCAGGCTGTCAGTCTTCCTTCCTACATAGCTGGCTTTGTGCTCCACACTACAGATTCTAGTCAGGATGAATTAATGTGTCTTATCAGTTGTCAAAATACTGAACCATGCTTTTCATAAAATACACAATAATACCGTATAACAACTTACATAATTAATCTTAAAACTATGATATTAGTTTATTTCAAGTTGACTATGTATATGTGATAAAAGATATATTCTTCAGGATGTATGATGAATAGAACTCCAACCCAGCACTATCTAAAAAATATTTCCTATGTCACATAATATAATTATTATAAAATAGGATATCATGACATATCAATTTTATGCCCCTACTCTTTGTGGAATAAATATCTAATGAAATGAAAAAAATAAATGTTTAGGAAACCAAAAGTCAATTAAAAACTAAAATATTATTAATGAAATGAATATCTTTCATACATAAATCTTAGATATTAACTGAACTTTTAGAAGTTATTTAGTTAACAACTTTTAGAAGTTAACTAAAATCCAAAAGTCATGAATTTGACTACAGTTAATAGTTTTATCTCCGAAAACTGGAAGGAAAAACATTTTTAATATTATTAATAATATAGTCATATATAGGAACATTCAAGAAAAAAATTCTATGAATGGTGATTATAAGAATATAGTCAATCCAGGTGGTGTACAGCTGTATTTGGAGTGTTTGATAGGATGGAGCAGGAAGATTAACAAGAATTTCAGGCCTTTCTGGTTAAAGAACAACTCTGTATATAACAAACAAACAAAACACCATTGATGTAAAACAATGGAAAAGAGAGTACACTGGATATTCCAGACAAATAGAGCGATAGAGCAGAAATAGAACGTCATCCTGGAGACCCAGAGATAGCTTCAGAGAGAATCCTGCTGCTGTCAGTCACCGTGTCCAAACATCTTAGATGGGGACAAGATGGCCATGATGTCAGCAAGCATCTGAGCATAGTCGTGCTGGGTTCATATATATGCGCCACATTTCCTGCAATGCAGCAAACACACAGACGAGGCACAGAAAGACAGAGAGAGCTTGTGCAACAGAGTCAAACATGAAACACTGGAAGGATTTTGGGGCTTTAGTAGTAATCTTTGGGGCCAAGGTTAAGAAGGCATTTTATAAATTATTCTCCTTGTGAATAATTTTACATATATACGATATTAAAACACCTATATTTGAAACAGATGATATTTGGAATACATTATTCAAGACAGCCACACAAATATTATATGAAACCAAATATAATGTGATCAGTTGCTTGAGAAAATGAAATCTTTTCTAATAAATTTATATTCAAATTAAATGTATGTGACATAGCTATAAAGTTAATAAATGTTCCTTTGTTGATGTTGCCCCAACTATGACTAAATGGTGCTTCCACAGCTCTAAGAAGAAACTACATTTGTGATTGCCCTAGGTATTTTCCTGATTTAATATCAAGGAAGATGAACAACATTTAAAAGCATGCAGCTTTTATAGATTGCAAAACATGAATGTTACCACTTTTCTTAAAATGGTTGTTCTTAGTTTAGAACAAGACTTCCAGAGCATCAACACTAACAGACATTACAGATGTACAAAGAACTTGTGCCCTACAATGGCTCTGGATCTGAGAGGGAATTCTTCAGAGAAAGTCAAAGCAGTTTCCTGTGTTTAATCATTTTCCTGAAAGGGACATTTTGTGGATGTTTCCTTGGTCAAAGAAAAGCATGTCAGGAGCCAGGAGACACCAGCAAGCCTATCAGGGATTATTAAAATATGAGTGTTTTATGATTTCTGTGACTTGGCATTTTCTCTATATTTATTATGGTAATTAATGTATTAGTTTGGAAATCAATATGGTGGTTTCTCAGAAAATTGGGAATCAACTTACTTCAGGACCAGCAATACTACTCTTGGGCATGCACTCAAAAGATGCTTAATCGTACTACAAAGACATTTGTTCAACTATGTTCATAGTTTGTAATAGCAAGAACCTGGAAACAACCTAGATGCCCCTCAACAAGAGAATGGATAAAGAAAATGTGACACATTTACATATTAGAGTACTACTCAGCGATAAAAAAACAATGACATCTTGAAATTTGCATGCAAATGGATGGAACTAGGAAACACCATCCTAAGTGAGGTAACCCAGACCCCAAAGGATGAATATGGTATGTGCTCACTCATAAGTAGATACTAGCTATAAACAAAGGATATTGAGCCTATAGTTCATGATACTAGAGAAGCTAAGTAACAAAGTGAACCCTAAGAAAAACATATATAAATCCACCTGTAAAGTTAAAATAGATAAGATCACCTGACAGAATTGGTAGCATAGGGATTGGGGGAGAAGGGAAGGTGGAAGGGGAAGAGGAGGGGAGAAAAGAAATGGGGAGGAGAACTTAAGAAAATAGGATAGTCAAGATGGAGGAGGTACAGAAATGAGAGCAAGGAAAGAGATATCTTGATTGCGGGATCCATTATGGTGATAGCAAGAAACCTGGCACTACAGAAATTCCTAGTAATCCAGAAAGATGACCCAGATAAGACCCTAAGCAATAGAGGAGAGGGTGTCCTAACTGACCTTGCCCTGTAGTCAAACTGATGAATATCTTAAATATCACCATAGACCCTTCTTCCAGCAACTGATGGAAACAGAGGCAGAGACCCACATCAGAGCACTAGACTGAGATCCTAAAGTCCTGCTGAAGAGTGGAGGAACGAGAATATGAGCAAAGAGGACAAGACCCTGATGAGTACACCCACTGAAGCAGTCTACATGAGCTAATGGGAGCTCACCAACTCCAGCAGAGCAGGGAAGGAACCAGCATGGGACAAAACAAGTCCCTTTGAATGTGGTTGACAGTTGCATGGCAGGGGCAGACTAAGGGGCCACTAGCGGTGGCTCCAGAATTTAAACCTACTCCATGTATTGGCCTTTTGGGAACCTATTTTCTTTGTATGGGTACTTTGTTCAGACTAGATATAGTAAGGAGGGCCTTGGACCTTCCTCAAGGCAATGTGCCTTACCTGACAGATGGAGGAATAGATAGGGCGTGGGGTGGGGAGGTAAGTGGAGGGAATGGGAGGAGAGGAGGGAGTGGGAACTTGAATTGGTATGTATAATGAAAAAAAGGTAGTTTTCTTTTTTAAAAAGTAGTAAAAAATAAGTAATGCATTCTTACTATAGTTTATATATCAGCATTACTGAAACGGTGGGTAAATGGTTGAACATTATCGTTGTCCCTCCACATAGCTCTTATGTTCACAGTTTCAGTATACTTTACTAAAGCTTTTGTTTAGACAGTAAAGCTTTGTTTCAAATACTGTTACTGCATTCTAATACAATTAAACCTGTTCATTTTATTACTTATCAAGTATGGCATGCTGTAGACTTAATGAAGAGATTATAACATTACACTTCTTTACTTAGCATCTTGCTAGAACTGGGAAGTTGGGACCCTTGTCTCTGATACATGTAAGTGATTGTGAAGATAGACTATGACCAAGGCAACTCATAAAAGAGAGTGTTTAACTGGGGACTTGCTCACACTCACGGTTTCAGAGTCTTGCTCAGAGTCTTTTATCATCACAGAGGGAAGTATGGTTGCACATATGGCTCTGGAGAAGTAGATGAGAGCTTTACATCAGGGAAGAAAGAGAGGGGGGTGGGAGGGAGGGAGGGAGGGAGAGGAAGGGAGGGAGGGAGGGGAAGGGAGGGGGGGAGGGAGAGGAAGGGAGGGAGGGAGAGGAAGGGAGGGAGGGAGAGGGAAGGGAGGGAGGTAGAGGAAGGAAGGGAGTGAGGGAGGGAGGGAGGCAGGGAGGGGGAAGGGAGGGAGGTAGAGGAAGGGAGTGAGTGAGGGAGGGAGGCAGGGAGGGGGAAGGGAGGGAGGTAGAGGAAGGGAGGGAGGGAGGGAGGGAGGCAGGGAGGGGGAAGGGAGGGAGGTAGAGGAAGGGAGGGAGGGAGGGAGGGAGAGAGAGAAAGAGAGAGAGAGAGAGAGAGAGAGAGAGAGAGAGAGGAGAGAGAGGAGAGAGAGAGAGAGAGAGAGAGAGAGAGAGAGAGAGAGAGAGAGAGAGAGAGAGAGAGAACCTACCTGGCCTGGAAACCTAAAAGCCCACCCTCAGTGACAGACTTTATCCAACAAGCCACACTCTTCATCCTTCTACTCTTTCTAACAGATCCACTCCCTGGTGTCTAGGCATTCAAATATGTGAGCTTGTGTAGGCCATTCTTCAAACCACTATGTCCACCCTTTATTGTAGAGAGGGGCTGCTTGAGATTTAAGTGAAAGGATCTTCTCTAGCACCATAGTTGTCCCTGTACTAGCCAGTTCAGACCAACCTTTAATATTCAGAAGTAAGAAGCCCCGCTGAGACAAACTGGGCAACAGAAGGGAGATAACACTGAATACTGAATACTAATTTTCTATTGACCTTGGAGTAAAAACAGTCATAAAATATCATTCATGAATCCTGCAAAGAAGGGTTTTGTTTTGTAAACAGTGATGAACTAGATAAACCCAAAGCCTTGAAACCAAGGAGCACAAGGACAAACCTTCTTCAGTTAGTGACAAGTGGAAGAGGAAAGGAAGCTGTTAGGACCAGTGATAAAGTTTCCCCCAGAGGCACCTGCCCCAAACCTGACAAGGGCACCTTCCCTTAATCCCCAGAACAAAGGACAATACACAGAGCTAGCAAGCGAAAGTCTTTAGTTTCTTAACCCATTCTTGGATGATTAAGACCTGTATGGTAGACTGTTAAACCTTTTAATTTATTTTGAACATTTTGGTGAAGTTTTAAAAAGACTGATGAGAAGAAAAATACAATTGAGGAATAAATTTTAAAGGTCCTTATGCATGTGTGTACCCACATGAAGTAGGTGATAAAATTGTCCTCTAAATTGAAGGGGGTTAAACACCACACAAAGATCTTTGGGATCTGGTGTTCACACAAAGCTCTCTGCTCTGTAGTGCATTTGCTGAGGTCACTGGCAAGGCTATTAAAAACTCGAAATGCCTGTTTTACAAATTCAATAGTTCATGTTATCTTTTCCTGGCTGTGTTTGTCAGTTAGAGCTCAATACTTCCATTCAACCCAATTTATATCCTAGGATTTTGACTGGCAGCTGCAGAGGGCTGATAGGATCTCTTACAGTCTGCTCCTTTCCTGTGATGAGGAGCCTGGTTGATCGATGGTCCTTTATTTTTTCATTTAGCAATCGTTCTGTGTCCGCTGATGTATTCTCTTCAACACAGACTGCAGAGGTTTTCTTGGCAATCTATCTTCTCTTTCACACAAGCACGGACTGCTTGGTTCTGTGGAGTGCAGATTTCTAGGTCTCTTCCCTTGTTTTTTTTACATGACAGATGCAGCTACAGAGAAGCGCTAACTGAAGCCAGCAGACTATGGAGACCATTGTGCACTTATTTTTAAAAGGCAATGTTGGATTTTATTTGTGCTTCTTTGGTCTTATGTTTCTCTCTGCAAAGCAAACTCTGATATTCGTGATCAAGGACTCAGAAGCAAGGTCAGCAGATGTCAAGAGAAACTGCTTTCTTATTAGGTGTGTTAATTATTGTTTTCTATTTAATAAGACAGATTTAATTTGCAAGTTATTTTTTTTTGCTGTTGTTATTTGTTTTTGCTTTTTAAGATATTTTTCTTGAGCACTTTGAGCCACATGGAGGAATTCAGTAATGTCAAGTCAGTAAGGAGGATGCTCTCTTTCCTGCTAGTTGCCAGAAAGCCTTCCTGTGTATATTGACTTCTAGCTGCTCCTGCAGCATCAGGTACACTGGCAGGCAGATGCTCAGTGTGCTCATGAAGATGAACTCAGTAAGCTGAAGTAGCCAGCTTCGCAGACAAAGGCTCTGAGCATCAATGTCCTTTAGTCAAATCCTACACAACGTTACTGAGCAAGAAGTTCCCATAACACTACATATGTCCTAGAGCAGAAGAGGGTGAAGAACACTGGGAAAAATCAACTTTGGGAAAATATAAGAAACAGAAATGTTTCTTCATTTAAATTGTATAAATTTTAAGATGACGAATTTGCAATGTATTGTAAAATAATCTCACTTCTGAAGTCATGTATTTAAAATGTTAGTTCAAGCAGTTTTATAACTGGTTGAATTTTCTTACACATGCAAAATAAAATGTTTGTCATGTGTTTACAATGTACCTAAAGGGGTCAGTTTATTCCATATCTTTACTTATCTTTTCAGTATTCACTATTGCTGTGATAGATATTTTAAAATGTAATTTTATAGATTTTTTTTTTAGAAAACCTGCGTGGGGTCAAATGCTTAACAAATTGGCAAAAGGATCTTCTCTAAACCAGTATCAATTAAACATAAATTATTTTCCTTTGTGATATAATAGATATAATGCCTTGTTTCACTTCAGAATATTTTAGAGACATCTACTGGAGAGACACAGAATTGCAAATTTTATCTCAGAGCCATAAGTGGTATATTACTATAGGCATTAAAAAAGTCTCTAATATGATATTGCAAAATAAAATAAGGTTCTTGCCAATGGAAAGCTGGAAAGACTTGTGACCAAGTCCAGAAGTCATATAACTATATGAAAATTATTGCTTTGATGTCAGACCTAATATTTGCTTTTTCCCCTAAAGTACCAGTCATGTAATAAAAAAGAGGATTCTTTTAGATACTATCCTGTTTTAGTAGGTAAACTACCACTAGAATCCAGGGTTCTGATTATTGTGCCAGAGCACACACAGAGAAGATAAGCACATTGGAATAGGAGCTGGGAAGAATTATCCAATGGGTTTGATGTGCAGCATCTCTTGCTGACACCCAGAGGATAGATTTCAGAAGGAAGAGGAGGAAGAGCTGGGAAGATGTGAGCACTCTTGGGGAAGCATAAAGAGGAGGGTCTAGCTACCGGTAGGTCTACTGTTACTTATCATATACTTAAACCATCTCTCTACTGCAATCAAATTAAAAGGAAATTATATTTACATTATTAAATCAATTTTGTTTCTGGAGATGAAACTACTTTGTGAAGCAGAGATTTATAAAGAGTGTATGGAACTTCACACATTTTCTATGAATAAATAACCCAGTGATACTTTGAGGGATAAGCCCTGAAATAATGGCTATTGTACCTACATAACCAGGTATCTACATAACCAAACTGTAGAGGTCTCAGCAGAGGTTTAAAGAATGGATCCAGTCAGATTGATAATTCTTGCCCTTTGGGGCAGCCTGCCTCATGAGTGCTGTCAAACACTCTATGCTTATGGGGGACAATTTGATCCCCTGTATGAAAACGAAAGGCTGGTACACATGTATTAAATGTAATAGGTAAGGGGACAGCTTGGGGTGTTATTAGGTTGGTATCAGAATGGAAAAGCATGAAGGAAAAAATAAAGCAGGAGAGAACTAGTGAACAGTGGTTCAGGGACAGCATGAGACAGTGACTCTTGACCCTGCCAGTATCAATTGCACTCATAAAAAAATGCAAGTACTTGTTAGACTACAATAAAAATAAGAGAAACATAGCCAGAATTATGTCTGAGCAACACGACATCCTTTTAGAATCAAAGCTACATTAGAATTCACACTATAACAATTAAAAATAATTGGGCAAACCTGCCACCCTAGCCTTATTTCCACATAGATTTCTATAGAAAAGACACCTAACAGATTAATCAGCAAATGCTGGCCTTTTGTGTAGCTTTAATTCAGTGGCTATGACAGGAATCATCAATGATGCTTTTCTGAGACTTTTCTTTGTCAACATGTATTGAAACAGAAAACTGCAAATCCTACATTAAAGATAGCCATAGGTGGCTTCTAGGAAGAATTTCAGATGCGATTAACCACAGAATACAAACCACTTACATTTAGATACTTGGTAATCCCTGTAAGAAGCCAATGGCAGTATAATTATCACTTAGTTTTGTTTCTTGTGGGTATATTTACCATCCCGGAGTTCTGTAGTTTCTCTCTCATCTGCATGCATGTAGTCTGCCATAACACTTAAGAATCGATTAGCAAGCCCAGGAAGCTGAAAGTGGGGCATGCCCAGCTCTCAGCGGTTGGGCCTAGGACATGCTTTGACATATTGCTTTGCTCCCTGCCACCTGCAGTCAGCTATTCTGTGCAGTGGGGTGTGTAATGACAGCCCGCATCTGAAAAGACACTTTGCAAACCAACACTTTATTCTTTAAAAAATAATCAGAAGATTAATATTCTCTAAATATCTTTCACATAGGAAGAAAAATAAAGACATAAGCAAAATTCCAAATAGTGTCAAGATTTTTAAGTAACGTAAGAATGTGTTTAAGAAACAAATGCACTGTAACACTGTGACTATATTTGCACACCTTATAAAAATGAATTCTTTGAAAGAAGTAATATATTTGGATCTTTTTCAGATATTTTGTATTACCTCATTTCTAAATATTTTCAGTGTGGGTAATGTTTTTGTAAAAGTTTTATTTTACCTGGTTACAGGGTAAAAAATTACTGATACATTTGAAAATGTGCTGGATTTCATGTTATCTATGAAACTTAAACCAGGCCCAGAGAAAACAGCAGTGTGGAAGATTTGTCCTCAGATCCTCGCTGCATGGGCTCGTAACCATGGATAATATCCCTGACTAAACTGCATGATTCTTGGAGCTCTTGCATATGATTCTCTGTTTCTTAATGCGACTCATAATGGTTTCTCCACAGTTACATTAATTTTTAATCACAATCTCCTACACCGTTGATTGAATTCCCCACTACTGCTAATGGCCTTTCTTGTAATATTCATCCACTTAAAATATGAATGCAGATGTCACATCTTATTTGTCAAAGAAAAGCTGTTTAATCTGAAAGCAGAATAATAGGTGCATGGATGTTAGGCTGCAGCAGGGTCTGTGTGCTTGATCAGCCTTCCACCAGGGCATCCTTAAAATCTCTGCTTTAAAAAAATGACTCCTTTAAGATGAAAAAACTCACCTAATTATTCATAAGTTACACGGAATATTCTCTAACGTGAACTGTCCTTCACAGCCCTGTTATGTCAAGTAGTTGAACTGGAACAAAGCCAGAGTGTTGTATAATCATTTTATATGGGTTATTTCTAACCATTTTATTAAAGTATAAAGTTACACTTTACAATAATGTCTAAGGAAGGCATGTCTTTGTAGTTTTAGTTAATAATCAGTAGTACAGTGAGATCTTCTTACTCATTTCTTAAAACTAACACAAGGATGAGAGGAACAGCGACAGGGCAGGTTACAAGATTTGTGGGTGACTTAGGAAGTTTGAAAACAGCAGCACACCTAACATCTGGCTGCTTAGTAATTTTCCTTGGTGCACAATTGGTCCATTCATGGTGCGGTAGAATTGTCTGTATTCTGTCAATTATGTTTTAAATAAACACTGATTGGCCAGAAGCTAGGTAGGAAGTATAGGTGGGATAACCAGACAGGAAGTAGAGGTGGGGCAAGGAGAACAGGAGTATTCTGGGAAGAAGAAAGCTTTTTCTGCAGTCCTTTCTCAAACACCTAAGATGCAAGATGTGACCTGCCCCGCTAAAAAAGGTACCAAGCCATGTGGCTAACATAGATAAGAATAATGGACTATATAAGTTATAGGAGCTAATACAAAGCCTGAGCTAATGGGCCAATCAGTTTATAACTTATGGAGACCTCTGCGTGATTTTTCTTTGGGACCTAAAGACTGTGGGAACCGGGCAGGAGAGAAACCCCAACTAGCAGGCCCTTATGTTACACATTCAACTACTTATTTATCAGAATTTTGTATTATGATGTTATTAGGGGCATATACCTTTGATCTGACAGTTTGGCCCTATGTATCCAGGACAGCATCTCCATTCTAATGAGGTCACAATCTTATGCTGCATCCTATAGACAGCATTGGACATCTTCTGCGATCTGGAGAGGAAAACAATTGATACAAAATTATTTGTTTTATGTTAAGATGGAATCAGGACTTACAAATATAAAGTGCTTGGAATAATTCCCAAAATGTAATAACCATTTAGACTTGGTACTATTATAAAGTCTTTTTTTTTCTTTTTTTGGTTTTTCGAGACAGAGTTTCTCTGCAGCTTTTTTAGAGCCTGTCCTGGAACTAGCTCTTGTAGACCAGGCTGGCCTCGAACTCACAGAGATCCGCCTGCCTCTGCCTCCCGAGTGCTGGGATTAAAGGCGTGCGCCACCACTGCCCGGCTCTATTATAAAGTCTTAAGCATATCATCAGTATTATATTCAAAATAGCCAACAGGATTTCTTTGAATATGCAACAAAAAGCATGAGTAATTTTACTATTGGTATTTTAAATTAATATCCATCACTTCATTTTCTTAAGATAAGATAGTTTTGCTTTGCATAATGTTTTCTAGCTAGATTGGTATTAGAACTTAGTTTAATTCTAATACTATGCTTTAAAGCTGAGGAGCACAAATAATCAAGAGATAAAATAACTTGCTCAAATACTCATATCTAAACTGGTGGAATTGGAATTTTAATCTCGATTGTATGAGTTACGCCTATGCTACTGGAATTTGTCACAGCCAACCCTAGTGAACTGTACAAGGGTTGTTGGTGAAGAACTGAATTAGTGGGGTTTCAGCTTCTGTAGTAATGTGACAAGTAGGATAGTATATCAGAGGTTTTTTTTCAATACCAGAATGAGCAACACCATTCTTTCCAGCACTAAAAGCACACCAAGATATTCATCTGCATCTATTTCAATAAGTTATATTCAGTAAATAATTGTGTTGGAGGGACTATCATCTAGCCCAATTGCTAAAGTTAAATAAGGAATGAAGATGGAATTTATTTAGTTTGTGGAATAGACTCAGAATTTAGAACTTTGTTGAATCATGCTAGATGGTCAATGTTTCTGCTCTGGCAATCTGAGTGTCTGCTGCATAAAATGTTGATATAATAAAAGGAATTTAGATATCTATTGTATAAATACAGAAATCATGAACAAATGCAAGGACCCATTCAAATAGACACAAAGAGAAGAGATAGGAATAAGGATAAAGTAGCTGGGTTTAGAAAAGAGTAAAGAGCAGGAGAGGAACTCACCTTGAACCCAGAAGAACAATATGATAAAGATTACCATAGTAATGTTTTCATTACTCAAGAATTAACAACGTGTTCTTTGTGCCTTCCTTGACAAGAAAATTGCCACAAAGGGAAAACAGCTGAAAGCATGGCCACAGCTTAGCTCTCTCAAATCCCTATGATCTACTCAGTCCTCAAGAGACTCAGAAACACCTGGATATTATGTGTCCTTCCTGTGCATTGTTCCAAACTGCTGATCCATCAGATTCATTGCCTGGGTTATTTGTATGATAATTGTGTACCTTAGATTCAGGGCTTGAGTAGCAGTGCTACATTTTCCTCCTCCTTCCCTCCCTCTCTCCTTCTCTCTCTCTCTCTCTCTCTCTCTCTCTCTCTCTCTCTCTCTCTCTCTCTCTCTCTCTCTTTTGTTTTATCATTCTCTTTGTGAACATCTCTAGTCAAGCTCTGGTTACTATGTGGATTCAGAGAATTTATGAAGAGCTCAGCCTTATATTATCTTATGACAATGGTGTATGTGAGTATGGACATCCATTATAATATACTCATATGTGCAATGAACAACATGGTCACTAATATAACATATACATAATAAATATATCCATATATGTAATGAACAGTATGGTTACTAATATAATCTATACATAATATAATATACATTCATTTATATATAAATGAAGAAACAACCATTATTGGAAAAAATTCATTGTTAGAGAAAATATTTTTGTCAATATTATTTTCACAGACCTTTACTTATTCTGATATCTCAAAAAGACACTTTTAGAAATGCTTATTTATTAATTTTTATAGCCATACAGAAATATATGTCATGAACAACATGGTTACTAATATAATGTATAAATAATATATCCATCTAAGTAATGAATAGTATGGTCACTAAGACATACAAAAGAAAAGCTGCTTTTATATGCACAATCACAGGTAATGATTTTCTAAATCTTTAATACAAGTCAAATTATATACAGACTTTTATCTAAAAAATGTTAATAAATCTTTGAAGTTATCTACTATGCCTTTCATAAGAGTCTCAGTCCAGGCTTGTTGACTAGGTTAATAATACAGCAGTAACTATGAAACAAGAAGGTTCACACCCCCTAAGCACTCGCAGGGTACTAGGCAGTAAGCTGAGTACATGAGCATATTAGCTCACATGATTCTCAAAGCAAATACACAGTACAGGTATTATTAGTAATCACATCTTAATTTACTAAAGGTAATCTATCTAATCTAATATAAAGACTCTCTCTCTCTGCTTAGCCATACAGTGCCTGGAATGGCTATTCGTATGTATTGTAGGTCTACATAGAAAACATCTATTTTTAGAAAATACTGCATACCTTTGGGAACAGAGTCCACTGGACCAGCCACAGGATCCTCTCCCATTTGGTGTGTAAGAGCTGTGAGTGTCCAGTATCACTGTCGGAGATAACTTGGTATGTACATAAGCACACCAGTTCCTGAGTGAACAACAATTATTGGTAGAAAAATTCAATTTTGGTCAAAATCATTTTCAAAGACCTTTGTTTATATACAGAAAAGAAAATGAACAGTGTTTGATAATTGTACCTAAGGAGATTTGAATAGACAGTATATGATGAAAATAATCAGAGCCTACATTTTGTTAGGCTTAGATAAAATCCTGAACTGTTCTTATATTTAATTTTAGTATTTGTACTGAGATCAAAGACTTAGACCTCTGTCTATTACTTTGGGAGATATGTAATAAAATATAAGGTAAAAAAAATTGAACCACATGGTTTGGCATAAAAGCTGACATGTTGATTAATGGAATCAAATAAAAGACCCAGACGTAAATCTACACACCGCTGAATACTTGATTTTTTAATAAGGAAGATAGAAATATGCAGTAGAAAAAAGAAAGTATCTTCAACAAATGGTGCTGGTCTAACTGGAGGTAGGCATGTAGACAAATGCAAATAGATTCTTATCTATTACCCTGCACAAAACTCACGTCCAAGTAAATCAAAGATCCCAACATAAATCCAGATACGAAGAGCCTGATAGAAAAGAAAGTGTGGGAGAGCCTTGAATGTATTGATAGGAGACAGCGTCCCGAACAGAACACTACTAGCACAGCACTGAGGTAGATGACAACTAAGAGATGGGACTTCATGAAACCGAAAAGCTTCTGTAAGCGAAAAGACGCTGTCAGTAAGACAAAACAGCAGCCCACAGCTCTTCAACTCCACATCTGAAAGAGGGCTAACATTAAAAACACACAAAGAACTCAAGAAACTAGACACTAATAAACTTTATAATCCAAATAAAAAATGGGCTTCAGCTCTAAACAGAATTCTCAAGAGAGGAAACTCAAATGACCATTAAGCATCTGAAGAAATGTTCAACATTCTTAGCCATCAGGGAAATGAAAATCAAAATGATTTTAAGATTTCGTCTTATACCTATCAGAATGACTAAGATCAAAAATCCAAGTGCTGTCAAGAGTATGGAGCAAGGAGAACACGCCTCCACTGCTGGTGCGAGTGCGAACTTGCACAGCCACTTTGGAGATCAATATAATGGATTCTCAGAAAGTTGAGAACAGAGCTACCTCAAGACTCAGCTGTAGCACTCCTAGGAATATATCCAAAGAATGGTCCATCCTCTCACAAGGTCACATGCTCAACTATGTTCATATCAGCTTTATTCATAATAGCTGGGAACTGGAAACAATCTAGAAGTTCTTTAACTGAAGAATGGATAAAGAAAATGTGGTACATTTGCTCAACTAGTGAGGTAACCCAAACCCAGAAAAACAAACATGGTATGGACTCACATGTAAGTGGATAGTAGCTGTAAAATAAAATGTAATGCTATGGTCCACAGACCCAGAGAGGCTACGTAACAAGGAAGTCTAAGGAAGGGATGTATGAATCTCCCCGAGAAGGGAATATAGAATAGATTTTGTCATCAGATTGGGGGCACGTGGGGTTGGGAATAAAGGGGATCAGCTTGGGGAGGGAGAACATACTGGGAGAAACAATTGAAATTGGGGGACATTTTAGGGGCGAGGCAGAAACCTAGTGCAAAAACAAACAAGCAAAAGGAACACCTCTTTGACACCCACATTGGCAGCGTGGTTAGCACCATTACTTGCTCTCTGGAGTGAGATGGAACGGTCGAATGGTGAGTGCAGTCACATTTCCAGAGACGGATGATAATGGCACACAGCCTTCAGGGTCCCAGTTACTGTGTAGGATATTCTCGATGTGACACCGTTGCCATGTACCAGATGCTCAGTGTGATGGTAGTTGCTATGTGCAGTATTTGTGATAAGATGTGAGAAGAGAGCTACATTTTCCCCATTCCTTGATATAGCTGGAGTATGCTTTTTGGGTGGAACTTATTTTCTATTTTTAAAATCAATAACAAAGTACTATTAAAATGGGGCTCACAAAATTACAGACAAGTGGCACACACACATATTCTTGTGGTCAAACATATGACGTTATCTTGTTCAAGAATTTGCCAAATTTTATTTTTCTTCAATTCTGGTTCTCCTTAGGCTGTGATCTCAGCAGAGTATCGCAGATGACTTCTGTTCCAGCAGGGGTCAGACTTTGACCAGTAGCAGACAAAGCAGGTTAGATGTGTGATGTCTGCTTTTCTGCTTAACCCACTGGTCCTTCCTGTCAACTGACTCTTTCAGCATGTCTCCTTAAATGGTATATTTTTCACTTATAGCTTTGTAATTAGAAAGATAAAAGGTGTGGGAACACAGCAGTTTCTCACTTAATTACTTTCTCTGAACAAGCACTTGTCAAATTCAAGCACTTTAGATGTATATGTTTGTAGCAACCATGACAAGAAATAGAAGAGTAATAGAAGTCTATGGTTAATGGGAGAAATTGAAATGCAGGAAACGCTCCGGTGTTTGCCTTGACAGTGACATAACGGAAGTACCTGTTTGTCAACAAGATGAGAACTTTCCTCTCTGACGTGATGCTCCTGGCACTTCAGTGTCCCCAGTCGCAACTGGAACTTTTCAAATACTGTGTGGACTTAGGACAGCAGGGAAAACAGAGACTTGTCTGGACAAGATTTAATTTCTAATCACCCCCTCCCCATGATTGTCATCTGTTTTTTTCACAATCCCTCACATTCCAGGTCACCTGGAGCAAGGCGCTCCCTTAAACTATGTATCTACACGACTGAAATGGTGGTATTCTCAGTTCTTGCTTTACTCCTTTTCAATGGTATTTTTGAATTATTCTTTCTCTCTTGCTGTATGTTGATTACTCATTTCTCTTCTCCTTTCCATGGCCATTCATTTAAAACCACCAATGCAGACACCTGTCACTATTAGGCCATCAAACACAGTGACATCAGGTGAGGTGACACACACACATGCCCATCCAGTACTGGGCATACCAGAGCTGAGAATCAGGAGTTCAAAGTCGGTCTGGGTAACATAGCAAGTTGAAGGCCAGCTTATACTCCCTAAAAAGCTCCAACCCTTATCTTAATTCTTAATTCCAGGCTCCCTTTTCTGGACCATCCACATCCATGACCTGAAATACTTCTCTTCACTAACGTTTTCAAATTTCTACCTCTGAGTTTTGATTTCCCACCTGACCCCAAAACCATGCAGCAATCCACCACTCCTCAGCTTCCCTGAGCTCTTTGTTTGTTCCAGGCAGTGAATAGAATTACCAGTAAAATAGGTAAAGTCCTTGCTTCCACGAAAAACAAAATGTGCACAGCGGCTGTCTGCAGACACAGGTGAGTGTGCTAAGGGAAACTCTGGGTGCGATGAGAAAGGAGCAGTGCACTAGAGGGATGAGGTCAGGCTGTCAGAGACGGTCTCTTGAAGAGGTGACATCACACTAAAGTAGGAAGAGGAAAAGGACCCCTTCATTCTAAACACTGAAGAAGGAATACTCAGGGAATACAACACCCCCCAACCTATGAAATTCTGGAAAGATGGATGTTAACTTTTTTAGTCCACAACCATCGGTGCCTGGAGGACTCAAAGCGGATGTCGTGTGTGAAGAGAGATGGTGAGACTCCAAATCCCCCTGATTCTGAGAAACACCTCTTTGAGCACTTAGAATGTATTTTGAAAAGTACAATGGACCAGCCAGTAACTATTTCCAACTCCTTATTTAAGCCAGTTTCATTTATTTTTCATTTTAGGTTTGCAAAAGTGTGTGACGATAAACAAATTCTAAGAGAGTATAACACAATCCTAATTTCATGTCAATATTTGAGATATTCATTTCAGGCACCAGGAAGAGAAACTTTATGTCCAATGATGAACGCTAGCCGGACTTTTTTGTTTAAGTGAACTCTCACCATGTGGAGGGTGGGGGGCAGGAGTGGAATACTGATGGAAGTCAGGAATTGAGACTGGTGACTGACAAGGGCAGGGTTAGTACAAGATGGAGAGAGGCAGAGTGACGTGGAAAACACTAGAGGGAGAAGAGACTTGCTGATAGATGAGATAATGTTTGTAGAGAGAGGGAAGTGTAGAGAATCTACTGAGGCCTCCATTTACAGAAGCAGCTTAGCTCACCGAGATAACAACCACTGGATCCTTGTGTGCAGCAGGTATGAGTATGGATAAGTTAGGCGGGTGTCTGGACTGTACCCCACCGCATTCTGTCTTTTAATCTTAGCCAAGGCTTACTGTGTTATTGAGAATGGATAGCCATTTACCCCAATTCACTCTCCCCAGCTGCATTCACACATATACTACATTTGGCACCAGCACTCAGTCGCTACAGACTATCTTTCCTGCTCACATCTGTCACCCTGTGACTTGGGTCTCATGAGGGTGCAGGGTGAGGGAATTTTTGTCATTGAGTTTTGCCATGACCACCGTGTTGAGGACACATTGGATGCCCAGCAAATATCTGTCCAACATATAAATGCCCTAGTACTAATTTCATCTTTTTGTGCCTATTTCAATGTGCTCAGTCATTTAGAAACACCCCTTCTGCCCATCAGGAAACCACAGATCTCTCATAGCTACAGCCCCCCAAGAGTGCTAAAAGGAAACAAAGTCAGACAAAAATAATGCAGAGGAATCTTGCAGAAAGGAACCTATCATCCACACGAGTAGTCCCTTTGACTAAGAATTATTATTAAATCCAAACATGACAGAGTGATAAAGGTACGATGTGCTTGTCCTAGACCACCCAGGGTTTATTTTCACTGAGAAGTACTTCTTGGGGATAGCTCTACTTACATATGAACCCCCATTTCACATTCTCTTTTATGCTTTCCTACATACATCATATCACCTAGGCCAGAGCACAGAGTGATTATTTATCATGCACCTAACATAGTAGAGATTTTAATAACACCAGAAGTAGGTTCCTATATGCATAGAGTTCTTGAGTTCTTTGTGAGAATCCTTCTCTGAGCCAGGCAATATTTAATCCCAGCATTCAGACACAGAGGCTTGCAGATTTCTGTGAGTTCAAGGCCAGCCTGATCTACAGAGAGAGTTCCAAAACACCCAGGGATACACAGAGAGACCTTGTCTCAAAAAAAGTAAAAACAACAACAACAACAACAAAAACAAAAAAACAAAAAACAAAAAAAGTGAAAAAGAAAAAAGAATTCTTTGAAGATTGAGAACCATAGCAGGCATTAGAGCAGCTATCTAACTGCTCAAGAAGGCTGCCATTGGGTGTAAAAGGAATAGAGAACAGGGAAAGAGCATGCTATCTGGACAGAGAAAGAGGAAATGAAGGTTCAGGATATTGTGGACCAAAGAACTTAAAATTTGACAGGTAGGGTGTGGTAGAAGATAAGGGTGGGGGCTATGTGCAAGGTTGTGTGAGTAACTGGGCAAGGAATCTGAAATATATTCTGGAGGCAGCCAAGAGCCCTTGAGATTCACAAGCAGAGAAGTGAGACACTTCTTCTGTCTTCTCACTTGAGATGATGCCCTCTCTTCTGCTAGGGGAATGCACCAGGGGCCACCAAGCCTCTAAAGCCCAGCCATCTCTTTGCTCTGAGAGCTACTAAGTAAATGACTTTACGTCAAATATTTAACCTCTTCAAAAAGACACCATGACAGAATCTTCCCTTTGTTATGGAGTTATTGTTATATATAATGGTTAACTGGTTTAAACACACACAGATGCCATATAAGTTACTGTTAATCAAATCAAAACATGGAAACCTTCTTTCAACTCGAGTCTTTGGATCTTTGTGGTGAGAGGGGGGGGGCACTTGCTTTTCTCTCACCACCATCCTAGGGATGGTCTAATGAGTAGGATGTCTTAGTCTGAGTAGATAGAAAAGCCTAGGTTCTCCAGGCCCCCAAATAATAGATTTTCTAAGTCAACTGTTTCTTTACTGTAGAAACAGTTGACTATTATTCTCAGTGGGAAATCCACAGGGTAAAGTGCTGTTCAGTTATAGTTGCATTTCATATGTGGTTTTCTTGAAACGCATATTGATGTTAGGAAATTCAGTAGATATAGTGATGCTTACTTTTTGTAGCAAATATTCACAGAGGTAGGAGGACATTCAAATTCTTTGTGTGTTTAAAGCCTGGAAGAGTTCCAGGCACATGCTGGACACTCATAAACAATGATCAAAAAATAAATGTTCCCAAGTGTTGTGGAGAAAAGCCTTAGCTAAAATAAGTACCATTAATCTAATATCAACTCTAATGACAAATCTAATGTTTATATATAAAATAGCTAAGTAGTAATTTTAATCGTGCTACAAGGATACATACTTATTCTATAAGTGGTGCTTTAGTTTGTCTTTTCATATGCTTTACTGGCTTCCTATTCTATCATCAAAACTCTCCCAATTACAGACATATGAAAAGCTCAAAATCATTCCCTAGGACTGTTAAACAGTTCTATTGAAATTCAAGAAAATCAGGTTGTTACAGAAACTAACAAAACATGGTAAATAGAAATGATAAATGAAAGCAATTTAGGAGATTCTCACTAGATAGCATTTGTCATTATTATTATTTACTAGGGAACTTCTTAGTAAGTAGGATATGTGCTAGCTGTTGTGGATCAAAATTCCACTCGTCCCAAATTAAACATGGCTGGTAACATTTATTTCACAGTAAATTTGGTTGATTCCAAATTCCAAGTGAATTTTTAGCTAATATGATACTTATCTTTGAAGTTTTATGAACTTGAAATTTTATAAATAAACTTGACTTACAGGAACCCGGACACTCAGATGTATTGGCTTTAACTTTCCTAGCTCTTTCTCCTCAGGTTATCCAGTCAACAGCTTGCTCAAAACAGCTTTCACCCAGCAGGTGGGAACTACTACTTTGAAGTTTTATTGTATTATAGGTATAACATCTAACTCAATTTAGACTCTTGAAACTACTTCACTATGGGTAAAATTATTAACAAGTTTGGCTCATACCTCTAAATACACAGACGACCACATCATATGTGAATAAAACATTCACTTGCTTAGGTATATGTTTTCTCTGTGTTTTGTTTTTGGGCCCATTTGGGACTTTTCTTGCAATGCCCCTTAATACTTAGTTTTATTTGACTTCCGCAATTCAGATTGCTGCCACATTAAATCAAGCTGAAAAGCCTGCTTTCTGATTCATCACGCTTCTGACAACAGAAATGGGATTTTCTGGACAACTGTTCTGTCAGCCACACATAGCTAAGTTCTCTTAAGTGGGCCTTCCACCCTCACCTTTCACAGTGCCATGTGGGTGTCCCTGATTCTGAGAAAGTGGAAAAGAGATTTTAGCCATTTGTCCTTTTCTCATCTCCTTTCCCAAAGGTCACGACTGCAGTTTTGAAACCACTACCAACCACAAAGTGATGCTACGAACCTTGCACAATTCTGTGAGCATGAGAGGCTTCAGACCACTAGCTTTCAAACGTCTAGACCACAGTCAGAAAGAGAGCAAGAAGAGAATGTTTCTTACTTTCCTCTGGTTGTTTCAAAACTGGATTTTTGATAGCTGGGTCTTTGACTTCTGCTGCTGTCACTTCTGCTGAGGTGCGTTTCCCTTGGGGACCTGTTTCCCATGTCTCCAGCCGACTTGGGGGAGATAGCTTGTTGATTGGACTTTCTGGAAAAACTCTGAAGGAAGTTCAATGTGGCATTAGCAAGCTCCACCATCCCTGCTCCCGGGCCGGGTTTCATAATGGGTTTGCTCTGGAGAGCAGGAGGCAGTGGTGCCATCACTGCCCCTGTCTTCTCTAGGGGTGTGGGTGTTTGGCTTCTCCCACTTGTCTCAGAGGTCTGCAGTGTTGACAGCAGTAGAGTGTCTTCCGAAGGTCTCTCGGGAGCTGCAGCTGCCTTAGAGGAGGGATTCTGAGTGTCAGAGAGCACTTGGAGGCTCAGTACTTCACTTTGAGGAGCTGAAGTGGAGTTCAGAGTCAGTGCGTTTTCCTTCTCAGGTGCAGTCCTTGAACGCAGGATGTTGGTAAGCCCCAAGACCCCTCCCCATAAACTGCAAAGCAGGACAAGCAACTTCGGTCCCTTCATGGCAGTATTTTTATGCACAAAATTTCATGTGGAATTGAGAGACACAGACCTTCCAGTTCTCCTGATAGCCACTTCTGCACCAAATGTACTGAAACTGGATCTAGACAATCTGGCGTGTGCAGAGGAAACAGGTTTCTGTGTTTACAGTGTGCGCAGGAAGCCAGTTTTCCTGTTTCTGTACTTGTTCGGCGATCTGTGACCCTCCTAGGATGGATCAATGGATGTGGTAAAGGACCTCTGAGAAGCTAAGGGAAGAGGGGAAAACACAGACAATTATCACCAGGAAAAGCCAGGGGAAACCATGAAGTCACGTTCCTTTTCCCAGGTACGCTCAAGTACTTCTGCCTTTGAAAAACACTTCCCATTGGCAGTGGAGGGTGGAATTTCTTAGGCTCGATGAAAGAGTTTAATATTTTGCTCTACAGTATCAGGAAACCAAGAAAAAATGTTGTCGAGATTTTCTTCCCTCTGTGCCACACCCGGAGAGCCATGCATAACCATAGGCACATACACCAGCACACAGTTGGCATCTTTGTGCTTCTTCCTGTACTGAGGGAAGGATATATTTTATAAATATGCCTCAGTTGGATGTTTACTAAAAGTCCATCTCTACAATTTTAGGTAATACAAAATCTAAAAATGAAAAATATAAAGGCATACAAGAAATCCATTTTGAATTTTGACTTTAAAATCTTTTTATCAGTGATACCAATAACAGAATAAATACTCAGGAGTTAATATTTGTGCTTTTCAGCTCAGATCTGTGAGTGATGGTGTTTGATTAGGATTTTACCATTGAGAAATGAATGAAGGCTTATAAAATGCATTAAATTGGGGAATGTCACATTATTGCTATAAACCAAAAGCAGAGGAGTTTTAGGTAACTGAAAATCCAGTTGAAAGAAAAGCTTTTAAAGGTATTTTTGAAGTAAAGACCCTTTATGAAATATAAGTTAATTTTTCCAGCATGCCTTGAAATAGGCTTCAGCTAAACTCTGTTCTCTGAAACATTTCCTAACAGACACTAGACAAATTAACATTATCACTGTCTGGGACATAAACACATTTATTCATTCAATCTTTAAAAATTCCAAATCATGGGAGAAACTTACTCTTAGGTATTGGAACTCTAAAAGATCAGATCAAGGGTTACCCAGTGTCTCTTTATGTGTGGTCTGTATTCTGTTGACCACAGAATAGACTTTATAAAGAATTAGCAAAGTGGATATGCTGCATTCTTGTTATAAATCATTATAGATATGTGTTCTTGTCCCTAATTATGGATACCAGGGTTCAAAATAAACCAGAAAAATTTCCCTTGGTTTACCAAATACTTGTCTGGGTACATTTTCTAGCCTCCAGTTTTAGGTTTGATTTATATGATTACATTGTTGACCTACTGGAGACTGTCAGATACAATGTGAGTTAAACCAAGACTACAGCTCTAACTCTGACTTTGATTACAAAACAGCACAATTTAGAAAATGTATCCATAAGAGCAGAGAATCCAGTGGGAACCCCAGAGGCAAAAGAGCTCCACACTGCAGAAATTGACCCTGTGAATGTAGTTCTCAGTCGTACAAAACAGATTTTATAGATGCCTTGCTTAGAAGAGACAAGAACAAGCCACCTTAGATTATAGCAGGGCAGTAACTCAGCAAACATCCACAAAGACATTTCTATTTAAAGCACAATTTAATGTCGGCCATGCTAGATCCTGTAGAAATAGAAATAGCTCAGACACTGCTGAACATTTGCAAAACGGAACAGTGATATGCTGTTTCCTTCCATTGCTTTATTTGTTTGCTTCAGTGGTTTAAAAGACCACCCGATCCTAGCCACAGTAAGTGAATGTTCGTGGTAAAGGACTAATTTCCAGATCCGTACCTGATGCCACGTAGCTAGCAAATAGTAATAGGATTGAATGGCAATGAGCACCGCATTTCATCTCTTGCAAGATATTGACCATTATAATACCTGTGCTTGTCCCTATGCAGGCTTAAAGTGACCTTGCGATCAATAGGCTAAAGGTTCAGTATGTTGTTATTGATCTGCTAAGCCCTGCTGTGCTATAACTGCCCTGAGAATGCCTAGCTTACTTGCTGGTATATGGATCAGTCCTTACTCATAAAACGCTTACATTACAGAAATCATGAAAGGCCAGACCCCAAGTTCTGCTTTCTCAGACTGATTAGTAAGCATTAAAAAGTTAAGGGAAAAATCTCCTGGACTGAAGAAAACTTAGCATATTACTTCTTTTGGATAAAGGAAGGGATCTTAATGAGGGAGGGAGAGAGGGGAAGAAAGAGAGAAAGAAAGAGGGAGAGAGGAGTGATAGAGGGAGGGAGAGAAGGGGGCAGAAGAAAAGGAAGGTAGGTGTTTGTGTTTCTCTTTTGGTAGCTTGATGTTTTCGGGTTTCTATTGCTGTGACAAAAACACCAAACAGCAAGTTGGGGAGCGAACAGTTTATTAGGCTTAAACTTCAGCATTGCTGTTCATCCCTGAAGTAAGTTAGGACAGGAACTCAAATAGAGAAGGATCAGAGACAGGAGCTGATACAGAGGCCATGGAGGGGAGCTGCTAACTGGCTTGCTTCCCATGGCTTGCTCAGTTTACCTTCAAATAGAACCCAGGATTACCAGCCAGGGGATGGCGGCACCCACCATGGACTGGGCCCTCCTCTATTGATCATGAAATGCGAAAATATCATACAGCTGGATCTCTTTCAGGCATTTCCTCAGCTGAGGCTCCTTCCTCTGATAGCTCTGACTTGTGTTAAGTTGCAGGGCACGTGCAGAGAAACTTGTACGCAAGTTGGTCATGGTGTTTTATCTTAAGAATAGTAACCCCAACTAAGACAAATACCATGTCGATTTCACAAAACAACGGTAATAAGTTATTCCCTGGGGCCTATGGCCTTCTCAGCAACTTTGACTAGATTTATAACGCCAGGTATGATTTACTTCTGCAGAATGGGTCTAGAATCCCAGTAAAAAACAACCACCAAGCCGGGCGGTGGTGGCGCACGCCTTTAATCCCAGCACTCGGGAAGCAGAGGCAGGCGGATCTCTGTGAGTTCGAGGCCAGCCTGGTCTACAAGAGCTAGGTCCAGGACAGGCTCTAAAAAAGCTGCAGAGAAACCCTGTCTTGAAAAACCAAAAAAAAAAAAAAAAAAAAAAAAAAGAAAAAACAACCACTAATCACCAAAACTAGGTCCTCTGCAAGAGCAACATGTTTTCTTAACCACGGAGATGTCTTATCAGTTCTCATCCGACATTCTAACCACCTGGTTTTGGTCTGCAAGTAGAAGAGGAGTCCCATTCTCAGGCTCCATGGATGACTGAACACTTAGCAGCCAACAGTGGATGTACAAAGTGATAGTGCTTCTTAAGCGGCACTGTGAGAGACTTCCCTGCCCACAAAACTTTGTCACATGGAGAATGGTGTCCCTGCCTTCACAGACAGGTGAGATCAGCTCTTACCAAGACGGGTGGGTGTACCCAGTTTTGAAAGTGGGAGAGCTCAGCGTGTTTCAATAGTTTCGCTTCCTTACAGCCTGCTGAAAGCCACTCCTTAGTGACAAGTGGGAACTGTGCCTGGTCTTCTTGATAAAAGGAGAGGCATGGCTGTGCAACCTTATCGTGAGGAGCAGAAGGGACAAAAGGATCTCGTGGTCAGGCGGTCCTAGGCCTTTCAGTTTTAGATGTCAAAGAAGTAACACAACTGTTAAATTTAGCACTCATACCATACCTGCCCGGAGGGTTTCTGCTTTTTTTTTGCTTGTTTTTATAGTAAAGGATAAATAGCTCTCTAAATCCTTGCCTGCAGTTGAAAGGAAAATCCCAGCTATAACTTCAAATATTTTAAGCTCACAATGAGCTCAGTTACCAAAGCTTTAGTCATTTTGGTTCAGCTTAGATGGAGATTACAAATGTGGGTGCCTCATTTCCCATGGGCAGGCTAGGTGCCTTTTGAAATCAGGACTAACAACACACTGTCTGCTGGTCTTTCATGTCGATTTTAAAGCATTTTTCTTTTTTTGGCTTCTTACCTCAAACTTTGCCTTTCACATAGTCAAAAATTGAGGCAAATGAAGAAAGGAGAAAATGTGATCCATACACGAGTAATAAACTAACAGAAAAAGCCCCGATATTATAGATATAGAGGATTTCAAAATACTATGCTAGAATGTGGGGAGAATGTGGAAAAATGCATGTGCAAATGAGAAAATAGCCACATTTGAGTGCACATGAAGATGAACAACGGAGTCAGAGGACTCAGCGGGGAAGCTGCATGGAGAGGTGAGTGGCAGTAACAGTGGCTAACGTGAAGAGAACCCAAAAGCTATTAAACAAAGAATGTCAGGCACATAGCAACACACAAAGTTCATGAGCCTGAGTACCATTTCATACTTTAAGAACACATGCTTATCTATGATTGCAAGAAATGAGCAAAGAAGAAGACAAAAGATAAAATCATGCAGGAATATTTCAAAATTGAGGAGACCCAGAACTTCAGCACTGCCTCCAAATCAATTCTTATGCAAATTGTAGGAAACTTTCTGAAAAATAAAAGAAATAAGTACTGGAAGTAGTTCCTGAAAGATGACAATATATGGGTGTGTGTGTGTATACATATATGTATATACATGAGTCAAACAAAACTGATTCTTTTATTAAATCAAATGGAAGGAAAGAATAATGAAATGTCATATTTTAAGGGCTTAAAGGGGAAGATTAATCTATAAATTTAAAAATATACAACTTTAAAAATTATTTTTCTTGGGTATAGATGAAATGAAGATATTGTTGACATGCAAAGTCTAAAAAAAATTGTCTCCTGTAAGACACAGTAAAAAGATTCATCATATTAAAAGAGAAATTGGCCCAGAAGTAAGCTAGGTTGGCAGGAAGGAGTGATGACCATCAGAAAAGTGATGTGTGCTAATGCACAGAAATGTGGAATGTCAGCTGACCTGCATAACCAGTTATGGTGCTTGAAATAGCATCCACACGTTGAGTCCTGAACTTCACAGCTTGTGTGGTGCTAGCCATAGCCCTTGCAAGCGAAGTGCAGTGTGATGGCTGCACTCTGTGCAAGCACAACCTCGGTTGTGCATTTGCTGGTACTTGTGCTACATGTGCAAAGGAAAATAATGCTTGAAAGCACACCAGGAGTTAGTTAAAATGCGTGTCTCTGATACTCGCCACTACAAGAATGCCAATGGAATAGTCCCAAAGTGAAATATTTTAAAGGTACTCAGCTCTTATAAAGGGGACAAGAGAAGAGAAAGGAGAGAACTAAAAGTTTAGAAAAATAAGATGAACACCTCCGGGAGAGAAAGCCAAGGCAAGTCACAGAAAACCAACCTTCAGTACAAAGTGAAGAATCAATCCAGTTAAAAGGCAGTAGTGGCCAGAGTTGGAAAACTACAGCAGAAAAGACAAAATGTGAGCATGTCTTGCCTTAAACAAGTGTATTTTATGCATGATACAGAGACACATTCAAAGCAAAGGGGGATATACAAATTAAAAAATAGTTCACTTAAGACATCGAGAGTCTTTTCAGTGACAAGTAGCCCGATCTTCACATATACAGTACACTAAAAATATGGAACAACGTTGAATTATACGTGCCTGGTAGATCTTCAAAATAAATGAAGCAAAATTGGACAGAATTGAAAGTGGAAAGAGATAAGTCCATGGTGACAGAGAAATTAACAGTGCTCTCTTAGAAATATACAGATGACCAGCACTGATAGAGTGTTTGAATAAAATTGCGAATCAGCTACTCTAATTGATTTGTACAGAAGACCCCAAATGAAAGGATGCATGCTTTCAGAATGCACATGAAGAACATGTGTGTTAAGTTGCCTAGGAAACTATTTCTCAGCACATTTTAAAGTATAAAAATCCTTAATACAGTATGTTGCAAACATTAAAGTATTATACAAAGAAAATAAGCCCTCAAAGTGCTCAAGTATTTTTCCAAAATCTAGCTCAGAGGTGAAAATACAGGAATTTATAACATTTTAAATTAAATGGGGAAAATCATAAGAAATACGCATAATCATCACTTCAAAAGCATATGTAATAAACAGAAAACTGAAGAGATAAGTTTCTGATATAAAGTTGGATGAACTAAGTCTTAGACAAGAAACTGTTCCAAATATATAAAAAGGAGAAAATAATAGAAACTGATAAAACAATTTTCAAAGTTGATATTGTGTCATTAATATATTGATATACAATATATTAATATATATTACATTATATTATTAATATGTAATACAATAATATATTATGTAATGCAATATAAAACTGTACAGTTGTAAATGGTAATAGAAAATATAATGCAGTACAATGATATGTAATAAGTAAAAGTCTGAGATTATCAAAGATACATATTAATGTGGGAAGATAACAAAGAGGTTATACACTTTATAAATGTTAAGAGGGTTTTCGGAATAATTTTAAAACATTATGTTTGACAGTTTAAAATAAATAGATATGGTCATTTTTGAAAACTGATAGAAAGGGACATTTTAAAAAAAATCCTGAAAGGTCTTATTCATAGTGAAAATGTTCCCCCCCCAAAAAACCCAAAAACCTTTAGGTACAGATTTAATAGTATAAATTTTCTCAGATATTGAGATAATCATGTAAGCATTACTAAACTCTTTTCAAAAATTCAATAAATACATCTGATAGAAATTTGTGAGTTCACAGATGTTAGAATACATACAAAACAAAGTATTTACTACAAACAAATGAAATTTTTGGTTACACCCTGTGGTGGTTTGGATAAAATGTTTCTACATATTGCACACTTGGTCCCCAGCTGGTGGTGCTGTTGGGAAAGTTATGAAACTTTTTAGGATACGGAGTCTTGCTGGAAGAAATACACACCTGGGTGAGCTTTATTCTCTCTTCTCCCCGTGTTCAGTTGAGATGCAGTCTCTCAGTTTCTGCCTCTTACTTCCATGCCTTCCTCACTGATATGGTTATCTAGCTCTCTGGAAAATAATCTTACTTAAGTTGCTTTTGTCATGATGTTTTATCCCAGAAACAGATAACTAGCATACTTCCTTACCATAAAGGAAAAATTAGTGAACATAATGATAGTATGAAAAAGGTTAATACATCTGATTCCCAGAAGGCTGGCATCAAAATTCAATTGGAGCTTACCTTAAAAAATAGAATGTATCACATTAAAAATCAATGAGAAGAAATAATAAAAAAAAATGAGAAACATGCACATACATGCATATTTCCAGATAGATAAAAGCATTTGTCAAAATCTGAGTTCACACTGAAGTCTGTGTTACCTGGCAGTAGAAACAGATTCACAGCACATAGCTGGCACTGCTTATGGTGATGAAAGGCGGTTACTCCTCATATGAAGGAGAGGCCAGTTCCACAGAAAAGTCTTAGCCAGCGTGAGGAGGAGCACAAAGAATTAAGAAAATGGTGGGAAAAGAAAATATAGCATATTTTCTATATGCATATAACATTCTTATGGACACTAACTCTTTCAAATATGACTTGAAAATTTTATTAATAAGAAAATTTAAGCAAATGCATGTATGTAAGATAAGTATACATAAATTTATGATAGCTCTACTAACTAATACCAAGCAACGGAAGTGTCACTGTTTTTGAGAGTCCAAGAAGCAACAAAAGAATCATCAAAAGCTAAAGGTAGAGCTAAAAACAATTGTGTAGGAACTCAGCAATGAAAGTAGACATCAGCAAAGAAAATAACACAACACTGGAACAAGTGGAGAACTTCTCCATGTCAAAAACTGACAAACAGCACTGCCAGCAGTCTGTCCTCCAGAGGGGTCTATATTTTCAGTGTGATGACAAAGCACTACTCAAGATCTAGGAAGGACTTAAGAACTGGGAAATAATTTCCACAAGAAACAACTGGAATATTTCATATGATCCCACTTTAAGTCATTAGCTCCAGAAACCACAGCAATATTAGTGTATAATTCAAACCGGGCTCTAGCCTAAAGCCAGAGGCAGGTGACACCAAGACTGCTCAACACTGAGATGTTCCATGATTGAGCAGCTCTGTGACAAATAAGGATGCATTTTAAAAACCAATTTGCATGTAAAATGTTTGATATTAATTGGAGATATGTTATATTCATTTATGGTGTGGAATATTTGCTTAATGAATCAAAGATGCGTTGCATAATTTTATATTGCATTTACTTAACTCTGTGAAGTTGTGTTACTTTGCCTAAGACACCTGATTGTTCTAAGAAGGAGCTGAACGATCAATAGCTAGACAGGAGATGGTTAGGTGGAGCTGCCAGGCAGAGGGGAAAAAATAGTAGAAAAAAACAGTCTAGGCTCGAAAGAAAGGAAAGAGGGAAGAATGAGAAGAGAAGAAGGAGAGGAGGACAGTAGGATGAGTTTTTCATCAGGACTGCTGGTTCCCAAATAGCTACACAGAGATTTACTATTGATTACAAATGTTCAGTCTATGATAGCTTATGCTTGTTACTAACTTTTACATTTTAAATTAACCCATATGTCTTATTTATGCTCTGCCACATGGAAGTACCTTTTATCAACATAACAAGTTCATCTTCCTTCCATGTCTCCTCATGACTCCTGAGACTCCTCCCTCTTCTTCTTTGAGCTCTTTTTGTCTGCAGACCCATCTAACTCCTACCTATTTATTGGCCAGTCAGTTCTTTTATTAACCAATGAGAGTAATACATATTTAGAGTGTACAAAGGTTGTTCCACAGTAAAGGACACTAGGAGTCATATATAGAATAAAAAGTAAAAATCTCAGAGACACATCAAAAAGATAAATGCGATATTTAAGTTAGAAAAACTGGTTAGAAACAAGCCAAGCTAAGGACAGACATTCAAAAGTAAGAATAGTCTCCATGTATTTGTTTGGGAGCTGTGTCATGGGAATCCAAAGAGTAAAAAAACAAAAACAGAAAAAAACTACAATGGAATGTGTTTCATGTCTAGTGTGTTCCCAACTCCAAAATAATTTTCACAGACTTAAATATTAAAATGAAAACCATGAGCTTCTAAGAATAAGTGTGAGTGACTTCATTGTCTCTGTGTGGAGCCAGAGTTCGTTGCTGAGATACGTACAGCATGAAACACTGGGAAAGTGCACGCTGAACATTTGCAAATAACATCCAGTTCAGGGAAAGAACTACATAAAATGAGCAGTCTGGGACTACGTGTATTGATAGAGGTGGGTCCCAGCAGGGCATGCCAAGGCTGGGATTGCAAACAAACACTCATCACTAATCAGAACAATAGGCATTTCTGTATTTGAACAAACTACCCCATGAACAACATGGGAACTCACTACCAGTCCACTTAGTGGATAGTCAGAAGCTCTAATAAGACAAGTCACAAAAGGAGATGTCCAAATGCAGCCAATGCACAAAAAGATGCCTTGTATATTTATTCAGGAGAATGAAATGAAGCAATTGTAACAAAAAGTAGCAACAAAAGCATTCCTTTCTCAGGAGATGACACTCAGGAAATCAGTGCAGTAGGGCGCCATGAAAACAGCACTGTCTAAGTCAGAGATGAGCCAAGTTAGCTAATCTTCACTATCCTGGGGTCTGCATTGGAATTGGGGCTACACTTTCACCAATGGCCTCATCTGGCTTCTATTCATGGAGTCCAACCCTGCCAGATTATCTTTCAAGCTCTTTTGGGCAATTCATTGTAACAGAGCCCCATAGCCTAGCACAAGTGATGCCATGATGAAAGTACCACTCAGGTCATGAACTCAGCACATAGACAGGACCATCTGCCAAAACGAAAGCTAATATTTATTCCATAGTTCTGGGAAAATCTCTAAATATAGTAACCTTATTTTTTGGCTTTTGTAGTCCTACTTCTGGCTAACTGTTCTTGCTAACTGAAATTTATCAACCCAGAAAATGGTTTCTGTATTTAAAAATCCCACTTTGAGTAGGGGGTTGGGGTTACACTGGGAACCCAAATACTCAGTGTAGTGTCTGGCTGGAAGTTCTAATGGCGTGGCTTTCTATTGAGTACTCGTCTCTGTTGGATACCCTACAGCACTCACTATGTTCTGGGCGCTCAAGTGCCTTTCCAGCCTAGAGATACAAATGCCTCGAAAATCAACCCGTGTGAGGCCAAAACAGGAACAAGTTAACAGAAAAACGAAATAGAAAAAATATACCCTGCAGCTTACGGTTTCTGTGAGTAAAGAATAAGTTGCTGTTTGTCCTGCGTTAAGCCCTTGTGAGTTAAGGTTTCTATTTGTAATTAAGTATAAGTTCCTGTTTATTAGATCTGATGTGAGCTGCTTGAAAGCCCATGCATATGATGTGTACATTTGATGTGTGAACCTTACTTTGTTCCTTCCCTTTCATTGTACCTCAAAATACAGTTTGCTTAGACTGGACATCTTGGGTTTGATCTTCCTCCTCATGATCCTCAAGTCTAACACCTGTCATGCTTGTCACAGCAGCAACTCATTCTCTGGTACTGGTTTCTTTTCTCGTTTGCTTCCTATTGTAGTGATAAAACATCGTGATGGAACATGTGGGGAGAAAATGCTTTACTTCATCTTCTACTTCCTTATCACATTTCATCTTGGAGGGAAGTCAGGCAGGAACTTAAAGCAGAAGCATGGAGTCAGGAACTGAAGCGAAGATCATGGAGGAATACTCAGTTTGCATTCTTTTTGTTTTGTTTTTGGAGACAGGGTTTCTCTGCAGCTTTGGAGCCTGTCCTGGAAACTAGCTCTTGTAGACCAAGATGGTCTCGAACTCAAAAAGACTCGCCTGCCTCTTCAACTTGCATTTTTATACCTTCTGGGACTACCAGACCAGGGGAGGCATCCTCTACAGAGGACTCCTCCCTCTGAATTCATCACAAATAATCAGAAAAATATCCCACAATGTGTCTACATGATTCTACTACCTTAAGGTGTGCATTTTCTCAGTATAGATTCCCTTTTCCCAGAATACTGTAGCTTGTGTCAAGTTCACAAAAAACAAACACATATAATGGCAAAACCCATTTGAAGTAGAAAAACAGGTAGGCATCACCATATCTCTCATTTCAGTATTATAAAAAACAAAATTAAAATATTATTCTTCTATTTAAAAACATTATTGTTCCTAAGTTCATCTTTTTTTGTGCTGTTTACCTCAAAAACTGGGAAGACAGCTAATAATTCAATTTACATAAACAGTGTAAATACAGTATTTCTTTCTGTAGATTCATTCCTTTTGCTATTAAATTTAGGAAATAACCAGCTGTTGAAAACAAGTATTATAACCATATTTAAAATTACATAAAACTGCCCACAAAGAACATCACCTTCATCTAAAATACTTTACTTGAGTTTGATGAAGACAATCATTCATTGCTCCTTTCCTACTTACCCTATTACTCTTCAGCTCTCAGAAGGTCAATCACAAGTTGAAAGGTGACCACACACAAATAAACTCAGCATACAGTCTTTGGTAAGACTTCAATGAACTGAAAAAGTGTCTACTTATGAGGTAGCAAGAGGTAAGCTCAGAGACAGTATGCTGAGCCATTCATAATGCAGCTCAGGCCTTATTCGATGAAACACTTTCAGGTCATCTTGACACCTTTCAGAAACAAAAAAAGGCCTTTACTTAACACTCCTGTGTAGGTCTTTCATCTAAAAATAATAAAAAAATCCTGTCATTGTATTTTCTTTCTTTTTGCCCCAGAAAGGGCTTAGAACACACCCCATCCCCAGAATCCATGGATTTCTTTGTTAGTTGCAGCGTGGAAAAGTTATTTTTGCTCCTATATGAGAAAGCCTTCTGAATCACTCAGATTGTAAGTCCTAATTATTGAGTTGTTGCTCATTTCAGGGACTTCCAGAGGTGGGTAGAGTAATTATTAACCCTTTCTGTGCTGACTTTTAGTAAGCATAATATTGAGCAGAGCTGAAATTATAACACCTCACTCAATCCAACCATGAGACGCGATGACTCTGAACTTCCTTCTCACAATCAGCACAGAAAACCACAGATTAAACTGCATGGCGCAAATATTTGTTTCAGTCTGTAAACCCAAATCACCCTAACCCTAAAAGATGTGAGAACAGTTTTGGGCCTCTTTAGGCTGTGCTTATGCCTCTCTGAGTTCTGTCAGAAGATTAATGATGTACATGTTCCCCTGATTATAGATAGTACACACTTTTAAATAAAATGAATGCTTTCAAAACAAATCATTGGTAGCGCTTACCTTTGTGCTTTTTGTCCATGGATATAGCCTAGATGCCAGCAAGTAGACACCCCTGTGGGTTTCTCTATAGGCTGTCTGCAAGCATTCTTTCATAGAACTGGAGAAGGGGGAATTTAGGGGTGGGAAGCTGCCTTTTCAGGCATTGCCCTTATTGTTTCAGAGACTGCCTAGCAACAGAGTACAAAGACATATACATTAGGAAGCCTCAGGGCACTCACCTGGCCAGCTAAGTCCTTTCTGTGTGACTAATATTTGAGCAAGAATTGAAATTAGATATAAACCTCGCATTAATGTCTTCTTCCTGAAGCATCTACAGATTCTTACACATCATGTTCAAATATATGGGAAGCTAGTTGCTCAATCCTGGACGTATTTCAGTGGACTTTGTCAGCTACACTACTTTGCAGTTATTTTCTACAGTATTTATTGTGGTGATTAATGTTTTATGCATATGAGTGTCTTGCCTGCACGTATGTCTATGTGTCAGCTCTTCTGGAATTGAAGTTACAGATGGTTGTGATAGATGCTAGGAATTGAAACCAGCTACTCTAGAAGTGAAGTCAGTACTCTTAAGCATTGAGCCATGCATTTTCTTCTCTTGTAAGCTGATTTCCTCGGAGAGCTGAAACTGTCCAACTGAGCCTATTGTTCAGTACTGAAAACAAGCATCCTAGCTGTTTACCGTTGAAAGACTCCAGCTGCTAGATCATTCAGCTTTCTGTGTGTCAGGTTCAAATGGTACCCCTTTTCCTTCCAAAAGAGCATACCTGCCGACTTGGTCCTAAATAGAGACTAGGGAGATTGTAATAGGATTTCTGGTGACTAGATTAAAGTCAGCATTTCTTAAGACCTTTCCCATGTCTCAGAAGGAGTCATTTTCTTTGATTCTGAAGACAATAACTATGTAAATTATTAGTGATATTTTAAGGAGGCATCAATCTCCAAACATATTACACACACACACACACACACACACACACACACACACACATGGTTTTTCTGCATAGTTCTTATTGTCTTAGACTCACTCTGTAGTCTAAGAGGGCTTCAAACTCTGAAATCAACCTGCCTCTGCCTCTTAAGTGCTGGGATTAAAGGTGTGAGTCACCATGCACAGTGGGTTTTATGTTTTTTCAATATTCTTTTTTTATTTTTCCAATGACTATTTAAAAAAATGGCTTTGTCCAATGTGAAAATACATTTAACCAAATATCTAAAATGTCCACTAGTAAAAGTATACTACCAAGAATACAGAATTTTTAAAAATTATTTAAAATATTTTAAAAATATTGTTTTAGAAATTCAAGCATTAATTTTATTTCAGGTTACTGAATTGTTCTTTAAATTTTTTATCTTAAATTTAACTTAGTTACACACACTATATGTGTGTGTATGTATATATATATATATATATATACATATATCTATTAAATAGTTATTTACAACATATTTTAACCTTAACATTTTAATTAGAAAATCGTTTTAATGACATAACTTTAAATGAAAGCTCAGGATACTGCATCTAAAACAAAGAAAGCATGTGGTACCTTAGATATTCAATTGTCTTCAATACAGGCAAAGTAGATTAATAGTTCTGTTTTCTCACAAATCTACATTACTTACTAAAGATTAAAGTTTTTATAATAAATACCTTAAAATGGTGAGTTAGAAATAGTATTTACTTTTTATTAGTGTTGTGTGGCATCCAAGGTGGAATAACACATCCAGAAAAGGAAAATGGGCATTTATAACTTTATTACTATTATTTTAACTAACAACAAAATAGAAACAAAGAAAACAATGCCAAGAATCAATAAGACAAAGAGTTGGTTCTTCAAGAAAATTAACAAGATATACAAATATTTTTCCAAACTAACCGAAAAACAGAGAATGTTCAAAAACTAAAAAGGGGGACATAACAACAGACACAGAGAAAATCCACGGAATCATTAGGTCATATTTTGAAAACATGTACTCCACAAAATTAAAAAACTTAAAGGAAATGGACAACTTTATGGATAAATATCACTTACCAAAATTAAATCAAGACCAGATAAACAAATTAAATAGATCTATAACTGCCAAAGAAATAGAAACAGTATCAAAAGTCTCACAATGAAAAAAAAGCCCAGGACCAGATGGTTTCAGTGTAGAATTCTACAAGATTTTCAAAGAAGAACTAATACCAATACTCCTCAAACTGTTCCACATAGTAAAAACAGAAGGAACATTGCCAAATTCTTTTTATGAAGTTACAATTACCCAACTGTGCTTTAGACATTAACTAAAAAAGAAAATTACAGATCAATCTCACTTATGAAGATTGATGAAAAAATACTCAATAAAATACTGGCAAACTGAATCCAAAAACACAACAGAAAAATCATACACCATGGTCTAATCAGTTTCATCTCAGAGATGCAGGGATGGTTCAACATATGAAAATCTGTCAATATAGTCTACCATATAAACAAAACCACATGATTGTCTCATTAGATACTGAAAAATCTGTTGACAAAATACAATATTCCTTCATAATAAAGGTCTTGGAGAGAGCAAGAATACAAGGAACATACCTAAACATAATGAAGACAATATATACAGCAAGCCAACACCAACATCAAACTAAATGGAGAGAAAATCACAGAAATTCCATTGAAATCAGGAACAAGACAAGGTTGTCCACTCTTTCCATATCTATTTGATATAGTTCTTGAGGTCCTAGATAGAGCAATAAGACACCAAAAGGATATCAAGGGTATACAAATAGGAAAAGAAGAAGTCAAACTCTGACTATTTGCTGATGATAGTTTACATAAGCAACCTCAAAAATTCTACCAAGGAGCTTCTACAACTCATAAACACTTTCAGTAATGTGGCAGGATACAACATTAACTAACAAAAAAATCAGTGGCCCTCCTATATATAATAAAGAAGCTAAAAAAGAAACCAGAGAAGCATCACCCTTCACAATAACCACAAATAGCATAAAATATTTCAGAGTAACTCTAACCAAACAAGTGGAAGACATATGAAAAGAACTTTAAATATTTGAAGAAAGAAGTTGAAGAAGACACCAGAAAATGGAAAGGTCTCCCAGGCTCTTGGGTAGGTAGAATTATCATGGTAAAAATAAGCAATCTTACCAAAAGCAATCTACAGATTTGATGCAATGCCCATCAATATCCCAGCAAAATTCTTCAGAGAACTTGAAAGAATGGTACTCAACTTCATATGGAAAAGCAAAAACTTAGGATAGCCAAAACAATCCTGTACAATAAAAGGAACTTCTGGAGGCATCACAATCTCTCACCACTACTACAGAGCTACAGTACTGAAAACAGTACTGTATTGGCAGAAAAATAGACAGGAGGACCCATAGAACCAAACTGAAGACCCAGATATTAATCCACACACCTATAAACACCTAATTTTTGACAAAGAAGCAAAAAATATAAGATGGGAAAAAAAGCATACTTAACAAATGGTGCTGGCATAACTGGATATCCACATGTAGAAGAATGAAAATAGATCTATATCTATCCCCATGCACAAAATTCAATTCCAAATGGATCAAAGACCTCACCATAAAGTCAACCACACTGAACCTCATAGAAGAGAAAACAGGAAGTATACTTGAATGTATTGGTACTGGAGACCACTTCCTAAATATAACCCCAGCAGCACACACACTGAGAGAAATTAATAAATGGGACTTCCTGAAACTGAAAAGCCTCTGTAAAGCAAAGGACACGGTCAACAAGAAAAAACAGCAGCCTACAGAATGGGAAAATATCTTTACCAACCCCACATAATACAGATCTCCAAAATAAAGAACTCATTTGTCCTCAAAACAACAAATAATCTAATAAAAAATAGAATACAGACCTAAACAGAGAACTCTCAACAGAGAAATCTAAAACAACTGAAAGACATGTAAGGAAATACTCAGCATCTTTAGCCATGAAAGAAATGTAAATCAAAACTCTGAGATTCCATCTTACACCTGTGTGAATGGCCAAGATCAAAAACACTGATGACAACGTATGCTGGAGAGGATGTGGGGTAAAGGGAAAACTTCTGCATTGCTGGTGGGAGTGCAAGCTCATACAGCCCCTTTGGATGTCAGTATGGTGATTTCTCAGAAAATTATGAAACCTTCCTCAAGACCCAGCAATAACACTTTTGTGTATGTAACCCAAAGGAAACTCAATTGTGCCACAAGGACATGTGCTCAACTATGTTCATAGCAGCATTGTCTGTCATATTCAGAACTTGAAACAACCTAAATGCCCCTCGACCGAAGAATGGATAAAGAAAATGTGGTACATTTACACCATGGAGCATTACACAGCAGAAAAAAAAAATGACATCTTGAAATTTGCAGTCAAATGAATGGAAAACAGCATATTTGAGTGAGATAACTCAGACCTAGAGAGGCAAATATATGTTCTCACTCATAAGTGACTTTTAGACACAAAGCATGGAAAACCAGCCTATAATTCATAATACCATAGAACCTAGACAACAATGAGGACCCTAAGAGAGACATATATGGATCTAGTCTACATGGGAAGAAGAAAAAGACAAGATCTCCTGAGTAAATTGGGAGCATGGGGACCATGGGAGAGGGCAGAAGAGGTAGGGAAAGAAGGTAGGGAAACAGAGAAAAATGTATACCTCAATAAAATCAATAAAAAGAGAAGAAAAGAAAAAAAGAAAAACATATTTTAAAGAAACCATGAATTTTATGTTACCAATTACATGTAAATAAGATAAAAATATAGAATATGTTTTAGAGGGAGATTTTGTATATTTCATTGAAGGATTATTAAACATTTACTATCTCATAAGCTATCATATAATGGATTAAAACATTAAGAGTATTCAATTTTATAAAGTAATATGTTATTTATTTATCAGGCCTTAATATATGATGATAATACTCAAATTTGCATTTTAGGGGGGCATGCCAAAAAATAAGTTTAGCATATAACCATAAAAATGAATTTAAAATGAACTCAGTGGACACCATTTGTTAAAAAATCTTTAACATAAACAACATATGAAAACAACCAAGAATATGTGAAAGCAATTGTCAGATACTTGGCACGGTTTTATCAAGTTAGATGAATACAGTTTAGAAAAACAGTAGGAATTCTGCTCTATTTCTTTTAAGAAGAAAAATCTAGTAATACAAAAGATCAAAGAGTAAAGTTTGCCATCTTGATACAGGTTCCACCTCTGCTCTCTCCCTTGCTTTCTCCCGTCTTCTGCTCTAAGCAGATGAGGTAAATGTGAATTGTTAATTGTTTCATAGTCTGTTTCCTTGGGAGATGACTTGGAGGTTACAGCTTGTACCAAGTCAAGTCTGGTGGTCTGGCCAGTCATGCACAATAAACCAACTAAAAGAACCAGATTAAAAGTAGAAAGCAGAATAATATTTATTCAATGTGGTCACTCTGGGAAGTTGAGTTCCAAGTCCAGCAAAGTCCTTGAGTCCATCTACAGGGTCCTGAAGGAAGATAAAAGTTTACTAGAGGTCTTGGGCATGCACATCCAATCAAACCTGGTCAGGATAGAGTCAGTACAGTCAGGACCATTCCTGACTTCTCATTATCTGGGTTTTAGTCCCTCACATCCTGTAAGGCAGTTTGACAAGTTTCTAAAATTGTTCTAAATTCTTTTTCAGAAAGACAGGTTTACTCTCTAGCTGGTGCCCTTTCTCTTTCCTAGCATGAGCTTCCAGGAAAAGCTCCACTATCTTTAGGGCCCATTATTTTCAACAGCCTGTTAGTCAGCTTGAGAGATATAAGTATCTCTATAATTGTGACAGGGCAAGGCAGTGCAGACATTCTTTCATCGTGTATGCTTGCTTAGGTCATTTTAGATTTGAGAGAAATTTGATTTCCTTGATGACAAATCCCATTGAAAACTGCCCAACTCTATTTTAGAAACCCAAGGCCAAGATGCCCCAGCTAATTTATCCAAGCGTCTGTTAAGCTGCTTGCTTGCAGAGACTCACACTCCTTATAGCTGCCAAGTGAGATACCAGGATGTGGGTTTGGCCTTAAACACCCTCTAACCTAAATGGTTGGTGCTACACTTGGTTCCCAAATACCAGCTGGAACAAAGCCTTTCAATTATAAACTCTGTCTGAACAGTCCTCTCTGGTGGGCTTCCTGTGACAATAGTTTACTCTGAAGCTACTTTGGGTGACTATGACCCAGAAGCACAGACTCAGGTTACCCCCAATTCCATGTTCCAATGTGCAAGCAATTTTAAAGGATTTTCATAGTGTTATAGAACAAAGGAAGTTATAAATCAGGTCAAGTTTAAAATATATTGGTGGGTACCGCAGAGAGGCAGTTGCAACGAGATGGGATGAGTTATTATATAGGTCTAGCTTGCTATGCAATGACGTTCTTAGCTTTTCGTTGGTTGAGCTAGTGTTCTGCTAGGTTTAGAGCTTCAAAGAGATTTTTATTTGTTTTCCTAGAATGCTAATTCTATGTTAATGTCTTCTCAGAGCTTTTCTTTTTTTCTAATTATCAGAAGGTCTTAGTTCAGATATATCCCCTAAACCTACAAAATTCCAAATCCCTCACAGTACTGAAACTTTAACTAGGCCACCAGTCTCTGCAGTCACAGACACTTCTTCCAGGAATTGGTCGTTCTCAGCCAGCCAGAGCTTCTCTTCAGAAATTTCATTCACAGACTGCTGCTGGTCTGGAAGCATTGAACGGACTCATGCAACTGGAGTATTGGCTCACACCCTTAATTCCAGCACTAAAAAGGCATAGACCAGAGCTTGAGGCTAGCCTGGTCTCTATATGGTGAGCTCTAAGAAAAAAACTTTTTCAAGAAACCAATGCTGAGGTCTGATCTCCAAAATATATAAAGAACTCAAGAAACTAGACTTTAAAATGCTAATTAACCCAATTAAAAATGGGGCACTGAACTGAACAGAGAATTCTCAACAGAAGAAGTTCAAATGGCCAAAAGACACTTAAGGTCATGCTCAACCTCCTTAGCAATCAGGGAAATACAAATCAAAACAACTTTGAGATACCATCTTACACCTGTCAGAATGGCTAAAATAAAAAACACTAATTATAGCCTTTGCTGGAGAGGATGTGGAGTAAGGGGTACACTCATTCACTGCTGGTGGGAATGCAAACTTGTGCAACCACTTTGGAAATCAGTGTGGTGGTTTCTCAGGAAATTTGGGATCAACCTACCCCAGGATCCAGCAATACCACTCTTGGGAATATACCCAAGAGATGCCCTATCATACTACAAAAGGATTTGTTTAACTATGTTCATAGCAGCATTATTTGTAATAGCCAGATCCTGGAAACAACCTAGATGTCCTTCAATGGAAGAATGGATACATAAAGTGTGGAATATATACACATTAGAGTACTACTCAGCGGTAAAAAACAATGACATCTTGAATTTTGCATGCAAAGGATGGAAATAGAAAACACTATTCTGAGTGAGGTAACCCAGACCCCAAAGGATGAATTTGGTATGTACTCACTCATCAGTGGATTCTAGACAAAAATAAAGGTCAGTGAGCCTATAATTCCAGATCCTAGAGAAGCTAAATAAGAAGGTGAACCCAAAGGAAAACATATAGTTATCCTCCTGCATATTGGAATTAGACTAGATTGTCAGGCAAAAATTGGGATCTTGGGGGTGGGGGTGGGGGTGGGGTGGTGGTAAGGGGTGATGGGGAGATGTAGATAGAAAAGTGACTAGGGGAGGATGGGGAGACCCTGGGGGAATGGGATGGTTGGGATGGAGGAAGGGTGGACAGGGGTGCAAGGAAGAAGATATCTTAATTAAGGAAGCCATTTTAGGGTTAGCAAGAGACGTCACTCTAGAGGGGGTCCCAGGTATCCATGGAGATGTCCACACCTAGTTCTATGGATAGCTGAGGATAGGGAGCCTGAAATGGCCCTTTCCTATAGACATACTGATGAATATCTTGCATATCACCATAGAAGCTTCATCTGGTGATGGAGGGAGATAGAGACAGAGACCCACACTGGAGTGCAGGACTGAGCTCCCAAGGCTCAAATGAGGAGCTGAAGGAGAGAGAACGTGAGCAAAGAAGTAAGGACCTCGAGGAGTATGCCCAACCACTGAGACTGCGGGGCTGGTCTAATGGGAGCTCACCAAGGCCAGCGCGACCTGGACTGAAAAAACATGGGATCAAACCGGACTCTCTGAACGTGTCGCACAATGAAGGCTGACTGAGAAGCCAAGAACAATGGCACTGGGTTTTGATCCTACCACATGTACTGGCTTTTGGGGAGCTTAGTCTGTTTAGATGCGCACCTTCCTGGACCAAGATGGAGTGGGTTGGACCTTGGACTTCCCACAGGGCAGGGAACCCTGACTGCTCCTTTTACTGGCAAGGGAGGGGGAGGGGAGTTAAGGGAGGGGGAGGTGGAAGTTTTTAATAATAAAAATTAAAAAAAAAGAAACCAATGCTGTGGGATAACTCTTTTCTATGCTGTGAATATGTATTCCTTTTATTGGCTAATAAAAAAGCTGCTTTGGCCTATGGCAAGGCAGAATAAGGCCTGGTGGAAAAGTCAAACTAAAAATACAGAGAGGAGAAGGACAAAGTCTGAAGCGGATGGCAACCAGCTGCCCAAGAAACAAGAGACCAGGAGACCGGTAATGTTATGGCCATGTGGCAATATATAAATTAACAGACACTGGTTAATTTAAATGTAAGATCTACTGAGTAATAAGCCTGAACTATTAGGCCAAGAAATTTCTAATTAATATTTAGCCTCTGAGTGATCATTTAGAAGTGGCTGCAGGACAGAGTGGGACAGAGAAACCTCTCTTTACAAACCAGAGTGAGAATGAATGGTATGAAGTGCAGGCCAGGGCAGAAGCCGGTTAGTCCAAAAGCAACAGCCATACGGTATTCAAGTATCTCTTCTCAATTTCACTCACATACATGCTTGTAGCCTCTAGGCATAGAATTTTACTTAGAAGAAATGATAAAGAGTCAGAAGACCAGCTCTCTTTTTTGCTTTGGGGACCTCCAAGCTTTCTCAGAATGGCTGCATTGGGATCATCTGACGCAGTTCTCATCACTACTGTAGACCTCTCTGGAATGGTGTCATACCACAGGTAGGCAGATTACACATTCACTCTTCACTACGTGCCAATAGACTATTATGTTAAAGGCATGTAAGTTTTTTGTTGCTTTATAAAAACATTATTCCATCACAAATGAGCAAATGAAATGAGTAAACATAACTGTTAGATTCGAAAATTACATTTTAAAATAAACTATGCATGCATTGATTATGTTTTAATATAAAATTGAAAAAGGCAAAACTATTTGAGGTGGTAATTGCCAATTAGAATGAAAGAGTGTAATTAACCTATGACAATACCCAAATAAAAGGTTCAGTTCCAACAGAGGATAGTGTGTAGGTCTGAAACAGGAAATGGCAAAATAAGGTAGTATTTTATAAAGTATTTTCAAAGAGTTATTAAGAAACTTTTAAAAAGGCAAACATTTATTATCACTGCATAACTCTGTATGATATAGAGATTTTCATATCTATTAGGCATTATTTATTGTATATAATGTATTTAATGTGTGCATGAGAATCTATCCATTATATATATATATATATACATGATATAGAAAATATACATAATTTAGTGTATTTAGTAATATATATTACTCTAAGAAAGGACAGAAAGGAATAAGCATTGTAGAACATAAAACTATATGAAGATATAAGGAATATTTTTTCCATCCCTTCTCTTTTGCATGCATGTCTTTGTGAAACTCCCTTGCCGGATGAGCATCTCTTTTAAAAATATATTGCAGAAATGTTCATTATTTACTGTTGATTTCTGTTTTGATTTTTAATTGGTTTATCATGCTTTCCAAAATCGTTCAACCTCATGGCAGTATAGGACCATGTCCACTCCCTTCAGTTTTGTCCTAAGCAGCATGAACAAGCCTAAATTGAAAATCTTAAACTCAAAATGCTCCAAATTCCTGAAAATTTTAGACATTAATAATTAGCAGTTTTCTATACTTCCCAGATTCCCAAGCAGCCTACAAAAATTATTTTGCCCCCCCCTTTTTAGAGGATTTTAATTTTCTGTAATATACCAAGCATATAACTTGGATTCAACTTTTGTTTAGGAAGGGGTATGGGCCTGATGAACTCAGTTTGGAGTGTGGCTTGCTTCCATCTTAGATAATGACCTAGCAACAATATGGCTTGCTGCAAACTTGGCTAATAACCTAGGCTCATCTTAGAGTAAAAACTATCACATGGCTTGCCACCAACTTGGCAGACATGTGACTCAGTCTCCTTCTTTTCTAAGGTTACAAAAGCCATGTGACTTCACCACCATCTTGGTTAAGATGACCACACATTACAAATCAGCTAAGACAGTACCCATATAATAACTAGACCAACTGAGCTCTCTGTTTATTATTGTATCTTCCTTTTAGACCAAGCTTCCAGGATTGTTTGTTTTGAAACTGAGTCATATTTTAAAAAAACTCTGGCATTTTGTAAAAATACATTATAAAAGAATAAGGAAAATAAGGTTTCTAGTCTTACTGTGGACTGTATATATAGTTTAAAGTTTATTTTGAATCTAAAGGATCTTTAATCCAATAATTATAATTTTTAAGTCTCAAACTAATGAAAGATAAAATTGTAAAATACTAATTTTATAGACTTATTTACTGATTGTAAACTGTTAAAGATAAGCTATGCAAGCAAATGGCCAGTTATGCTAAATACAAAAGTCATATATTTACAGAGACAAGCTTGGTGGGAGACAGCAATTTTTATCCTTTATCTTTCATCATAGAGCTTTCTGTTATCTCCTATCATATAGTATTCTGTATATGTTGTCAAAATTAAGCCTGAAAAGAATAATAAATTAGTTTGTTTAATGTAAAATATTAATATTCAAAATCAGGTATATTTAAAAATTGGTTATAAAAGCTTGAATACTTGAATAAAATGGTTAAATTTACAAAACATTTCCATGACAGGAAATCCCAAGGTTCAATCAGTTCTCTTGGATCACAAGTTCCCTTGGATAGAGCACCATCCCGCCAGAGTGACTTGAATGCTAACCTCAGAACACAGTTGCCTGAGAAATAAGACTTGCCCTAACTCTGTTGTTTCTACCTCTGGCTGTGTAGGCCTGACCAGAAAATCAAACAAACAAACAAACAAAACTTCTTATATATAAGAGAATTATTCCTCATGTTTCACATGACAATGAGACTGATTCTCTTGCTCAACAGAGGACCTCAGAGTCTACACCTGCATCCAAAATACCTCAAACAACAGAGAAGCAAATAGCAAATACTCCCCCTTTAACATCTCCTGAACTGGTATAGGAGAATGCTGTGAACAGGGGAACGTGTTTCTAAGCCTACCACCAAACTCATATGTGACTGGTCATGCCCTTTACCCTGGTATTCAGTTATTCCTCTTAGAAAAGCTAATTTCAGGGTCTATACCCTAACCACTTAAGTTCTCTTATTAAAGGAGGATTATGCCAGGTACTCTGTCATTAAACTCACAGCTTTGGGAACTTATTTAGACTATCCACATGGAACCTTTGACAGTTAGTTTCATATTTGTAGAGTCAATAGATGATTGCACTAAGTGATAGCCTGTTACAGGAAGGCCACATAAGATGATCACTCAGACATAGCTTCTAGTCAGCTGAAGGTCTTTATTCCAGCTGGCTGGCACTCTACTCAGATTTGTGATGACCAAAAGATAGAACTAAGCATCTAGAACGTGGGGTTTTTTGAAGGTGAAAACCACATTCTGACAATTTGTTCAACAGCTGCAGTAGGGATTCCCAGAAGCAAGCAGTTTACCAGAAGCTAAGATAACTTAGCTGGGGCATCTTGACCTTGGGTTCCTAGAATAGAGTCTCCTTCAAGGGGATCAGCTTCTACTTAAACCTGAAAAGACTTCAGCCAGAATACAAGATGGAGGAAACTCTATACTGTCTTGCCCTGCCATGATTCTAATCCCTCAGACTGTACAGGAGGAGCTGACTTACATGAAGGGGATTCTCTCCAACCTGCACTCCCATTCTGTGCTTTGAGAATACAGTCTAGTCTCTACCCAGACAGATAACGCCAGCGCCCTGTCTGTGCTCTTCCCTTTAAACCTACATAGAGTGTAAGGGCTTTGGCAGTGATGCCTGGGTTGTTTCCTAAGAAACTGCAAAAGCCAAAAGCTCATTTAATTTGTTTATCTTACTGTAGAAATTATTCCTCTAAACAACTAACCTATTTTTAAATAGACTTAGGTTAAAGATTATACTTACTGTTGTTAGTATATGGTTACTTAGGGATTTCTTCCATAGACGAATGGAGTAAGAGTTGGCTTTAGCTACTCCAGTTTATGTTACATGTAATGCATTTATTACAGATTTGACTTGATGTAACTAACTACCTTCATCTATTGGTTGATTTTATGGAATGAAAATGTACAGGTTTCTCAAGGTTCTGTTAATAGGGCCAACTTTTTTTTTTCCAATTTTGTAAATCTTTATAAGTTGAATCATTCATTCTCAACACGGCAGTCACTAACTTGGGTAGTGATTTCGGATGTCTAGAGCAACAGTTCTCAACCTGAGGGTCCTTGGTTAAATGACCCTTCACAGGGCTTTCCCAAGACCATTGGAAAACACAGATATTTGTATTATGACTTGTAACAGTAGAAATTAAAGTTATAAAGTAGTAATAAAATTAATTTTATGGTCATGAGCCATCACAATATGAAGAACTGTATTAAAGGATCATAGCATTAGGATGGCTGAGTGTTCTAGAAAAATGACTTTAGGAGATAGTTAGGCAGTCATAGTTTCTGGGAGTAAACGTTTTAAATTTGAAATTGAAAATAATTCTTTTGAAAAATACAACTTAAAATTAAATTGTCTCTTGAAATATAGAAATATAAATTTGATGTTAACAAAACTACATATTGTCATGTTTCCAAATACCAAATAAATGCAGTCAGGTAGTTAATAATCTCAACTTTAAAAATTTTGCCTTATCAAATTGTTTCTAACCAAAGATTTATTTTATTCAAGATACTGGGTTTTTGTTCATTAAAAATATCTGGTGTTGTTAATAGTTAAAACAAATATTCAAAATGTGTCATATATGGAAACAAGAAATATCACATGGGCACTTTCTGTTCATAGTCATTCCTTAGCTGCTGACATTAGCTTACTTCTTTTCCAAGGCTTCCAGCTTCTTGCTCCTTATGTAGGAGTCTGATGTAAACAAACAGCTAGTTCTAGTTATCTAATCCTTCTACAGGACTCTGGTCATGACCCTGCCCATCAGTTAGTTGCCTATAATTTTAAATTAATTATATAATTAACACAGATATTTATTTTACTATTCATAATTATAGCAAAATTGCATTTATAAAGTAGCAATGAGAATATTTTTATGGTGTGGGCTCACCACAATATGAGGAACTGTATTAAAGGGTTTCAGCAGAAGGGCAGTTGAGAACCCCTGCTCTAACTCATCCTCTTCTTGTTGGAAGACCCTGCTGCTTAAGGTGCAGTCTACTATGTCCGAACCAATCTCTGAGTTCAGTGCAAAATAGGAGATTCCCTTTCCCCAGCAGCGGCTTCCTACTCTCTGTCTGACCTTACTAGAAAGCTGTCTCTGAGCCTGGATGCCTGACTTAAGTGTGACATTTTATACAGTTCCCTGGAAAAGTTCTCCCCCTGGTGCCCATATAAAAATTAGGTATTATGCTCCCATCTATATGGTAGGACCATGCTGCCAAATGCAAATAAAGAATATTACCTATTATGATAGCCCTGCTGCTACCCACATCCTATATTTTCTCATCACTCTGGAATAAATCTGCACTGTCTCACTGAAACTGACTGTCAGGTTATTTCTGTAGTACTCACAGCCAGCCAAGCCCTGGTTGCCACCACTCTTCTCTTTGTTCTTGTAGCCTGATGGCCAACAGACCATGAGGAAATGGGAGACCCACATCTCGCCGCTCCGGAGATCATTTTGGGAATCAGCTGGGCTGAAGCCTCCTTCCTGGGCATCAATTAAACTCTCTGTCTTCCCCATCTAAGATCAGCTTAACATTTTCAGGACCTTGACTCCTGCAGTACTCCAAAGTGTAAAAGGATGAGACCCGACTGCTTGAATCGATTTCTGTCCTCCATAGACATGTTGTTTTCAAACCAATAATCAATTCTAACTGGTTTGTAATGAGATCTAGAAACAGAAACCAAAAAAAATCAAAACACAAGCATCCTATGTCTGGGCTTCTGTTTCCCTCCCACTCTGGTTCCTCCTTCTGGTCATTTCCCTTCTCCTTATTATCCTAATTCTTATGTTTCATGCTGTATTTTAAATTCTTTATTTACTAAACTTCACTATATACCCCCCCCCCAAAAAAAAACAGTTCTACAAAAGCTTTCCCAATAGTGTTCACTCTACAACACCTTCATTTGTTCCTTGATACATCTGCAAAAAGACCTTCTACATTCTGTGGAAAAACTGTCTAAAGGGGATCTTTAGTCCTTTTACCCAGGGCTGGATATAGTCCTTTACATTAGTCCTCTGTTTTTCCCCATTTCTTTCCTTTGATGCTTTGTATCTCCTAGTGACTTCTGCTCTTTTTGATGCAATAGTCCTGGCAATGGAACCAGTCATTGTCATGCCATCCTGAATTAACTTTATGACCATTTTGTTCCACCGCAGGTGTTCCCTAACCCACAGCTTTCTTGGGGAATCTCTCAGTCCTACTCTGAGGCCAAATTATCTGTTTATAACCCTGTAATGATGATTTCACAATAATTACTTTCAATTCCCCTTTAGGAAGAGAGGACAGCAATAACCTAATACATTGCAACTGGAAAGACTCTTTCCTTGCTACAAGACCAGAGGACTCCTTCTGCAATGGACCCAGAACTACCCCTTTTGACAAAGAACTGCCTCAGCAAAGGCCACCCATAACACATTCCCTGCATTTTTTTATATCCTCTCAGAGTTAGGAATGATAGTTTCTTGCTGAAGGACTACACTTCCCAGCTTCCGTTGCAGAATATGGAAGTTATTTCTGCATCCAATCTTCCCTAAGCATTTTGATTATCCACATGTGAGGATGACAAGATGTTTGTTTCCTCACTAGGAATAAACATGGTCCCACCTTAGGTCAGATGAAGACTCTCTTTCTTTCCACCTTCTTTCTCTGTCCACAGTAGCTTTTAAAAATTAATCTAACAATAATGGTGCCCAACATGGAAACTTCCACATCTGACCACGTGTGACAATGCATGGGTGAAAAGCAGATGCATTACAAACATCACATATAGTCCTTTTTCAGTACTGTCAGACCATGTGTTAAAGTCTGCTCAGAGTTCAAGTGCCTTTCCTTTAAAAGTCACTTGCATAAGTGAGCATAAGTGAAAACATTTTGTGTAACTTAAAAAACCATTTTTGTGTGACTTAGAATAATGCAATGTCTGCTTGGCACCAGGCAGCTCTGATGGGAGCTAGGCCCTAGGGCAAGTGCTTATGAACCAGCTACAAAGCAACTCATAGAGTCAATTTGATGAGCCTTGACATGCTAAAGAGCTAACCCCAAGGCAGCAATGGATACATTAGGGAACCAGTGTTAAGCTATGAACCCTTATAACAAAGCTACTTCCCAATGAAATGGTATAAAGCCTGGAACTTCGGAAGAGGCTGCTAGGGTCACACTGCCATGCTTTTGAGACCTGGCTTCTGACACTGCACTTCTTGAGATTGATGTAGTCCTCTGTGCAGTCCTGGCCTTAGTTGCTGTGGACCTTGTGGCACCTTTATTGAGCTCATGTATGTCCTGCTCTCAGCACTCGCTGATGCTTGAAGCTTTTGGGGGATTTTCTGGACTTCCACCAGGGCCACCTAACTGGCCTGCCGAAAGCTAAAGAATTTCACAGCAGCTGTGTGTCCGTCCACCTGGCAGAACTCCAGATGTGAGTGCATGGAGAAGATGCCTCAGTGATTCCTGTTTGACTAATGGTGCAGGAGAATTATCTGTATTCTGTCAATCATGTATTTTAATAAAACGCTGATTGGCCAGGCAGGAAGTATAGGCAGGTCAACCAGACAGGAAGTAGAGGTGGGGCAATGAGAACAGGAGAATGCTGGAAAGGAGGAAGCCAATTCCTCCCACTCCTGCCCAGACTCCGAAGAAGAAGCAACATGTGATCTGCCCCGCTGTGAAAGGTACTGAGCCACATGGCTAACATAGATCAGAATAATGGGTTAATATAAGCTACAAGAGCTAATAAGTAGCCTGAGCTAATGGGCCAATCAGTTTTATAACTTATAGAAATCTCTGTGTGATTTTCTTTGGGGCTTGCTGGCTGTGGGGTATCTGGTGGGATGGAAACACCAACAAGCTTGGCCCTTAATGTTACAGACTAACTACTCCCCCACGTGATGAGATGCCTGGTTAGCTTTTATATTGACATGGTGTTGTAAGGAATGTTTGCATGAATAAATCAAACATGTTCAAAAGGCAAATCTCCTGTAGTCATGGTAATTGCTGAGTGCCTCCCTTTCCTACTCATGCTTAGAGTCCAGTGTGCTATAGGAAGTGATCCCTTTCTCTGCATTAAAGGCCCAGCTGAAACTGTTGGGAGATGGTGAAACCTTTAAGGAGACAGGAATAGGAATTACTTATGTTTTTGTCCTTAACAGAGATTGTAAGGCCTTTGTCTTTGCATCCCTCTTTTTGATTTCTAGTTGATAAAGTGTGTAAATAAGCTACTTTATTCTTGAATTTCCAAAATCTGAGCCAAGAAGGAAATGAGACTTTCTTCATATAAACTATCTCAAGTGTTTGTGTGATATTTTGATTGTGTTCTGACAAATAAATCTTTCTTGGTGTCAGAGAGCAGAAGCTAGCTACTAGCTAACCATAGAGGTCTGGAGGATTGTAGAGAGAGGAGACAGGAACTGGTAGGGTGGGACTGAGACAGGATCTCTGCCCCTTTAAAAGGGAGAAATGGGAAAGGGAGGAAGCACCTGGCAGCTGCTCCCTGTTATATGATCTTTCAGGTTCTTACCCCAATATTTGAGTCCTTATTTTTTATTGATAAATATTAATTAGATTAATGTTTCACTCAGGTGTTTTTTAATAGTGCCATGAAGTGAACACAAGTTCCACATACAACTTCAGTTCCAAAATTTGAATTTATACCAAAATTCAAATTACATACCTTTGAATTTTGGTATAAATTGAAGGGTCAATTCACACTTATTTTGAATAAGAGATGTGCAAATCTATTTTGCCTACCAAGGAGTCCAAGGATCAGTGGGTTATCTAATAAACATTTATTAATGAGTAGATAAAGAGTAATCTTTTGTCCAAAACCAGCTTCAACAAAACTCATACATTTCAGGGTAGGAGCATGAGGGTTAGAATTATTCAAAAGGAACAGAGATAGAGGAGAAATAGACTGAAATGCAGGACAGTATTGGGCGGGATTGTCAGTGAATACTGAATTCACCTAATTCTTCGACACACTTATATACTTCACTCCAAAAGGGGAGGTGGGAGGCAACAGACTTCATTAGCATGACACAAGGTATAGAGTTGAATTCTTCGAACTTTGGTCCGGGTGGAGCAGATCTACTTCAACACTCAAAATACTAAATTACACATCCTGGGGCCAGAATCTCTTGTTTGTAGTCCACACTGGTTGTTAACAGCTTTGAGAGAGCAAAATAAGCTTAGACTCTCGACCTTTAGACAAAGGTGGAACGGGCGGGCCTCACATCTGTGGTGTGCCCCGACAATCTGTGAACTCATATATCTCTTCAAACACATCATCCTTATTCCTCGCATTGGAGTTATGTGGACTCTAACTGGAACACAAGCTCCTCGTGCATCAGGGGAATCACAGCACCAGTGATGAAACGCTTCTGCAGTCTGCTGGAGTTCATGTTAGGATGTGTGTGCTACCCAGATCCTTCATTGGAAATGAAGGGCTTACTTTTCTACCTTCTATTATAGAGAATTTACCAGTCGCCTTTAGACATCATTGTAGCTAAATTAAAGAGTTTGGCCCAGTATCAAACCTGAGTGTCTCTCTCATTAAATAGAACCTTTTTTTCTGGATATAAGACAATGACTTGTCATTGTTAAAACAGTCACCTAAGAAAACTGAATATCCCTCTCCAGGGCAGCACAATAGAGCCAATCTTATTAGCACAGTGTGGACGAGCCAGTCCCAAGCTGTGAGCATGGGAGAGCTGGCCTCATTACTCATCTGTCTTGTGGTGACACGGGCAGGGGAAGATGTCCTTCCACTTCACCCACCAATGCCTGAGGCAAGTTGGAGATCTGGCCCTGAGGTCATAAGAGTGCAAGAGCCTCTCCTGTCTCGTGTCTGTGTAGTCCTGACCCATGCACCCCCCCATCCCCCAGGCTGCAACACTCGGGAGAGCAGGCCCTGCTCCTCACTTGGGCAACACAATAAAGCCATCCAAACCTGTTGGTGGCGGTCTGGGTGAATCAGCTCTGAAGTTGTAAGCATAGGAGACCTGTCCCCACTACTTGTCTGTTATGCAGCACTGTGGGTGGTGAAGAGATGTACCCCCTTATCTCCTGCCCCTTACTGCCTGCAACAGAAGAACAAGATGACCCTCCTTGCCAGTTGCACGACCAGGGAAAGTGAGCCTTGCTCCTTGCCTAGGCAACTGAGCAGGCCTTGTTGTAGGTATGGGTGAGTCATCTCCAATGTAGTGAGCAAAGGAGAGCTGCCCTATTACTCTGACATGTGGTAGCATGGACAGAGGAGAGATACCCACCCTTCTACCCGCCCCTTTCCGCCACCCATCGTTGACTGAAACAGATGGAGGAACTGGCCCTGGGGTCATAAGAGGGCTGTTCCTGCCCATCACTAGTTGCAGGGCTTGGAAGAGTGGCCCCTGCACCTTCACTGGACAACAGTTATCTTTGAACATGTAGGTGGGGAATAGCCAGCTCTGAGAGTATGAAAGTAGGAGAACTGGTCCTACCCCTAGCTCATTGCTGCTAGGGTGAATTACATGGGGCAGTGCTGGAAAGCTCACTCTGGTGGAGAGGACAGGAGAGAGCTGGCAGACTAACCAACCCTGAAACTGTCCCAGCCCAGAACCAGGGCTATCTATGACTTGTCCTTCCCCAGTGTCTACCCTATCTATGATCTGCTGGAGCATGTGAACGGACCTTATCAGCAGACCCAAAGCTGAGTAATCTCCACAACACTAGGCAACAACAGGATACCTAAAAAGAATCTCAGTGAGGGCCCACCATCAGTAGTGTAATAGAAACCAGAGGCCTGGAACAAGACCAATGACCCTTTGCAATGAAAAATTGCAAGTAAGGTATATGGACAAAGGGATTTCCTGTATGACTCACTGTGTCATACAGCAGCTTCCACGATAAGATTTTAAATTCTTTTCTTTTCTTTTTCTTTTGGGTGGGGAAGTTGCAGGGGCCGAAGGCAGATTTGAAGGAATGGGAAATGAATAGGATCAAGATGCCTGGTGTGAACAGAACATTTAATAAATAAACAGAAAGAAAATAAGAACGTCATACGTATTTTTTTTCTATTCAGGATGCTTTATTCTTCAGTAGTAGTAGTAACAGCAGCAGCAGCAGCACAGGCTAAATGTCTGTACTTCAATACAGACCTACAGCGCCAATCCTCAAGCTATTTCATCTCCCCTTCGTTCATCACTCCCTCTACTTAGGTGACTGGGCAAACCCTTCTGGTTTGATTCTAAGGTCTGAAGGTGCAAAAGCAGTGGAAAGCATGTTGCCCCTAAGCGAAGCATGGGTAGAGGGACCTGCAGTGTCAAATGCTGATCTCTCTGGTTGGAACTCTGCTTTGTTGTTAAGGAGGTTGAGGCAGAAGAGCTCTGTTTTAAGGCTGTGTTATGTGTGTCATTGATGGTAAACAACTTGATTAACTTCATGGATGACTCCCATGCTCATGCAGAATGGACCTTGCCCCAAACCTGACATTATTTCTATCTGGTTCTTTACATCATAAGCCAGCCATATGGGCTTCCCTGGATGCCCTCAACCTTGGGCAGTCTACTTCTCTGCCAGAAGCATCCTTCTCTAGGTATTAGTGGACTTGTCCTTCATTCTTTCATTATTGTTACCCTTCTGAAACTTTTTATATATCATGTGTATGTGTGTGTATATATGTGTGTATGTGTGTATGTATACTACTATGCCAACACGTGCTATAAATGAGAGTGCTCATTTTCATTCCATGTACATTCCATGTACTCAGAGAATATGTTTTTTTTTCATTTTTATTTGAAGCAATTGAGACTGGCTTTAGGTACAGGTTCTGGCTTATTTTATTAGCTGTTCAAGCCCTCTAAAAATAGCAACTAGGTCAAACTGATGGATAGTGATGTTCAATTCTAGATCCTTACTGATTTTCTGAATGTTTATTTTATAAGTCGAGAGCAGTGTTAGAATGTATAATATAAATATATAAAATTGTCTCTACTCCATAGCTCTTAGTGGTGGCTTCATTATTTTCAGACACTTTCAGATATTAGATACAGGTGCCAGAATCTTAAATGACCATATCTTATCCTCTGCCCTGTGTGCTTATTTAACATGGTAGAGAGCTTCCTCGTGGAGCTGGGTAGTTAGCCTGGTTCTTAGAAATGGCCAGGATCATGGCGAAGATGATTTAAAGCATCAGAAAGAAGCTGTGTGAGGGGTTTGCCTGTTCTGACTTTGAAAATGGGGGAGGGGAGACTGTTTAGCATGTGATACAGGGGTGGCCTCTAGCCAGCAGTCAGTGAACAAATGAGAACCTTGGTTATATGGATACATTTAAAACTATCACAAAGTTGTGGGCGTTGAAGAAGACCCTGCGCTCTAGACAATCACATAACTCCCCTGCCACCTGGCTCTCGCCCTGTAAAATGAGGAGAGATTATTTGCTCTGATGTCTGCCCTTTAGAACTTTGAGTCTTTAGAAAACCATCAAGGCAATTTGTTATGCAGCAATAGAAAACTGTCTTGGTGGATGAATATTTGTGATTCTCATGTCTTTTTAAGTAGCTGAATGTTTTGCCATCAGAAAAGAAAAGAAAGATGAAGACCCTCACCATGGGTAGTAATTGACCTATAATCTGCATAGTCTACTGTGATAGAGTCATTCCCCTTTCTTCAAAAACATTAGGAATAGAATGTCTTATCCTTCTGTTAAAACTCAGGGTACTTGTATTGAATTGGTTTTTAATCAAAGAAAGAATGAGGCTGTTGCCTGACCTGGCATTTTGTGCTTTACCTGACCTGACATTTTGTTGCCTTCTAATTGCAGTAGGCCTTTGTTTTTATGGTGAGCCTTGGCTGGCTCAAGTGTCATCTCAACTGACCTGCTGCATTCTCTGCTGTTTCTTCTTCTTTCCATTTCTTATGAGCTTTAGGTATTACTCATGTCCTCTTTCATTGGCCTTTGTTAGAAGTCTTTCATCTTATTTAGGTTCTGTCTATCTTTACCTTTAGGTGAATTTGTTTTACTCCTTGTGAAATATAAGAGTCCTCAGAAAAATATACTTCCTCTGTTCCTTGTCCTGAGTGTATGTAATCACCACCAACCATTTTAATTGTGTACCCATTACAAAGCTATATAATATATATTTTTTAATATTTACATTGAACAATTACATTTTAATGTGATTTAAATAGCATAAATCTGAAGGACACATTTGTTTATGTTACCTTTCTCATGGTTTCCTTTCTGTACCACATCCTTTTTATACTCTGATAATTACTTTCTTCCAAAAATTTTCTTTGGCTTTTATTGTATTACAGGCCAACACAACCGTGAATTTCTTCTGCTTTCCTATTTCTAACTAAGGATTACTTCATTCTCACTTTTTGAAATTCTTTTGTCTGGATGAGGATTCCAGGTTGTAGCTTTGTTTTCCTCTCAGTACTGCAGAGAAGCCGTTCCACAGTCTTCCAGCTTTCACTGTTAGAGAGGTAAGTAAATCTGTACATGCCCATCAAGGCTCTGCTTGTAAATGCTCTCTGTTCTTACTTGTTTAAAGTGCTTTGACCACAACGGTTGGCTTTTTTTTTTTTTTTTTTTTAGAGTCTCCGTTAAATTTTGGGATAAAAAATCACTATTTCATCAATAAATTTCTTTCTAACCCTTCAAAAATGTTCAGTTATATTTAATTTTGGCTGCTTAAATTATCTCATAGCACATTCATGCTGCTGATTTTTCCAATTTTATTTTTATTGTGTTTCAAAATGGATAATTCCTATCAATACATCTTCAAGCCTGCTGATCTTTTCTTATAATTATATTATCCACACTAAGTCTCACCCAATATATTGTCATCTTAAACAGCACTAAATTTAAGATGTCTTTAAGTCCTTTTGTGTCTATACTTATATTTAATCTTACCTTTAAGTTCTTGAACACATAGAATATACTGTCAAATGTTTAACACCCGGGTCTAATGTCGCAAACAAGAAGGTAGGGTAAGTGGTATTTGGTAAAACAAAAGTTGTATTTTTTAATACTGAGGGTCATCACACACACTTCAAGTTCCTAGGATGGTCCTAGGGCCTTTCTCCTCAAGACTGCTCGCTTGTATGACACATCTTAGCTGAAGGTCTGGTCCAGTCTACAATGGTAGTCCTCCAATCCTGGAGTGGGTTGCAGTGTAGGGGCATGGATGACACACTCCCAGCCAAAGGGGAGTCACAGAGAGCCTCAGGGCAATCAAGGTTGGAGTCTATCCAATTTCTCTAGCAGTTCTGATAAGTCAAGAATGATACATTGCGTTTAGTCTTTGGTTATATACTGTCAAGTGGGCACCATGGAATTCTCTGCTTACAAAGTCCTTGACTTGAGTAAGTGGTTATCAGGTTCAGTCTTGGGAGTAGAGGAGTTTCTGTCTAAACTATTTCTATATGTCTAGAAGATGCTCATCAAATCTAATGAATAACGATTTTCAGCCTCTTAGGAACATAACTTAAAAACTATTTTGTATAATTTAGAGTCCATTTTATGAAACTTGAAATCTCAGAAGCAATCCCCTGGCAGGCCACTGAACAGCTCAGATAGGAGCCTAGCACAGGACAGACCTTGATATACAAATGAACTGCCCCCAAGGTGGTACTGGTGATCTAGTGGAACAGCCCCAAGCTTTGAACCCTTTAACATTAGTTAAAGATGGCTTTATTCAATTAAACAGACAAAACCGAGTCCCAGTACTTGGGTGCCCTGTAAAATACTTGGTTCTCCTCTGTGTCGCAGACATAGGCAGTACTCCATGAGTCCGTGGATTTCTTTTTTCACAGTTTATGTGTGTGGGTTTCTCTGGCTTCAGAGGGTATCCTCTTGTGTGCATTCTCTTCAGTGCTCAAAAAAGCACTGGCAGATAGTTTTGGAAGTTTCTGGAGCTCTCTCTTCACACACTTTTTTCCTAGAACTTTGAATTTCCCACATTGCCAAGGGCATTCCCCCAACTCAATGAGAATCCCTGTCTTTGCCTGTTCCTCATCTTGTACCCTGGCTTGGATGTTGCTTTCTCAGCAATAACCTGGGCAACTGTAGTGCTCATCAGTTTGTTTTCTGAATCATGAATCACTATCTGTACCTATTCTCCATTGTCTAGAAGCCAGTATTTCATGTTGTTTCCATGAGTTTTTTCCAGGGGATGGATATAGAAACTCACTGTCTAGTGCAGTGTTGCCTCAAATGGAAGATTCTCTTGTCTCAGTCTCTCAAATGCTTTCCTGACATTTTTATTTATTTTTAGTAACAGAGAAGAACAAGAGAGTAGTTTCTGTTACATCATCTTTCCCAGTGGTAAGACTGCTAATTTGGTCTCCTTTGACATTTAAAATCTTTAGTGATGCCGGGCGATGGTGGCGCACACCTTTAATCCCAGCACTCGGGAGACAGAGGCAGGCGGATCTCTGTGAGTTCGAGACCAGCCTGGTCTACAAGAGCTAGTTCCAGGACAGGCTCTAAAGCCACAGAGAAACCCTGTCTCGAAAAACCAAAAAAAAAAAAAAAAAAAAATCTTTAGTGATGAAAGAATGAGGGTTTGTTTTAGTGATATAAAAAAGAAGATTTGCTTAAATGTTTAGATTTTCTTACAAATCAATTTTGGATTCTTTCCTGTCAGTTTCTTAGTAACAAGTTACTTCCATAGATCAAATGAGGAAAAAAAAATCTCAGTGTAAAACTAGTTCTTATAGAAGCTAAAAGGATGACAGGTAAGACAAGAGAACAGGATTCTTTGTGGAAAAGTGCCGATCTTCTACTTTTATCTTTTAAGAGCACTCTTAGAATAACTATACAGAGGATTGAATCATTACATGGGGCTCTGTAACTTCTACTTTCAAATTAATGACATTTTAAGAAAAGCTTAAGGACCTTCTGTGAAACGTCCAGCTGCCTTTCTAATAGGAGGAGAAAAAGGTATGGTCCTTGCTGAGGATCTTTCTGTAACATAGCAAAATAAAAGCGAGGTCTTTATGAAGGTTGGTGTATTAACATTTTTATTGAATCAACAACACATCCTTGTGATAACCCATGGAGAAAAAGGCAGTAAGAAAAATAATAGTAAATTGTATAGTTACATTAGCCATCTAGGAAAGAGGCAAGAGTCACTTCCTTTCTTTCTCTCTCTCTCTCTCTCTCTCTCTCTCTCTCTCTCTCTCTCTTTCTCTCTCCTTCCTTCCTTCCTTCCTTCCTTCCTTCCTTCCTTCCTTCCTTCCTTCCTTCCTTCCTTTCTTCCTTCCTTTCTTTTTTCTCTCTTTGGTTTTTTTGAGACAAGGTTTCTCTGTGTAATTTTGGCTGCCCTAGAACTTGCTGTGTAGATGAAGCTGGCTTCGAACTCAGATATCTTCCCGGCTCTACCTCCTTAGTCCTAGGATTAAAGGCATGCACTACCACTGCCTGGCTCTTTTTTATTTTTCTAAGGTATGACTTTATTATGTACTTTTGGCTGGCCTGTCACTTTCTAATTAAACCAGTCTGGCTTCAAACTTATTATCTACTTTTTGAAGATTCAAAATTTCTATGAAAATTTTAATTCTTATGTAAGATTTGTACTATAGTCTAGCAATTTTTTACTTTTAAAAGTTGTGAGATAAATTTTTTCAAATGATAGTAATGAATTACTCATAAGAAGCAACCTCATATGATTTCCTTTTTCTTTTTATCTGAGTAGTAACTTTTATGTAATAATTATTTTGATATAATTAGTAGTTAAACTTCACAAGAAGACTACAAACAGAATTATAAACTCAAAACCCGAAAGTATATATTATACTGCATTTTATAAAATATTTCATGGTAAATGTTCCAAGTAAGTATTTTAATCAATTGATACTTTATTTTTTTATCTGCATCTGTAAAAATACCTACAGAACATTTGAAAAATTTTAAGATATTTTACTTAAAAAGAAGACTATATAGGTCATATTTTCAACCAAATTGAATATTTTAAAAATTATACTTTAATAAGACTAAATTATGTGCTTAAGTGTTGCCATAGTTCAAGTGTTTACACAGTTGTTCATTTTTATTGAGATGTATAGGACATTCATATACTTTACTTATTTACTTATTTAGGTATATTGAAACAGGGTTTCTCTGTGTAGCCCTGGTTGTATGGAACTCTCTGTACACCAGACTGGCCTTGAACTAAAATATCCAGCTGTTTCTGCCTCCCTATTCTGGTATTAAAGTGTGCACCACCAATGGCAAGCTCTACTCACTCTTAAACAACTAAATATAAATTATGTTCAGTTAGATTTCAAAACTTAAAATTCATATCATCTCCCTTTTCTTTTATTTTTCATCATTAAACATAATGCCAATTAAGTTTATTTTAATAACTACTTTTATGTAGATATTCATGTACTATTTGTAATAGCTTCAAAGTTACCACATTAGACACTCTAAAATGAGTGACTGGTATATTTAGAAATACCTTATGGATAAAGCACCATTTTTTTTACTGTGGAGAAATGGAAAATTCAGCCTTATATTTTTTCTTAAAGTTTATCATTTAAGGTCCATGCAATTTTGTTTCTAAGCAACAGATGGCACTGTCATATTTTAAATTCACTTTACAGTTTTTTTTTAACTTTTCTCTTTTAAAACAAAAACAACAAACAAACAAAGAACCATAATGACTGCTGTATCCTCAGAAATACAATTAGTTTAAACTCAGGATTTACAGTTTTACCAACGTTCAATCTTGATGAAAAAATGTTTACAACAAATTGAATAATTTGCTGCTTGGAAACAGGGTTAATGTGTAACAGTGCTGGCCCATTGATTCTGATAGCATTTAGATCAGAGCAAATGAAACCAACTACATGATCTAATGAATCTACTCCAATGTCACTAGAGCTTTCACCTTTACACTAAACAGTTACCTCAGAGCACCCAGGGAGATCAAGAGGCTGAGAGGCAAGTGTAGCTAGATCATTCTAGGAGCAAACAGTCTCCGGGAAGCCAGCAAGTACTAATTTACTACAGAAACTTTAAAGGGTCAGCTATCCTTAAAGAACTACAGTGTGCGGTAGGTCACTAGGGGGTCTGGAGAAGATGTACTGAGAAGGAGAGCAAAACAGTAGCCATGTTCTGCAGGAGGTGGTCTCAGTGGATTTGTGAGGCCTGACCATTGAGGGCCAACCTTGCAAGGATGCGGTTTCATCAGGAAGAATGTTTGAAATCAGCAACTTCCCTTTCACGACTTCTGCATGTTTGTTCAATCTAGAGCTTCCCAGTGGGAAGAAGTAGAGCTGGTTATCTCTCTCCTGGGTGTTCTCTACTGAAACCCACTTACAGCACTCCTCAGACATACGATTCAGCTTTTATAACTGCTTTTTCTTTTCTTAATCTTACTCTCTGAAAATTCAGCCCAAATTGTTTTCAATCTATCATTATCTCATTTATGTTGTTTGTGGACTTTTTATTTAAAAAATATTTCTTTTTCTCTAATGTTTTCTTTATCATTTGAAAGTAACCATGCTATTATAACTTAACAAATTACTAATATAACTTATCCTTTACTGTCACATCTGTTTTAAAATCAGTTAATCTGCTTAGAAAAATAGGCCTTGAATAAGCGAACTACTCCAGAAGCTTCAGGCTGCTGCAGAACCAGAGGGAACTTGGAGAGCAGCTCTCCAGCCCAGTGACCTCAGAGGTCAATGTAGCACTTTGGCTTCAGTGCCAGTGTGCCCCGGCTCTCCTAAGAAACTGGAGCTTTGGTTCCAGCAGTGTCTGAATTCAATTCAGGAGGTGAAATTATGATGTCAAAAGTCACTTCATGGCCTGGATTCTGTACTGCTATGGCCCACAGGTTGCTTTGGGCATGTGGCTCTAACAAAAACCACCTGACAGTAGACAGACACCATGAGGTCTCAAGTTTGTTACCCTGCCTCTAGCATGTTCTTAGAGTCCAGAGGTAAGCAAGGTTCAGAGTCCATTTGGTCACTCTGGAGCTGAGTGTACAGCTCCATTCTTGGTCCTGTTAGCACAGACCAAGGCAGGGTCACTTCAGCAACTCCTTTCATAGACAGCGTCAAGTTTCACCAGATCTCATAGCTGAACTTCATGCAAATGTTCTTCTAATAGACATGGAGGTCAGAATACTGCAATAGGCTTGAAAGAAGAGGAAGTAAACCTACTTCAACAAGTGAGAAAACATGAAATAACAACACAAAAATGATGATGCAATCTCCTCCCATGACCCTCCAGCACCCACTGGCCAGCTGCCCTATAAGGGAATCCAAAATTATAGGGGTTCCAGAGATAATGGAAATGTCTGCAATATAATTTAGTTTTAGTGTTCAAAAGGATTAATGATCATATCAAATCAAGCAAGCAGATGAAAAATAAGGAATTCTATCCAATACCTTGACAAGAAAGTCTCCATAGTGAATATTTAGTAATTGGAGGTAAAAGTTCAAAGTATGAAGGGAAACTTTAGCAAGAAGATTGAAACATTGAGAAACAATCGAAGAGAAATACTTGAAATGGATTAAAAGGAGATAATCAAATTAAAAAAACTACACAAAATATTAGCACTAACACACAAATCCATATAGAAGAACAAATTTCAGGGATGGAAGACAAAGTCAAGATAATAATATAAACAGCTGTTATAAGGGAAAAATATTAAGGATCCAATACATCTGAAATATTTCCAAGAAGTCTGGAACACATTTAAAGGACCAAATCTAAGAATTCATTGTGTAGAAGGAGCAGAGGTAAAAGTGAGGGGAACAAATAAAATATTGAATAGTAATACACTGAGAAATGTACTCTCAAACTTACTTAAAACTGTAGGTTTCAAAATAAAAGGGGCACATATATTTGATCAGAGAACAAGCTTCATGACGTATTATAATAAGGATGTCAAAGATTCCACAAAATAAAGAAATAATGCTAAAAGCAGCATGAGAAAAATGATAATATATACATGTCAAGAATATCAGAATTACCTACCAGCAAGCACACAAGCCTGAAAAGCAAGGAATGTACTACTCCAAACTCTGAAAATAAACAGCTGTAAGTCAAGAGTGCTATATTCTACAAGGCTATCTGCCACAGTCTTTTGAGAAATGAAGGTATTCCAGGAAAACTAAGGCAAATTCATGAAATAAAGCCAACATTATAGAAAGTTCTTCATGGAAAACTATACATCGAGTAAGATAAAAGATAGCCAGACTACAGGTAAAAAAACTAGACCTGGAAAAGAAATAAACAGATCCAACACAGCACCTCAGCCAACCCTCAAAGCTAAAACGAGAGTAGGAACAGAAATATAATAATCCAGGCAAATAAAACATCACTTAGCGTTTTTACCTCCTAACTTATAATCACCGTAAACATAAATAACTCAACTCCTCACTAAAAAGATGCAGAATAATAGAGTGAAATACAAAACAAGAAATGACTATGTTCTCTCTATAAGAAACACACTTACCAGCAATAATGCCCTAAAACTTAATATTAAAGGAAAACAATCTGCCAAGCAAATAGAAAATGTAAACAACTTGGAAGAGTTATCCTACCTTCACATCAAAGTAATCGTCAAACCAAATTTAATTAGAAGAGTTTAAAAAATACACTACAACTTAAAAAAATAACAGTTCACCAGGAAAACATAATAAATGTAAACTTTATGCATCAGATATTGGTGCATCTAATTTAATAAAACAGATGCTAAAGGACACAAAAGACCACAATAGTAGTGAGGAACTTCAATACTCTGTTCTCAAATTTAAAGACTATTGTAAACAAGAAGCAAATAAAGAAACTTCAGAGTTAAAATATATCGTGGGATAACTGGATTTAACAGATATATACAGAATATTCACCCCAACAGATAGGGATTAAATATTTTTACTTAACAGCACGTGGAATCTTCTCCAAAATCTATCACAAGATTAATTACAAGTTAAACCTCAACCAATACAAAAATAAACACAAGCTAACTAACTCCTTGTCTCCTATCAGGCCATAATGCAAAAAAACTACAATTCAAGATGTCATTATTTTTTCTGCTGTGTAATATTCCATTGTGTAAATGAACCACATTTTCCTTATCCATTCTTCAGTTGAGGGGCATTTAGGTTTTCAGTTTCTGGCTATGACAAACAATGCTGCTATGAACATAATTGAGCACATGTCTTTGTGGCACAATTGAGCATCCTTTGAATATATAACCAAAAGTGGTATTACTGGGTCTTGAGGAAGGTGGTTCACTAATTTTCTGAGACAATGCCACACTGACATCCAAAGGGTCTGTACCAGCTTGCATTCTCATCAGCGAAGTAGGAGTGTTCCCTTTACCTCACAACCTCTCCAGCATACGTTGTCATCAGTGTTTTTGATCTTGGCCATTCATACAGGTGTAAGATGGAATCTCAGAATTTTTTTGAGGAAAAAAAACAACAAAAAAAACAACATCTTGAATTTTGCAGGCGAATGGATGGAGCTAGAAAACATCATTTTGAGTAAGGTAACCCAGATACACAAAGATAATTATCACACGAATGCACTCATAAGTGGTTTTTAAACATAAAGCAAAGAAAACCAGCCCACAAATCACAATCCCAGAGAACCTAGACAATAATGATGACCCTAAGAGAGACATACATGAATCTAATCTATATACATGAATCTAATTTACATGGGAAGTAGAAAAAGATAAGATCTCCTGAGTAAATTGGGAGCATGGGGACTTTGGGAAAGGGTTGAAGGGGAGGGGAGAGGTAGGGAAGAGAGCTGAGAAAAATGTAAAGCTCAATAAAAATAATAAAAAACTACAAATCAATAATAAAATAAACTACAAAACCTACAAAAATATGTGAAAACTAAACCGCACAATTTTGAGTGAGCAGTGGATCATCCAGGAAATTGAACTGGAAATTAAGAAATTCCTAAAAATAGATAAAAAACAAAGCACATCCTATCAGAATTTCTGTGACACAGTCAAAGCAATCCAAAAGGGGAACTTTATAGTGCAAAAAGATTATATTAGCATATATGAGAAATATCAAATAAATAACCAATGGTGCTCCCCAAAGCACTCGAGAAACCTGAAGCCAAAACAAATATAATAGATGGTAAGAAATAATAAAGATTAGGGAAAAGATTAATGAATTGAGATTAAAGAAATAATATACAAAGTCATTCAAAGAGTTGGTTCATTGACAAAGGTAAGAAAGACACTAATTTGCCAATAAGAGAGGGAAAAGATACAGATTTAATAAAATTAAACCCCCCAAAATATCATTACAACTGAATCAAATGAAATTCAGAATATTATTAGAAATTACTATGAAAACATACCTTGTAAAAAGTTGGATAACCCTGAAAAAATTGAAGGTTTTTCAGACATAGCATTTACTAAAATTACATTATAAAGACATTAATAACCTATAAACACACTGTGAGCAACAAGATTGAAATTGTTATTCAAAGTCTCCCTTCAAAGTAAAGCCCAGGACCAGATGGATTTATGCTGAATTCCATCAAACTTTCAAGGAAGACCCCATGCACAGTGTTCAGCACTTGCTCCATAAATTATAAAGTGAAGAAACACCACTAAATTTATTCTATGAAGCCAGAATCAGCTTGATAGCCAAACCAAGTAAAGACATTAAAAATTAACTAGAGGCATAAATGAAAATTTCCTTAACAAGAGACTAGAACATTGAATTTATGAAAATAGGATTATACATTATTACCAAATGGGCTTCAAATCAGTAAATGCAATATAGCATATAACAAAACCAAGGACAAAGCTACATAATTATTTAAATCGATGCTGAAATGGCACTTGAAATGTTTCAACATGCTTTTCTTCTTTCAAAACAAAGATATGGAGACCTTAGAAATAGTTGATACATACCTCAAAGTAATAAAGGCATCTTTGCTTATGTATGTGTATGTACATGTGACAAACCTGTGGACAGCAGTATACTAGTTGTCAAGAAACTGTTAACGTTTCCTCTAAAATTGGGAATGAGACAAGGATGTCCATTTTCACCTCATATTTGGTATATTACTATAAGTATTATGTATAACAATTAGAAAAGAGAAAGACATAAAGTGCATAACAATAGGAAGGGAAGAAGTCTAATAATTCTAATTTACAAGTAACATGATTGTTTAATTAAATGACCCAAATGAATATACTAGACAAGTCTTGGACTTAAACACAGTGAAGTTGCCAGATACAAAATCATCATCATCATCATCATCAACAGCAACAACAGTAGCTTTTAGGTATATTAACAGTCGACTAAGGAATTGCTCTCTAAGAAAAAAATTGAGACAAAATATTCAATTCAAAGTAACTCTCCCTGAACTTAAATGTTTGGGAGTATATCTAACCAAAGAAATAAAGAATCTCTACAGTGAACACTACAAGAGGTTAGCAAAGGAAATCATAAAAGATACTAGAAGAAGAAGAAATACATCATGTACCTAGATAGGTAGAACTAATATTGTAAAGGTGTGCTACCAAAATATAATAAAAATGCAATACCTATCAAAATTGCCATGTCATATTCCACAGATTTAGAAAAGACAAGAATTCATATGGAGTCACAAAAGACCACAAACTAGCCAAAGCAATCCTAATGAGTAAATACCTTTCAGGAGGTTTTATAATAGCCAAATTATAGTGTAAACCCATAGTATTAAAGATAGCCTGGTAACAGGCATAAAAGTAGACAATAGACCCATAGAATAGAATAGGGTAGCAGAAATAAAAAGACAGCTGGGCGGTGGTGGCGTACGCCTTTAATCCCAGCACTTGGGAGGCAGAGGCAGGCGGATCTCTGAGTTCGAGGCCAGCCTGGTCTACAAGAGCTAGATCCAGGACAGGCTCTAGAAACTACAGGGAAACCCTGTCTCGAAAAACCAAAAAAAAAAAAAAAACCAAACAAACAAAAAACAAACAAACAAAACCCCCCCCAAAAACAGAAATAAAAAGGCAATACTATGCTCACTTAAATTTGACAAAGGTGAGAAAAACAAACTTTGAGAAAAAGGTAGCCTGTTTAGTGAATGGGACCAGTAAAACTCGATTTCTCCTGTAGAAGAATGAAACTAGATTTTATATATATCAACCCATAAAAGATCAACTAAATTGGACCAAAGACCTTAATTTAAAATGAGAGCTACTGAAACTATCAGAAAAACAGAAACAATAACAACAAGAACAAAAAACCCACAGGGGATGTCCTTTAGAATATTTAGGTAGGCAAGAACTTAAAACAAAACAAAACAACACCAACAGCAGAGGGACTACCCCCAAATGTCCATAAATGGGACTACATGAAAATACAAATCTCAATGGCAAAGGAAACAATCAGCGGAACTAATAGACAGTATACAGAAAGGGAGGAAATCTTTACTGATTACAATTCAGACACGTGGCTAACATTCATAGTTTACAGATTACTGCAGAAATTAGACATTAAGGAAATAAAACTATCAATCAAAAAATAGACAGATAAACTGAATAGACAGTTTTCCAAAAAAATAAAGAAGCAAAAAGAAACAAAAATGACCAATAACTATTTTACAAAGGCTTCTACAGAATGGACAAAGATCTTCACTAACCCCACATCAAACAGAGCTCTGATCTCTAAAATATATAAAGAACTCAAGAAATTGGACAGCAAAAGAACACAAAATCCAATTTAAAAAGTGGAGTAAAAGACTTAAACAGAGAACTCTCAACAGAGGAATCTAAAATGGCTGAAAGACATTTAAGGAAATGTTTAACATCCTTAGTCATCAGAGAAATGCAAATCAAAACAACTCTGAGATTCTATCTTACACCTGAAAGAATGGCCAAGATCAAAAACACTGATGACAACTTATGCTGGAGAGGTTGTGGGACAAAGGGAACACTACTGCATTGCTGGTGGGAATGCAAGCTTGTACAACCCCTTTGAATGCCAGTGTGGTGATTTCTCAGAAAATTAGGAAACAACCTTCTTCAAGACCCAGTAATACCACTTTTGAGTATATATCCAAAGGATGCTCAATTGTGCCACAAGGACATGTGCTCAACTATGTTCATAGCAGCTTTGTTTGTCATAGCCAGAACCTGGAAATAACCTAAATGCCCCTCAACTGAAGAATGGATAAGGAAAATGTGGTTCATTTACACAATGGAGTACTACACAGATGAAAAAAATAACAACATCTTGAATTTTTCAGGAAAATGGATGGAGCTAGAATACATTATTTTGAGTGAGGTAACCCAGACATAGAAAGACAATTACCACATGTACTCACTCATAGGTGGTTTTAAACATAAAGCAAAGAAAACCAGCCTACACGCCATAATCCCAGAGAATTTAGACAACAATGTGGACACTAAGGGATACTTACATAGATACAATAATCTACATGGGAAGTAGAAAGTAGAAAAAGACAAGATCTGCTGAGTAAATTGGGAGCATGGGGACATTAAGAGAGTGTTGAAGTGGGGGAGGGGAGAGGCAGGGAAGGGAACAGAGAAAAATGTAAAGCTCAATAAATATCAATAAAAAAGCTTCTATATCCCTAGCCATCAGGAAAATGCCAGTTTATTCCAGTCAGAATTGTGAGAGAAAGAAATACTTATGTACCATTTTTGGCATGCAAATAAATACAACCATTGTGAAAATCAATTTTCAGATTTCTTAACAATTGAAGACAGAACTGCCATGTGACCTGACTATCTCACTCCTGACCACATATCCAGAAAACTCTATGTTTGCACTGCCATGGTTATTGCTGCTTTATTCACTGCAGCATGGAAATGGAGCCAACCTACTTGCCTGTAAATAGAGAGACAATGAAAAATTTATCTCTTTCTATGTATGTGCAGTGGAATACTACTTAGCTCTAAAGAAAAATGAAATTAAATGATTACAGGGAAATGGATAGACTTAGAATGTATAATATTATCCAAAGTAATAATATGAGAATGAAAATAAACCACAAGTTTTCTCCCATATGCACAATCCAGCCAACTATACATGTGTATATTTAAACAAGTGTGCAGTAGATACAGTATAACATGAAGAAAAGAGAATGAGAAAGGATGGGTACACAGGGTGAGGAAGGACTGAACTCGGGTAATAGACACAATTATGAAAGAGGATATAAAACTAATTTATTATTCTGTGAGAGGTTTTTTTATTTTTTTGGTAGTGGTCAATTATATCATGTATATTTGATACTGAATGTATACAATTTAATTTGAAGTTCCACAGCTTCTTTTCTGAATGTGTTTTCTATCTGTTTAGAAATCCACTGAGTTGTATGGACTTTGGGTTATTTAATTTTGCTATGTGACATTTTGACTTATTTTGAGATTTTTTTAAATAATCAAGCTTATAAAAAGTGATTTAGTCAGTTTAATATATTTTGTATTTCATAGTTTCTCCTCATGGGTAATTGAAACAGACCTCAATTCATAAGTTCACACTTTCTACTCCTTTGTTGATTTTATATAATGGTTATGTGGTTATTTTGAGGCCATTATGAAGAATGTACACTATGGACACATTGCAAAGCATAACAGAAAATGTCAGGAGTATTATTTAACTGTCTTTACCTCTTTGCTTAAAACTGAAAAGGAAAAACTGTAGAAGGAATGGCGGGGCTGCATCCCACCACCCGGCTAGCTTTATCCAAAATAATTACATGGAAACTGTATTCTTTTAAACACTGCCTGACCCATTAATTCTAGCCTCTTATTGGCTAACTCTCACATCTTGATTAGCCCATTTCTAATAATGTGTGTAGCACCACGAGGTGGTGGCTTACCAGGAGAGATCTTAACCTGCATCCGACTCAGAGAGGAGAGGCATGGCGACTGCCTGAGACCTCTGCCTGACTCTGCTTTCTTTCTCCCACAATTCTGTTCTGTCTACTCCGCCTACCTAATTTTCCGTCCTATTAAAGGGCCAAGGCAGTTTCTTTATTAACTAATAAAAGTAACTTATAGACAGATGACCCTTCCTTCATCAAAAAACCTATGTCATCACTCCATATTGTTGACTGGGCAAAGCTCTAGGGTTTTCCAATTTATCTTATGATATGACATCCTCATAAACAAAACAACATAGCCACCTGTACCTCCTAACAAATATTCTACATGTCCATGTGTACTAGTGTTCTTCCTGGAGTCAGACAGGCTGGGCCTGAAGCATGCAGCTGCTGCAGGATTCTTGTTGACAAGGTTGTCCAGCAAAATGTTGTAGGAGTAGCAGGAGTGACAGCTATAGTGTTAACAGAGGACAAGAAAAAACATAACTACTGCTACCATTTTTAAATTTCTACTTTTCATTAAGGATGATTTAAAGTACAACTATAGGAAAAATAAAAGCTAATAATGGCTTAAATAAAATTGAAATCATCTCTTGTGTAAAAGTTATCCTACAGTCATGTGTTGGATGGAGATGTTATTCCAGAGAGTTTTCAAAGCTCAACTCACATCTAACCCACTACTCCAGAATCTTTAACAGATGACAGAAACAAAATGTCAGTAAGAGCTTTCTTTAGTGTATCCATATTTCAGGAAATGGAAAGAAGAAATAGATGAGGAAGACAAAAATGCAAATATTAGTCATTTCTGGAAGATTCCAAATGCTAATATTAAACTAACACAAATGCCTATCACATAGACCAGCAAAAGATCCCAGAAAATGTCTCTTTCTCAATTCTATTTGAGTATTGTATCTTAGAGCATTGCTGAAGCCTATACCTGCACCAAGAGAGGAAGTGGGAATGCTGTTGGTCCTCTACCTCTGGTCCTCTCTCCCTCTTCCCACTCCCCTTCCTCCCTCTCCTTTCATTTTCAGTGTGACAGTCAAATACAAATAAATGATTGAACTGAAATCAAATAAAGTACCGTCTGTGTAGTTGTTATGGTAACTAGAGTACTTGAAAGGTGTACATTATTTTCACAACATAAATCATACACTTAGAAGTATTTATTTTAAATTTGCTGCAAGGCTTGCATAGCAGCTGGAGTACAAAAGCTATTTGCTTCCCAGTTGGCACAAACACGGTGTTGACTAATTTGACAGATTTTTAGTAGAACTGTAATTTGACTTAATTACAATTTCATCTTGTTTCACAATGATCAGCAACAGTAAAATCCAAGTTCTAGCAGTAGAAATATGTGTTTTTATTTATTTATTAAAAATTTCTGCCTCCTCCCCACCTCTCATTTACCTCCCCCCTCCACTTCCCCTCCCTCTCCTGTCTGAAGAGCAGTAAGGGTTCCCTGCCCTGAGGGAAGTCTAAGTTCCTCCCCCCCTCCATCCAGGTCTAGAAAGGTGAGCATCCAAATGGGCTAGGCACCCCCCCAAGCCAGTATATGTAGTAGGATCAAAATCCAGTGCCATTGTCCTTGGCTCTCAGCAGCCCTCATTGTCCGCCATGTTCAGGGAGTCCAGTTTTATCCCATGCTTTTTAGTCCCAGTCCAGCTGGCCTTGGTGAGCTCCGATTAAATCAGCCCCACCATCTCGGTGGGTGGGTGCACCCCTCGCGGACCATCTTATAGCCATACTGATGAATATCTTGCATATCACCATAGAATCTTCATCTGGGGATGGATGGAGATAGAGACAGAGCCACACATTGGAGCACCGGACTGAGCTCCCAAGGTCTAAATGAAGAGCAAAAGGAGGGAGATCATGAGCAAGGAAATCAGAAATATATGTTTTATTGAGGTAACTACTTGCAATTTTCATTTATAATTCAATAACAAAATTAGTCCATCACTCACACAAGATAAATCCATCTTAAGGAAAACACAATAAATTGCAGTGTTTATCATGATAAAGTATAGTTGGGGGTTAAAATGATCATAGGTTAACATTATATTTTGATATTCACCATGGTAGAATGCCTTTAGTTCTGGTGTTCTGGATGTAGAGGAAGGTGAATTTCTGTGAGTTTGAGGCCAGCCTTCTCCACAGAATGATTTCCAGGACAACTAGGGCTGTTACACAGAGAAAACCTGTCTTGGAAAAACAAACAAACAAGCAAGATTATATTCTGTGTTATGGTCCACACAATGCCAGGAAATGTGTTTTTGGAAAATTTTCACCTGGATATATGGCTTGGAAATGCAGTTAAGTCTCAAACTTTTGGCAACAAATCACACAATCATATTTGAAAAACAAAAATTAAATGCTGAGTTCTGATTAGTCTTAAATATATGATGGCTAAATGAGATAGATGTCAGATCAGGACAAACTGGGTGACAGATATATAGTACTGTCTCTATTTTAAAATGGTTGGGTAAATCTTAAATTTAAAATAGTAAAATTTAAATATATACATTAGATCAGACCTGTGTGTCCAGTTTTGGTGATGTTAAAGAGAATTTATTAATAATAACCCACATAGCAAGCCAGAGATCGAAAGTAAAATGAATCTGGTTTTCCAGCCATCCCCTGATTGTCATCTGTTCCCCCAGTCTGTTCCCACCTCCCAACATGGCTCTGCTCACTGGTAGAGTTAGCAGGTGCAGAGATACCAACTCTACAGTGCCCTGGCTCCATTAGCATCCCCTCTCAGGAAAGCCCAGGTGCTTTCCTCAACAGTGTGTTGCAGTTTTGAAAGACTGGAAAGCAGAAAAAATTTCTAAGAACTTCATTAAGGAATGAAAATATTTTGCACCCCATAAGACTCTCCGCCGATACAATAATCCAAATCAGACCAAATCAAACTGAATTAGAAAAAGCCCAGGTTAAGGGATAACAGTGTTGCTGGGTGGCTCTCCAACCCCCAAGAGAGGAGCCAAGAAAGGAAGACTGGAAAATCACGTGTTTGTTCTCTGGGTTGCAATTTAAATGCCCTGTGGGAGTGGTATTGAGCAACTCTGGGGAAGGGTCATCATTTGGAAGTAGAGTCTGTATCTGAGACAGCTCCAGGAGAGGGGTCTTGGGACGAAACTTCCACCTGAACATTCCAGACTCTTTGGAGTTATGGATGCCAGGGGCTGTGATGTGTCCTTTACCCAAATAAGTAACCACAGAAGAACACAGCTCTTCTAGAACACTTTCTGTTCTTTTTATTTATTTATTTATTTTCATTTTATATATGACCCCAGTTCCCCCTCCCTCCCCTTGTCTTCTCTCTCCCACCTTCTCCCATCCTATCCCTTTTCCACTCCTCAGAGTGGGTAAAGCCTCCCTTAAGAAGTCAACAAAGTTTGACATACCAAATTGAGGCAGGACTAAACCCCTCCCTCATGTATCAAGACTGAGCAAAGTATCCCACCAAAAGGAATGGGCTTCAAAATGCCAGTTCATGCACCAGGGATAAGTTTTAGTCTCACTGCCAGTCCCCTTCACTCCAACAGATCAAGCCACATAGCTGTCACCCACTTTCAGAAGGCTTAGTTTGGTCCCATGCAGGTTCTCCAGCTGTCAGCTCAGAGTCCATATGCTCCCACTAGTTCAGGTCAGCTGTCTGCATGATTTTCCCCATCGTCATCTTGACCTCCTTTGCTCATATGATCCCTCTTCCTTCTTTTCAAATGAACACCAGGCACTCAGTCCTGTGTTCATGCTTGGCTGTGGATCACTGAATCTGCTTCCATCAGTCACTGGCTGCAGGTTCTATGATGATAATTAAAATAGTCACTCATCTGATTATAGGGGAAAACCAATTCAGGCACCCTCTCTACTATTGCTAGAAGTCTTATCTGGGTTCATCCTTGTGGATTCCTGGAAATTTTCCTAGCACCAGATTTCTCCCTAACCCCATAATGGCTCCCTCCATCAAGATATCTCTTTCAGCCGGGCGGTGGTGGCACACGCCTTTAATCCCAGCACTCAGGAGGCAGAGGCAGGTGGATCTCTGAGTTCGAGGCCAGCCTGGTCTACAAGAGCTAGTTCCAGGACAGGCTCTAGAAAATACAGGGAAACCCTGTCTCGAAAAAACCAAAAAAAAAAAAAAAAAAAAAAAAAAAATATCTCTTTCATTGCTCTCCCTCTCTGTCACTCCCCCAACTCGGCCATCTGGAGCACTCATGTTCCCATCCCCCATCCTCACCCTTTTACCCCCTCTCAGTTTACCCAAGAGATCTTAACTATTTCCCCCTTTTGTGGTTCACCATGTGGTCCCTCTTAGGGTTCTCCTTCTTACCTAGTTTCTTTAAGGTTGTGGATTATTGTCTGGTTATCCTTTGCTTTACACCTAATATCCACTTATGAGTGAGTCCATACTGTGTTTGTCTTTCTGGGTCTGGGTTACCTCACTCAGGATGTTTTTGTTTTTTTTTTTTTTTTTTCTAGTTCCATTGATTTGCCTGCAAATTTCAAGATATCATTGTTCTTTTTTTGCAGCTGAGTAATACTCCAATGTGAAAATGTATCATGTTTTATTTAACCATTCTTCGGTTGAGGGATATCTAGGTTGTTTCCAGGTGCTGGGTATTATAAATAATGCTGCTACAAACATAGCTGAGCTAATGTCCTTGTGCTATGAAAGACAGAGAAAGACTTTCCAAATTAATGAAATCAGAAATGGAAAGGGAGACATAACAACAGACACTGAGGAAATCCAGAGAATTATTAAGTCATACCTCAAAAACCTGTATGCAACAAAATTGGAAAATGTGAAAGAAATGAACAATTTTCTGGATAGGTAGCATGTACCAAAATTAAATCAAGACCAGATAAACTATTTAAATAGACATATAACCTCTTAGGAAATAGAAGTAATCATCAAAAGTCTCCCAAACAAACAAACAAAAAACCCAAGGTCTAATGGTTTCAGTACATAATCCTATGAGAATTTCAAAGAACAACTGATGCCAGTACTTCTCAAATTGCTCCACACAATAGAAACAGAAGGAAGATTGCCAAACTCTTTTTATGAGGCTACAGTTACCTTGATACCCAAGCCACACAAAGACATTACTAAGAAAGAGAATTTCAGACCAATCTCCCTCTTGAATACTGACACAAAAATACTTAATAAAATATTGGCATACCAAATCAAAGAATGCATCAAAAGAATCATCCACCATGATCAAGTAGGATTCATCATGAAAATGCAGAAATTGTTTGACACACAAAAATCTATCAATATAATATACCATATAAATAAACTAAAAGAAAAAAAGATCATCTCATTAGATGCTGAAAAAGCCTTCAACAAAATCCAACACCCCTCCATGATAAAGGTCTTGGAGAGATCAGGGATAGAAGGAACACACCTAACATAATAAAGGCAATATACAGCAAAACAACATCCAACATTAAATAAAATTAAGAAAAACTCAAAGTAATTCTACTAAGATCAGGAACAAGACAAGGCTGTCCACTCTCTCCATATCTATTCAATACAGTACTCAAAGTTCTAGCTAGAGCAATATGACAACAAAAGGAGATCAAAGGGATGCAAATTGGAAAGGAAAAAGAACTCTTGTTCTTTCTACCTTCTTCACCACAATTAAAGCTGCCGCTGTTTTCCAAATGCCGAAGAGGAAAGCTTGGCTGAGAAACGTGTTTGTTGCTAAGGCACAGATTGGTTGTCTCCAGACTCCCTTATGTCTCTTATACCCATCAGCTCCACCTGCTTAGCAGCTGTGCTTTTGGGCATCTACTGCCCTGTCTCTTCCTTAACACCATCCAACAGTGTCTTCCATGAAGCTCAGTATTGTAATCGAACTTTCCAATGCACTCCCTACTCCCAATACACATTCTCACAAATACCTTTAAAGGCTCAACCCTGATACCCATTGTCTAGTTCTACTTAGTACAAGAAATTAAAAAAGAAATCAGGCCAAGAGCTAAATATTTTTATGCACAATGTTTGAAAACAAAATTAAAAATTGCAAAGGACCTCTTTTCTGCATTTGAGCGAAGTAGTGGAGGAAGATGACCAACAGTGAATTTGTTGTTAATCTTCAAACTCAGTTGGTTTTAGTAGTAGACACATGGAATTCTGAAAACTGTCTCCCCCGCTTCCCGCACTCCCCTTCATAAACTTAAAAATGTAGAACACAGTTTTCATTTCACTTATCTACTCAGGTTTAGGTGAACACTTTCTGCTAAGCCCAAGAGCACCGAAGACTGCATCCGTTTCCTATTTACAGTTTATTCGCATAATGAAATACATCTATTAGTTTTCAGTGCTTAAGATACACTAAAAACAAAGTTTATTACAAAAAATCAAACTTGTAGAAATCACAGAATATGTGGTGCCAATAACAGTAATTTCTGGAAATTATTAGCTACGAAGAGAAGTGCCTTGATACATGCTGAGCAAATTCTACTTCATTCTAAAACATTATCTTCTGTGTTTTCCTTCGTCAACCAGCTTGTAAATGCCTTAAGGCAAAAGGATTCTGGGTTCCCTTTTGTAATGCTTTCCAAATAGGCTCTGTGAAGCCATAGGATGATCTTCCTTGTAGAGTGTGTTATAATCTGTTTGCAATCCTAAGCATGAGCAGCATGTTAGGAGGCAACTCCCTTCTAGGCCTGTTGCTTCTCTGTGTATCTTAGAAGTAGGTGCACACATGGCTGAGATTCCAGAGCATACCCTCAAGGTGCCCTGGAGGGCTTTATTGGGAGATAATATTCTACTCCACAGCAACCTAAAGGTTCAATCAGCCATAGAAGTAGGCATAGTGTCTAGTCATAGGGCAAAAAGCAGGCATGTATTTCTCTAGTATAGAGACCAGGTTAACTGTTCTTGGCGTTCTTCTGCTTTACAGAGACTACCTCAGTTGAGAAGTGCCACATATCCCTCTCTGTGTTGTCCAGAGAGAGATGCAAAATGGAAGTTGGAACAACTGCAAATATTGGTGTTGCTGATAAACATAAGCATGTGTCAGCTTTCCATTGTTGTGTATGGGCACAAACCTACTTGAAAACTCAACTCTAGGGAGTAATGGTTCCAGAGGCTTCCGTTCATGGTCAACTGTTCAGCCGCCTTTGGACCTGAGATGAGCCAGAGGATCATGGTGGGGAAAACAGGGGAGAAGGTACTGTTTACCTCATGGTGGCCAGAAAGCAGATAGGAAGATTGGAGCCCCGCTCTACTGTTCAGGCATCCTCCCAAGGATCTAAGCAGGCTCTGCTTTCTATAACTGCTTTGTCTAGTGGTGCTGTCAGATGGGGACTTTACACCTGGGATTTGGGGTACATTTTAATCTATGTGTCTCTCTTTCATCTCTTTCTCAGACACTGTGCATCTTTCCAGCATCCTTGAAGCTGATATGTTAACACATCATCTTGAAAGCAGAATAAATGCAAGACCTTCAGAGTTTTTGACTCAGCACATTGGAACGCAGTAAAAACTGGTAATGGGGAAACACAAGAGTGAGTTTTATGGTACTGGAATCAGAAAGAGCTGAATTCCCACCATAAAAACAGCAAGAATTTCACTATGCTGGGAAGAAGGTGACTTTGCAGGGCTTCTCTGAGGAACTCTGAGCGTTGATTAACTCTGAGTACCTGTACCCACTGTCATTCAGCACCTGAACCCTAAAAATGTGACCCCTAAAGATGCTTACTTCTAATCCCTCAGATCTGTGAATGTGCCATGTCAGCCTGACCAAGAGCACCCTACTAATGTGACCATGGACCAATCATCTGTATGTGGGTTTTTATCTGGTGTCATGTATCTGACAATGTAGAACTTCCCCTAGCTATCTGTAGAGGAAAATAAAAGAAAAAAATAATCAACTTTGAAGATGGAGATGAAGATGGAGAGAGGATACAACAAGCCAAGGATAGTGAGTGGTCTCCAGAATTAAAAAATTCAGGCAGTAGTGGCAAATGCCTTTAATCCCAGCACTAGGAAAGCAGAGGCAGATGGATCTCTGTGAGTTCAAGGCCAGCCTGGTATACAAGAGCTAGTTCTGGGACAGGCACCAAAACTACAGAGAAAGCCTGTCTTGAAAAAAAAGAAAGAAAAAATGAAAAGGAAAAGGCATAGACCCATGTCCTAGAGACTACATAAAGAAACATAAAGAAACTCAGAATTTGACTGTATTTAGAAAATGAGTTTTTAATATTTTATCAAGTTATACTATTCAAGTGGACTGTAAAGACTGATTAAGAAAATGGCTAGGAAATTTGGGTGTGGGGAGACAGATACATACGAAAAAAAATCAGCAAGGTAAAGACAGAGGGAAAAAATTGTAATGACATAGACAAAGCCAGAAAGTACCTGACATTACCAATGAGAGCAGAAGTTAGCTTAAGTTCCAAAGTATGATCTTCTCCACTGTTGTCCTATCTTTGTCTCTTATGAATGGCTACCATATGGAATTATGCAAGAAAACTTATGAACAGAACAAATTTTGTGTAAAATTATTCAGTTTCAATTTCAAGTCCAGTACGGTATTACAATAATACATGAGAAAATTATTTCACCATATTGAGAGACAAAACATGACATCCAACAGAAAGACCCAGACACAGCTCACATACCCAAGACTGGTGGGCATCCATAACCCATCTGACAGGAAGGCCCAGACACAGCTTAGTTTCCCAGAATTAACAGTCATCCATAAATCATCTACAAAAACACAATTTAAGTCCCCAGATTTGTTAGGAATCTGTAACTCACCCAATAGGAAAAGCCAGACTTAGCTTAAGTTTCCAGCTTTGGTGGGATTTCCTAATTATCTAGGAGTTATGTAAGAGTCCTATGCTTAGCATGTTTAGACCACCCTCAAGAGGCATGACAGGTAGTTCTAACTGCCCAGTCTTGTACAGTAAATACCTCTCCACCCAATGAGAAGTCAACCAATAGGCTATACCTAGACCCAACTTGACCTGACCATGGAATTCTTGGACTATGTACGTGATGAAGCTGTAAGGTCCTGTTGGGAACAGGCAGTGGGTACAGGCTTAAAATCTAAGCTCTGCAGATAGTTCTCTGCCATAGACCAGGAGTCCCTCACCTGGCAGAAGCTGCAGATACTGGTGATGAAGGCTTTAAAAAATTTCCAGAAATGTAATTCAAAGTGCAGCAGCATTAAAAACAAAAACAAAAACAAAAAAAACATCATTTCAAAACAAAACAAAACAAAAGCAAAACAAGACACAAAAACAAAACCAAAGAAGACATCATTTTTTCCACATGCTAATAGGAAATTGAACTGATGTAACTGAATACATTCCAACTTTACCTATTTTTTAAAATTATGCCACAAAAGATTTATGGTGGAATTTCTTCTCAGCGAAACTCAAAATGTGGGAAAACGCCATTCATGCACATAGATAAGAAAATTGCCTACACTTACAAAATGAAGTTTACTAAGTACACACATTCCTGCTTCTTATTCCAAATACCTTGGTGTCTTTTTTTTCCAATTGCATCTGAAACAGCACGTGCATAGATGGTGGTGAGTTCTTCCTCTACTCGAAAGTTTAGCCCTTTTCTTATTAGGGAACTGGCTTGTTTAAGTAGTAACTTTTAGCTACCTCATTACCCATTTGAACACATATTGACATAGACATTTTGAACCATGTCTATGACAGCCATGTTTTCAATTTCAAATGAGTGATTCTATTAAATATCTAGCAACCAAAAGTAAAAGAAAAAAAAGACCAGCAAAAAGCAAATAGATACAGACTCACAGCACTGTGTCCCCAAATCAACCTTTCAAACACCCCACAGAAATGACTGCCATAATTTAACTGAGAGATCAAACAAAAGTTAACACCATCTAGTTGGGGCTTAATAACATTCATCAGAAAACAACTGGAGAAGCTCTGATGAATCATCCAGCTGGAGATCCTAACAGTCAATCCTCAGTTGAGCAATGTGTCCCCTTTGGTGAGGCTTTCAAGGAAAATAACAAACAGCAGCAGATAGAGATTTCATTAAATCATTAGGTACTTACAGTCAGATGACAGAAACTGACTGGGGAAACTGAGGTAGTCATTTAAAGGTGCTATTTCTAAGAGTTCAATATAGTTCAGTTCCTTTTGTTCTCTCCATGGATGAGTTTCTGGTTTTCCATTTCCACTGTAGGCATTTTTATATTTTACCATAAATAATAGTAGAATCATCATTTTATATTTACCTGTTATACACACATATCCCAGGATCCAAAGACTGCCTAAAGAATTCTCCAGAATGCTTAAATAATATAGCCTATTGTCATTGTTCTTAGTAAGCTTCCAGAAGCTGAAAGTAAGTCCCCATTGCTGAAGACACTACCTGTTAATTTTTCTGGACTAATGAACCTCTCAGCCAATGCAATAATCCAAATTAGACCAGGAGGCAGAAGGTCTTCTCTAACTATGTATCTTCTTGGAGGAGTTATAGGATGCCACAGGAGCTGTCCTGTATCTGTGTTAGAAGCTCTCTTGTTAAATGCTGCACTCTCAGATCTTTAAAGGCACTCGAGAACTGGGTACCAGTATCTGTTAGTTATATTTAAATTAGACATATAGGTTGAATTTAGTCTTGTATTTTACCCAATAGTTACAGTTAACCAATGCTAGTAAATGTAAGTAGATTAAAAGGGATATTTTAATAAGTCAAAGAATACTAGTACACATGGGTACTCTTACCCAAGATGGCGGTGAGGTCAAAATGGTGGCTACCCACATGTTTGTATTTTTCCAGAGCTGTTGTAATCTGGAGTTATAAGTTTTACAGATCTTAAAACACTCACATATACACACAGTGAAATAAGACAAGCATACTATGGAAACAAACACACATACCCAGATAGACATAAAAGTATAATGTGACCACATCATTTTAACAGGCAAATACAAACTTTTTTAGGAACTGTGTCAGCTCACCAGTTTAAAAATCCTGATGTAGGTAGGCGGCAGAAGCCAGGGAAGAACATAGGTGGTCCCATTAAGGACCACATTTGCAGACGCTGTAAGAGGGAACAGAAACATAAGGACAGAACACCTATACAGTTTTAGAGTGGAAGGACAGGGAGAAAACAGATCCGGATCCATAGTGGAGAGTCCCAGCCTGACAAGATTATTTCCAGAAATGGAGACAAACAATAAACAGCTAGAGAAACAGGGAAGGGAGCAGGGGAGGGGAGTGTGAGCCCAAGCACAGCATCCAGAAAACTATGGGCATATGGAGCCTTGTTAGTTTATGTTAGGTGTTAGATAGCCCCAATTTAGAAGGATTTTTGTAAAATGCAGCCCAAGGGCATTTGGAGATCAGGCTTCGAATTGTAAATGTCTATTTTTACAAGTCTGTGCCAAGTCTCAGGACTCAATGCCTACCACAATGCCTCCACTATGATAAGACTCTTGAGTCAAAAACAGAGGAGCCTGAGAAATACACCATCTCTATCCCACGCAATCCTACCTCAGCTAGGATTGCCTCTGCGCTGGTGAGGTTGAGAATTTTTCACGGACTGTGGCTTAAACAGACTACCAACATATGGCAAATATAAATGTAAACGGACCCTGGACCCTAGGGACATTTACCCAGATGAAGCCGATGTTAGCCTGGCAGAGAGCATGGGTGAGAAGGTCTCTTCCAACACATAGCTCTGGGCCAGTGGGAAAAACAGCTCCCCGTGGGACCTCTAAATGTTAATTATTTTTAGGACTGACAAGCCTCTCCAGTGCAACAATCCAAATTAGACTAAATTAGAAGAAACCCAGATTTAATAGATGCCAGCACTCCCGGGTAGCTCCCGGGAAAATACGGAGAGGGGAAAGGAGAACCAGAATGACCACTGGAGAGGAAAAAGGGAAGACCGCATGTTCATTCTCACGGGGGTGGGGAGGGGGCAGTTTAAATAGCCTGTGGGAGTGGTCTTGACCCTCCGTGGGCTGGGTCATCATTTGGCGGGCTGTGTTGGAGGTGGAGTCTGGACTGTGGCCACTCCCAGGGGAGGGAACTTGGAACTTTCCACCAAACATTTTAGACTCCTTGTATATGTGGATGCAGGCGGCTGGGGTGAGGCCCCCAATTAAGCATTCTAGACTCTTTGTATAAAGGGGTGTTAGGGAGCTGAGGTGATGCTTTCAACCAAACACTACCTACTTTGGACATAGGAATAAGAGGTGGCAGTGGAACTGAACCAAAAACTCTTCGCTGAGGATTAGTTTTCATGGTATTAAAAGGTGATATACAAACTACTAAGGCAGAAGTCCATCACTAGTCCTACCCAGCTGTGACTCTTATGGAACACAAAAATAGCCAGCATGGCAAGCTATTTCTAAAGGTGCAATAGGGGAACCTACATCTTGATGGTAACCAGCATCTGTCTATTTGCACTCAAGTTTTATTGAGCAGAAGGGAAATAATGTCTGGTACTGTAATCTAGCCAAACTATATGTGGCTATGTAGCATTGGCCTTAGAGGAGGCCCTTGCATAATTCCTAACCATATTTTAAATAATTATCCTTATGCCTACAAATAAATGTAACTCTCACCCTTTATCAAAGAAACTTCTTTTTGCAGCTGATGAAGACTATTACAGAATTACACAACAACTGTTCAAAATGCAGAGAATTACTGACATTGGGGTCCCCAGCCCCAACTGATCCATTTACAACACAGCTCCTGTACCCAAGGTTTAGGGAAGTCCTACAAAATGTGACTAAGATTATAAAAGGCAAAGGACCAAAAAGTCTGCTGTGAGTTTGTGTTTCCTAGAAATGAGAGGGAAGTTTCACCAATGACACTGTAACTACATGGCTGCTTAAACAAGACACAAGCAATTCAAACAACAGTTCTCATCCCAGTAGAAATGGAGGCAATTCCACATGGCTCTGCCCCTAAATGAGCTACAGGCAATTGATTACTCCTGAAAGAGGGAGATTTAGCCTTCTCCATGGATGAACCCCAGTATGAAGTGATCAGCCCTAGAGCCGTAAGCATGCAGGCAAACACTAATTGGACTCAGTAAATTGGCTTCAGACATGAGATGTGTGGGAGGGAGGGTAGAGAAGGGAGAAATTATGTAATATTTTAATTAGAATTGGTTAAGATAGTTTATGTTTAGTTGTTTTCAGGAAAACAAAGTTTTCACGTCCTCAGTTGTTTGGTACAGAGTTGAGGGACAGCCTGACCCAGGGCAGTTATATTGAGCACCAGTCACTGGGACCATTCAAAGTGCTCAACACTGCAGCTCCCAGGTCCAGGTTTTAAGTCAGCAGCCTCAGCATCATCTTGGGAATGAACAGCAAGTGAAGACTCTCAGAATCAATCCCTTCATGTTCTACTAGGATCCACTCATTCGGTAAAGCTGAGAAAACCACAATAGAGACACTTGACGTTGTTTAGATGAAAAAAAGCCATCTAATATTGATGGATCCTTTTCACACCTTTAAGTGTTTCTGCTTATAGAAACCAGGACTATACTGTTAAAAATAAACTTGTAAACTGTGCTCTACATTTAGAGCAATGCTCAGAATGAGCCCATATTCTTCAAGGATGTCTTCTATCTCCCTTTCCTGGGGGCTCTTGGACCTTTCCAGCTCTCTCAGGATTCTTTCCCCTGGAGACCTTAGTCTGCTCTGGTCTACTTTTCCATTCATATATGCTTATATCACAGTCCTCTCTAAAAGTCTATGCTGCCTGGAGTCTGCATGATGATCTTTGAATTCTGTAACCTTTATTACATTATCATAAGGATTAAGTCTCCATACGTAATAGACTAGAACATCATCTTCCTTAGTGTCCATGGCTTATATGTGGTCTGACTCCAAAGGTTCATGTTGGAAGCTTGCTCACCAGTGTGGTGAAGTTTGGAAATGGTATAACCCTTAAGAGGTAGGCTTGGTAGGAAGTGATTTAGTCTTTAGGCATAACATTAAATGAGATCATGCCTAGCCTATGGCTTCCTGTCTTTCCATATCTGTTCTCCTCTTATTCTGCAATATGGTAGCAGTAGCTACATTGTGACTTAGATAAGGCAGTCATCACCAAAGCTGCCAGTTCCTCATATTTTCTTGACTCTCAAGTGGTCAACATCAAATATACTTTTTTCTATTACAAAATATTTTGTTCCATGTATTTCATCATAGCAATAGAAAATATTAAAATATTATTACTAATATAATATTACTAGTAATTGCTAATTATGTTAGCAATTACTAATATAATATTACTGTATCATGGAGAAGTGTCTGTGTTATCTTGTTATGTAGAATAGTACTTATTTCCACACGTTCACTTAGTTTCTTCAATTGAGTCTCTAAGTATCTCTTTAGAAGGCTTTCTTCAACACCCTCATGGGAAACAGACATTCTACTCCTTCCAGATACTGGTCCATATATGACACCCCTGCAGGTACTCCTTTCATATATGTACTTTTTATTTTCATAAAGAAATAACTCAATAGGTAGATGGTAGACAAATGATATTTAGATAGATATACTTAGCTATATTGATTGATGATAGATGATAGGAGATACATAGATACATATTTGATTGGCTTTTCTTCTAGTATAGGGAGGAATTACTGTCTAAATCTATAAAATATATATATGCATCCCCATACTTATGACATATATGATTTTTACAAAATATCATGGAGACAATGAATATTATATAAAGGCTATCCTGAGAAACTGGAAACATATTTAAGAGAAGAGAAAATAAGAACAGGTTAGTTTATTTTAAGAGTATTAACAGATTTTCAAAATATAAAACTGTCAATGTTTTTAACACTTATTATAAATAGCATGCTTAATTCAAATAAGCTTATATCTCATTTCAAACAGAAGAATAGATTTGTCTTATTTATTCTTTTTGTTAATATGGCTATCAATTTAAGCATTACTAACTACATTTTAGAATCACCTTGTTGAAGAAATTTCACATACACTCACTCACACACACACACACAGAGAAAGAGAAAGAGAGAGAGAGAGAGAGAGAGAGAGAGAGAGAGAGAGAGAGAGAGAGAGAAAGAGAGAGAGAGATTCCACATGATTTATTTTATTATAGATGACAAACATACAAGGTTCTACAATATTTATTGCCTTGGATAGAACTCAATATATTAACTGCACAACAAGTAATAGCTAGCCTCCCAACTAGTTTTTTATTTGTAACTTTTTCCCCCCATCACACTGACAGAAACCACGAGCACTAGGCAGTAAGTAACAATGCCTTCCACTGACCAGTTCAAGTCTCCTGCCTTCACACAGTCAATCACCAATTGGGTGCCAAGCACGCCCCTATTTGTAACTTTTAAAAATAAAATTCAATTATATCATTCACACTCTTTCTTCAACAAAATGAAGCTTCTTTGATGAGGTTTGGGTACTGCTTATCTGTGGGTATGAGGAATAGAACAGAATGCAGTTGGGAATTATATTAGTTCAGTAAAGTGGCTGCAGAAAGTTTTCTAAGATCCATGCTCTCAATAGCCACCCATAATTAGCCATATATTTCACATATACCATGTAATCGAGTTGCCATGGATGAGTCCATCAGATATATAGAGGTCAGAGTTCAGAAAGGCTTGTTAGTCAACAGTAGTGACAGCTAGCTAGTTAACATTAGATAAATATAAAATAATATGCTGTCTTAAGGTCTTTTCAGATATCCTTAGTGTTTTTTATCCTTCCACACCCCATCTCCAGTTGTATTGATTCCCCCTCCTCTCCCTAGCTGAAACCAGCCCACGGTATTTTTCCAGTTCTCCATATCTCCTGTATCCTGCTAGTCCCTCTCTTGCACTTTTATCCACTGCTGTAATCCTTTTTTATGTTCCCATTTTCTATGATTGCTCTAGGTTGCATGGACATATTTCTGAAGATTTGGTGCTGGGATCCACAAAAGAGAGAGAACACGTGGGGTCTATTTCCCTGGGTTTGATTTACCTCACTCCAAAGAATATTTTCTACTTCTATCCATTTACCTGCAAATTTCATAATTTCATTTTTCTTCATAGCTTAATAATATTCCCTTAAGTATACATACCAATTTTGATTATCTGTTGATTTGTTGAAAGACATTCATGTTCTACTACCTAGCAGTTGAGAACAGAGTAGCTCTGTATAGAACCGAGCAAGTTTCTGTGGCGTTAGGTGTCAAGTCCTTTGAGCATATGCCAAGGAGTAATTTAGCTGGGTCACACAGTAGATTTAGATTAGCTTTTTGAGAATTCTTTGCACTGCCACACAGGCATATTAAAATATAAACTTTTCCTAAGGCAGAAAAAAAAGTTGCTTCAGTGGACTTGGGCTTCCATCCCTAACCAAGGAGCTGTATCTAATTGGCAATTACGCACAAATGTATATACATCACACTGAAGGCTAGGCTGCATGCTCAGCAGTGATGGCCAACAGAAAGTGAGCTCAATGTTATTTTTGTAGATTTTTATTGTCTACATACTGCTTTTTGGGGTGTTTAAAAATTTGCTGTTTTTTTTTTTTGCTTCTATATTATGGTTTCTTATTGTGTGTGTGTGTGTGTGTGTGTGTTCTTGTGCTTTTTCTTTGTTTTTTCTTTCTTTTTAAACATTTTACCTTCTTTGTTTTAAATATGCCTGTTTCCTAAAGAGAGAGAAAGAAGGCACTGCGTGAGGTGAATGGGAATGCGGAGAGAAGCAGTGAGGAGATGAGGGAAGGGAAGCCATGATCAGAACACGTTGTATGAAAAAAAATATTTTCTATTTTAAAAAGTGGACAAAATATTGCTTCAGTCACCCAGAAAAGCAGGCCAGCTACAGTGCATGGAAGAAGCATAAAAAATTAGACTCATTACTAAGGGGAAGCAGTTTAAGTGACTAGTTGACTAAGAGGGGAGGAAAGGTAAAGAAAACGGTATACTTCAGATTTTATTTGTGGAAATTAAAGGTTTGTTGTGTCCATTTATCCAAATGAGGAGAAGAACTGAGTTTTAGAAAAGCAATGACTAGTCAGAAAAGGAGAACTCTGTAAAGAAGAGGATAACATAATAGAGATGTTAGAAAATAATCAGAATAGAAACATGGTGCAGCGGTCTGTGGATGGAGAGTTCCCAGTAGCAGAGGTTTATCATGGGAATAACCTGTAGGCTTCGTCCCTGTGGGCATAGCGAAGAGTGCAAGATGCACATGGAGATGGTGCTTGTACACTCAGCAACCTTTAAGCATGAGTGATTTTGTGAATGTTCATTCAGGGATGACCCACAGATTTGAGTTTCTTTCTTTAAGTGTTAAGTAATAGGCCAGGTTCCACCCCCCCCCCCCCCAATGGCAGGACAGTGTCCTGACTCCATAATGTTACAGTTCAGAAGTCAGTTATGAACTTTGGTGACAGTTTGAGTGACTCTCCTCACTTGGGCTAACTATAAATGGAGATATAGTTCCTCTTCCCTGCCAGTGACTCCTTGTAGAATCTTGCAGCTCCCTTGTGATCTCTTGTGCTCTCAGTATATGTCCCACATGCTCAGTGCCGGAGGCGACTGCAGTAGATAGATGCCCTTTGCATGTCATGAAGTATAGTACAGCACAGCCTTGCCCTCATCTCCAAACACAGGACAGCAGTTTGCCCATATCCTCAGCCACAGGATAGCTCACTCTTACCTATATTGTCAGTGACAGGACAGCTCAGTCTTGTCCGCATCCTCAGTAATATGATTCTTCCAACTGTGGATCAAAAAAAAAAAAACCCACTCAGTGTCTATATGACAATCTTCCTTCACTCAATTTTAATGACACACTAGTCACCCTGTAGAATTTGAGGCTCAGTGACATCAACTGAGGGCGGTAAGTCATAGGCTATTATTTGCATCCTATTTCTTTTTTTTTTTTTTTTTTTTTTTTTTTTCCTCATGGTTTATTTTTTTTATATTTAAAAATTTCCATCTCCTTCCCTCCTCCTCCCCCCTCCCTCCCCTCCTTCTCCCCTTTCTCTCCCCTCCTTCTCCCCCTTCCCTCCCCTCCCCTCCACCCATACCTCCCCTCCCTCCCTCTCAAGGCCAAGGAGCCATCAGGGTTCCCCACTCTATGCTAAGACCAAGGTCCTCCCAACTCCCCCCAGGTCCAGGAAGGTGATCGACCAAGCTGAGAAGGCTCCCACAGAGCATCCTATTTCTGATTTTCTTTGAGCAGATAGAATTATTTTGGCTTTTTCTTCTGTGGATTGAAAGGAGTGAAGCCTTAATGCAAATGGGTTTAATGACCATATTTTAAAATAAAATCTGGGGCAAGTTCCACAGCATTAATTATTGGCAAATCTCTTTGCAATTAGTCATCATGTTTTCTCCTTCAGTTTTGGATCTTTGAAAAAATTCTAGGAATTAGAGATCTCTTCACTCAATAGCCTGTTAAATAATTATAAACTACTATGTTCTCTATAACGTTTATAGATATAAAATCCAAATGGCTAATTACAGTTGACCTAGAATAAATCTAAGTTGTTTCAGAAAATGGCATCAGCTGTTACTAGAATAGGGGTTTATAGAAGCAATTATAAGATTTGCCTTGTGACTCATATCCATTAATATACAATTCTGAAGCTGTGATGGGGAATACAAAACACAAATATTAATGACAAGTTAGGTGTGATAAATATGTTTATAGATTACCAAAAGTATGGCACTTTTATTTATGCTTAGATAATATACTACTCTAGACTGGTCCAAATCTCAAAGGGAAATACTAATTTTCTCCAATAATATCTTAGAAGGTCAAATACCAAATGGATGTGGATTTGGGGAGGAATGTGATACTTAATATTGTCTTTATGTGATGACCAAAGGGGTTCTAAGAAGTCTTAGATGAGATGATTGCTTTTGTGGAGTATACCTTGATTTAATTACTTGAGGTGTTCCTTTGTTATTTCCAGGAACGTTCTGTATGTCCTGAGAAAGGTGCTGAAATGGCCCGATAGTTCTCAGAATCTATCTTTCAATCTAGATTATAAACTCCATACCTTTACTTCAGGTTCCTCCAAACTCAACATGTTTTCTGTATAGAAACTGCCGGAAACTGTCTTGTGGGGATTCCTTACAGTCAAATAAACACAGGGTGTTAATGCATATCAACTCTCCTTTTGCCATTTTGAGACATTTTAAGCACCTCTCAGACACTAAAAACTAAGTTAGGTAGGCATTATTGCAATGTTTCAAAATTTTGAATTGCAAAATTTTATCTTTTCAAAGATTCAAGATTTTAAAAGTTGAGGTCTGTTGTCAACAAATAAAAAAGAACTTTTTGTTTTAGGGTCTGGCAAGACGACTCAGTTGGTAAGGTGTCTATTCTGTCAGAATGGGGACCTGAGTTTCCCTGTCACCCATGTAGAAAGCTGGTTACATAACCCTGTGTTCTGTAACTCCAGTGTAAATGGTGGTGGTATAGATAGGAAATCACCAAAGCTCATTATCTAACCAGGCCACTTGAGTCAATTTTATGTTCGGTGGGGGATTCTGTCTCATAGACTATAGTGGAAGATACCCAATGCCCATCTCCACGCTTGTACACATATTTGCATGCACGCACGTGCCAAAATGTACACATGCACATCACCTTACAAAGATTCACCTACACCACACATATCAAAGAGCTTTTTAAAAAACATTTTATTTACTTTGTGTTTGTGTATGTGTGCATACATGTATGTGTGGGGCAGTTGCTTGTCATCTTCTACTCTGTATGCTTCTGTGAATAAACTCAGGTCATTAAGGTATCTGATGGCAAGCACTTTTACCCTCTGAACTACCTTGATAGCCCTAATAATTTGCTATTCTATGCCAGAGGAACATTAACAAAGAATGACTGACAAAGCTAAACCTGCCATTAAATTCCTAAAAGAAATTTAAAGAAACATATTGATATGCTTGACATTCTGAAAAGGATATGAGATAAAGCATTTCTCAGTAACTAATATTAAATAAAATGTTTATTGTGATACAAATGAGAATTTAATTGGTATTCTTAATTAAAATTATAATTCATGTTATATGCCAATGAAAAATAAATGAGGTTACTGTGAGGTTGGTCATTAAAGAGATAATATATGCCATAGAAACTACAATTGTTGTTATGATATGTGAATTCTATACTATTTTGTTACTAATAAATGAATTTATTATAAGTGTATATATCTATATAAGCACATGGATATTTACAAATAATGCAATATACAATACGAATTAAAAATAACTATATTACACTAATGCAGTTCTAGTACTTTCTCTAAATTTTAAATTCAAATATTTTGGTAATGAATGAAGGGAAAGAGAATGAGAAGGTGGAGAAGGAGAAAGAGAAAGGAGATAGAGAAGGAAGAAGCGAAATCAACCCTGTATTATATTATATATTATATTATATATTATATATCACATATCACATATCATATATCACATATCACGCATCACGCATCATGCATCACGCATCACACATCACATATCACGTATCACATATTATATATTATATATCATATGCCATATATCATATTCCATATGCCATATATCATATAGTCGTATATCGTATACCGTATACCGTATACCATATACCATATATCATATATCATATATTATATTATATATTACAGTGTTCTGGGAAGAGTGACAGAAGTCACACTGGCAATAACAGAATGACTTATTCTTTGGTATAATCATTACACTGAGCACAAATTAGGCTAGGCATGAATTAGTAGGAAAGTACAGAGATTAGAGGCAGAAGAACGGGGTTCAAATCCTAACCCCTAACTTAAAGCTTCCTAAGGACAGTTTCCCCGTGTTTCAACTGAAATGGAGAAGTGATTTCAAACAGCTAAACTAAAGATCTTAAATACTATACAAAGCAGGCTTCTAAAAGGTTGCAGTAGTTTGGACGAGACTGTCCCCCTTAGATTCATATGCTTGAGTGCTTCGGCTCCAGTTAATGAACTGTTTGGAAGGATTAGGAGGTGTGGCATTGCTGTAGGAGTCCTGACACTGAGGGTGACTGTGAGGTTTCCAAAGCACATGCATGTCAGGCTCAATGTCTCTCTCTTGGCGTGCTGTCTGTGAGTCAGGAATAAAGCTCACAGCTATCTCTCCAGCACCATGCCTTATTGCATTGTACCATGCTCCCCACCATTCTGATAAAGGGACTTAACCTCTGAAGTTGTAAACAAACCTTTTTTAAATGCTTTCCTTTATAAGAGTTGGCTTGGTCATGGTGTATCTTCACAGCAATAGAACACTAAGACAAAATTAGTGCTAAAAATTATTTTTCCCCTCTATAAGAGGAAGTAGGCTCAAAATATTTGCAAACTTTCATCTTTGTTTTATATACTGGCAAAGGATGTATAATTTATGATTCAAAGCAAAGATACTTTAAGCCAGAATATGCTTGCCTGCTAAATTTGTTATACTAGCATATATGAGTACTAGTTTTCAGGCAATAATAAAGTAGATTTCCGTGTCTCTATCACTGTACTTTTTTCTTTCTCTGTTGCTGTGAAAAAGTCTCCAATCTTAACCAATTTAGGGGAAGAAATCATTGTTTATTAGGGTTACAGTTTACATATAAGATTACAGCCAAGGCAGGAATCTGGAAGCAGGAAATTAAACAGAGACCCTGGAGGAACATTGCTTCCTGATCTGCTCAACCAGCTATGTTTCTTTTCTTTCTTAATGTTCTTATTCTGATTAATCTATATCTTTTTAAAAATTTTTCTGTATGAATACTGTACTACTGCATTTACATCATTTTTGCCTTTCCTTAGGTTCCTCTGATTCCTTCCTTGTTTCCCCACTTCCTCTCAAATTCACGACCTCTTTTAAAAATATGTCTATACATACATATACATAATATCTTCTGCTGACTGAGTATAATGGTATCACACAGTAGGAGCCTATAGAGGCCATTTTCTTTCAAACTACCACAGGTCCTACTGTCAGTTTGTGGAGAGCAATTCTTTGTCTCAGCCTTTGTTGACTGAGGTTTCTGTCCTGCTCAGTCCCGCAGACATTCCATCTCAAAGAAACACAAAAGGGTCTACATTAATTAAAACCTGGTTGGCCTATAAGCTCAGGCTTCTTATTAACTCTCATGCCTTAAATGAGCCCATTATTCTTGTCTGTGTTTACCACGTGACTTGGTACATTTCATCAGTGAGGTGTTCTCATCTTACTTTCCCTGTGTCTGGCTTTCTCTGTGATGACTGTAGACTGTGTCTTTCCTCTTCCCAGAATTCTCTGTTTTCATCACCCCACCTCTACTGCCTGCCTGGTTGTCCTACCTCTACTTCCTGCCTGGCTACTGGCCAATCAACGTTAAATTAAAACAAACAAGTGATGGTGTGCAAGACCATCATCCCACAGCAAGAATTAGCCTGGGTTGCTTGGAAATGTCTGTAGCTCCCCTGGGCTGGCGACTCAATTAAATACAACCTAGTCCAATGTTGGAAGTCTCTTTGGTGACAAGAGATGGCCAGATGAGACTCCATATGCCCCATTAGTAGGAGTACTCATTAGGTTCTCTTTCTACAGATTCCGAGAAGTTTCCACTGCACTAGGTTTCCATAGCACCGTGCAAATACCTCCCAATTTCAGCTATATCTCTCCCCCATCTTCTTACTCAATTTTATCCCCTGCTCTGGTCCCCAACCATCCTTAGTTCATCAGTAAAATCCATTCTGTTTTCCACTTCCTGGTGGATCCATGTTTCTGCTCCCTGACCTGCTAGATCCCTCCTCTTAACCTAATATTTCTGGGTCCATGGATTGAACCTTGGTTATTATTTATTTAATAGGTAATATCCACTTACAAGCAAATAAATCTTTTTTTTTATTATGTATACAATATTCTGTCTGTGTGTATGTCTGCAGGCCAGAAGAGGGTACCAGACCTCATTACAGATGGTTGTGAGCCACCATGTGGTTGCTGGGAATTGAACTCAGGAACTTTGGAAGAGCAGGCAATGCTCTTAACCTCTGAGCCATCTCTCCAGCCCCAAGCAAATAAATCTCATACTTTTCTTTCTGTGTCTGTGTTACCTCACTTAAGATAATTTTTTCTAGTACCATCTATTTGCCTGCAATTTTCAAAGTGTCATCTTTTTTGACAGCTAAATAATACTCCATTCTATAAATGAACCATATTTTCTTAATCCATTCTTCTGTCGAGAGATACCTAGACTGTTTCCAGTTTCTGACTATTATAAATAAAGCCATAATGAACATGGGTGAGCAAGTATGGTAGGATGGGGCATCCTTTGGGTATGTGTTCAAGAGTAGCATTGCTGGATCTTGAGGTAGATTGATTCCCATTTTTTTCTGGGGAAGTGTTATATTGATTTCTGTAATGACTGTACAAGTTTTCATTCCAAAAAGCAGTGTAGGATTGTTTCCTTTGTTCTATATCTTTACTAGTATTAGCTTTTGATCTTAACCAATCTAACAGGTATAAGATGGAATCTCAAAGCAGTTTTGATATACATTTCCTTAATAACTAGTAATATTGAACATTTCTTTAAGTATTTCTCAGTTAGATGGGATTCTTGTGATGAGAATTGTCTGTGTTGATCTATTATGATTTTTAAATTGGATTATTTGGGTTTATAATATCTAGTTTCTTGAGTTCTTCATATATTTTGGATATTAGTCCTCTATCAGATGTAAAGTTGGTAAATATCTTCTTTCATTTGTAGACTGATGTTTCGTCTGCTTGACAGTGTCTTTGTCTTATAGAACCTTTTCAGCTTCATAGAGTCACATTTATTAATTGTTGATCTTATTGCATGTACTATAAGTGTACTGTTCAGAAAGTTATCTCTCGTGCCAAAGCATTCAAAGCTATTCTGCAGTTTTTCTTCTATCATGTTCAGTGTATAAGGCTTTATGTTGAGGTCTTTAATCCACTTGGACTTGAGTTTTTTTGTATTACTGGTGATAATTATGGTTCTGTTTTCATTATTCTAGATGCAAACATCTAGTATGATGAGTACCATTTGTTGGAGATACTGTCTTTTTCTTTTCCCCAGAGTATACTTCTGGCTTCTTTATAAAAATCAAGTATTTATATATGTGTAGATTTATGTCTGGATCTTCAATTCAGTTTCATTGGTCAAACTGTATGTTTTTATGCTCATATCATCTGGCTTTTATTACTCTAGCTCTGTAGTACAACGTGAATTTGAGAATGGTGAGAGCTCTAGCGATTTCTTTATTGTTCAGGATTGTTTTAGCTATCCTAAGTTTTTTGTTTTTTTTTGATGTGAAATTGAGAATTTTTTTCTGTTTCAAGTAAAGAATTGTGTTGGGATTTTGATAGGGATGGCATTAAATCTTTAGATTGCTTTTGGTAAAATAGCTATTTTTACTATGTTAATCCTACCTACTCATGAACATAGGAGAACTTTCTCTCTACTGATATCTTCTTCAATTTCGTTTTTCAAAGACTTGAAGTATTTATCTTACAGTTTTATCACTTGCTTGATTAGAGTTACCTCAAGATATTTTATATCATTTCAGGCTGTTATGAAAGGCATTGTTTCTCTGATTTCTTTCTCAGTCCATTTATCATTTATATATAGGAGGGCTACTGATATTTTGAGCTAGTTTTATATCCAGTGACTTGCTGAAAGTGTTTATCAGCTGTGGGAATTCCCTAATAAAATTTTAAGGGTCACTTATGTATATTGTCATATCATCTGTAAATAACAATACTTCAGCTTCCTTCATCCAATTAGTATCCCTGTGATCTCCTACAGCTGTTTTATTGCTTTTGCAAAGTACTCTATTGAATGGATATGAAAAAAGTGGACAACCTTGTCTTGTTCCTGATTTTTGTAGAATTGCTATGTGTTTTTCTCCATTTGACTTATGTTGCCTACAGGTTTGCTTTAAACTGACTTTAGGCTGTTTAGGCATGACCTTTCTATCCCTGTTCTCTCCAGTCCCTTTACTATTAATGGGTTTTTGGATATTGCAAAAGATTAACTTTTTTGCATATAATGCAATCACGTGGTTTATGTGTTTATGTTTGTTTATATGGTAGACTATATTTATTGATTTTTATATATTGAACCATTCCTGAATATCTGGGATGAAGCCTACTTGGACATGGTGGTTGATCTTTTGATATGTTCTTGGATTTGGTTTGCAAATATTTTCCTGAGAATTTTTGTATCTGTCTTAGTTAGGGTTTCTATAGCTGTGAGGAGACACCATGGCTATGGCAATTCTTATAAGTGAAAATGTTCATTAGAGGGGGCTTGCTTATAGTTTCAGATGTTTGGTCTATTATGGAGAGTATGATGGCATGCAGGTAGATATGGTGCTGGAGAAGTAGTTGAGAGTCCTACATCACACTGGCAAAAGGAAGTTGACTGATATAATAGTTGGTATCCTGAGCCTAGGAAACCTCAAGGCCTTCCCACATAGTGACATACTTCCTCTAACAAGGTCACACCTACTCAAACAAAGCCATACTTCCTAATAGTGCAACTCCCTATGAGGTTATAGGAGCAATTACATTCAAACTACCACATTCTACTGCCTGGCCTCCATACGCTTATAATCATAGCACAATTAAAAATACATTTAATCCAACTTCAAAAGTCCCCACAGTTTATCATAATCTCAAAATGTTTTAAAGTTCAAAGTTTCTTCTGAGATTTGTGCAATCTCTTAGCTTTAATCAACTGTAAATATCAAAATCAAAAAACAGATCACATACTTCTAACATATAATGGTAAATGATATACATTATTCCAAAATGCATAGTGAGGAAATGCTGAATCAAAGCAAGATTGACATCTAGTTAGACAAATTTCAAACTGTGCTTCTCCATGTCTAATGTCAAAATGCTCTTTGGATCTCCAGCTCCCTTCAGCTTTGCTGACTGTGACACACTTCTTCCTCTTGGGTTGGTTCCCTGTTAGCAGCTTTCCTGGGCAGGTTCCCACAACTCTGACAGTTCTAACACCTTGTGTTCTCCGAGGCAATCTAGCCTTAAACTTCATTGTTTCACACTAATGCCTTTCTACTAGGCCTCCATTGATAGACACCCCTGACATATGCCTGACCTCAGCAGCTTTCTTTAGGTGCAGAGCTAAATTCCACAACCCATTTCTTTTATCATTAACTCTAAAGCCAGAACCACATGGCTGAAGTTGCCCAATTCTTCTGCGTACTGGGGATGGAATGTGGCCCCTTTATTCAATTAAATCTTCACCAGCTTTCTGTTCTTCAACTGTCTAAAGTTGGCTGTTCTGAAATCGAATATTGATACCAAGTTGGCCTCAAACTCAGAGATCCACTAGGGTCTGCCTCTTGAGTGCTGAGATTAAAGGTGTGCTCCACCACACTGGACTCTTAAGATTTTCTTTAGTTTCTTTTTACAAGTTCGAAGTTTTCTGGGTGGAATCTTGCCATGAGGTCACCAGTCCAGTATTTCCATTTTTTAATGTGTCTCTCTCCTCGAACATAGGATTTAGCTCCATTCCAGTTCCTGGTACTCCTTTTCTCCTCAAAATTTACATTTTTAATTTATCCTGCTCAGCTTGCTCCTTTTCATTATAAATCTTCATTAGAGTTACCACTAGCAATCATATGGCAGAGTGTATATGAGCCTGTTTTGAGAATTCTTCTGCCAATAGAATTAATCCAAAACTCTTCACTTTAAGCTCAGGCAGACCCTTTGGACAATGGTAATATGCAGCCACTTTCTTCAACCACAATATCTTAACACCAGTCTCTAGGCCAGATAATAGCATTCTTCTCCTCTGAAACCCTTTGACCTCCACAGTTCATCCAATCACACTCAGCATCACTGTCTTCCATGTTCCTGCCAGTATGGCCCATTATGGAGTGCTTACAGCATTCTCCTGCTTTCCAAATCCAAAGTACCAAAGCCCATGTTACTTCAAATAAACACATAGACAAGTCTATCGCTGCAGTACCCCAGTCCCTGGCACCAAAGTCTGTCCTAGTGGTTAGATTACAGTTTCAGGGTTTTGGTTCATTGTCATCATGATGGGGAGCATGGTGGTGTGTAGGCAGATATGGTGCTGGAATAGTAGCTGAGAGTCCTATATCAAACAGGCAACAGGAAGTCACCTAAGTTACTGGGCCATATCCTGAGCATGGGAAACCTCAAACCGTGCCCCACAGTGACATACTTCCTCCAACAAGGCCATGTCCACTCTGACAAAGCCACATCTCCTAATACTGTCACTCCTTGTGAGATTATGGGTCCAATTCCATTTAAACTTCCATAACTTCCATTTTTATAAGGGAAATTGGTCTGTAACTCTTCTTTCTTTGTTGGATCTTTATGTGGTTTGGGTATCAGGATAGCTGTGGCCTCATAAGATGAATTGGACAATGTGCCTTCTATTTCTATTTTGTGGAATAACTTGATGAGTACTGACAATACTGGTAAAATTCTGTGTTAAAAGCATCTGCCCCTGGCTTTTTGGTTAGAATTTTATAAGTGCAGTTTCCCCATTATATCTAAAAGACTCTAGTTCCAAGAAACTTCCTGGTCTTCTAGCTCTTAATATTACCATTCTCTGAGAAATTCCCTGTTCCTTATATTCAGGAATTATGTTACAAATGTGTCACCTGCTTTGGGTATCCCACACACTGTCATTTTATGCATCTTTACCAGTTGTGGATTTCTGTAATAGTCTCTGTTTGCTTCCAAAATATATTTCTTTGATTCTCACCAAGTACTAACTTTCATCGTGGTTGCTGCCTAGGAAGAACATCATCAAATACTTATCCATCTGTAAAGTCTAGGAACTACAACAATGATTAGCTGGTAAAGATATCCACAAAGATCCAATAATGGTATTTAATGTATGGGGTTAACCAACAGTAGTCTAATTTCACTTAAGGCTTAATCAATGGGGGGGATTTATGTCTTGTACTGTAATCTTAATTTTCTGCATTTTGCGATATAATAGAATCTGAGGGAGAACCTAACACTGCCATTTTCCTAGATTATTATAATTTCTAACTGCATTCTAAGAATTCTAAGAATATATTCTTTTTTTTTTTTTTTTTGGTTTTTCGAGACAGGGTTTCTCTGCAGCTTTGGAGCCTGTCCTGGAACTAGCTCTTGTAGACCAGGCTGGTCTTTTCTTGTATCCACAGATAAATCTAGTTCTCATCCCTTGTCAGTTACTTTTCTTACGTAGCCCAGATCTGCTTGCCTAGGTATGTCATTACCAACAGTGGGATGGGTTCTCTTACAACATTTGGCTTTATTAAAGTGTTCTATAAACACAGACACAGGCAAATCTGTTCAAGAAAGTTCAATTAATCTTCATTATTTCCAAGTTACTGAAGGTTTGTGTCAAGTGGATATCTAAAACCATGACATTCTACCACTTATAAACTATATAAATAAAAAAATCATTTTGACTCAAAACTTTCCCTCCCTGTTTGTTTTCACAATCTTATGTTATACATTAATAACTTTGGCTACCTGTTTGAGGTGCAACCTTGTCCCTATCTCTTACCTTCAAATACAACTCCTATGTGTTAACTGGGAAGAAATGCTTTGTGGAAGATTGCACATCAATAATGTTAGCATCTTATTAATCACAACTGATTTTTCAGCCTGAGATATTTAGTGTTCTTTGTCCCAGTAAAATACAGAAGGTTTACTTCCACAGATTCTTAGTTTAAAATATAACAGAAACAGCATTGATAGAGAATTAACTTCCTTCTGAAACTTCACAAAACAGGTCTTTGATGTCTGTAATTCTCTTAACCATCTTATCTTCCAAGTTTCCACAGAATAGCTCTTTAAGCTCTGAGTACTCAACAGCTTCTACAGTAGAAAGCTCCAAAAACCCTTCCATAATTCTTCTCAAATAATGACATGGTTAGAGCCATCACAGCAATATTCTGTGCCGCTGGTACCAATTTCTGCATTATTATTTCTTCTCTGTTGCTGTAATAAATCAGTGACTAAGAAAAACTTTAGGGAGGAAAAGGTTTACTTGTGTGACAGAATCCAGTCTATTACCCACAGAAGCCATGGCAGGAGCTCAAGGCAGATTCCTGGAGGAACTGAAACAGAGATCACGAAGGAAAGCTCCTCACTGCCTTACTTTCCTATAGGCACTTCCTAGCCTTTCTCACACAGGCCAGCTCCACCTTCCTAGGAATAATATCTCCTACAGTTGATTGCCCTCCTGGATCTGAACTCACAGAGACTGTGACAGTGTATCCAAGCTCAAGATAGAGAAAATTAGTAGCAGGAGAAGCAGGAATGGAAACCAATTCCCACTCCCATCCAAGAAACTTTTTGCTATTGATATGTGCTCAGATGGGAAAAAAAAATAATTTTCTTCAATGAAGTGATGCTAGGTACTCCAGGAAAGACATCATGCTCTGGAGTAGTTAGCCAGCAAAAATACTCTCTATATTTCTTGTTTATTTGTATGTTTCATCTTGGTATTTTTTCTTTTGTTTGTTTTGATTATTTTGAAAGAGAAAGAGAAAAGGGGGATGGGAAACTGATGTAGGAGTGTTTCTATCTATCTGCTGTTTCATTGGTTAATTAATAAAAAAACTGCTTGGCCTGATAGGTTAGAACATAGGTGGGTGGAGTAGACAGAACAGAATGCTGGGAGTGAGGCACATGCCTCAGGCAATTGCCCTGCCTCTCCTCTCTGGGACAGTCGCCATGAAGCCAGCCACCAGGTCAGACATGCTGAATCTTTTCCAGTAAGACACCACTTCGTGGTGCTACACAGATCATTAGAAATGTGTTAATCAAGATGTGAGAATTAGACAATAATAGGCTGGAACTAATGGGCCAGGCAGTGTTTAAATGAATACTGTTTGTGTATTGTTATTTCGGGTGTAAAGCTAACCATGCGGGAGCCGGGCAGGACGAAAGGCAGGCCTGCCCGCAGCTCCTCATTACAAGAAACAGAATCTGTATATTTCTTTCCTGGCCACCCAGACCCAAATAGTCACACAAAACCATATCAATTGCAACACTGTTTGGCCAGTGGCTCAGGCTTATTTTTTTAGCTAGCTCTTACATCTTAAATTGACCCTTTTATAATATTTTATATTTTACCATGAGGCTTGTGGTTTACTGGTAAGGTTCTGACATCTTTCTCTTTTGGCAGCTACATGGTATCTCCCTGACTTCCTTTTTCATCGTCTATTTCTGCTTAGATTCCCTGCCTTACTATATTCTGTCCTGCCATAGGCCAAATCAGTTTCCTTACTAACAAATGGTAATAAAACGTATTCACAGCATACAGAGGGGAATGTCACACCAGAGAAAACATTGAATTGGGTATGTATGCAGGTGGAAAGCACTAGGGAGGAGTTGGAGGAGTGAAAAAATATTATCAAAATATATTGTGTAAAAATTCAAATTAAAAAACAGTCAGAGACACAGAGTCAGGAAAATTTTGACAAGACAATTTTTCAGTTGAGGTTCCTCTTTCCAGGTGACTATAGGTTTGTGTGTAGTTGGCACCTGGAGCTAACTATGACAATCATTTAAGCAGAACTAAGCCTGCAGAATTCTAAAGCTTTATTACATTAAAAAAATTCTATCCCAAAAATTTTACATCAGGTTTTGAGGCAGATATTAAAGATAAAAAGAGTAAAAATATCACAGAAATATTATTACATATTTATTATATATTTATTATATATCTATTTTTTATATATGAGTATTTCATCTTAAAAACTTTTTGTTTAACTTAGAATCTAAAAGTGTTCATCTCTTCCTATGTGCCTAAGTTGCATTTTTATAAACTATTCTGTAATCTTAAATCAGAGTGATCATTTCTATGTTGCTTAATTAATAAAGCTCTAATAGTAACATATTAACAAAACAGAAAACCCTAAGGCTTTCCCTATAGGGATTGGTTCATTCACTGCCAAGAACTTTCAGAGATCAAAAAGGTCAGTCACAGACACTTAAAAGTGTAGGATACAAAGGTTTCTTGTATCTGCAGCAAGGACCAGGGAGAGGGAGGGAGAAAACTGAGGGGGGGGGGGTGGAAGCTTAAAATAAAATGCTTAAAACAATGCTGTACTATAGGCTTGCACTGTCACCGTGCTTGTATCTTTCCATCATGGCCTGCAACTTTATGCAGCCTGCTGCCAGGCCTGTGTGAGATCTGGGGAAGACCTGTGCTGCAGGACCATTGCTACTGGGCCAATAGTCTGAGGGAAGGGGACCATGTACTTGAACCTCAGACAACTGACTGACTGAGAGAGTGCTGCATCTTGGTCCTGTGACCAAGTAAATGAACCTGCTTCTGGAAGTCCTGTAAGAGCAGAGGCAATTGCTGCTGTGGGCATAGATTTAAGATGATTGGGTCAGGAAGATACGGGCACTATAGCCATTAGCTAAAAAGAATTAACTTCTTTTTTCCCTACCAGCTACTATCCAGTCAAGGACATTTCCGGGAAGATAATTTGGAAACATTGTTTTGATGACACACAACTGTCAGGATGTAGCTGGGAAAAGGAAGAGCAAACCTGGGTTTGGAGTCATAGACAGTTGCGAGCTATCAAATGGGAACTAGAACTCAAAATCCAGTTCTCTGCAAGAGCAGCCCTAGCTCTTAACTGCTAAGCTATCTCTCTAGTCCCATTATCCAAGATTTGGGTTTTCATCTTTGGAAGGCTGCAGAGCACAAAACAAGAATTTATAAAGCAGGTGACCAATTCCATACATTTTATTCCCTAGTTTATTGTATTATGAGAGTGGACAATGACATTTGTAGATAGGATGAAAGCTATAAATATGATTCTTATGTGTTTATCAAGAGCCAGGTATGAAGGTTTTTCAAGGTTTAGGTTCCTTGATAAAACCCTATTGATATTATCAAGTAGCTATGTAATGCTACTTTGTAAAAATAAGTATTACCCTTAGTCCGCTAAGACAGTCATAAGAAAGACACACACTGTATGTTAAATAAGGGAAAAATTGCTTTTGCTCAGTTCTGGAGGTTAGATGTCTATTATCAGGTGTCAGCAGTGCTGATTTATCCCAACACTACTGTCCTTGGCTCATAAGCCAAAGTCTTGCCAGCACAGCCTCCCTGTCTACCTCTAATGTATTCTAGTCTATTCTTCTTGTAAGTACACCAATCATGGTAGATTTGGGCAGTCTTCAATGACATGTTTTAACCTTTATATACTCTTTAATGACACTATATTCAAATATAGTAGTACTCTAACTGAGAGTTAGGACTTCAACACTCATTTTTGAAAAATATTTTTAATTAATTTACTTAGAAATCTTTAGAAACATTATTCTTTAACAATTTCCTACATGTATAGAATGCATTTTGATAACTCTCATCTTTTTTTCATTCTCTTCTATTTAGCTCTTACCCTTTTCAAACCTTGAAAGTCTCTTTCTCACATTTACGTCCTTTTGTTTTGTGACTGCTGAGTTTAACTATGTCCATTTGTGTGTCCATGGGTATGTGACCACTGGAGCCTGGCGAGTTAAAAAATGAATGCACAACCAAAGACAATGACTTTACCTCCTTCAGAATCCATCAATAGCCAGTAGTTACTTGGTGAGGGAGAGCCATATGTACCTCTGCTTACTGGTGGTAAACTGTTAACAGACATAATCATATACAGACCCAAGGCCTATAAATTCAGTTGCTGTAAGCTCATATTTAAAATGACTGAGTTATGGCTTGAAGATGGTGTTCCATATGCTTTCTCTTTAATATCCAGATCATTTTATTTTTTCCCTCTTTGTCTTGCAATCCTCAAGCCTTAGATGTAGTGACACAAATGTCTTGTTTAGGGACATGTTCACGGGTCATAGAGACTCAAGCAGCCAGGACTTTTTGTCACTGCTAATCATTGTAAAGAGAAGCCCCACTAACCATGGCTGAGACTATGATTTGTCTGCATGTGCATAGGTGTAGAACGATCTACAGGAGGTTGGGAAGCAAAGAAAGCTGACTCTTGATTCCACAGAATCCATTAATTACCAATAACTCCTCAGCCAGGGGTGGAGTTTCAGTGGTCTTTCTCCCATCTATGCTTAAATATTTATTATCTTGCTAGCATGCAGATCTCTTATATGCAGTCACAGCTTTGCAATCTCTCTGTCATGTCCAGCAAACACAGTTTCATTGAAGACATACACTGCCTCTGGCTTTGTCAAACTTTCTGTTCCACTTTTCCACCATGATTCCTGAGACTTGGGGGCAAGGGGTGTGATATAAGTGTCCCATTTAGAGCTGAACACTCCATAGTGTCTTATTCTTTTCATATTGACATCTATGGATATTTTTATTAATCATCATCTACTGCAAAAAGAAACCTTTCTGATGAGAGTTGAGAGATATATACGAGTGTGAAAATGAAATCATATGGGGCACTTTATTACTATGTCTATTTAAAGAGAATAATTATATTAAATTCTCCCCTGTGTCTATGATCCACTCAGCCATAAGATTTGACCCAGCTAATGGTCCCAGGAACCAGTTCCTTTTGGGCTTTAAATCCAGTCAGAAAGTAGATGGTTACTCACACAACATTTATGCCACTATAATATCAGTGGGTATACATTGTCAGGGATGTAGCTATTGTACCTTTTAGGGTTCCCAAGTGCATAAGATCATTGATTATTTTGCTTTCCCCAAAGCCCGAATAACCCTTCTAGCACTATAAAAGCTACCTAGTAGGTATGATGCTTCCAGATCACAACCTGATTAATTTTTTATGCTCTATGTCTCACATATATGGTATATTCAGCAATAGGACATTGTCATCAAGTTCAGGAAAGTAATCAAATACTGCCTCTAATGTTTGAGGAGAGGCATGTTTCTATAGAACCACATTAATTCAAAAAGAGATAACTCACACCCAAACTGACCTTTTTGTTAGACTATGTTTTCTGAAAGAAAAATCAACTATCTGATATAGGGTAATATCATTTAAACTCTTTTTATATGTGTGTATATACATATGTTAGGAAGCTTCTATAATAATTGGGGTTCATATGGCTTTTTGAAAGATTTTTCATGTTAGTTATCTTTCTCCATATGCTTTTCTTTATGTATTCTTCCCATAATCCACTCCATGCAACCATCCCTTGTCCATCATTCTTTCTCCCTTACCTTAAATTACCCTCTCTATCTACCTACCCATTGTTACTTTGTTTTATGAATTCTATGAGCATTCCAAACACAAATATCTAAAAACTCAAAGCTAGCATCCACACATAAGAGAGAACATATGGCATTTGTATTTATGGTCTTGGTTACCTTTAGGATGATTATATTCAGCTTCATCTGTTTACTTGAGAATTTTATTTGTCTTTACAGTTGAATGAACCTTCATAGTGTTTAGCTAACATATTTTCAATATTCCTCAGTTAATGGACACTTGGACTGATTCAATTTCAGGGCTATTATGAATAGGGAAGTAATGAATATAGTTGAGCAAGTTCTCTGGAGTTGTATAAGAGAGTCCTATGGGAAAATGCCTAGGAGCTGTATAGCTTGATGATATACTAGATCTATGTCTGCTCTATATTAATTCCCATAGTGAGTATTCCAGCTTTGTCTCCCATCATCATTAAATAAGTGTTACTCTTTCCTATGTCTACATGAGAAATGCTGTCATTTGTCTAATAGTCTTAGAGTTTCTGAATGGATTAAGATGAAATCTTAAAGTAGTTTTAATTTATATTTACCCAATGGGCTATGATGTGGAATATTTTTAAAATGTTTATCAGTTATTTGTATTTCATCTTTTAAAAGTTCTCTATTTAGTCCCTGTGATAGTTTGAATGCAATTGGACCCCCATAAACTCATAAGCAGTGGCACTATTAAGAGGTATGGCTTTGTTGGAATAGGTATGGCATTGTTGGAGGAAGTATGTCACTGTGGGGGTAGATTGTGAGGTGTCCTATGCTGAATATACCATCCAACGTCTCAGTCAACTTCCTGTCGTCTTCTAAATAAGATATAACCAGACCATGTCTGCCTGCACACCACTGTGCTCCAGACCTTTCTCTCTTCCTTGATGATAAAGGATTGAACCTCTGAAACTGTGAGCAAGTCACCACAATTAAATGTTTTCATTATGAGAGCTGTTATGGTCATGGTGTCTCTTCACAGCAATAGAAACTAAGACAGTGTCAATGATTCATTCTTCATTAGGTTGCTCTCATAAAATTTATATTCTCTTTTTAGTTTTTGTTTATTCCAGAATTTATTTTCTCAGATGCATAGTTGGTAAAAATTTCAAAAGTTTTCCCATTAAACAGACTGCCTCTTCCATCACAATATGATGTCGTTTTTTGTAAAGAAGTGTTTGGGTTTCATGGTTTCATTCATCAGTTGTTCTTAGTATCTGCCCATCTGGTTCCTTATCTGAAAGCCCTTTCCTGCACCTACAAGTCTAGTATAGTCCCTTACTCCCATGAAAGACCCAGACTATTAGATCTGTGTTGAGGACATTGATATACTTTTAATTGGATTTTCTATTGGGGGGAAGATAAAAATCAAGTTTCACTTTTCTACATATAGGTATCCAGTTTGGTGAGAAAAAAAATCTTTTTATGCACATGTCTGGACTATTTGTCAGACAACAGATGGCTTTAGAGGTGTGAACGTACATCTCTGCCCTCAGTTCTATTCTGCTAATCTATGTATCTGTGTCCAGTACTTGGTGGTTTTTATTACTAAAGCTGTGTAATATAACCTGAAATCAGGTATGCTGATACCTCCAGAAGTTTTTTTTTTTGTTATTCAGAATTGTTTTATCTATTCTGGATTTTTTTGTATGAGGTTAAAATTAGTTTTACAAGATTTCTGAGGTATTGAACTGAGAGTTTGATAGAAATTTCATTGAATACTTAGATTGAATTTGATTGGGTGATTATTTTCATAATATCAATCTTAACCAATCCACAAGCATCATCTGTTTCTCTATATCATGGTATCTTTTTCATTTTTTTAAATTTTGGTGTCTTAATATTTTCATTGTAAAAATATTTCACTTACCTAGTTAGATCTATTCTAATATTTTATTTTTTGAGGCTGTTGTCAACATGTAATTTGATGAGAGTCAACTCAGCTCTTAACACTGTGTGTTAGTTATTGGTGTCTAGGTAAAGGAATTTTTAAAGAATATCTAGGTAAAGAAATACTAACTTTTTTTCTCCCCGGAGATATAGAAAATGGCTATCATGAATTGGAAAAAGTCAAAGAGAAAGATGAGGAGATCAGGAGAAGGAGTAGAGGAAGACCAAGATATATTATTTCTGTACAGATTCAATATATACTTATTACTTGCATGAAGTTTCTAATAGACTCCTGCATCCAGGTAGAGTTATATATGACATGTTACTTTCATTAAAGCCATGAAAAAATAAGTCTGAACACTTGTCATGTTTTAACATGGTCAGAATCATCCAACACCGACAGGAGAGTGTGGAAGAATTTTTTTAGGAAAGTTGTCACCAGTTTTAATTAACACTTTAAAAGGTATAACTTTTTTTCTATGCTATTAAGTTCTACCCGAAAAGGTGCTGAGTTCATTTTATCTATTTGGGGAAAAGAAGAGGTAGAAAATATCTTGACCTGTAAGAATATTGTGATAATGAAGCTGCAGTAAAATGGACCATATCCACTATAGTAATAGTGGATATTACCATGTATTCTGTAAATGGCACTATTTATTACCAGCAAGAAGGAGAAGAAATGTTTGTGCACTGTTCTTGTGTGGATAAAGATGAAGAAGCATGCTTATTTCTTTGATAGAAACAACTTGCTTCATGCAGAAACATTTTCCTGGAGATTGATCTCTGAAATACTGAACCTTCCCTGGTGGAGAGGAGAGTGTGCCCTGCTGTTCTTCTATGAAGGTTTTAGTCTTGCTCATCTTCTGCTGAGCTTTGCTCTTTGTGGATACTAGACGCATGCTTCAGGTGTGATATGGAGACAGGGAATCTGACTATTTGCCTTATTCTTAAAGAAACTTTTTTTTGTCTCCCAAAATTTGAATTTACAAACACTCCAGCTAACAAGTATTCTAATTAATTGCACATATATGATTATTAGTTAAAGATGACATTTATGAAAAATGACTGAAAACTCTTTGATTCTTTTTAGTGATAAATCCTTTATGCACATGGCTATACTTCTATACTCTGATGAATTTATCTTGATGTTATTTGTACTAGTTAGTTTTCTGTTGTTATGATAAGGCCAAATTAACTTATAAAATGGATTTATGGTTGCATAGAGATAACAGTCCATTGTAGCAGAGAGGCATAGTAAGAAGCAGCCCAGGCATGGTGGGAGGTTCATACTTTAATATCAACAAGAAGGACAGAGAGCAAACTGTAAGGAAGTTGAAGTTATATAATCTCAAAGCCTGACCCCATGATATACTTCCTCCAGCAAAGCTGAACCACCTAAACCTCCCCAAACAGGAGCATCAACTTGGAAACAAGTGTTCAAATAGCCAACTATTTGTGTGATATTTTCATTGAAGCCACCACATTCCACTCTCTGGCCCCTATAGGCTCATGGCTGCATCACATTGCAAAATACAGTTAATTCGACTTCAAAAGTCATCTTTTAATGTTGGGCCTCATGAGGCCCAGTGTAACTTCCTGAGCCTAACTTGAGTTTGGAGAGGAGTGACTCATCACAGCCTGATCTAGGCCCACCTCTGCCCACTGCTGACATGGCAGGATATTATTGGTCCTTATTTCTCACTCTACCTCACCCTGTCTCAAGACTCCAGCCCACTACCTCAGCCCTATATATGTTCCTGCCCTGATGCAATAAGTGAGCTCCTGTTTCAACAGACTCCCCAGCTCAGTGTGGGTTTCTCTCTAGTTGTGTGTGTGGGGTGTCAGTGTTAAGTTAAAAACATAATAATAATAATAATGATGATGATGATGATGATGATGGCAGCTCCACTGGTGAAAGAAAGTCCAATTAGGTCAAATCAAACCGAATCAAAATGCCCATCATTTTATTAAAAATGTCACTTTCTGGTGGCCAAGCGCACGGTGGGGATTCAGAAAGGCAGGGAGCCCATGCATACCTGAAAACCACCTGTTTCTCCTCTGGAAGCCTATTTCAATACCCTGTGGGAGTGGGACCTGGCATGCTTGGATCTGGAGTCCAGATCAAAGCAACTCCCAGGTCAGGGAGGCTGGGATGGATGCAGGGGCTGGGGCTATGCTCCCAACTTAACAGTCAGCTGAAGGGAGAGACCAGCAGGACCTGCTCTGACTAAACCCTTTTTGCTGGAGAACCCGGTGTTTCACTCAAGGAAATCTTTTAATTGCAACCCCCTACAAAATGAGAGGAAGAGAGAGAGAGGGAGAGGGAGAGGGAGAGGGAAAGGGAGAGGGAGAGAGAGAGAGAGAGAGAGAGAGGAGAGAGGAGAGAGAGAGAGATTCAGCATATAATGACACAAAATATACATTATCATTCCAAAAGAGGAGTGGGGCCATAGCGAGAAAAGATGAAAGTCAGCAGGGCAAGCAGCAAATCCTATAGGTTCATGACCAATGTCAGGGGCTTAGATGACTATATCCCTCCATCTTTGCTTCTTGCAACATACATCTCTCTCTTGGGCTCATTCTACTGTTGTCTGCCATTCACCTTGTCAGATAACCAACAGCTCAGTAATCTCCAAAATCTCGAGGTTTCTATTACAACTCAGGGTTCATTTTCATTGCTTCCCAAAATGGCATCTCAGGGTCTCTTGCCCTTTTAGGGTCTTCATTCAGGGTGCCCATCACATGCTGCCTGGCCTCGGAAACTCTGAAACAATGGACGAAGAATCCATAAGCCCTTAACTCTTCTACAAAATGCTTTCATGGTTTTTTAATTGTGAGATTTGTGAACATTATTTTACCACCAAAACTGGATCTTCCATGACAAAGTTGCAAAAAGGCATACAAGAGAAAAGAAGACAATGAAGCAAAACCAATGAAGAGAAGTGGACAAAGGTTTACAGTCAACTATGGCCAAGCATTATTGCCCTGGAAAGGAATAGAGTGGTGAATCATAAGGATTTGTGGAATCTCAGACACTTAAGTGAAACTGTTCACTTCCATGTAGTGTAGCCATTAAATGTCAACACCAGCTTGTCTCCAAGGAGTCAGATCTGAGATGTGGCAAAGAGGCAAGTCCTAAAGATATCTAACTCCTAAGTTCATTTCTAAATGACCATGGGTAAAGGGCTTATGTTTTTCTGAATTATTCTTCTCTAAACAATTTAACCAAAGGATAAAGCCCAATGTAGAACTCAATTTGAAGGTTACCAAACAAAATTCAAACTGCATACTAGTTATATTTTTTAAAAATTTTTATTCCAGTGTTCCAGATTGACTTCTAATGCTATAATATATACATTTTAACTTGGCTTGTCTGCTTTATTTCTAGGAGACTCCACCCTGTCTGGCAATAATCCAAATTATCTTATACTATATCTTGTACAAAATATTTAGCAAATGTCTGTGTGATGGTAAGTATTTAATTTTTTTAGATTATTTAAATTTTTTCGTTTGTTCTTGAGATCATATTATGATTACATTGTTTCCATCTTTCCTTTTTATGGTTTATTTTTTATATTTAAAAATTTCCATTGCCTCCCCTTCTCCTCCCCCTTCCCTCCCCTCCCCTCCACCCATACCACCCTCCCTCTCCAGGCCAAGGAGCCATCGGGGTTCCCTACTCTATGTTAAGACCAAGGTCCTCGCAACTCCCCCCAGGTCCAGGAAGGTGATCAACCAAGCTGAGAAGGCTCCCACAGAGCCCATCCATGCAGAAGAATCAAAGCCCAGCGCCATTGTCCTTGGCTTCTCAGTCAGCCCCCACCGTCGGCCACATTCAGAGAGTCCGGTTTGGTCTCATGTTCCATCAGACCCATTCCAACTGGACTTGGTAATCTCCCGTTAGTTCTGTCCCACCGTCTCCATGGGTGAACGCACCCCTCATGGTCCTGACTTTCTTTCTCATGTTCTCCCTCCTTCTGCTCCTCATCAGGACCTTGGGAGCTCAGTCTGGTGCTCCAATGTGGGGCTCAGACATGTTCTTCATCTATCGCCAGGTGGAGGTTCTCTGGTGATATGCAAGAAATTCATCAGTATGGCTATAGGATCTGGCCTTTACAGGCTCCCTCTCCTCAGCTGCCCAAGGAACTAGCTGGGGGCGACTCCCTGGAAACCCAGGAACCCCTCTAGAGTCAAGTCTCTTGACAACACTCAGATGGCTCCCTTAATTAAGATATATGCTTCCCTGCTCCCATATCCACCCTTCCTGTATCCCAAGCATCCCATTCCTCTGAGCTCCCCCCATTCTCCCCTTCACGCTTTTCTCTCCCCATCTTCCCTTGGCCCCGTCTCGCCCCACCCTCAGGTTCCCAATTTTTGCCTGGCGATCGTGTCTACTTCCAATATCCAGATATGCACAAAACTCAAGTCCAAATGGATTAAAGACCTCAATATTAATCTGAACACACTGAGCTTGATAAAGGAGAAAGTGGGAAGTACTCTACAACAAATGGGCACAGGAGACCATTTCCTACGTATAAGCCCAGCTGCACAGACATTAAGGGCAACATTGAATAAACGGGACCTCCTGAAGCTGAGCAGCTTCTGTGAAGCAAAGGACACTGTCACTAAGACAAAAAGGCAGCCTACTGACTGGGAAAAGATCTTCACCAACCCTGCAACTGACAAAGGTCTGATCTCTAAAATATATAAGGAACTCAAGAGACTAGACTTTAAAATGCTAATTAACCCAATTAAAAAATGGGGCGCTGAACTGAACAGAGAATTCTCAACAGAAGAAGTTCAAATGGCCAAAAGACACTTAAGGTCATGCTCAACCTCCTTAGCTATCAGGGAAATGCAAATCAAAACAACTTTGAGATACCATCTTACACCTGTCAGATTGGCTAAAATCCAAAACACCAATGATAACCTTTGCTGGAGAGGTTGTGGGGTAAGGGGTACACTCATCCATTGCTGGTGGGAATGCACACTTATGCAATCGCTTTGGAAAGCAGTTTGGAAGTTTCTCAGGATATTCGGGATCAACCTACCCCAAGACCCAGTAATTCCACTCTTGGGAATCTACCCAAGAGATGCCCAATCATACTACAAAAGCATTTGCTCATCTATGTTCATAGCAGCATTATTTGTAATAGCCAGATCCTGGAAACAACCTAGATGCCCTTCAGTGGAAGAATGGATGAAGAAACTGTGGAATATATACATGTTAGAATACTATCCATCTTTCCTTTTATTCCTTCAAATCCTCCCATGTACCCCATTTACTTTCAAATTTATTCCTCATCTTTCTTCAGTTGTTGTTACAATTTTGTATATATATGTATAGATATATAATTTGCTAATATATAATTTTCTAATATATAGTCTAATATTATAATATCTTTAATAATCAATATAATATTAATTTATAATATATTATACATATTCTCTTAAATACAAAAATGCAGCCTTCTAGTTCTATATAATGTTACTTTTAACTTTATGTTTTCTGAGCTGACTATGGTATTGGATAGCCCTTCCCTGGGGAAGACAATTTCTTCCATTTCTTAGCCACCTGTGATTTTTTTTTTATGTGTAGGGTGTGAACCTCTTGCATCCTCATCCATGTTGCCCATGTCTATGATGTCTTCCTTATTCAGGTCAGATGTTGACAGCCATACTGATGAGACTTTTGTTTCTGACATTTCTGGGATATACAATTTCACTGCAAATTCCCTGTTCCTCTGGCTTTTACAGTCTTTCTGCCTCCCTTGCCACAAGGATCCCCAAGTCTAAGGGAAGAAGCTATGTTGTAGTTATAGCAATTAGGATGTGACTCCACATTTCTGCATTTTGATTGGTTGTGTTTTTCTGCAATAGTTTCTGTTGATTGGAAAGAGAAGTTTCCTTGATGAAGGGTAGGAATTACATTTATCCATGGATATATACTTAGAATGTAGTTAGGAATTATGCTACTTTTTAGTTTCTCCTCCAAGATCGATGACTTTTCTAGCCTATGGTAACTGTTTAGGTTTCCAGTTACCAGGCATGATTTCCCCCTTGTGTAAGTCATAAATCTAATTAGAGAGTTGTTGGTTGCCACCAAGACATGCCGTACACACTACCAAGGCAACTGCATGCATCCTTAGAGTTATCATTCCATGCTGGTCGATGTGGTTCATAGGCATCATAGCTGTGTAGAAGTATTGGATTGCTTCCCTCCTCCTTTGGAAGCTTGCATGGCCTCCAAAGTTCTTGCCTCCAGTTCTTCTTGTCTCATTGAGGCCTCATGGGATGTTCCGTGTCCACTTTGACATATCCATTGGTGTTATTCTTGTTCATCTCATGTTTGGGTAGGCATGTATGTACGACTGTATAGGTATAACTTCTATCATTATTAACAGACACAATCACACAGCAAACTTTCTGGTGCTTATAATCTTCCTGCTCCCTCTTTCACAATGTTCCCTGAGCCTTTGGTGCAAGAGTGTATTGTATATGTATACACTGGAACTGGGCTTCACAGATCTGAATTTTTATTGGTTGTGGTTTTCTACTGTGGTCTCTCTGTCTGTTGCACAGAGAAGGTTCCTTGAAGAGGGATGAAGACTGCACTTGTTTGTGGGTATAAAGACAAATGTTTATAGATTGTGGTTAGGGATAATGTTGGCTTAGCAAATTCGTGATCTTAGATTCTCCCCCAATATCCATGACTTCACCATCAGTGAGGAGTTAGCTAGGTGTGCAGTTACAAAGCATGATTTTCCTTATTGAGTGAGTCTTAAGTGTATTTAGAGAGCTACTAGCTATCACTAAAGTATGCATGCCACTACTGCACTTTTAGGGTTAACATGCACTAATGTAAAGTATGCTTGTCCTTAAAACACAAATCTCCTTAATGATTACAGTCCTCTACTGGCCTTATCTGTAACACAGGCAACATAGTGGTCTTTTTCTCCCTAAGTTGTACATTTTGTATTTCTTTATGCCCCAGTTTTTCTCTTTCATTGTAGATCTGTATAAATGTTACCAGCAAACCACAGATTCAACATTATGGTGTCTTAAACTTTCCTCCACCAACAAAATTAGTCCATTACTTTTCAACTGAGCCTCAGACAATGAGGACATGAGCAGAAGTTTAGATAAGATGCCAAAATATCACATAAATAGTCTCCAGTCCACTTGCTAGTGAAGTCCTGGACTCCCCATGGCCCAGGACTACAGTTCCCATTGCTCTCAGCACTACCATCTTCCAGGCTTCTACTAGAAAGATCCTTTAATCTCTGCTTATTGCATTCATCTACTTTTCTTGCTCAAAGTTCCAAAGGCTTCTATATTTCCCCCAAACCCCAAATGATTAGATTTCTCATAGCAATAACCTGCTTTCTGGTGCCAGCTTCCATCCTAGCTTTATCTCTCCCAGATCCACTGCTACTTCACTTCTATGGAAAAGAGCAGGCCTCCCAGGGGTATCAACTGAGCATCAACATAACAAGATAAAATCAGGCTGTGCATAAACTCACCTAGCAAAGCAGGATGAGGAAACCCTGTAGGAGTAAAGGGGTCTTGAGAATAGGCAAAGGAGTCAGAGACAACCCAACTCCCAATGTTAGGAAACCCACAAACATCCCAAGCTTAACAATCACAGCATGTATGCAAAAGAACATAATGCAGACCATGCAGGGTTTGTGATTACTGTTTCAGTCTCTGTGAGAACCTGTGAGCCCTGCTTAGTTGACTTTGTGGGCCTGTGGTCTCCTCAACCCCTCTGGCTCCTACAATCCTTCCCCTCTTCTTTGCTAGGGTTCCCCTAGAGCTCTGCCTAAAGTTTAGTTGTGAGTTCCTGTGTCTGTTGCCATAGTTTCTGGAAGAAACCTCTCTGATGATGGTTGTGCTAAGCACCGATCTATTTGTATAGTAGAATATCATTAGTAATCATTTATCGATTTTTTTGATTGTTTGTTTTTGCTCTTGATCAGTCGTGTTTGGTTTTGCCTTAGGTCTCTAGGTCATCCAGTTTCTGTCAGTCAGCCAGTGTCAGGCATGGGCTCTGCTATATGGGCTTCCTTAGACAAGTAATTAGTTGGTCACTCCCATAGGCTCCAAGCCACCATTGCCCCAGCACATCTTACAGGCAGGACAGGTTGTCGGTTGAAGATTTTGTGGCTGGGTTGGTGTCCAAGTCTCCACACTAGGAGAAAGCTTTGCCTGGTTACAGAAGATGGCCGGTTCAGGTTCTGTAGCCTCCATTCGTTACTAGGAGTTCTCATTAGGATAATCATAATCTAAAAATCTAAAGGTTATCAATTTATTGCCTGGAATATTAATATGATATTGAGTTTAATTTCTTATCTACACTGACTTAATTTTCTTTAATTAGCATGTACTATTAGCAGCAAAAAAGCTTTCTATGTGTGAAATATGAAGTCTGTTCATCTTATCACAGAAACTCACTTTGATTTCCCATCTGTCTTAAGAGTACTATTTTAACTATTTAAATTCTCTCTTTGAGTAAGATCACAGAACAAGAAAATTATTGAGTTAATTATTGCAACAGACTCTCACACAATAGTCAAGTCATTAAACACAGGTCCATTTTACATTTGGAAACGTTGTCAAATTGTTTTACTATTACTATTCTTTATATATACATACATATATATATATATAACATGTATTATATGTATGTATGCACATATGTATTTTCATTTATATTCTATTTTCTCCTCTCTATTTTAATAATATTAAAGACTATGTGCTATTTCTTTGCTTGAAAAGGAGCTGTGTACATTTGAGTAAAATAATTGAATTTTTACTTTGAAAAACTGCATTATATGTTAATGTTTAAACAACTCTTCTTTGTTGCATACATTCTTAAAGATTATCCATGACACATTGATACTTCTATTTATGGAAAAGAAAGTTACATATCTAGAAAGTTCTTTTTCTGCAGCCTAGGTTTTGGAAAATAAAATAAGAACACATAGTTTTATTCTTTCAGTCTTTCTCAAATAATGCATGGCTGCTACACACTAAGTCTCTTTACAAATAACTTGGAGTTTCTTATTCTGATATAAACACACGCATAATAATGAGCATTTGAGTGAGAAAGCTACAGTGAAACTTAAATATAAATGGACTTTAAAATGCTATGTTTGAAAACTAAAGTATTTATCTACTAATAAATCATCACTTTGCCCATAATTTTATTTTCTAAATGGCTTAATAACTTGCTTCATATTTGATGTGTAATTACAAGCTTTGACAATACTAATGATGTATTTTATATAATGTTACAGAAAATCTCTTAAATGTCACTTCATACTCTCAAATCAACTAAACAGGAACAAAATGTTAGATGTTTTGGGTTTCTGGTATAATAAGAAAATGCTCATTTTATTGACTTTTTGTTATTTCTTTCCTTGAAAGACATAATAACTAATTCAATATAGTCAGAGAGACATAAATTCCCTTGAGATGCTTTTTCTTCTATTTTCTGTCCCTCTGAACAAGATATTAATGAAAAATACATCTGTAACATTAATGTGCCTACTTTTGCTCACCTGAGATATTTAAAATCTTCATTCCATCCACTTTTATCCCTGGTTGGAAATGTTTTATTTACTATATTAAGACAAAAACCACTGATGGCAGAAATAGACATCTCAGCCATGTCAGAATGGAATGAGAGTTGACACAGGCCTGCAAACAAGGCTCAAAATTATCACAAAGAAGAAAATTTCTTCCTAGCTCACCCCAAATAGTTGTCTACATAAAAATTCTCTACTCAAGTACTAGAGAGATAGTTCAGTGGTTAGGAGCTCAAGCTGATCTTGAAGATATCCCAGTACAGTTCTCAGCACTCACAACAGAAGGCACAAACAGCTTTTATTGCCAGCTCCAGAGGACTGCATGCCTCTAGGCTCCTTGGTCATGGTGCTCATTGTACACATCCTACACAAATACATTCACAAACATTAAAATATGTGCACTTATTTTGAAATTGCACTAAGTTGAACCTTTTCTAAAAACCTTTTTCTTGTTGGTTTTTCGAGACTGGGTTTCTCTGTAGCTCTGGAGTCTGTCATGGAACTAGCTCTTGTAGACCAGGCTGGCCCTGACCTCATTGAGGTCTGCCTGCCTCTGCCTCTCCAGTGCTGGGATTAAAGATGTGCACCACAATGGCCCAGTTAGAACCCTCTTTCTTATTAGTTGCTGACCTCACACAAGGCAAATACAATATCTCTCCATTGCAGATGAAGTCAAAGAGTGAGGTTCTAGCGCTTCTTTATCACTGGCTAGTGGCAGTGCACAGGTCAGCCTCTTACCTTGGGCAACACTGTTTCTCAGAAGGAAAGTGTTTACCAGAGTTGAGTGCATTTCTTGGGTTCATCAAAATGATTTTTATTTCGAATTCTGAAGTCAATGAATTTTTTATATTCTAAAATATTAAATGCATTTTGATTTTGGTTTTACAGTCTTTAATATTGAAATTGTGTATGTTTTCATATTCATAGGACTACAAAATGATTGGGATATTCAGAAAGATATCCAACTGAATATATGCCATACCATATTCCTGTGGTCACAATTTACATTTGTTCTTCATTGTTGTTCATTACATTCTTCTGCCTGTGGAATGATAGAAATTATATCAATTGCATAAAGGGTCAAATTAAGGATTTTCTTTTGGCACTACATCCCCTCCTCCTGGATTCCTTTTTATTTTTTAATTCAGAGTAACGTTATTGTTCTGGCTCAAGTTTATGACTCTTTGAAAACAAAATGTGATGCCATCCTAAAGATGTGTACTGGACGTTTCTCATTCACCTCCCACAAACAATTGTAAGATTCATACATGCAGATACATCTCCATAGCACGTGTCTCATGTAATAAGAGGATGGGGAAGCCACAGACAGAGATTAAGATGCTGAGGATCAACAATAAACATACTGTTTCTGTCCTAACTTAGGCACATTAAATCAATGTTTTCCATCCTTCCAATCACCTCATCACGAGCATCTTCCTTCTAGCCATGGCATCTCACTCTTTCTTTGTAATAGTGATGCTTACTGCATGGCAGATCTCAAAATTCACTTGTTTCCCAGGGAAATCAAAGGAAGCCCTGGTTAAGTATATATTTGAATAGAACTCTAATCTACAACATAATTACCTGATTAAGTCCAAGTAAGTCAACATCATTAGCATGGTAAAATATTAGATTCCGTCCATGGAAGAACAGCTGACACATCTGAGCATTTGGTAACACATGTGTATATTGCCCATATGTTCTATAAGCTACTCTTCAGGCCAATAACGAGCTTTAAAAATTAAAGTTATCTTCAGAGAAAGGCTTTGAGACTTCTAAGTGTGTGAACAAAAAGAAGAAAGCCACAGTAGCTTCCAGTTCCTTTCTTTTTTTTATTCTAGAAGGCTTTAGCTCCATTGTAAAGGCAGAGACAAGAACCCAGAGGTGGATTTTCAGTAGCATTAGCAGTTAAAACAGTTGCTTAATGTGCTCACAGAACTTGGAGCTGTGGACAGAATAAAACAGATTCATAATAATCATTCAAAATGGTGAAAGCAATTCTAAAATTTTAGTATGTCTTGTTGTGTGTGTGTAGCTGTGTGTTGGAGTGTGTGTCATTGTGAAAGGAAAAAGTCTCCCAACACCAGAGACCACTGACAGATACTCCAAAGGTTCCCATGCCTTCATAAGAACCCATGTTCCTGATTTTCCATGGTCATAGTCACCTTTGAAGGCTATTTCTAACACACCTGAGCCCTACCTTTTCCTTTCCATCCCTGATCTGGGAGACTTCAGAGAGGGGTTTACTATGGCAGAGGACTGTGAGTTCTGGAAAAGCCAGCTAGGTCATCTCAGGTCTAACTTTTAGGAGTAAAGTGATCGGAATGCATGGCACTCTTTGAGCTCCAGTTTTCCTGTCTAGAAAAACTGACACAAACCTAAATTTATTCCCTTGTTATAATTAAATGGCACAGTGCCTTGGTCCTTTTCCGGATATAAACCACTGCATACAGATGCAGAGTTAGGCTGCCTTGTAAGAAGCACAGCCATCTGGTGATTTTCTCTTGGTGTGTTGTTCGTCTGAAAGTATCTGCCATTATATTTCTCTTTTAACCAAAAGCACTAGGGTTTGAAGAGATCCCTGTGAACTTAGAAATATGACATAATAGGAAATATATTATAATTGTCACTATAGTCTATCCAGCTAGCTGAGTTTTATGGTTCATTGTGAAAATGCATTATTGGCAGTAACAAAAAAAAGAAATCAATAAACTACTGATTCATGCAACAACATGGGTGAACTAACACATGCTGACTGACATAAAAAAGGTCATATTCCATGAATATACATAGAATAGAACAGAACTATAAACATAGTTCAAATGGTGAAAATATTTTACAGTTTTCCTTTTATCTTTCTTTTTTTTGAGATTTCGCACAGGCCAGCCAACTGGCCACATCATGTGACTGGAGATCTTGGAGCCTGGACAATGTTTAAGGCAGGAAGCACACCTTGACCAATACTTAGTTGTTCATATTTCCTTAAGAAAGGTACGCGGAAACTTCTAGGTGATGGAATAGTTTCTCTTCAAATTGGTGTGAATTATGCCATCACATGTGTTTTTCAAAACTGGCAGACACTTAAAATCTGGTCAGTTCACCTATAAACTATATTTCAATATAGAGTACCATCAGCTATCACTGTGGGTATTTCAATTGTATTCATATGTATGAATGTGTGCTGGAATGTTCACAGATGGGAAAATGTGTGAACTTAAACCTCAAGAAGAAGAACTGTTAGTGACAGAGTGACCACACTGATGGCACAAGCGCGTGCTTTGACAATTGTAGACGCTGGTGATCTCCATGTGGGAGTCTTAGTCTCAACACCACGCATGTTTAGCTATTTTACATAACAAAATTTCAGTGGAGAGGCATCATCACAGTTCAGTTTCCCTTTTAAAAGGGGGAAATAGAACCTAAATCGGTCAAATTCTGAGAGCCAGAGAACCAGCTCCGAGGTTCCACCAAAACAGGGATGTCAAGAAGTCACCCTAAAGAGACATTTGCGTCCTTTCATCTGGCTTCAGACGATAGAACTGTGGACCCCAGGAAATTGAAATTGAAAAGGAATTTGCTGGGGCAAGGAAAAGGCTGAAGCATTGTGCCTTCTATAGGGACAGCATGTCTCCCAGGAGGAAATTTCAGAGGCCAGGCAGACAATCCAGATCACCTTGCAGAAGAGAATGGAGCATGGACAATGATGATGGCTGGAACCACACTTTGACCAGGACTGCTAAGTTATACAAACCTCCTGCTGTCTATTTAAACCTGAACCTCATGCCAGGTCCCCAAAGACGAACTGGAGGGCACAGGACGTCTTTGTTCCTCTTCTCAGTGTGGACACCTTGACTAACTGTACCCCCTGCATATTGCACTGTATTTACCTGTCTCTTTAGCTGGTCTGTTGAGGACAGGTATCCTAGCCTTCTTCACTGGGGATATCACGGCCCAGGAACTGACCTGCCACTACTTCAGAAACACCACCTTCTTCCTCTAATTTCAAGTAAGCAGAGTATTTGCTACCATTGTGAGTGAGTTTGATTTTTAAAACACCAAGGAAGTCATGAAAGTGCTTAAGAAACGAATTTTGCTCACATTGCTTCGACTCAGTATATGTGACTCTACCTACCTCCTCTCTACACAGCTGGTAACATTAGCTGCTTGCCCCTTGTTTCTAAATGATTTTTAGGTTTCGACTTTATTATTATTATTCAGAATTCAGAAGATGAATGAGTGCAAAGATCAGAGAAAGTACTTTTCCTACAACTTCCCCCCCCCCCCCCCCAATACAACAAAAGCTTGGTTTTGCTGATAGTGCCCAACACAAGTTCAGAACACAAGAAAGGAAAGCAAAGCAAGAGCATTCGGCTGGGGGAGGAGCTTGGCTCTCCAACCTTGTCAGCTACACGAACAGCGGTATTCTGCTCAGCTCAGAAAGAAATGGAGATGTATTAAGGGGCATACAAATTGTCTCGAAGCGTGTGCATCTGCGTGTGTGCTGGGCCTGGGGGAAGGGTTTGTCAGCTGAAGTTCCAGGCAGCCAGAAGTCGGAAAGGTAAGAGGAGTGTAAAATCTGCCTTTCAATGGGGGCGAAGGAAGATACTGCCTCTGATGGTCCCAGAGGGTAAATCCCACAGGCGTTTTCTCCCAAGCCAGTAAGCCACATTTCAAGAGCAAAAACAACTCTAGGCAGCTGGTTTTCTACGGTTGGGGGGATATTTGTTCTTTGCTCCACAGATGGGAAAAATCAGCGCCTGGCAGCTGCTGATTGGTGGAAAAGAAAATGGTGATTGTGGAGTGGGAAAGAGGATTTGCTGAGGCTCCCCTTGCCTTCTCGACCTGTAACTCTTCCTTAGTCAGCTCCTCTTCACACTCACAACCCTTTTAGGTCCCTGCAGGCTTAAAGCAAATGGAAATCTCAGACTGTATGAACAAAAGCAACCCAAAGGGTGTGTACTCCCTCCCCAGGGCCTGGCTAGGCACACAGGCAGTCTCAGGCTGTCCAGCTCTCGATGCCAGCGTCCCAGCAGGTCCCCGGAGGAGGGGTCGCCGAGAGGAACCTGGAACAAGCGGAGGCAGGGGAGGAGTGGGGGATGGGCAAGAGAGTCAGCAATCCAAGTTCAGCCTTTATAGAGCCAGGGTCCCTGAACTCGAGGTGAAGCTCAGGCCATCCTCTCTTCCCTCCTCCGGGGGAGCGTGCTCCTTATACCCTCAGCTTTCTCGCATCTCCATCCCATCCCTCCCCAGGAAAGGGGCGAAAGCACGAGGCAGGCGAGGGGCGGGGAGAGGCGCTGACAAATCAGCTGCGGGGGCGACGTGGAGGAGCCGGGAGCCAGAGCGCAGAGCAGCAGACGGCAAGAGACCAGCAGGTGCTGCCCCTGTCCCTACTCCTCCGCCCAGCGCCTTCCTTCCCACTGCCATTGAAATAAGATCAGGGGGAAAGAGGAGGAATTGAAATTCTGCCGAAGCCAAGGGCGCCGGTAAGTACCTGTAGATCACAGCCGCTCTGGGGACCCTGGAAAGCCCTGGCTAAGAGGAGTCTGGGTGCCTGGAGGAGATGAACTGAGACTACCTCGGCGGTGGGGACAAGGCTAGCGCGTAGAAAGTACGTTACTTGGCTTTCCTCCCGCTGGAGACGTGCCCTTTCATCCTCTCAAAGCTCGAGGGAAACGCCAGGCTGCCTGTGGCACCTGCTTTTTCAAGCGGAAACGCTAGGGGCTAGGGTGTTTCTTGTTGGGTGCTGGGTCCTGAATGCTGGGTGCTGGGCGCTGGAAGAAACGTGATTATCCAACTTTCTTCCCCCACCCCGAGCGCGTTCCAGCTTTTATTCATAGAGTAAGGAGGCTGCCTTTGGCCAGTGATTAATAGAAGTGCTGAGGACACTTGGCAACAGGTGATAAGGGGTTAATGAGCACGGGGTGCAGGGTCTTCCAGCATATTACAGTTGAGGAAAGTGCCCCTAGGTTGAGTGACGCTGAGGTGAGACTGCTCAAGTGTATGGACAGCGCCTGCAGATAGCAGATAGCAGACTGGCGAGCTAGTGGTGGGAGGAAGGTCTTGCTAGATTAGAAAACCTGGGCTGCTGCCAGTTGGCCTGCTGTTCCCTTCATCTTCAAGTGAGCAGTTCCCATTCCTCCCATCTCCAAAGACTAACCACTTACTAACCCCCGTCTGGGTCCTTTCTACTCTTGCCCCCCACCACACTTCAGCTCCCCTCCCCCATTCGTTTTCAAGATAGGCTTCCTATTTAGAATGTCTCCTTTGGACCATGGGGATCTTGATGGGGTAGGGGACATCCATCTTTTCATGTAACTCCACTTCTCAACGGCTGTAACACCTGCCCGGTGATCCGATCTGGATCCATCCCATCCTTAAGTGGCTTGACTTTTCCTCAATTGAGTGAAAAAGCAGAGAGACAAGTAACAGCGTGTCCAGTCCTACAAATAAATAAATAAATAAAAGTAAAATCCCAAAATTGTAAAACGAGTGTACACTTACATAAAAATTGGGGAGTCCCTATTAATTTTTCAGTGGTTTCTTTCTCGGTTTTTATTCTTTCCACTCTAGCTGCTTTAATCTTGTTTTCTTTTACCCAAATTCTCTAATTCAAAATGTATTGTGGATTTTCTAGTGTGGAAGAAAATACATCTTTAGCCATGGATGTGTTCATGAAAGGACTTTCCAAGGCCAAGGAAGGAGTTGTGGCTGCTGCTGAAAAAACCAAGCAGGGTGTGGCAGAAGCAGCAGGAAAGACAAAAGAGGGAGTCCTCTACGTAGGTAGGTAGCGACACTCTGACTGATGAGTTGCAATGGCTGATAACTCAGTGCTGGTGTGCAATGTCGGATTCGTGTACATCCCTGCTCCTCAGGAGAGTGACAGGTCTGTGGAGGTGAGATGCCGTGTTAGCCTTCAGAAACAAATGGGAACAATGTTTTCTTTCCTCAGAAAACTTAATTTTGTTTCTTAGGGTTTTTATTTCAGTTTTCAATGTTTCTGTGTGTGATTACACTGCAATATTTAAAACTGACAACCTGTGAAAATAGCTAAGAATATGCTTATTAATCAAACCCATTTATGGCACCAAGCATGGTGGCACATGCGTGCAGTTCCAACAATGGGAAGTGGAGGCTCAAAGATCAGGTATTGAGGTTCATCTTCAGCAACAGAGTGAAGTCAGGGTCAGTCTGGGTTATGTGAAATCCCATAGCAAAACGAGCCCCAAACACTCATGGGAACTTGGCTCCTTTCATCATCATTATAGACAAAACTTGCTAATTTTAATGAATTGTAATTATTAAGGAAAGATTTTAGTATGATTATATTTAATATCTGTAAAAATATACCTGCTTTGGAACCCCAAATAGAAAAAAAAGCAAGTTGTTTCCAGTGGATCTCCTTTAGAGACCACTTGGTCAGTGTGGACACAGAAACCTAAGGAACCTCAGCAGTATTTGTGTGGTCACATGCCAGATGATGCATGCATGGAACAATAAATGGTTGACATTTGGTGCCATTTGTGCCTAAGTGTATACCTCAAAGCAGAGGTCAACACTCTTCTTTCTGTGTCTTTCCATGTGTTCAATTGGGTGCATTCTTACAAAGCACATTCAATACTTTGGTGGAAGGAAATGACACAAATGTACACACATTCATCTGCAACAGGAACGCAGGTGTGCACGGGAGCACAAATGCATGACTCACCTGTCTCTCTTTGTTTCTCTGAGCTTTACCCCTTTCTTTGGGGGCATCACTCTTGGTAGAAGGTTCAAGGTAGACATTCAAATAGAGATGGAACAGGCCAGGTGGCAGATATAGCAGAGATGCTACACCAGGAAGTGTGGAGAGACAGAAGTTGTGTTAAGTCTCAGGAGTTCAGTGAGAACAGTACCCTTGGAAACATTTGTATGAATGCTTCTAGTCAAGTTCCCAGCAGATCGCCTTCATTCATTCTTGATAGTTTATTTTTATGTTGACTTAACTCTTTTCTACCTCAAAGCATCATTTCAGAAAGTTGTGAAATGAGAGTTATAAGAGAAAAGTATAAGTGAGGTAGAATCCAGAATATAAAAATCACTCATTTGTAGATTTTTGGGGGGCCTTAAGTCTTTCACGTTCTGCAATGACAGGCTCATGACTATTTTTTTACTTCAGTTATTTAATAAATATATCTTTCTAAGTTTCTTTATTTTTTTCCTTTTTTCTTTTTTTTTTGAGACAGGGTTTTTCTTTGTAGCTCTGGCTGTCACGAAACTCACTATATAGACTAGGCTGGCCTTGAACTCCAGAGATCCACCTGCCTCTGTCTTCCAAGTGCTACCACCTCCAGGCTAGACCACAAATTTCAAGCAAATCTAGAAGCTATTGGATATTTATTTATTACTATTTCTAGATAATAAACAGATTTTATCAAGTAGAACACTTTTATTGTTAATCGTGAGTTTGGGCAAATAAATTGCATCTTTCAAAGATTAGTTCTGTTGCTCACTGCAAGGCAATTATATTAAAAAGTATAGTTTTTCAATATGTCCAATCTTATTAAAATTACCCATGTCTGTTATATTTTGTTTTTATATTTAACACATGCATAATTAATAATTTTCTGGTTATGTTCTAGAGTCTAATTAAAAGCTAAACACAAGCTGAATTTAGGATAAAAAGTGAGGTATGAAGATAAGAATCATATTTCCAGTTTTTGTCAACTTTTGCTACTGTTCAAACTTATTTTGGCAACTCCGTCTCAGATAGCGCCAACTCTACTGTTTAAGTGTGACAGCCACCACAGGCAGTAAGCAGTGTGGCAGTGTTTCAGTTTGTAATTAAAACAATAAGCTGGAGAGAACTCAGAGGCTATGGAGATGTGAAAGGAAATCGGGTTATAGACTTACTATCATTCCAACATAGATTTTATCCAACCTACATCGCTTCTACCTTTAGGGTCTTGAGGAGGTTATTTAATGTCTTTGAACTTCCTTCTTTTTCCCATAAACATATAGTTTATAAAAATGCAATTACCTTGCAGAGCTTTTGTGGAAATGTGGAACTGCGTACACTTTCATATTTAGGAACCTTGGCTTTTATTAGATAAGTTTTTCAACTCAACAATTACTTTGCCAACATGATTTCTTCTTCAATATATAAAACTATTATCAACAGTTAGCCTGAAGGACTAGAAACAGCCTGGACTGTAACTATGGCTAAGTGGCTCAGTGGCTCAGTGCTTGTCTGTGTGCAAGCAGCACTGGGTTTGATCCCTGTATTAGAAAAACAGAGGATTTAAAAAAAAAGATTAGAAGTAATCAAAGAAAAATTTAAATTTCACTTCTGGCTGAAAAGCTTGGCAGGAGCACCATCTCATTCCCTTACATCAAATGCTTTGGAAACCTGTTTTTTTAAGTAATTGAAGAATTGCCACAGTAATCAATTTGCTGTTACTCTTTGTATTATTTGCATAAAAATTTCAATAATCATACTTTAGTTACATAAACATAAGTGTCAGTGGCATGATATATAATTGGAAATTGAAATTAAAGTCAAATTTTTTTCTTCACATAATGCTAGTTTTATAGTAGTATGTTGAAGAAAATCACCTTCAAATTCTGTGTCAGTGTTTGCTGAGCCACACATCCCACTCTCACATGAGACTTATTACTTGTGTTTACAGAGGAAGCATATGAAACAATGTTATAGCAGGGTTCTCACAGCCCTCACCAGTCTGCAGCCTTGTGATTTCCCGAAAAGCAAGACAGGGTTGGGGGCAGGGCACCTCAGCTCAGAGAAGCCATGTTGACCCCAGCTTCCACACCTTGTTTCTTATTTGCCACTGGAATCTGCTTCTTAGCTAGATGTTATCACTTAGATTTCACTTGTAAATTGAAGGGAAATTTTCATTTATAACTGAACTGATAATTATGAAAACAAAGATGTATTATTTTGAGATACAGCAACTTCATCAAGATCGTCATTTGTCTTCCATTAAAAAGGCATTCCATGGTTTATCAAATGTCTAATTCTCCCTGCTGCTGAGGCAGAGGAGACAGACCAGGGACCAGCAGTGAGCATTTCTTCCATTAGTCATGGTCTGAATGGTTGTAGGGAGTGAACAAAAGGGATACAGAAGATAGGCATTTTCTCACACAAGCTCTTCTCCTACTTGTTGTACAATATATTCAAATTCCAGTTGTGGCTTTAATAGCACTTGTTCCCAACAACACAATTTAAATATCTGTTACTGCAGTGCATAAATTAAGAGCAATTATGCAATTATGAACTTTGCTGCTAGCTCTTCACCCTCAAAATCGTCACACAAATAACCCATTATAATTGATGACTAAGTGAAACCGCTTCTTCTGGAATTTGTTGGTGAGTTGCCACTCTCCATCTGTTACACAATTCTCACAAACAGCAACACCTGTGGGTGTGTTGTCTCTTGCCTCCTGGCGATAAGTCCATGTGGTATTTTACAGAATTGCGTTCCAGAAAGGGAAGGCTGACCAGCTGAGGTGAGGGCACATCAAAACAGTAAGATGAAAAATGCTGCGAGTAATTGCCTGATGGAAGAAACAGTTGACTATTCAGAGTGCAAAAGTGTACGGCTGGATTTTAAATAATTTAGGAAGTAGCAATTACCTCATAGACTGGTTAGTGTTTGCCAATTTGACACAGTCCAGTGCAGATGTGGTCTTTCCTGTCTTTCTAGATAGTAAACATGCAGCTAAAGATCTGGAGATGAATGTATAAGCTTACACCGAGGATGTGAAGTATCGGAAGCCATTGCCTCAGAGGAAGTAATGCCATCTCAACCCCATGCTAAAGGAACTAGCAGGGACAGCTCATATGAAGAGTTGTGGAGGTTTAAATGAGAATTGCTATCCAGAGGTTCATGAACTTGTTCCCCGCCAGCGGAACTAGGGAAGGCGTATGAGGTGTGGACTTGTTGGAGAAGGTGTGTCACAGGGGTAGGCTAGTAAGCTTCAAAAGCCACCCATCATTCTCAGTGTGCTCTTGGTTTGCCGATTTGGGATCAAGATGCAAACTCTCAGTTGTTCCTGCTGCCCTGCCTTCCCTCTACTACTGTGGACTCTAATCTGCACAATTCTATAGGACATGAAAAAGATACCTACCCGAGAAGGAATTTGCAATGAGAAGACAAGCACTGTTAGAACTACTTCATATGTTATTTTTGCAAAAATAATGTTAATCTACAAAATGTAAGATAAATATTAGCTTTAATATTTTATCATTTCTCAACATACTTATAAATGAGTCAGAATGCTTAACAGTTTGAATAATAGCCCCAAGCCTTCCCCTGCATAAGCAGTTTACCCATCCATTATTAGGTCCTGTACAGTGCCTTGCACAATGAGCAGTGCCTGTGAATATACACAGACAACACACATGTAAAACACTAGAGCATGCCCATTCATGCCAGCTCGTGTAGCTTTCACTCTGCTTCTTCTAGTGTGGTGATCTGCCTCGTGCCTTCAGCTTGAGCTCTTCCTTCTTCAGCGCTGTGTGTGTAAGAACCAGAACTCTCAGCGTCTGCATCCTGCGTTAAACATAGTGCTCGGGGGCCTTCTGTCAAGTATTTCCTGTGATACTTTTACTAAGATAATGATGCAGATTTTTTGTTTTTGTTTTTTAATGAAGTGAATGTTGAAACATGGACTTTGTACTGGGCAGTCTTTATTTTCAAAATGAAAGTTCCTACATATGTTTTTTTTAAAGTAGGGATTTGAAAGAACTCCTTTTAAAAATATAATTTTAAATATATCTGCAAACTACACTTAAGGCTGTGCTTATATCTGTTCAAAAACATTTTCCAAATGCTTTAGCATACTTCTGTACATGTCCTTAGATCTAATTGATCATATTATTAGACAGTGGATAATGAACATCTGAAGTTTATACAATTTTGGAGCTAGAAATCACCTCTTATACTAGGTAGTGTTTGTCAACTTTACAGGAAATAGAGATAAGTGAGAAGAGGAAATATCACTGGAGGAATTGCCTGCCTGAGATTGATCTGTGGGAATTTTTGCAATTTTTTTTTTCCCTTGGTTGCTAACTGATGCAGCAGGACCCAACCCACCCATTGTGAGTCGCCCCACCCCTGGGCAGGTGGTCCTGGGTGCTATAAGAAAACCGGTATGGAGAGCAAGCCAGTAAGCCGTGTTCCCCAAGGCCTCTTCATCAGCCCCTGTCTCCAGCTTCCTGCCATGCTGGAGTTCCCACTTTGGTTTCCCTAGATGATGCCCTTCTAAACTGCAAGCTGAAATAAACCCCCTTTCCAACAAGTTGCAATTGGTCATGGTATTTATTACAAAACAGAATTTGATTTGTAACTTTATTATGTGCAGGGAATCATGAAGTTCATTACAAATGTTAATATCTGTACTTTGTATTTACTGTGCACTTAGCCTCTAGGAAGCTATGTATATGATATGGGTTTGTTCTAGTTTTTTCTACTTATTTCCTGTACACGTAACAAGATATTTTTTCTAAATAGTGACTTTTTAAAATACAAATTGTTAGATTTCTTTCCACACACAAATCTAAATCTCTTTCAGTTTACATGTCTTCATTTCCTTTTATCCTTCACATTCTCTGTGTGGATAGGATTATGGTAGTTAATGTTCCTCTCTCCCCCTTTTTATAACTTTCTTCATTTTCTTGTTAATATTGGGGAGCAAATCCAGGGCCTTGAACATCTGAAAACATTGCTGAACCAAGAACTATGTCTTCAGCCTTATTATATATATATATATATATATATATATATATATATATATATGTGTGTGTGTGTGTGTGTGTGTGTGTGTGTGTGTGTATTTAAAACTGTGGATATTAATCACACAAAATGAGTGGTTTCATTATGATCTTCTCATACATGCATTTATTATACTAGGTTTATACACACTTCTATTGCTCAGTTTTTTATTGTTTGTAGAGATGATCCTTTTCAAATTCCACTGTGATTACTCATTGTTCATGGTACTGTTGCATAAGGACATTTTAATGTAAGTATGTAACACATGATCATTCACAATGCTTGTATTCACTTTGATCATGTTTCCCCATTAGTCTATGATTCTTTCTCTTCACATCTTTAGTAGTGCCCTCTTACTTTTGTGTCCTTTTTAAAAAACCATTCCATAGTGCACAAATGAGAGAAAAAATGATGATATATTTATCTTTGTGAGCTGGCTCATTGCACTTACCATGATGACCCATCCATTTTCATACACATATCATTTTATTATTCATTATGACTGAGTAAATTATGAAATCCAGTAGGGGGAGAATTCTGAAAAAAATTATAAATGGAATTTCCAGCCATGCCACTTCTGTGTAAACACGAGTCAGCATGCAAAAATGATATACTGCTTATTTGACCACTCAACTGCAGCCCATTGTGGAATCAGTCCAGTTACTCACAATGGATGAATATGAGGAGAGCCTCTGGAATATATAAAAAACAGAGCTTTTTAAGTGAGCCTCAAATCTACAAAAGCCATATAACTCTAAGGGTGTAAATTATATTGGAAAATTAAACCTTAGAGAGGTTATGATTAAAGTGCTTTACAGCACTTTATACATATATTACTTTTATACATATATTACTTTTATATATACATATGTTACTTTTAATAATATATGCAATAATTATTTGTTTAGTAATGGCTAAGACGTAGGTGATGTTTTTATCTTCCATACAGTTTGATTGTGACATAACATGCTCTTACTTAATATTAGACAAACCACTTAATTATAATTTTTCCTTATGCATGAAATGGACACTGAATGGCTACTTCAGAGTTTAGGTGAGGTGAAGCCGGACCAGAGGTTGGGCAGATGTTGGCACCTTCTTCCCTTCTGCTTGTCTGTTGGAGTTTGGCCAGACTCAATTCTGCTGTGCTTTTACAGCATCTGCAGGTCTGCACACAAGAGTCTTTCTAAGCCCTGTAATATCTCACCTTTCCCTTTTATAAACTGATATCAAGCATCAAGCAAGGGTTAGATAAAAAGTCATTATGCTTTGTGAAAATCTTTTTTCTTATTTTTGAAAATTAAGTTTTATTTATCTGATACATAAGGGCACAAAATGTTTACCTCTCAGTGAGACCCCCTGTGATGTTTCTTACATGTTTACATTGTGAGATCAGATCACACATCTCTGTCACCTCAAATATGTCAGATCTTGCTGGGTATGGTGACATACACCTTTAATCCCTGCACTAGGGAGGCAGAGGCAGGCGGATCTCTGAGTTCAAGGCCAGGCCTGTTCTACAGAGCAAATTCCAGGACAGCTGGGGCTATGCACAGAAATCCATGAAAAAAAAAACAAAGAACGAACAAAACACTTATGAGATCTTTATGACAAGCACTGTTAAAGTCTCTTGTAGTGTTTTGAGTTACCCCGTACTGTACCCTGATGCTGTCTGTAATCACCCCACTGGAATAGCACAGAGTTGCAAATTGCTGACTAAACTCTGCCCATTAATTATGCTCTCTGCTTTTCCCTCCTGCACTCACCTGGAGAGGCCTCTGCTGGCTTTCATGTGTTCTGGTGGCTGAATCTCCCCAGTTTAATGAGTTTTGTGAGTGTTTGGGTTTGCTTGTCCTTTGAGGTTGTCTTTGTACATGAACTTCAAAATATTGAGATGTTTTAATTGGCTGACTAAAAATCCAAGGACAGTTTAAGCCTTATGCGTTCAATTTCTTTGTTTTTAGGTTCCAAAACTAAGGAAGGAGTGGTTCATGGTGTGACCACAGGTAAGTTGCACTGGTTTTTTTATCCTGGGGTGATATATAAAATGTCCTCTAGGTCAATTACACCTTATGCTTATGGTTCAAAATGTAGCTGTCAAAACCACTGTCTACAGAGGAACAGTTTAATTTTTATATAACTATTTTTTAATTTGTTTTGCATTGTTGAGACTCAGTATTGCTATGTAGGCCAGACTGGCTTCTGCTTCAACCTTCTAAGTATTGGTATTATAGGCATGCACCAATGTACCTCACATACTGGCTTTGTTTAAATCTTATTCTTTATGAAGTATTTTTAAATAGACAAATATGGATTAAAGATTTATAGCCCAAATGTCTAATGATTAAGAAAGATGGCTTTAAATTTGCCAGCCATACTTATTCTTAATGGTTTGGTATTTGGGCATTTGGCTCAGAAACAGACAAACAAACAAACAAAAAAAAAACCACAAGATAAATAAAATGTAATAATGCTATTCTTTCCTCAAATATTTTATATTTCATATAAACATTTCTCTAATGTTTGGTATTTAGATCATAAATTATACTGATTATAACATTTCCTCTGTGATTAAGGGTTTTTTCAGATGATATGCTTAGGAGTATGTTATTTTAAAAATTCTATATAGTTTTTATTTTATTTATGTCCACTTGGCACAATTTCAGAAGGAATTTCAATAAATCTAAAATAAGACTCACAATAAAGGAGAAACCCGGCAAAGATGATGTAGTAATGTGGGGAGGGAGGTGTGTAGTAGAGCGAAGAAAAGCTAGGAAAACATACGGAAAACAAATGCAGTCGAGTTGTCACAACTGTAGCCATACTTCTAGGGTCTGTTCATCAGCATCAGACTTCCTGCAGTGGAAAGAGACCTGTCAGGAATGTAAGTGATATGACCAGGAAACCTTGGCCATGATAAATTCCTGCAGCATAGCAAGTGCCCATCAACAACCTGTAAAACAGAAACACAGAAAATGTTACTCTTACTTCAGTATGGGAAATATGCAAAACCCAGAGTCAGACCTTGATTCAGACTTTTGTTTATTTATTTATGTATTTTTTATTCATTTTGCATTCCAACCACAGTTCTTCCTTCAACCCCTCCTCCTGTCCATCCCCCCCCCCCCGCCACAGTTTACTCCTCATACACACCTCCCAAAGAGTAAGGCCTCTCATGGAGAGTCAACAAAACGTGGCACATTAGCTAGAGGAAAGACCAAGACCCTCCTGTCTGCATCAAGGCTGAGCACTGTATCCCACCATAGAAAATGGGCTCCAAAAAGCTAGCTCATGCATCAGGGATATATCCTGGTCCCTCTTCCAAGGGCCCCTCAGATAAACTAACCTACACAACTGTCTTTCACAAGCAGACGGCAGAGTTCAGTTCCATGCAGGCTCAACAGCTGTTTGTCTCGAGTTTGTGGGTTCACACGAGTTTGATTCAGCTGTTGCTGGACAGAGTCATGATCCTAACCTCACTTGCTCATTTAATCCCTCCCCCCAGTAATACCACTTTTGGACATATTCCCAAAGGATATTCAGTCATACCACAAGGAAACATGCCCACCAATGTTCATAGCAGCATTATTCATAATGCCAGAGACTGAAAACAACCTAGAAGCCCCTCAACCAAAGAATGGATAAGGAAGATGTGGTACATTTACACCGTGGAGTATTACTCAGCTGTGAAAAAAAAACAATGGCATCATAAAATTTTCAGGCAAATGGATGGAACTAGGAAAAGTCATCCTGGGTGAGGTAACCCAGACTCAGAAATACAAACACAATATGCACTCACTCATAAGTGGATGTTAGATGTAAAGCAAAGGATAACCAGTTCACAGCTCCAGAGAAGCTAGGAAACAAAGAGGACCCGGAGAGGGCCACATGGACCTTGAGGAGGGGAATTAGATGAAATCTCCTGGGTAAATTGGGAGCAAGGGAGGGTGGTAAAGGAGAGGGGATGGGACTTAGAACATGAAGGAACAGGATGGTCAAGTCAGGGGAGGGATGGAGTGGGAGAGCAATGAAAGAAATATCTTGATAAAGGAAACCATTATGGGGAGAAACCTGGTGTTAGGGAAATTCCCATGAATCCACAAGGATGACCCTAGTTAAGAATCCTAGAAATAGTGGAGAGGGTGCCTGAACTGGTCTTCCTCGTAATCAGATTGGCGAATAACCCAACTATCATCATAGAGTATGCATCCAGTAACTGATGAAACCAAATGAAGAGATCCACAGCCAAGCACCAGGCCGAGATCCAGGAATCCAGTCCACATTGGTTTATTTTTTATTGCTGTTTGATTTTCTGCTAGAGTCCTATCTTTTCCTTGGTTTAATTTTCTCATCTATTAAAGACCGTGTTTTCCAACAGCCCTTTCCTGAGAGACATTTGTCAGGGAAGAAAAGAGCTTCCTCCCTTTTCACACAACCTTCTGATAAAGAGCGAGGCTGCAAGAGTAAAATTGAAGTCCAGGAACACAGGCTCAAAGCTCACAGAGCGGACACCTTCTCTCTCCTGTTGGCCAACAGGAAGTGTAGAGAGTGGGACAAATAAATAGGCTGCTTGGTTTCTGGAGGCTGAAAGAAAGGCAAACATCAGCACAAATATAATAAGACACAGAGATTAGACGGGCAGAGAGTGTCGTGAAGAGGCCCACTCTAGAGTAATGGTGACCCAGTCTTGGTAGGCGAGGGAGAAGCAATGTGGTTTACAACACAGGTAGCAAGTGGTGAGGTTCAGAGTCTTCTGTGGTGACAGGCTGCAGAACTCTCTGTTGGCAAGTTTGGAAATTTTTAGTGTTCCCCTAAATAATTGGATGTAGGACATGAGTTTTTAATGCTGTGTAGAAAGAGAGTGGGAACAAGGGAGGGAGAGAAGAGAGGGGGTGTTTATAAAATAAGCAATATTTTACAAACATTTTCTAAAGAATAATAGCAAGTTTGCATTTCCATAGTTTAATAATGCTGAAAATTATACATACTGTATTTTTCTATTTCTTTAGTTTATTAAAGAATTTGCGATATCCCACAGTAAATAAACACAGAATATGGTATAGCCCAGGGATCTTGGAAGGTTCACTACTGAAGCCTCCTCTCAGTACTTACTGTATCAAATGAATCTAGTGTTTCACAAAACACTACGAGAGACTCTGTTAGGCCACATGGACACAGGGGTGTGGCTGCAGCGATATGAACTGCTGGTCTACTAGTTAAGTACCCTGAGCAGTGATAAAATATCAAATGCACTGACACAATCAGTCTGGTGAGGAATAGATGCATTGTCAAAAAGATGCCACAGTAAGTACCATTCCTCCCATTGTCTATAAATAAAATGCTTAATTTATGAAGTAATATTATTTAATATAAAAGCCGAATTTCAGTTGCACGGACAAATGTTTCTGGCAACCACCTAAATATGAGAATAGAGGAAGAGTTGGTGGTTTACTGTGTTGGGTATAAGTGTCCATTTCAGGAGAATCATACCCACTCAGTGATATTTCCATTATTTTAGTAATGTTTACACAAAGAGGAAAGTGACTTCCCTGCAGATTCACCCTTACCTACCACTGTTGAAGTTCTGCCAAGATTCCCACCATAGGTTTTCAGCAGGAATATAAACCAAGAAACTTCGGTGGTAACTTTTCTACTTATCAAATCCAAAGAAAAGAAAATCTCTCAGTCAGATAATCCTTCAATATAAATGTAGAAAACATCTTAAATTCTACCATTTTGATTTCATGATATTGTTTCAGTTGCCAGTATATGTGTCATGTGGCAGGGATATAAAAATATATTTAATTAGATTTATTGAAAGACATCTTTGAAGTTGTTTCAGAACAAACTGTGGGGGTGCAGAACGGGCTCAGCAACTTGGAGCACTGGATGTGGTTGCAGAGGATCTGGTGTGCTTCCCAGCTTCTACTTCACATCTCGCCAGCATCTCTAACTCGAGTGCTTGGGGAACTGAATCCTCCCTTGGCCTCCAAGGACCCTACATTGATGGAGTACACACATATATATATACACACACACAAAAGACTTGTGCACATAAAAAAGTACAAAAATTTTGTAAAAACTTAAAAATAATGATGATAAACCTTATTTTATTTATATAACTATAGTGTGAGGTTTCATGAATATTTTATTTAATTTTTCACTTTATTATTGTATGTATAATAACTTTATAATTAAAATTTTACTTTTAGAAACTAAATAATATATAAAACTAATTATTAAAATTAATTTGGACATTAAATTTGGCATTAAGTTCCTTTTTGGTAAATTAAAAATTGCTTGTTAAATATCTGCCAATGCATTATATAAGGAAGGAACAAGACAGCTGTGCCCATGATTTTAAAGAGCTTAAAACATAGAGACAGATGTAGGTAGACATATGGTAAATTTTGATAACATTCTCAGTGTTTGCCACTGAGATATAGCCAGAAATTCATGGGGCCATAGAGGAAGAAGGAGTCCTTTGCAGGTCTTTAACAGGCTATGACAGGTGAGTGGATTAAAACAGAGAAACCGAGTGGAAGAGGGCTTCTGATAAGATGGAAGTCTGCTTACCAATTAGACAAGACTGACACATTGGGATAAACACAAGTCGGTTTGAATTCTACCATATCTATTGATTGGGAGGTGTGCTGGCTGGTTTCATGTGTCAACTTGATACACACTAGAGAAGTCAGAGAGGAAGGAGCCTCAGCTGAGGAAATGCCTCCATGAGATCCAGCTGTAAGGCATTTTCTCTGTTAGTGATCAATAAGGGCGGGCCCAGCCCATTGTGGGCGGTACTCCCTGGCCTGGTAAAAAGCAGGCTAAGCTATCCTGAAGAAGAGAGCCTGTAAGCAGCACCCCTCCATGGTCTCTGCAACAGCTCCTGCCTCCAGGATTGTGCCCTGTTTGAATTCCTGTCCTGACTTCCTTCAGTGGTGAATAGCGATGAGAAGTGTAAGCTGAACCAACCTTTTCCTCCCCACCTTGCTTTATGGTCATGGTGTTCCACTGCAGCAATGAAAACACTAAGACAGTAGCTAAATACTCTTGATCCTGATTATAAAGTCTTTAGCCACAAAATAAATGTCATTTATTGAATGAATAAAACACAAAAAGTTTCTCTCCTTTTGTACTTTAAGGCACTGTTAGTGAGTAGATAAACTAGACCTTTAAGTCAAAATATAGTCCTACAGATATTTATATTTTTATCTTTTAACCACATATATTATCACTACCATATGTTGTCATTTTATAATATTGTTTATTGTTATGATAAACCAGTAAAATGGGAATCATGAATAATTTGCAATTACTGTACAATTTTTGTGTTTTAAAAACAGATTAAAATTTCTATTTATATAAAGAAGTGTGCACGAAATGTAAAGTTTATGGCTGGCAAAAAATATGAATAAGTAAAAAGACAAAACCTATTTTGCTTTGCTTTGAATTGTTTTAACAAGAAAATGTTAATTTCAAACAAAACTTTCTGTCATACTCTTGGAAGAAAAATAACAACCTGAAACAGAATTCAGTATGATTCCAGTGATGTTTAAAAACAGATTTTCTAATATAGCTCTGTCCTGGCCTTTAAAATTAGACTGTGGATCCTCAGTGCTCTTCAGGAAGCAGACAGAATGACAGAGAGCTCATAGGCAGACTTACAGAACTCAGACCTAAACGGCAGCTACAGAGTCACTTATGTGGATGCTGGTTGCAGTGTGTATGACCTTCAGGCTTCCTTTCTCTGCCTGCTCTGAGGGATAAGCCCTGTGCCTTTACAAATAATGTAACTTCAATTACAGAACTGTCCCTTGTAAATTAATTTTCTTTGCCCACATTATTGGGTTAATGTTCCTGTACTGAAATCTGTACAGTTCAGTACTCACATGACTGGCTGATGTGCTGTGACTCCTCAGATTATGAGGATCCAAGCTTCTCAGAGAGTATGTGAAGAAAAACATACGTTATTTGCTTAGGAGAAAAACACACATAGAGAGTATGAACTCAAACAACCTAACCCTGAAATCTGGCACAAAAGCAAAAGAAAAAAATGTAGAGCAAATGAAAGGCAGACATGACATCCATGTTGATAAGAACTTGGAGACATCAAGGTTTATAGATATAAGATGAGGTATAGACAGGTTCCTTTACTTACTTGTTTTATTGTTTTACTTAGCATTGCTTAAGAAGTGGAATCTCTTGCCATTCACTTCTTGCGCAGAACTATGGAGTTAAGGGAAGCACATTTTATTTTATTTTAAGTTCTGTTTTATACACACACACACACACACACACACACATACACACACACACACAAGACTGGGAAAGACTAGCTTAACAATTAGGTGTCCTTCTAGGATGACACAGAGAATTTTTTATATGAAAGTAAGTCTTTACTTATAAATACCTTCTAAACTATTTGTAGAATCTTCTCTGAAATTTAACTTGTCTAAAAAACATATTAAATAGCCATAATATAAGTGTGCTCTGTAAATCTATTTTTATATTTACTAAAATTATAGCTTCCCTGTTTCCACTGAAGTGGCTGAAATTTTGTCTCAACAATTTTGTTTGACTGGAGAGATGGCTCAGTGTTAAGGAGCACTTGATGCTCTTCCATAGGACCAGAATTATGTTCTCAGCATTCTGCTGGGAAGCTTTTGTCCTCCTGTAAGGCCAGCTCCAGGGGCCTGACATCACCTTCTGGAATCCTTGTGCACTTGCACACATGTGCACATACCTGTCCTAACCAGACACAAATACACATAATTTAAAAAGTAATCCTTTAAAAGAACCATCATTTTCCTCTACCGTGTCCCCATCTATCATTTATCTCTAAAACAAACGAGGAGCATGTATGAGCTCAGCGTCCCGTCATCAGAACTGCTTAAGGCAACACTTGCTTTAGATTTCACCTGTTTTTGATTTGGGGATAAGTGCATACCTACAATGATCTGTCTTGGCAATGGGACCCAGTTCTAAATGTAAAATTCACATATATTACACATACTTTTTACGTATTGTCTGAAGGTAATTTCATACTCTATTTTAGAATAATTCTGAGCATATATCAAAGTTCATGGTGTGAAATTTTCTACTAGTATTAAATTGGGCCTGCTCAAAAGTTAAGGTTTTAGGAACATTTTTACTTTTGTGTTCAAAGCAATGATACTGGGTTGTGAGACGTGTTTGCTCAGAGGGATAATGGAAGTGAACTTGGTAAATGAGATAAAAACATTGGCACTGAAAGTGAATAGGACTGAGATGCTCGGACTGGCAACTTGACACTGCACCAGGTGCATGGTTTTCTGTCCATTTGCCTTACCTTGCTTGCATTGTGTTACAATTAAATGCTCAAGATTTTCTAAGCTATGCATAATTATAGCTCAGATTCAGTCTTTGGCTGAAACAGGTCACTTCTACCTTGGTGTCTTGTTCTTCAACTCTTGTTGCCTATGGTGGATGTGTCTATTGCTGTTGACAGCTGATGGAAGAGTAGTTATTTAAAGTCTGTCACACCACCATCTTTTAATACGGTGCTGCTCTTGATTTTCTTAAGTGGCTGAGAAGACCAAAGAGCAAGTGACCAATGTTGGAGGGGCAGTGGTGACTGGTGTGACAGCAGTTGCCCAGAAGACAGTGGAGGGAGCTGGGAACATTGCTGCTGCCACTGGATTCGTCAAGAAGGACCAGATGGGCAAGGTAAGACTGCCTGTTTTATACTACAGTGATAAACTTTGAATACCATTATCCTTCATATGTATCAGAAAGCAGCCATTAGATATGCATGTGGGCTTGGGAGGGGCACTGCACTTTTATAGGGCTTTTATTTTGTCACACAGTTAACCCTGGGAAATGCCATGCACACTGCACAATATCCCTGATTGTTTTAATTTCTGGAAGAAAACTACAGAAGTGAACAGTGTCATAAATGCTAAAGAATTGGTGACATTTCAGAAAGAATGGCTGCTTTCATGTGGATGGTGGGTCTGGAATTCCTCTTTGTGAGAACACCAATTTGTTACCATTCCTAATTCCTAAATTTCAAGGATGAAGATCTTTTATTTGATTTCTTTGTAATGACACAACTCTTATTAAATGACATATTTGCATATCAGATATCAACTCATTACCAAACACAGGCTTTTCCAAACTGAGACTGAAAGTGCATGCCAAACAGAGATCATGGTTTCATATGGTGATTTCTACATTTCCAGAATTTTAAATTTGTTTCTGGATAAATATGGGGCTTTAATGACATATTCTAGGTATAGCAATGGAGTCTCTTATCAGAAAAATGCACGATCACATTCATATACCAAAGGACGAAAAGAAGGATGTCAACAGAATCTCTATTTAAACCTATTTCCTGATTTTATAATGAGGAATGTGGGATTTGTAAAGGGAAAGTGAGTACCAAGTTCCCGCAGCCTGCTGGAGTTACCTTGATGGCCCTAGCTAGCACACATCTATCTATCTGAACTATCACTTCCCTGGTTATGGCCAACATGCAGCTTCCTCTGATTGAATTATGCAATAAAGGAGTTAGTAGAAGAATTTGTTGCTTTGGATATAGGAAGTTTGGGAAGTATGTTTCATTCCATTTCCCAGTTTGCTTGCTTTTAAAATGTAAATCACAAACGGTTCATTAAAGCACTTCACATTAACTTGGGCTTGTTTTCTACCTTTTAAAATACCAGTCCTCATTTTAATATTCTAAAGCAGAAATCTACCAATGTTATAAAATGAAATATTTGCAGATATTTCTCTTTGGGGTATTGTAAGTTCTTAAAATTTCCTAATATAAAAATTAAGCCATAAACATAGAAAGTGGAGTAAGAAATTGATATGAAACCCAGTGGGTTTGGGGTTAAAATGGTGGATCTTCATGCTGTCCTGGTCATTTGCTAGGCATGGAAGCTTGTGCTGAGTGGCTAACACCCTTTCATCTGTAAGGAGGGAATTCCACTACTTTATCAGAAAGCTGATAAAGCCCAATTTTGCAATGAAGTTCTGAATAGCTATAATAACTCAAGGATTATTAAAGTAAATTATGAAATTATGGCCATATTTTTGATGCTAAACATATCCACAGTTTAAATATAATCATTAGATTTATTTCTAATGAAATCTGAAATATTTTATTGCGTCTTTCAGATTCTAATCAGAATGATCTTGGTAAAGAGCAACAAGCACTTATTTATTTATTTTTTAACTAATTTTCAGTGACCCCCTTTGCTCTATTTTTAAAAAAATAATGATTATTTACTGTGTTCGAGAAGCTTGGAAGAGCAGGAATTTGACCAGTGGGGCTCATAGAAGTGGATTAACCACACTGGCCATTCTCTTGGTGGCCAGGATCCCTGACCTAGGAACACTGGGGAAATAGAGGTGACAGACCTTGCATTTGCCCAGCATGCTTTCTGAGTGTATTTGTCTCATTGCTTCCTGGGTGATGAGAGAACAGGCACACTTTCTTCCTCCCTCCCTTTCTTCTTGTTTTCTTGTCTAGAACTAAGCTATAGTTATTCATCTCTTTACCCTGTTATTTCCCTAAATTCTTCTCTTTGGGATACTCCTGCTCTTTTGTATTCTACCTATTTTTAATATCAGTGGAAAAATATAGTTTCACATAACTAAGGTGAGATGCACCCCCATCTTAAATTAGGTATAGCTAACTAAAGAAAATTGTATTTATGGAATACAGCACAATGTTTTAGTAAGTGTACATACAACCTGAAATGATCACAGCAACAAAGATAATTAACATAGTCAACATCTTTCATGGCTTTTTCTCTTATTGTGGTGACAGTTTATGAATAAAATGCAACACTAACAACTATAACAACTGTGCTGCACGTTAGGTTTCCGGGACATTTCCTCCCTCCTCTGCCCCAGATAAAGCTTTGTATCTTATGACCACCATCTGGCTGTATTGTCCCATCTCCCAGCCCCTGGTAACCATCATCCTAACCTGTTTCTATGGGCTTAATGGTTTTAGAATAGCTTCCACATAGAAGAGAGATCCCAAAATGTACCTTTCTACATCTGGCTTACTTTCCATTGTAGGATGACCTCAGGGTTTAGCCATGCTTTGGCAAATGCAAGGATTTCCTTCTCATTAAAAACCTTTTGAAGGCTGAATAGCATTTCATTTGCATACATGTGCACACACCAATTTCTGTACTCATTCAGTTGCTAATTACTCTTTTGCTTGCTTACATTTCTTGACTATTGTGATTTCTTTATACCTACGAGAATGATTGACAGAGTACGTGGTAGTTGTGATTCAGTATTTGAGGAACTTGCATACTATCTTGATAATGGCTCAGTCAGTTAACATTCCTAACAGTAGGAGCTCAAGCTTTCCTGTCTTTACAATCCTCAAGATGTTTGTCATGTGTTGTTTTTTAGCTGACCAGTCTATGGGTATAAGGAAGGCAATGTCATTGTGGTTTGGAATTTCATTTCTTAATGGTTAGTGATGAATGTTTTTTTTTTTTTGTGTAACCTTTGGCCATTTGTGTGTTTTCTTTGATAAATGTCTACCCAGATAATTCATTTAGGAGTATGCATGTGTGGCTCCTGCGCACAACTGTGGTATGTGTGGTTTTCATGTGACTATGTATATATGTGTGTGAGTGTATATGTGGTATGCATTATGTATGGTGTATGTAGTGTATCTGTGGTTTGTGTCTGTGTATGTGTTTGGTACACAAATCCACTTTTTTACAGGCATATATGGAGGCTATAGGCTGCTTTCAGGATATCTTTCTCAGTCAGTTCTCCCAGGATCTACCTGCCAGTTTCCTAGTGTTGGGTTTTCAGGTGTGGTCTGTCAAGCTGTTTCGTTCTCTATGTAGGTGTTGGGTATCTAAATTCAGGACCCCGTGTTAGTGCATCAGTCATGTTACCCAGTGAGCCACTGTCCAGCTCCTTTATTCATTTTTTCTTTTATTGAAAATAGATCTTTTTCATATAAAGTATTCTGAATATAACTTCCCCTATGCCAACTGCTCCCAGTTCCTCCCCACCTCCTTTCCCATCCTTATCTGCACCATTTCTGTCTATCCTTAGAAAACAAACAGGGAGCTAAGGAATCACATTAAAACTAGATAAAACTAAAACAAACAGGAGGAAAGAGTCAAAGAAAAGTCTGAGAAATACATAAGGACACAGAGACATGCACATTTGCATACACAGGAATCCCCCACTCTCTGCCAAACCCTCACGAAACCAGAAGTCATAACATATATGCAAAGACCTGTAGCATTAAGAAAATGCCCTGACATAATATTATGGGGCAAAGAGCCTCTAAAGATGCCACTGTGTTTGTTTTGTGTTGACCATCTGCTACTGGGCGTGGGGCCTACCCTTAAACAGTGAGTTTCTCCAGTGAGACTCCCTTGGAGAAAGCTAAGTTTTCATTTGCAAGTGGTTATAAACTGGAGAGAGCTTCTGGGTTAGGGTGGGGGAATGTGTTCACTTCTCCTTTCTGCTCTAGGATTCCATCTGGTGAAGACTTATGCCAACCCTATGCATGCATGGTACCACAGGCATATGTGGGTAGGTTCTGTTGTGTTTAGAAGGCCTTGTTTTTATGGTGTTCTCCATCTCCTCTGGCTCTTACACTCTTTTGTCCATTTTTAACCCAAGTTATTTACTTCCTTTCTATTGAGTATTTCATGTTCATTAAAAAAGATTAACAGCTAACAGATGCATGGTTTGCAAACTGATTCTTCTATTTTACAGGATACTTCTGTATTGTGAGAGTTGTCTGATTTGCAGTGGAGAAGCTGAGAGTCTCATGCCATTTAATTTGTGTGTTTTTGTAGCCTGTAATGTTTTAATCTGATCTAAAAAAATTATTGCTCAGACCAATGTCAAGAAATTTTCCTTTATGTTTTTGTGTAATATTTTCAAGGTTTGAATGTTGTGTTCAATTTTCCCTTCTGCATGTGACTATCCACATTGCCAGTGATGCTTGCTGAAAGTTTCCCAGTGCAGTTTTCACTACTGTGTGCTTTTGATGCATTTGGCCAAGGTTGACTGATGTCCAGTCTGTGGGTTTATAGGTTCTTTGCCCCATTGCATGGATTATGTGACTGTTTTTATGCCAGTAAACTATTCTTTTGTTATTCCAGCTTTGTGACAGTTTATGAAATCTGGCATTCTAATGCCTCCAGTTATGAATCTGAAGTGTTAGTGTTATTACTTATTGTTCAAGGTGACTTTGAACATTTAATGTCCTCTGATTTGACTCTTCTGGGTTTAGGGCTTTTGTCTATGTCTGGAAGATGTGGCATTTAGTTGGGACCAGAGACAACATCTCAGATCTAAGCTATTTTGGCCAAAGTGAACTTCTGAGGTTGATTCTACAGATCCATGAATACAGCTTATCTTCCCATTTACCTCTGTCTTCTCAATGTCTTTCATCAATGTTGTATAATTTTTAATTCTCAGAGACTTTAAAACATGCATTAAATTTATTTCTAAGGACTTTATTTTTCTTCATGCTTTTAATGCTATTAATACTATTTAAATGGAATTATTTTCTTTCTTAGATAGATACCTGTAAAGTTGCTTCTTAATTTTGCATATTAAGTTTATATCTGAAAACTTTACTGTATTTTTTATTACCTGTTTGGTGTAATATCTACAGTTTTGCATATATATCAATAAGCACATATAAAACACACATGCACACACACACATGCTTCATTGTATATGCACAAACATGGATAATCACTGGCAATGCCAAATGTGGAAAATTTTATAAGTGACTAAAAAATCAATAGACCTGATCTACATTTAACTGTATAGCAAAGCTTATCAGTTGCTCCAGACTTGTTCAGTTGATTGTTAAAATAGAAAATGGCCAACACACACTGGCAGAAATGCAAACTAGGCATGGTTTTATGTACAGAAGATCAGTCTATTTTCCATTTTAACTGAGAGAAAGATCTGCTTGGATGAAGAATATTGGACAAAGGAAGTTACAGGAGTTCATACTGTTGAGGAACGGTACAGTGCTTACAGCTTAGAGCTAGTCACTGGAGCATTTGGTTGGGACATCTGGCCGGTCTGTCTTCTACAGCTGCTCAACTGTGTTCCGTATGGGGCTGCTGTTAATGTGATTATTGCTAAATAAATACATATTTCTTTTATTCAATTTAGACCAGTCTGATAAGGTTATCCCCATCTCACAAAGCAGCCACCGGCTATACGCAACCTTTCAGGTTTCTCTGAAGAAATACACAGACTACAGGTGACATCAAATGTCAGGATTAATGAAATACTCCCCTGCACAGTAAAATTTTTCTCCTTCAGTTTTAAATTATGGTTAATATAATACATCATCTGAAATCATTAGGACTCTGAGTCCTGTCAGTCCAGTTTAAGATAGTCAACACAATTGTTAAAAATATTCAAACCTAAATGAAAGCTTTGAGACACAGTGAGTGACCTGCTTTGTGTTTGTAGTGGGAGTGGAGTCCACAAACTGACTAAAATCTTAAAGCCTAATAATATGCCAAATAGGAAAAACACAATTTATTCAATTGATTTGTTTCAAAAGAGAGATTATCAGTAATGTTTTTGCAGTGTGATTCGTATACAACAATAGTTTTACTGAAATGAGAATTTGCTATGATTATGTGCATTCACAATACATATATTGTGTATATATTGTCCACACATAGAAACACACCTGTCAGGTGGCTGTGATGTTCCTGTCACTGTTTTATTGGACATATATAGATGAAGATGAATTGTGAACCTTAGTGACCTTATGGAAGCAAAGCTCTAAATGCAAAAGCTTTCTGCTATGATCTATAAACTGTTATGGAAAAATAGACTTACTGGGCTTTGGTTGTTGCTGTAATTCAATAGCACTGTGTAATTTGCTCATATGTGCTGGATATGCAGATGGCTCAGCAGGGGATGCATGAATCATGAGTGCCTGACCCATGCCCTGAAGTATGTAGGGCAAGAGATAAGATTATCCCTAGTATCAAAATCTGGCTGAAGGGGCGTGTTTGATTGGCAGTTATGATTAACCAGGCTAGCTTTAATATATATAATATTCAGCTTTAATAAAGGAAAGAAAAGGGAACTTACAAATCCAAGGTTCCAGCGAGGAGTACAGGAAAACAAAGAGCAGGTGGGCCACAGGCCCGCAAGATTTTATAAGTAAATATTAGCCTAAGGGGGACATGCCTCACAAACAAGGTGATTGGCTGGGCTTCCCCTTCATCTGGCTATAGTATGTATTTGCCCTAAATTTATATCTATTATAAGAACATTAAATGGTATTTATTAGAAATGAAAAAGAATTTTTATTATTCCAAATAAATACTAACTTTTGAGCAAGTGTTAAGTTGGGTATATGAAGTAATCTTAGGCAAATAATAACCATAATACTTCAGCTGTTTAGACACAGGGGCACAAAACTTCCACTCAAGTTCTAGGTTTCATTGGTTACAATCTGCCAGAATGAAACCTTCAGCAGCAGAGACATGAATAAAAATGTTCAAATGCTAGATCAGAGATATTGCTGTCTGTTGGAGAAGTGCATTCCAAGGTCAGCATGGTAGTATGACCTTAATTATTCCAGTGAACAGGTACAAGCTATACTATGTAACTCGTCCATTTCTTCCTAAATGCTGGCAGAGGTTGGTATTCTAACAAATGCTTCATAATAGCAATGGCTGCAGTTTCATGAATTGGTCTTAGTTGGATACATGTGAACATTTATTTGCAATGTCTCTTTACATATAACTATTGTGTAACATTTTTATAGGGTTTCATTGAGCTTCTACAATTATATGTAAGGTGTTTTCAAAGATATATGATTTTATAAAATTTATTTTTTATATTAAATGGATAAAACATGGTACACTCATCTTCACACACACACATTAGTACAATCAATCAAGTTAACATATCTGCTGTCTCATAGTGTTACTTTTATTTATTTTTTAGTGATAGAAGCTAAAAGTTACTCTCTTAGAAAATGGCTTGTACACACTCAATATTAGCTCTTGTCTTCAATTACCTGGACACACTCAGTATTTGCCATTGTCTTTACACTCATGAACTCTTCATGGTTTGTTTTCATTTTAATCTCTTTCCCATCTAACCCCCATTTTCACTCTGTAAGAAAATGACAGACATATTTAAGCAGAAAATGATTAAGATGTGTTTGTATATTATGACCGTCATTAGTTAGTCTTACTCCAAAGTCAAAAAGGAAGACTTTGACTCTAATCCCATGGAAACATAGATTGTGTTGTCACTTGCCAAAAGGGAATGACAGAAGGTATCATATGATTCTCCAAATATTCAAAATGTACAATTCAGGATGTAATACAACTGCTTGGTATTTTCAAAGGCAGAAGTAAAGTAAATAAGATCAGTTTGGTTTTGCATGGGAATATATATTTATGAAAACTGAAATTGGATGATACATATCATAAATCTAATCATTCCATTAGGAGAAAATGAATTGTCAAGTCTTGTATGAAGTAATTACCTCATAGAAATTTTATTACAGTTTCTATCAACTTTTTAATTTTAATTTAAAGATCCCCCCAGTGTAATGGAATCATTAAATAGATATTTGCAACATTTTCATAGTAGTCTTTTATTCCCATTAAAGTTATATTGCATATTTAAAACAAGCAGTAGAGTCAGGAACCGGTGAAAATGAAACAAATGAAAAATAAGAAGTCATGTTTATTTCAGCTTCCTTTTCCCTTATAGAGAGGAGCTGCGGGCAGGCCTGCTTTTTGTCCTGCCTGGCTCCCAGCCACCTGTCTAGCTTATGCTCTGCAATAACAACACACAAATTGTATTCTTTTAAACACTGCTTGGCCCATTAGCTTCAGCCTCTTACTGGCTAACTCTCACATTTTGATTAACCCATATTTAGTAATGTGTGTAGCACCACAAGGGGAGGCTTACTGGGAAGATTCTAACCTATGTCCATCTTGGGTCAGAGCTTCATTGCATCTGACTCACTTCCCTTCTTCCCAGCATTCTGTTCTGTCTACTCCACCCACCTATGTTCTGACCTATCAGGCCAAGCAGTTTCTTTATTAATTAACCAATGAAATAATCAGATAGATAGAAGACACACCTACATCATTCCCTTATCTTTCACTGGTGTTTTTTTAAATTTTTTAATGATTTATTTAACTTTATTTTATGTACATTGGTGTGAAGGTGTCAGATCTTGTGGAACTGCATTTTTAGACAGCTGTCAGCTGCCATGTGGGTGCTGGGAACTGAACCCAGGTCCTCTGGAAGATCAATCAGTGCTCTTAACCGCTGAGCCATATCTCCAGCCCCCACACTGGTGTTTTTTTAATTAAAAGAGTTTGTCTAATTTATTTGGAACTCAGTTCACATGAATGAATACAGTTTCAGGTCAGTGTATACAAGGAATAAAACGAATATCAGATTTTTACTATGCTTGTGAAGGGCTGAGTTTGAAAATTTACAGTAGTAAATCAACCGCAAGTCACACACACATACACATAAACACCTTTCTGTCTTATTTTTGCATATCCACAAAAATGAGAAATTTCCATTTTAATATTTTATGTTATTTCTTGTCATACAGCTTTAGTGAATGCATGCTCAGCTTAGCTTTGACACTCCAATTTTTGCTCAGTGGGTCATGTGTTATTTGTTAAGTCTCTGGGATCAATGTATTTTCTGTACACAGTGCAAAATTACTAGAATGTTTCATCTTTAATTTTGCCATATATGTAAAACAGATACATTTTTTAAAAAATATCTGCTATACTAGCAAAATTGTTTATAGAAACATGATTCTGGCATGGAAGACAGTCACTCTAAGTTTGAAGCAAAGGTAGTGCCTACATATTCTGGTTAGAGCTACTTTGCTTTTAATACTTGACCATTATGATGGACTTGGCCCTGATCTTCATACCCAGTGCCTGGTTTATGTGCACGAGTTTCTTCAGGCATATAGAACATGTGGCTGTGAATAGAGGACAGCTTGGTAGTTCATGCAGTGTGGCCTTATTCCCATCTCTTTCACCATCCTGGATGAGGTCACCACAGGGCTTTGAGCATGGAAGGTTTTATCCATTGAATAGAATTGTTGAGAGAAATGAGCTCAAAATGTTTTCTATCCTGATTCAATGACTGCATTTTAAGCCAGTTTTTTTTTTTTCAATTATGCATTTCCAGACTCTTGGCAACTTATTTAACCTTTCTAAAGCAGCGTTCTTCCTCTGTAATTGGCTGACCAACTGCATAGAGTTGGAGTGAGAAAAAATGCAGCAGCAGATAAAAGACAAGCAGTCAACTGGGTAGTAGAATAATTGTGGCATTTTTTCTTGATATTCCCTGTTATATCTCTGTTTTAGATACATGATTTTAGAGACCTTTTCCCAGAGTAGCATAGTTTGGCTTTATTAAGCATTTTAACACTAAAGGGAATAGACTTCACCAAGAATTTCACTTTATTGGCCTAATAAAATGAGTCACATTCCTTGTCTTAGTTTCTTTCATGTCCCTGTGATAAAAATTCTCTGACTAAACAACCTAAAGTAGTAAGACTTTATTTGACTGTTCAAGGGTGGAGTTCAATATGACAGGGAAATTAAGGCAGCAGAAAGGTAAAGTGTCAAGTCATGTGAAAAAAAAAAAAAACACCTCAACCCAAACCAAAACCCAAACCAAACCAAACAACAAGAAAGACCCAGTCAGGAGTAGAGAGAGACAAAAGCCAGCTTGTGACTTACTTTCTCTTTTTAAACAGGTCAAGATTCTAGCCCAGGGCATGATGCCACCCACAGTTGACTGGTTTTCCCACTTTGGGTATCTAATCAGGATAGCTCTCCCAGGAGTTCCCAGAGGCTCATCTCCTAGCTGATCCTAGAGTCTATCGAGCTTACAACTGAGATTAACAGTCACATCACACTACTGTTATTGTCCCTTAGATTTTTTTCAAATTTTTCTAAAATGTACTAGGTTTTATGAATTGTTATCTCCTTGCTTTAATTTGAATGGGTTCTGCTCAAATTATTTTGAGAAACACTAGCATAAGCAAAGTTTAAAAGTTTCTCTTTTAAATTGAAGAAAATCAAAGTGCTTAACATTACATGGTAGAGGTATAATTATCTTTCTTAGTTTCTTTTGGTGCTGGGCACATAGAGAAAAATTCTAAGTATTCAATGGAACACAGATATGAGATGACCTGGGTTAATGACCTGCCTGACTCTGCACTCTGTTCTTCCTTTTCTTAGAAATGTCAAGTTTTAGATCCCAGCTAAAAGGACATTCAGAGCAAGTGACCGACCTCTCAGCATTCTGTACCACAATCTATTCCTTTATAGGCACTTAAAAAAAAAAAACATTTCTAAGGGAAGGACAAACAAATGACCCCTTTGTTCTTGTGAGGTTTTTCACCAAATCCTGGAAAAGATCCTGATGCCTTAGATGGGGAGAGGTCCAAGGAGACCAGCTATGAAGTTGGCATCTTCATTGTCTCTGTCCTTTTCCTCCCAGACATTAGAGGATACCACATGTAAAGTGTCTCCTCATGCTAATTCATCACGCTGGAAATTCCTGAAATGGAAGCCATCCCAGAGAACAACTTCACACAGACCCTTAAAGTTCCTTCTTCCCTAAGTTTTTTTTTTTTTAAAAAAAATAGAAAGATGTCTGTACAGAGAGGAGAGGAAGAAAGAGGGACATGAAATGCCCTTGCTCTTGCTGGCATTTGGTCATCATCCCAGATTCCCTCACAGCTCTGTGATTATGGTCCATGTGACTGAAATGTGCCTTGGTATATTCCTAGCCTAGAGGCTTTGGAAAGAGAAGATTCCCCTGCTTGCTTCTCTCCTTGTGAGGTGCCAGCCTACACTTCTTTCAAAGACCTGATTTGAACCCGGAAAACCTGGAAATTTGTCATTCCAGTGTTGAATCTTAGGAACTGAGGTTGGCGTGGGAAGGGCATCGTGCTTTCTGCTGATGCTCCATGTGTTGAGCATCTCTATGTCACAGGTTAAGAATGCAATGAAAGAAGCATCCCTGAGGACACATGGGACACTGATAGAAAAAAACACTGCAAGTATGCTTTTCTGTTCACTGTATTTTGTGTCCTGGAATTTAGCAGCCATCAATTTAAACATAAGTTTATTTATCAAAGCTTGACATAGCCACTAGGATAAATGCATGATGGCTTTTCCCATGTAGCAATGACTTGATCAGAAAGGTGCAGATGAATAATGGGTGTCATATTAGGTTGCTCTTGCTGCATTAAGTGAAACAAACAGATTATAAAACAATAATAAAGGTGGTAAACTCTTCTGTTCTTTAAAATACACATGTGGTATGTGTGTATGTATATATGTATGCATGTGTGTGAGAAAGAGAGAGGAAAAAAAAAAGAGGTGCACACATGTGATGTGTGTGTTTCTAAGCACTATCCCACTATCCCTATCCTCCTTTAATTACAATTAGAAATTAAAGATATAAATTTTCCTTGTCGGTGCCCATATTTCAACTTAAATTGAGTCATAAAGTCATTTGAGCTTTGTAGGACTTGAAATTAATTATATGACTATGACCTTTGCTGTCCATTCATCTGCTTATCCACACATACATGAGTTCATCTAGTTAATTAATACTATGTGTTCAATACTGTATCAAGCATTATACTGTAGTTATGTATAAGATTGCTTTGGGGATCTAATGCATTGACATCTAGCTGAGAACCCTGATAGTCATTTATTAAGTGTGAACCTTGCTTGAGAGTATCTCCCTCAATGACCTTGTTTCCTCCTACTATAAAACCAGATTTGTGTGTGTGTGTGTGTGTGTGTGAAGTTATGTAGCTCTCAATCATTAACAATTCCTAGCTGGAGTAGTTTTTTTATATATCACTCTTGATCTTAATTTTCAAAGCAATATGAAATACGACATTGACAATTCTCTTTCTTGTTATGATGATTGCAGGCTATATCCAGATAACAGGACACATTTGAATAAAACATTTCTAAGAGTGATAAATTATATTTCCTGAGCGGTTAGTTTTATTGGCTTATATACATTTGACAAGTATTTCTGATCTATGGAGCCCTAACAATTAACTGGCTTTGCCAATTCTCATCACAAAACTTTTGGACTCTGAGAGAGTTGTCCCTAATAGTCAATATGTTCAACAAAATAAATGAGATATGGTAATTAATAAACAAGAGAAATTTTCTTATCACATTGTAAAGGCTGCAGATTCCAAGATTAAGATGGTAGAGGATTTCATCTGTGCTCCAAAATGGCATCTTGTTGCTGTACCTTTTCACCTGACAAGGTGAAAAGAACTAAAGGGGTAAATTTGTCCCTTCATACCCTTTACAGAATAACAGATCCTTCATGACTTAATTACCTCCAAAGAGCCTTACCTCAAAAACTGTGAGAGTAGTGATTAAATTTGAGGTCATAGGTTTTGGGGACATTCGGGCCATAGTAGCAATTATCTTTACTTTCAAGTGTTCTTAGAATGTTACCTTCCTCTCTATAGTGACACCATTCACAGCATGACAAAATTCCTGTCTTACATATCATTTCCAATGTGTTTGTTATCCTGTTTGATAAGGTGTAGGAAATCACAAAAGCACATTTGGGGATTTGTTTATTTATTAATCATCATTTTATTCCTAGCAGTTAACACAACTCATAGTGTATGGATTTATTTAATGAAAGAACAGGGATCTCATGTGTGGACTGAAATTTTTAAATAATTTTTTTTAAAAAGAAAACAACCTATCTTTTTTCATTTTACATACCAGTCCCAAGTCCCACTCCCTCCCCTCCTCCCATTCCTTCTATTTATCCCTCCACCCAACCCCCATCCACACTGCAGACTCTCACCTCTGTCTTTCCTCTGGTCTCCACTATCCCATTAATTCAAGTTTTCTTTCCCCTTCATCTTCTCCCCTTGTCTTCTCCTTTCCACCCTTCCTACTCCCCCCACCCCAAGATTGTCAGGCAATCTTGTTAATTTCCCCTTTCCAGGTGGATCTATGCATGTTTTTTCTTAGGGTTCACCTTGTTACTTAGCTTCTCTGGGATCATGAACTATATGCTCAATATCCTTTGCTTTACAGCTAGTATTCACTTATGAGTGAGTGCATACCATGTTTATCTTTCTGGCTCTGGGTTACCTCACTTGGGACGGTGTTTTCTAATTCCATCCATTTGCATGCAAATCTCAAGATGTCATTGGTTTTTTACCACTGAGCAGTATTCTAATATGTAAATATGCCACATTTTCTTTATCCATTATTCTTTTGAGCGGCATCTAGGTTTCTGTGTTCTGGCTATTACAAATAATACTGCTGTGAACATAGTTCAACAAATGTTCTTGTAGTATGATTGAGCATCTTTTGGGTATGTCCCCAAGAGTGGTATTGCTGGGTCCTGAGGTAGGTTGATTCCCAGTTTTCTGAGAAACCGCCATACTGGTTTCCAAAGCGGTTGTACAAGTTTGCATTCACACCAGCAAAGGAAGAATGTTCCCCTCACTGCACATCCTCTCCAAGAAAAGCTATCATTGGTGTTTTTGATCTTAGCCATTCTGGCTGGTGTAAGATGGTATCTCCCTGATGGCTAAGGACGAACATTTCCTTAAGTGTCTTTTGGCCATTTGAGATTCTTCTATGGAGAATTCTCTGTTTACATCTGTACCCCATTTTTAATTGAGTTATTTGGAATTTCTTGGTCCAGTCTGTATAGTAGTTGGTTCTTGGACCTCTTACTGGGTCCTCTATTTGTACTATCAGGCTCTTGGTCCTCTCTTGGTCCTGTGTAGTAGCAGGCTGTGTTTTAGAGTTCCACTGAGGTTGCAGGGGAATAGGAGGGTTTGGGTTGGGGGTGGGATGAAACTTGTAGCTTGCAGGATCTAATGGTCGGGATGGGGGTAATGGAAAAGCATTGTTGTCTGAGGTTTCTGTCGTACCTGGTTTCCACAGTCGTTAGTCCCAAAGAAATCACAGAGAGGTCTACATTAAATATAAACTGATTGGCCCATTAGCTCTGGCTTCTTATTAACTCTTATAACTTACATTAGCCCATTATTCTTGTCTATGTTAGCCACATGCTTGGTACTTTTTTCAGCAAGGCAGTCACATCTTGCCTTTTCTGTGACTGAGTCATGACTGTGGATTGCATCCTCTTTCCAGAATTCTCCTGTTCTCATTGCCCCACATCTGTTTCCTGCCTGGTCACCATGCCTATACTTCTTGCCTGGCTACTGGCCAATCAGCGTTTATTTATAATATGATTGACAGGATACAGACCATTGTCCCACAGCAATGCATGTTTGTATTTGAAAGTAAGATGTAACTATATGTTTTCCTTTGGAAATGATGTCTTCCAAAACAACTACTCCCAGCTCAAATCCAAACATACTCACTGCTTTCTTGTAGTGTTTGGAATATAAATAATAAAATGAAACAGTTAGGTAGGCCTGATTAAAAAAAAGAATTCATGTTCTTTCTGCCTTTTATCCCAGGCTGCCAGTTAGAAAATGAAAATTACTTAGCAGAGAACACCAAAGCTTTCTTAGTGACAAGGAGAGGAGAAGGAGAGAAAAAGTGTGTGTGTACATGCACATGTGTGTGTATGTGTGTGCATATGTGTGTGCATGTGTATGAATGCATGTGTACACTCACAAACACACAAGCACACAAATGAGGAGGTTTGGTGAGGAAGGTGCATGAGGCTATGTTGCAGGTTAGGACTGTATGACTTTGTCACTGTATGGACTATGCAGGTGAATGGAGCCCAGGAGGTATAGCTGAAACCCTGGTTTCCTTAAGATCTTCAGAACTCTTCACGATTAATGGTTTCACCATAAAAAAAGAAAAATGTCAAACTACATTAGCTTTCCTGATTCAGCTCTGAAATTAGTCAAGATTATAAAGGAAAACTGTGGCTTGCTTTATCTATAGCTTATACGAGTCAATCGAGAGATTTCTTATTTTGCTGTATTTCTTTTTCAAGTTTGACTAGTACTTTTACAAAAAAAGCATATTCAAAACTCCAGAGACATGCTGCCTATGTTGTATGATCTGGTAGAAATCACTGTTGGTTAGTGTCTTAGTCAGTATTCTATATCTGTGAAGAGACACCATGACCATGACAACTCTTATTAAGGAACTGGAACTGGCTTACAGTTTCATATGGTTGGTTCATTGTCATCACCATGGTGGGAAACATGGTGGTATGCAGGTAGACATGGTGCTGGAGTAGTAGTTAAGAGTTCTATATCTGAATCTGCAGGCAGCAGGAAGAGAGAGAGCCACTGGGCCTGGCTTGAGATTTTAAAACCTCAAATCCTCCCCAAGTGACATACTTCCTCTAACAAGACCACAAGTCCTAATTCTTCTAAGTCAGTGGTTCTCAACATGAAATACCATTGGGAAACACAGATGTTTGTATATGATTCATAACAATATCTAAATTACAGTTGTGAAGCAGCAGTAAAAATAATTTCATAGTTGGGGATCACAGCAATGTGAGGAACTGTATTAAAGAGTCACAACATTAGAAAGACTGAGAACCACTTTTCTAAATAGTGTGACTCTCTGATAACTAAGCACTTAATATATGAGCCCATGGGGACCATTCTTATTCAAACCACCAGAGCTAGCAATTCCTCTTCTGTGGGAGGGAATCAATTGATGCCCTCCAGCACAATCATGTTGAAGGGTTGTCATCTGTACATCCAAGGTCCATTTTGCATGCATTTGTTCTTAGATACAAAATACATCTCTGAGACCTGAATGTCAATGCGAATTGTGAATAAGATTCTTGAGAGACACCAGTCTTACTTCTGTGCTTGCTTGACCCTCATCTACATGACAAAATTAGAGAAACCCAAAGCTGACCTTTTATCTCTCAACCATTTGCCTCATTATTAGAGAGGTGACTGCAAGCACAGACCAGCTATACCTTCTCCTACTATATTATGATATTTACTTGGAGTGAACATTTTGTGAAACATGGAAAATGTTGAAGCATTTGTTATATGAATCATCAGCTTAACTTTTCCTGGATTTATTTACTCACAGAATTTATTATGCATTTATTTCTTTCCTAATTTTCACTTATTCTTTACTTAGTATTTTAGCTAAACCCAAGTCAAGCCTCACATGGGTAGATCTTTTGTTACCAAAAAACAAAAACAAAACCCCCCAAAACCCACAAAACAATTTTATGTTTAATAGTAGTTTTAAAATTCAGTAAAATGTGATTACAATTTTTGGGGAGTCTGGTGATTAACGGGAGCTATCATCATTTTCTACTGATTATATATCTATAGTTTTCTTAAAGAATTCCATTTTCATGTGCTTTTTATGTTAGTTCTTATATGTTTTCTCTCAATTTGGAATTTGCTTTTCTTAATTTCTTTTATGTGTTCCCTTTTGGTTAATTGAAAAAAGACTTACAATTTCTTAATACTATATATTTGATACAATTGAAATGAGTTTTAGAATATTTTCAGTGAGGTCAGAGCTACTGCAATGGAGTTTTCCCTGTATGCCCTATCTGTAGCTTTTGTGGATTTCAGTGCACCTGGCTGATGCTCAGTGTCCTAGGATGCTCAGTGTCCTAGGATGCTCAGTGTCCTAGGATGCACTGAATTACTATTGTGTCATTTCATCCAGTTATATGTCTCACAAACTGGTAGAGAGCAATCCTTTCGTCAGGACCTATTGATGCACAGTGCTCTACTTAATCCGCTCACTTCAGATCCTTTATGCAATTTAAGCTAGAAACGTATTGATACTCTGGTTTCCACTCAAGTATAGAGCTTTGGATGACAGATGAAGGTGATTCCTACATAGCAACCGATAGGAATTTCAAAAACAAAAATGTCTCCAAAGCAACCATATAGGTAAATATATATCATGTACAAGTACACAAAATTACACACTGTTCTAGCCTGTCACTACATCTCTTCATATGAATATCTGACTGTGTGATGGGTCCACAGACAGTATTATGCTTTCATAAGAGCTAAGATACAAGAATGGTTAAGATGTGTTCGATGCAGAATAACGAACATAGCGTTTGTCTAGAGCAGCTCTGACTCCTCTTTTCTGCTCCCCTTCCATATTAAACTCAAAAATAAATCTAAAGAAGCACTTTCTTCAGTTTGTCTTTGCTCTGGACACTCAGTTCAATGCCCCTTTCCTCCTGATCACACTGGAACCATTCAAAACCTCTTCTTCTCAGCAGCCATGAAGATGAAAGGCTAGGGTACTAAATCCCTCACAAATTAATCTTGCGGTTCTGTCCAGGCTAACTTTCATTGAAGGTGGCAAACAGAATTAAGAATTTGTTGTTGTTGTTGCTGTTTATTCAATGGAAAGAAAAACCAGTATTGTTGCTGCAGAGCCATGGTCAAAACCATGACTCGAGATACAAATGCTGCCTGCTAGAGCGTCTGGCAAAGAGACCCAAGATTTTGGCACCATCCCTGTGCTGTATGGTAATGTATGCAGATGGTCTGCTTTCTTGAAATTAGAATTCTGGAAATAGTCTGTCTAGTTAAGGCTATGTAATGTTGCTTTCTCCAGTGCTCTGCAGAGAGTGGCAATGCACTCATTATCTGTCTGGTCAGGAGTACATTGCTTCATTATTCAGTTACCTAAACTGTATGAATTGAAATTAATAAAATTCATGTTTTAGAGGTGTGGTAATAAATGTCCTAGTTCTTGCCATAAAAGAGCTTAGAGTTTGTGGTCTTTTTATTCCTTAGTGACCTAGAAATTTTAATGCTTTATCTTGACATTTATTAAATTGTACTGTGGTCACTGAGTGCCACATTTCCCTGACAAATTATAAACCCTGTGAAGTAAGAACTGTCACCAGTGAAACAATATACTTTTATAGTGTTTTACACATTTCAGATTTTGCATAATTTAAAATGCACAATGTAATTAATAATTGCTATTTATTGTCAACACTAATTGCAGTGGTTTAAATGAAAATAAGCCCATAGGGAGTAGCATTATTGGGAGGTGTAACATTGCTGGAGTTAAAGTATGGCTCGTTAAAGGAAGTGTGTCACTGGGGAGTGGCCTTTGAGTTCTGCTATCCTCAAGCTATGCCCAGTGTCAAAGTTCACTTCCTGTGATTCTCTGATTCAGATATAGAATTCTAAGCTACCTGTCCAGCACCATGTCTATCCGCATGCCTCCATGTTCCTTATGATGAGGATAATGAACTAAACCACTAGAGTTTAAGCCAGCCCCAATTACACGTTTTCCTTTATAATAGTTTCCATGGTCAAGGTGTCTCTTCCTGGCAATAGAAACCTTAATTAAGACATTATGGTATATGAGAAAAAATAATGTAATTCCATTTTTCAAACACATTTTAATGCCTAAATAATCAAATGAACTCCAAATCTCATAAATGGTAAGTGCCCCGGAAAGAAAAGAGATCTAATGTACTAAAATTCCATGTATGCCTGACTTATCAGGAGTACTGTCCATTTCAGAAACTGAATCCACAGTCACGGGATTCTCAAGAATATAGTCATACATATCACAACTTACTGTCTTTTACTCAAAATTACTAATAGCTAAACAAGTCATTATCCTATGAACTATTTAAACCAGCAAAAAATGGATAGTGAAAACTGCATATCCTGTGTATGTACAAGTCAATTTTTAAAAATCCACCATTAAAAATCTTAGCTTAGTGACTCAGAGGTTCTCTGAGGTATATAGTGTGTTGCCTTTCAATAGTATCCCTTCATTTTTCCATGCTTCCCTGAAACAGCAGAGCTTCTAATTTTGCTTTCCTTTGATGACTTGAAAGGCTACATGAGAGTTAACCACCTGAAAAGCTCAACATGCATCGATTGGACGACCAAATCCATAGTGATAACAGTTATTCATGCTGGGAAGGATGGGTGGTTAGCGAGAGAAATCCATTCACCGCAGCTGGACACACAAAGCATGGAATATGGTTTGTAAGTTCCTTGCAAAGTTAATGCTGGGCTTAGTATCTATTATGCAACAATCACAGTACTTACTATTACTCCCTTGAGTTGAAAACATAATTACATGTGGACTAGCACATGGTTTGCTGCTAGCTTTATCCAAAATTCCCCAAACTTGGAGGCAGCCAAGAAATTTTTTAATTGATGAATGGATAAATAAGTATGATTCAGCCACTCAATGGAATTCTGTTCAGTGATGATTAAAAACTTATCTATCATAGCACAAAAACACAATGTGGAAACTTAAAAAATGTAAAATAGGGCAGTTTTAAAAGACTATGAGCTATAGGATGTGGTGATATATGAAAATGTGATACTCTTGGAATGACAAAATTCTGTAGGCAGGTTGTTATGATGCCATGTTTGTCCATGTTGGGCTTTGTTGACTCATATAAAATAATGGAAATCTACAGGTGAACTTTGACCTTTAGTACTATTATAGTAGTTCTTATTACCTTAAGCAAGATGATAAGTTGGGAATTGGGGGATGGGAAAATGGAATATCTGGAAATCATCCTTATTGCTGTACAATTATTCTGTCCAAGGCTTGCCTAAAATTAGCATATCAGAAGGATATAACCCCTAGATTTTATGTATTTCCAGAGTACTAGAAACTTATTTTGCATTCCTTAACCTATCCTATGTCATCCAGTTGGATTCACTTTGGTAACAGTAGAAACACTAATATGTTGATGTAAAATGTATGGAAAATAATTTATATCTCCAAAATAATCCTGCCCTCAAATAAATAGGAGCAGAAGAACAGAACATGTCTAATTAGTCATTCAAGCATGGAATGTCAGTAGGCATTAATTAGGCCTGCAGTGTGGCTGGAAACTAGGAGAATTATTTTTGTTAGTTCTACACAGCACTGAAGCACTGGGTAAAGGTTTTGTCTTCTTCAGATTGCTTGAAATCTGGATACATTCAGCAAGTATTTGTTGTTGGCTGTCATGTAGTCCCTTTTAGACACTGTGGAGATATTTTAGTGACACTTATGGTTTAACACAAATTTATTGTCTACGCCATGGATACTCTTAATTATTCCTCGTGCCTTGAAAGATTATATATTCTTTCTAAGGCTAAGACTACATCCTACTTGCATTTGTAAATTCTACAGTATTGATCACAATTAATAGGCACCTAGAGTGTACTGACTCAAAAAAAATGATCTCATGACTAAATGTATAGCCAATCATACATTTCTCCTTCCCTGTTGGTTTATAACATGTGACAAGAGAATGCTTCAGAAGATTTATACTGTCTATGGCCTCAGACACCTCAGGGTACCTCTGTGCTTCCTGACTATAGTGCTGTTTGAAATGCCGCTGAGAAGCTACTCTTTTTTATAAATATGTATCATTTCACATGAGAATGATTAGATACACTTTTAATAATTTTGCTAATTAAACAAATCAAGGTATAAAAGGAATTTGAAGTATTACCTTGTGAGTACTCCAAGGCTGTGTGTATAAACATTTAAATGACTAGGGCTGATGTGGAGAGAATTCAGTAACTATTTGGAATTTTACTTTTCTCTAAATATTTTGGTAAATATTTCCTCTGTATTTATTATAATTCCTGTAAGAACAGATGGTATGAAAGTTCATTAAATAGTAATTTATGGATGTTGGTAATAAAAGCATCTTATAACAACCAATTAAACAGTCAAGAGAGGTAACCATAAAGAGAAGAAAAGAGTGGGGGAAAGGGATGGATTTGGGAATGGGAGGACAGCATAGAGCAGAGGAGAACAAGGGAAATAAGCAGCAGGTGCTGTCCTCCTGACTGGGCTGGCCATCTGCGGACTGACAACTACCTGCTTACCCTGGCCTGGCAGGGAGAGATGAGTGACTGTCTGGGAACAGGTCACCTCAATTGGCCTCCCCTATCCACCTCTTTCTGGTGCTTGTGTTGACCGACACCCCATAGTTATATGGAGGTGAAGCAGTATTTAGATATAGAATTGTTGTTCATCTAGGACAGGTTTTTCCAAAGAGAATTTTTGAGTTACCTAAATTCTGTGGGAGAAGCATGCTTCCCTGTCCACTGCATAGGAGTTCAATATTCTCTGTCCAGATTGCAGTGGATATAACACATCTTGATGAAGTCACCAGCTGTGATGTCATTAGTGTGAGGCTTTACAAGCTATAGTGCAAACCATAAGGTTCTTCACTTCAGGGAATGGCAGGAGTAGGATGGAGCCAGTGTCTGAAGGAAAACATGAACATGGAACAACCTGTGCAAAGAGGAGGTGCAGAGACAGCAGGAAAAATATAAAAAGGCTCAGAAATACATCAGGTGGGGTTTATGATATTTATTAAAATTCAACAAGGAGTGTATAATATTTAACAAATGAGGTTTGTCTTTAGAAATCCTTGTGGGATTTATACAAGGATCTGTTAATAAACAGTATATATAACACTCATATTTTAATCAGATACGTTATGTAAAACACGGACAAGAAAGTAATAGGATAACACAGTGTTTGCACAAGGGATTTTGTGATATTACACATGATTCTTCAGCTTTCACTGTGCCCCATTAGAAGCTGTGATTTGCATAGTGATGTCGCCACATGAGACAGTAACCTTGACATTTTTGCAGCTGTACGTGTTTGCATACACCAAGATACATAGTCTGTCTGGTTACTATCTGGTTCTTTTATTCATCTCCTATGTATTACCCAAAGCATTGTCCACAAAATCTGTTTCTCACATTTTTTACAATTTAAGCCTTTAAACCACTGTGTAGATTCCTGACATATTCTCCATGTTTGTCTTTCCCACCAGAAATGCCGTATGTTCTCAAAACCATTTATCACTTTTATTTACAACTCTAGCTACATTATTGACTCAATGTTTCTTCATATATACCACAATTTTTATTTAGAAACATATTCTATTTCAGCCTCAACAGGTCAAAAAGTTCAATTTAATCTTTCCCCCAAACAAGCAACCCTACCTTACCAGTTATCAACATTGAAAACAGTATTCTACAGTGAGCCATAACACAAAACACAGAGGCATTTGAAGTTTTTAATTCCCTTTCTCTCTCATAAAATGATTCTAGATTCCTTATCTTTCCCACTCTGTCTTCCAACTTCTCTCCTGTCATTTTCGTTCAGAAGGTCGATGAGACTCTGACCTAGAGAGTGAATGAGACTATCAACTGTCTCCTGATTGATCTTTCCCTCTGGATAACTGCTAGCTGCCTGTGTCTCTAGACATATCATTTCCTTTGAACATGAACACACTTAACCAGGTCCTCATGATAAGTTAGTATTTGTCCTAAGTTCTTACTTCTTCTCCATCCTTGTCGCATGCATATATGTCCTGTCATTTGTTTATTCATATATTTGGATTAGCTAGTTATTGAGCATCAGAAAATTTTCCCTTCTAAGACAGGGCTTCATACGCATTTCTTGCTCATCTCTATACCTGTATGTCTAGTGTGTCTGTAATTGGACAAATATGGCTACTAAGTCTCTAGAACTGAGGTACAGTTGTGGTGGCATATATTCAACTGAGACATAGGTTAAATAGACTTCTGGCTACCACATTACAAAGAGCAATGAAACCTATTTAACTACATACCAATGGTTCTACATACAATCTATGTAAGATTATGAAGAAATTCTATGCTATTTAAAATAAAAATCCAGTGTACTCTTTTACCCGTGCCTCACAATTTAACATTTGACCCATTTAAAAACTATTAAAGTATCGACTTCATACTAAGCTGATCCAGGTGGTGTAAATATCTTCTTATACCTAATGTCAGTCCTCAAAGGAACCCTCTCTAATTCTTTTCACTATTAATCTTATTCATTAATACTTTGGTATATTACTATTAATAATCTTTTGCTTGGTTATCTAAAACAATGAATTAAGAAAATAGGATAAAGTTTTCAAAACCAAAAGTCAAAAAAAAAAACAAAAAACAACAGAAATGGAGGTTTGGGAAATTCTTCAGAGCACAAAGTTCTTGCTGACCAAATGTGAGGATTTGACTTGGAATCACTAGAACTAATGTAGACCCAGTACAGTATTGACTATATGTTAACCTGTATTTCTTAATTATACATCACATTTTAAAATGAACTACATAAACACAATACCTTAATCAAGAGCAGAAATATACATATAATAAGACTGACCTAAAATTTATATCAAGAGACCTAGATCCATACCAATGTAAAGTATTCATATCTATAGTATACCCCTTTAAATGTAAACAAACATGTATAAACAATATTTGGGATTATGGGCAACATTCTCTCCAAACTGCTTCCTGAATTTTGTTGGGTAAAGAAATTTTGAGGGTATTCACAGTGACCTTTCAGGGGATCTTTGTCCATCAATCCACATTAGCCTGAAATGAATCCACAGGTTCTCATCCTCTGTGGAAACAAAAGAACCTCTTTTCCAAACAACTGTTGCTTGTTTCACAATGTGTATGTGCCATATGGCTGCAGAGGTCAGAAGACATCTCTCTGGTGTTGGCTCACTTCTACTTCTTTGTAGGAACCTGTATTCAACTAAGGTGAACAGGCTGTCACACAAACACTCTACCCACTGAGCTATCTCACAAGCTCATATTTGCAATAATTTTAATGGTCTTTGTTCAGTGGCAGTTTAAATGTTCTCTGGGGGTGAAAATTAGGTATATTTAAATAGATATTAAGAATGTTCTTTATGGATTAAGAAATCATCAAATTGCTGGGTGGTGGTAGCTCTCAGTATTCAGGAGGTAGAGGCAGGCTGCTCTCTGTGAGTTCAAGGCTAGCCTGGTTTACAGAGAGAGTTTCAGGACAGTAGGGCTATACAGAGAAACCCTGTCTCAAAAACAAAGCAAAGAAAAACAAAACAAAACAAAAATCTTTGTAGATGGAGTTTTCCTTGGGTTGTCAGTTCACTAAATATGACATGGAGAAGTATTATTATTAATTATGAAAGCTTGGCCTTAGCTTAGTCTGGCTCTTATAACTTACATTAATCCATTTGTATTAATCTATGCCCTGCCATCTGACTCACAGCTTTTACCTTCCTCCTTGAGTGTCCTGCTTCTTCTCTTTTTCCTCTGGTGTTTCCTCCACTCCTAGATTCATCTTCTCTTCCTGTCTTTCTCTGTCTGGAAGTCCCACCTAACCTCTTCCTGTTTATTGGCAGGCCAACATTTTCTTACACAAATCATAGCAAAACATTTTCTTACAGTGTACAGGAATAATGTGCAACAAATTTTCAAATAATAGCCATGGATAGAATGAGCTCTGAGTTGTAATAATATATAAATGGCAGAAAATCACATAAAAGTTAGCCTAGAATATTTATTTATTCAAAAGTCCTTATATAGGTAATATTTACAATACTTTATGACAACTACAAACAAACAAAATGTTGATTGCAGAGGGTAGCAATGTTGAAGTTAAAGATGGCTTTTTATCCTTCACTCTCCAAAATACCACGACAATTTGTATCTATTCATATGAGACTTCTTTCACTTTAGCATCACAAATGTCAACTCCAGTCTTTAAAAATGCCTTTGCCTTGGATTGTAATATCTCCTAGGTGCTTTTTGCCACTGGCACTCCTGATACACTGACATACCATGCTGTTCACATCACATACTGTTACATCTAGAAAGGAATCTACCAAGAAGAGATTCACCTGAAGAAGGGGTTTATTTTACTGTGTTTTTATAGGTTCCACAATCCATCTTTGGATGTCTATATGCAGGGTGTTATGTATTTGAAGAGATGTACATTGTCGGAATAAACATCTGACACGTCATGGCTTTATTTAGAGCCTAACAAGTTTAAAGGACATAAAAAACATAAAACCTTTTATTATAGCAGGACTAAGAGTGTCTAGCACTCCCTAAAGCAACAATTCTACATTTTCACCTCATGTGAATTCTGAAACTTGTCCTCAGGAATACACTGCTACACAGGCATACTAAGGGATGCAATGGCATTTTGGGCAAATGAAAAATGTCTTTGGCTTGTTTCCTAACATTCTGTACATTTCTCTTAAGGTATTGTTAGTAAATGAACAAATAATCTATATAACTGGATATGAGCAATGTACTATGGAAGACTATTTTAATAAATAACAATGACATAATCTGTTAATACTGTGTAGAGGATACTATGGTATTAGATATTTACAAGCATAACTACAATTCTCTAGATTAAATTTTAGTATTAACCCCTGTGGTTTACACATGTGTGCTTTTAGTGGGAGTGTTTTCTCTAACTCACACAGTACTAAGGAAAATGGAAATTTTGTCTCATTGATTCATGAACTCATGTTGGGTTCTGAGTGTCAATGCTAGCATAGTGCAATTATAAGCTAAAAACAAAGATCCATTTCCTTAGGCAACTATCCCTCTCACAGAGATTAAACAGGTAACAACAGGACATGTGTGATACACAGTAGATTATGACCAGAATGATGACTGTCCTTAAGGAGTTGGGGCAGACAAAGAAAGAGACTCTCCCCTATACTTTTAGCAGGGTACAATATCCTTTTCATATACTCTGTTTAGCAGTGAAACTTCCATGGATTTTAAACTTAAAATAATACATATATGTCATTTGAAGTCAGTAAATAACAGCAATAAAATTGAATTACATCAAATCTCTTGAAAGATAAAACAGCAAAATGTACACTATAAGTAAAAGCTTCAATATGTATTAATACTATACACAATAATATATTTACAGCTCTTAGTCTGATGTTCTTAATAGGTAGTCCACAGTTAATGCTTATGACCGTTCTCATAAATCTTTAAGGGCTCCAGTAAATGAAGTGTGCAAGAAGATACACAGAAATCCCTTTGTGAAATGGAAGCTGCACCCCAGTGCATTGCCAGTATATAGCCACAATAGAGAAAACAAAACTTTCATTGTATTAAATACGTTAAATTTTAATTGAATTGTATTAAAAGTGAACTAAGTCATCCATGGAAGTCTTTCAAGAGGAAAAATAAGATGAAGGATAGTTGACACTCTGATTCTTATGGGTAAGAATGAAAAGATTGCAGACCCAGATACTAGAATACTGAGATGAACACAGGTGACGTTTAAATCAAACAAATCTTTGTTTCTCATTCGAAGTGTTTACAATGCAAACCATCACAGATGAGAAGTTGCCTGATGGAAAATGCACCTTGGAAAAATTTTTCTTCCTAAATTTGGAACACACATTTTTATATTTCCCCCTCACATCAAAGCAGGCTGCAGGGCTCACTATGAGGGTCTGAAGGCAACTAGAGCAAAATTATCTTTACAAAGTTCTGTAACATGAGGGGCCTGTTTGTTGGGGTTTTTGTCCTGCCCCGGTACCCCACAACTGTTTAATTCCAAAGAAAATCACACGTAGGTCTCTAAAGTTATGAAGCTGATTGGCCCATTAGCTCTAGCCTCTCGCTGGCTAACTCTCACATCTTGATTAACCCATTTTTTTGATCTATGTTAGCCATGTGGCTCTGTACCTTTTTTCAGTGGTTGCAGATCACATCCCTCTGCTTTGGTGATCTGGACAGGAATGGGAGGAATCAACTTCCTCCTTCCCAGAGTTCTCCTGTTCTCATTATATCATTTCTACTTCCTGTCTGGTTTTCCCACCTTTACCTCCTGCCTGGCAAATCAGCATTTATTTAAAACATGATTGACAGAATACAGACAATTCTCCCCCACCACCCCTCACGTCAAAGCAGGCTGCAGGGCTCACTACGAGGGTCTGAAGGCAACTAGAGCAAAATTACCTTTCCAAAGGGCATCTCTATCTGTAGACACCATTGTCATGTAGCATAGAAAAGGGGCATTCAGCAATGGCCGGGTTTATAAAGACTGAGGTTTAAGGCTATTTTGAGACAAACTGTGTCACCACCTTTTAGCTGTTTGAAACAAGACATTTTGACCTGAGTGGTGAAAGAGGCAGAAACAGACAACCACAGTTATACTGTTGGCCGTGTGGAAAGAGAAGCATACTCATTTTTGTCACACTCTGAGCCACAGTGGTGTCCATTAATTCCTTTGTGAGAAAACAACAAAGCTACCATTGGGCATGAACTTGCCCTCTTCATATTCAGAAGATGGTGAAGAACCTAATAGTCAGTGACTGCAGTTAGAGAAATCAGGGCCACCGACATCCTCCTCAATTTCACTAGAGTTTTCTTTATGACATACAAAGCTATCATATAAAACAGGAGTGAAGAAGCCACTACATTATAAGGCACATGAGCCTCGAATAGGATTTATGTGTCTAAGCACTATTTAAAGTAGCTCTCACACCCATCATAAGATATTCTAGAACAAACCATATTCAGGCAGGCCATTGACAATGCATAGCAACTATTTTTTTTTGAAAATCAGGTTTCACTGCAGTTAATAAATTTCTATTTCTTGAGAGGAGGATTTTGTTACTTCAATAGGCTATCTGTGGACTGTTCTTCTTCTTCTTTTTTTTTCTTTGCTCATAGTTCTTAGCTGTGGCCCCTTCCTTTGAAGTCACTTCTCCCCCATTAGCAGGCCATTAGCACTGAGTTCCTTTCTCTGCTTATTGCTGCCTAATCAGGGTACGATGAAGTACATACAGTGTTTACTACAAGCTGAACACACATACTGCCCCATTTTTGAAAAGCCAGCCCCTCCTTGCATCGGCACTTCCTACACATACTCTGGAAGTCCGGCAGAGCTTTGGAACTTCTTGATAGGAAGATTTACTGTTGACAACCACATCAAGTTCCACTACATGTGGAAGAGGAACAAGGGTCTTGAGAATGGACTTTTGGAATGTTGTAGGTAAACACACAGCCTTGAATTCTATGACATAATAAGTTTAAAATGATTATTGTGGACTTTTTTGGGGGGGAACTAACCACATCCTTAATGAAAATTCTGAGGCAGAAAGAAATCCCTTTCTTTGTTTCAGACATAAGATTTGGCAAATGCTTATTGAGATAAAGCACATTTATAGTTTAGGATACATGCTTTCTGTCACACTAGCAATCATGACTGTTGTCTTGTATGTGCTCATACTGTAGTTTCTGCTGAAACTAATAGTGTGATTGACGGGAATAAAGAAAACTTTTACTTTACTGTTAGCCTATCAAAGTACTCAATGCAATTTTATGCATAGTGAAGTAGTCAAGAGATTTTTTTTTTACAATTACTTAATACAATGAATAGATGCTGAAATTGCTCAAATCAAATTACCATTGTGCGAAACATGATTCTGATGAGCAAGCCTGCCTTCATGCATTTGTGAGAAGCCTGACAGGCTGCTGTGAGTGTTTGCTGAAGGGAACGTAGTTTTGGCAGAATTCTTCCACCTCCTACATGGACAGAGTGTTTACTGTGAGGCAAATGTTTCTCAGTGTGTACTGTGCTCTCCTTTAAGCCTAAACCTCTTTTCTTCTGGAACTAAGAGTTCAGAGAAAAGATTTTCTTTGACCAAATTATGTTTACTGAACATACATTTTGTAAGTATTCATCCCTATGGCTTCTAATAAAAGATATAAAAAGCTAAATGTCAAACATATAGAAATTGCTTGCTAGTCATCTGAATGCTGCAGTTGGATGGTTCAAAAGAACATTTGCTGTTCTCAAGTTGTCCTTAGACCATGCCAATTCTAACAAGAGCTTGAGTGAAAAGTGAATGTCCATGTTAGGTGTCCTATAGAGATGTTTTTTTTTTAGCACTGATTTTCAAAATCATGCTAACATTACACCAAACATAGACTTGTTCACCAGTCTCTCCTTGCTTTTTTTTCATGGTTTATTTTTTTATTTAAAAATTTCCATCTCCTCCCCTCCTCCTCTGCCTTCCCTCCCCTCCCCTTCACCCATACCCCCTCTCTCCCTCTCCAGACCAAGGAGCCATCAGGGTTCCCTACTCTATGTTAAGTCCAAGGATATTTCTTCTCCCCCCATTTTTTCTTGCTATGGGGATGTGAAAACATGACTGCCATGTAAGCCCAGTGAGGAGAAAATAGAGTATCAAATCATGATCGAGGTCAGTGTCCAGCAGCCACAGAAGTGGGAAAGAAAAGGGTGTCTAAAAAGTGGGTAAAAGAAGGTGTAGTTTCAGATTTGTCTGTCACATCAAACACAGTTGAACAATTAATAAATAGAATACTGTTAACATTGTCTGGCTTGGATAGTGTTGTTGTATTGGTATATGCTTCCGGACTGATGAGAAGTATGTTGTTTGTGTAGACTAGTATTCTTGTTTCCAGGGCATGCATGCTGAGCATTGGGTGTTTTATCCCATCATCAATCAGGCCACAAGTGCAAGAGAGAGAGAGAGAGAGAGAGAGAGAGAGACAGAGAGACAGAGATTGTTTCAATGAATAGGAAGGATTGTGGACAATGTGAATATAGGGCCTCTTGAACCATTATTGAAACTTTTCTGTGGGTTTAAATATATTTTGAGTTAAGAAAATTTTAAGCTAAAAAATAACCATGACTTACTAAATCTCCTATAAAGATGTTCAAATATAATAAGTAGTTATTAACTTACATAATATAAAATAGTGGGTGTTTTGGCAAGTGAGAATTTCCTGAGCAGAAAAATTGAGGTGGCCAGTCTTTTCCCTAATGCTACTTCACGTTCTTCCCCAAGGGTGTATCCTTCACTCTGTCACCTGTTTGAAGAAGCATATACATTTGTTTTTCCATGTCATGAACTTTGATTCACAATTGAAGGAGGCTGAAAACATGTCCTATAGAGTACACACCAGACATGTCAGACAGAGAAGGGAGAACAGATTTTTGTCAGATCACTAGAAAACCACATTAGGCCTCCTATTAAGCATAATATGTGGGCTGATGCCGGAAGTTTCCTTCAAGAAGAGAGCTGGTGTCTTTATTCTGCTTGAAACTATGCTAGCTATGAATTTAACATAGTTATATCAGTGAACTCACAAAAGATGAATATGTGAAAAATAATCATGCCTACATAGAACTGCTGCCATTTAAGTAAAATGAAGTATTCTCAAATACAATGTAGCAATAAATTGCTGCAGGCAGGCTAAAACTCATTAAATACAATCATGTCAATTGATAGAAAGACAAAGTGGAGAGAGAGTAATCATAAAAATAGTTTTTAAAAAGATTTTTCTGTTTAAAGGTATTTATTGTCAACATTCTAAAAGTAAGGATTATAGCGTTATAGCCTCAGGAAGACACTATGTTATCAATGGAAATTCTGCATTTTTCCACACATAGTCATCTCATTACCTTAGTTGCTCTGGACAGAATTGTTCAATTGACTAGCTGTGTGTGCGGCTGTGACCAGACTATGAAGATGCCCATTTGTGCTGCAGTTTTCCATCTACTCAATCCAAATTCTCTTCAAATATTTTTGCTAGTGGCATATGTGGAGGTCACACATCCTCTTGGCTAAAACATCACCCTTTTATACAAATCTATATGCTGTTCTAACGGAAACATCTTCAGGCATTGACCTACTGGGAATTGATTCAAGTAATTAATGCCAGCTTGTGAACCAGCTTGAACTTGGCTTCTTGTGTATAGTTTATCCCTAGAAGCATCTATTGTTAGCTGAACGCTGGCAGCCTCCCTGACTGTGAGCTCAGAATTTTCTTTCAATTATTATCTCTGAGTTTTCTTTTCATTTGAAATTGAGTTATCTTTTACTTGAAATTGTGTTTGGATTTACAAACAACTCTAAAGTAATATGTGTGTAAGTAAAATTTAATTATGAAGAAAACTCAGTTAAAGTGTCCATTTTGGCTTCCCTTACTTTTCAAAAACTTTCACTTTGGCCTTTAGTTTTCAGGTGAGTGAGGTCTTTGTAGACTAGTTTCTAATAGAGTATTTTGGACTAAAGATGGAGATAACAATTGAATGTGGGGTACAGGCATACTGTACCCCAGCATAGCAGATAGAGGCAGGGGGACTTGGGTTCTAGGTAGACTGGGACACACAGTGAGATAAAGGTCAATTTAGACTCTATGGTAAGATCTTTTTTTAATAGCCCTCAAAGCAAAAATAATAACAAAAATGCCTAGGAAAGAGGTTTAACCTGTTCTACACAGCAGCAGCATATCAGTTGTCAATTACCTATTCCCCATATTTTAATTAGATGAGTTACTAGTTATAGTCAAAAGGATACACAAGAAAATGTTCACATGTGCAGCTGCACAAACCACCAGACCTTCAGACTGAACATAGTGCAGTTCCCTGCTAGGCAGAGTCTGTGCCAGTGCACATAACAAAGATTCAAATCCAAATCTAGCCTCCTGCAGTGCAGTCGAGAAGTCAGGTGGCCTCTCTGGCCTCTGTTTAATTTTGAATAAAACCTTATTCACCCATTATTGAATTTAAATCCATTTAACTAGGTCAAGAAACATTTTATATATTTAAATATAGTTTTGCTGGATATGCCTCACTATATTTTAACTGATCCTTAGAAAAAATTAAATTAAATACTAGAAGAAAAAACTGTCACTCAACATCTAGTAGATGACTGATAGATAAATAAATGCATTATATTTAGTAAATATTTTTAATTTTAATATCTATTCACTTTTTTGTTTTTACAATATTTTCTAAATAAATGCACATCAGGTCATGAAAATGTCAGCAAAATTCATAGAATCACTTGTTCATTGGAGCCAGCTGATTCTAGCAAAGGAATATGGGGGTTATCAATACAGCATATTAAGACAGAGGCTATTGCTTTTTCATTTCCTGACTGCTCAGACCTGAATAATCACACAGAAACTATATTAATTGCAACATTGTTTGGTCAATAGCTTAGGTGCCTTTCTAGCTAGCTATTACATTTTAAATTAACCCATCACTATTATTTTATATTTTACCACAAGGCTTGTGGTTTTCCTGTAAAGTTCCGGGTCGTCTGTCTCCTTTCGCAGCTTCATGGCATCTTTCTGACTCTTCCTACTCTCTCTCTATAGTCCTCTTTCAGCCTGGCTATATTCTGCTATGCCATAGGCCAAAGCAGCTTCTTTATTAACCACTGGTAATAAAACATATCCTTAGCACACTGAGGGAAATCCCACATAATCTTCCGTTTTCCGTCTAAATAAAAAAGAAGGTTTTAACTTTAACAGAGAAAAATTACATAAAACAAAATAGGTATCAAGCAAGACTTAGAGTTACAATATTTTTCGTGAGTCTAAAGTTTCACATAATTTATCTTTTAGCGTAACTGAGGAAAACTATAATTATCTGTCTTCAGCTCTACCAAAGACTTCAGAAGGATATAATATTACCTGAGTAAACAGGAAGTTCATTGTAAGCAACTTACAAAACTCTAGAATTGAAAGAGACATCTTGCTGTCTGGACAGTCACACAATGTTCTTCTGTAACACTGAGGCATCCACCTTCATCCTAAAGGCCCACAGTATCCAGCAGACTTTTCCATAAAGCTTGTAATTTGAAAGACTATCTTGCCTATATTGGCCATCTTACCCCACCTTCTAGGTGCAGTTGATTGGCATAGTGAGATGATGGGCAGGGCATAGTGGGCCCAGAAAGAGAAAGCTTTTTCATGCCATGGTCTTCCTCCAGAATGCTTTGTTTTCTTCAAAACAATAAAAAGTTATCGCTTTGGTGATGGAGAGACAGATCAGCACTTAAGAGCACTTTCTGTTTCTTCAGTACACCTGAGCTCAGTTCCCAGCACCCTCATGGTGATTCACAATTATCTGTAGCTGTAATTTTAGGGATAGTACACACTCTTCTGCTCTCCATGGTCACAGGAATGCATGTAGTGCAATACAGACATGAAGAAAAACACATATACATACAAACAAAATAAAGAAGGATCAAGCACATTTAAAAATAATCACTTGATCCCCACACATACATGGCTTTAGGTTCCAATATCCTTTGTATTGTAGAATTTTCTAGTTCTGGAAGGACTCACATTGTTTTTCATCTTCAGATTCGTCAAAGATGAAGATGAACTGATTTATGGTAACTCAGCTAGACTGATAAATTAAGCATCTGTACAGGTATATCTTTGGCTGGGAGAGCCATATTACTTTAAAACTTTGTGTTCTTATAACCTCAAATGTTCTCTCCCCTATGATGTTTCTTTCTTTGGCATGTTGCATGGGTTTAATCAACAATGGCACACTTTCCCATTGCCCACCCCAATAAATACTGCCATCTGTTCTCCATTGTCTGCAAGATACTGATAGGTTAGAAGAAATGTGTCAAATGTGCTGAAATACTCTTTGCTCTCCTCCTTTTTCCTTACTAGAGCATTCTGAACTTCATGGCCTTGTATTAGTCCAGCCCCATGTTTGTACACAAGAAAGCATATCACATGCTCCTTTGAAGAGACTTGGACTACTTATGCACACAGACTCAAAGGGTTGCCAGCTATAAGCCTCTGTCTGTTCATTAGTCCCTCAGTTCAATGACTGTTACTGAGTCAACGTCAGATGACAGTTCTTTCCTTCCACCATAGGGATGTAGTGACCGTCCACACATCCTCTTTGCTTTACTTCTTCATCCTGTAAAAATATACATTTACTTATTTTTTGCCTAACTTTGACCCTGACCTGAGTTGTTCTTCAAGATTCTCACCTTTAAAGTTGCATTTGTTACTTTGTTCCTCCATTTAAACAATAAGTCCCAAAATATTGCACAAGTCTGTATTAGGTCACAAATTGTGGGTTACGATATTATGATGTAGTAGACATATATTTGTGTTGTATGACAGTACTATACAATGCTTTTAAATGAATATTTAGAAAGAAATGGTTCTCACATATACAATGGCCTTTTTGTCACTCCCCTCCTCCTTTTCTGGTTTTTTTTTTTTTTTTTTTGGTTTTTCAAGACAGGGTTTCTCTGTAGCTTTGGAGCCTGTCCTGGAACTAGCTCTTGTAGACCAGACTGGTCTCGAACTCACAGAGATCTGCCTACCTCTGCTTCCCAAGTGCTGGGATTAAAAGCATGCGCCACCACTGCCCGGCTTCTCTCCTCCTTTTCTATGCCAGGTATGTATGTATGTATGTGTGTATGTATGTGTGTACCGTATTTTATATGTGTGTGGTATGTACAGTCATGTGCAGTGTCTAGTTGTACAAATCAGTGCACTTGTATGTGGAGGCCAGAGGTCTACATCAAATCTTTCTCAATCACTCTCAAAGTATTTTTTGAGACACTTTCACTGAGTCGGGAATCACTGTTTTAGTTAGACTAACTGGCCCTTGGACTCCTTCTGTGCTCCCTGCAATGGTTTATAGACACATATATGCTCAGCTTTTGCATGTGTAGTAGATATCTGAGTTCATTTTCTCACTTTTCAGCCAACACTTTATTAACTTGGCCAAGTTTTTTAAAAAGAAAAAACATGTTTGTCCAAAACCCTCAATTAATAATATGGCCATCTAGTTATTCATTTAATTGTTAGACTTCTGAAACTAATAGCCAATATGATGCTGTGCTTCACTAAAGTAAATATTATTTAGGGATTCTAGTAAAGGCAATTAATGAAACCAAAGTCAATTAAAAACTTAAAATCAGGTTTTTTTTTAACTTTTGTGAACAAAAAATGATGAAAATGTTTTTTTTCCATAACACTGCCTTAGCTATATTTATCTGGATTCAAAGAAATATAAATTATTTCTGTCATTCACAAGATGTGTCTGCAGATTAATTCTGGAACTGAGCACAACAGGAAAATTGGGTGTGGATTTCAAGGACCTAAGTACTTGGCAACAGGAAAAATCATTATTACAACTCTACCAAGATATTTGTATGAAAACCAGGAAAAAATGCATTTTGTTTCAAGCTTCTGTTGTTTAAAGTAAATTCAAAAAATATATAGAGTTGGAAAATTCACCTTGAAAATCCTCTGTACACTGAATATGTCCTTCCCATTTCCTGGTATAAGGTGTCAAGTAAAGGAAACTGAAATCACTATCCTCATTCCTACAATCTTTTTTTATAGCACAAGGCTGATGACTTAAAGAAATATCTAGCTTCTCTTTTTACCTGACTCTTACAATTTCAAACATTAAAATGGTAAACCTCCAATTAGCCCTTGACCATGAGACAAATAAGCCAATTAGTGATAAATTAGGCTCAGTATTCTATACAATAAAATAATTACAGAAAAATGGTTGTATCTAAAGTCTGCACTGGTCTGGCAGCTTGTCTGTCATGCAGAAACAACCAATTCCATGTGGACACTTGAGATCACTAAGAAGCAGCACCTGACACCACACTGCTGCTCTGTTGAGCACAAGCAACAGGAGACTCTCCAAAGAATGGGGAACAATCCAAAGGCTTGCTTGTGTCAGCTCTGCTAATGCAGGGCATTTCAAGTGATGGAGGATTTAAAAATGTAAAACAAGTCCAGCCTGACAGCCATTCATCTGGGATATGTCCTTTGCTGTCACAATGATTAGCCATCTGTTCTCAGATCTGAAGAATGTTTCCTTTCTAGATCTCACCCTCCCATCCATCACTGATGTCATTATACCACACTTAAAGATTCGAGGTCTAAGAATGCTAGCTCCCTGGTAGCACACTTGTCTCATGTGCACAGTGTAAGCTCTAGGTTTCATCCCCAGTGCCACCTTAAAACAAAAGATAAAAAAGTAAGATGCATGAACTGTAAGTTTCTAGTTACTTCATATCACTACTAATAAAATGCCGACCCCTGTGACATGCATGCTAGTGGAAAAGCTTTTGTACTTCTTGTGAGTGGTTTCATATTATAGACATAAAAGACATATGCAAAAGAAAAGTAACAAAATGTAGGTGTTTAGATATATCTGCTTTGAGGACTGTGATTATGAAACATGTGTTACCTGGTACCCCCTTTCATTCAAAGTAGAAAGGATTTTAAACTGACCAAGGTGAGGGTACAGTCCCAATCTGAGGCAGCATGGATGCCAGTGCTCTTGGGTAGACTTCTGCTTGGTTGTCTTACTTAATTACTTCTCAGACTGTGAGGTGCAGGCCTCTGTTGCAGACTGAATCAGAATTGCAATAAAATGTCTGCACATGTTTTGGTTTGTAATGTTCTTGTTTAAAATAGTACTGCAAAACCCACCTCCGGTGACCAAGGCTTGTACTGCAGGGCTATCACTCAGGCCTAGTGTTTGTCTTGCTGTTTGTGAAAGAAAAAAAATGTGTCCCTGGGGATCTAGAAAAGCTCGAATCTTGTGAATTAACTCTAAATCAGAAAGCCACAGGACTTGTGTTTTATTTTAAAATATGGAAGAATTTCCCTGTGAGATATTGTTGATTTAAGCCTTTGTGTTCTGCAGCCAGGTGATTGATCAATTAACTGATTTGTAGTTGACTCTTATCCTTCATGTGGGGCTCTGTATGCTAAAAAGGATAATTCAATTCAGTAATTATTCACAGAGTTTCTACTCAGTTGACTAGATGCTTCAAGATATAGTTAAAGAGATATCAGGGTCAATGAGATGATTAGGTGGGTAAAGAAACTTCTCACCAATCCTGATGACCTGAGTTTGGTTCCCTAGGACCCACAGAGTAGAAGGAGGAATTGTCATCCCACAAGTTATCCTTTGCCCTCTGCATGTCCATTGTGACACATATACACCTCCACCCTAAATAAGTGAAAGTTTAAAAAGAGATATTAAGAATTAATCAACAGATTTAATAACAGATGGCTTACTACAACTAACACTGAAGTACAAACTCAAAGATAAGAAAGCTGCATTATGGATGAATAAGTAAAATACACACTGAGTGTTCAAGAAAATATATTGCAGGAGAGTGCAGTAGATTGGGAACTAGCTATATAATAGTTAAGCGTCATCTGATTCCTCAAAACCATGTAGAAGAAAAGTAACATGAACTGGAAGCTTGAAGGTACTCTGATGGCAAGTGCAAAATTCTTTAGGGCAGCCTTTAGAGGCAGGGAGTAAAACTTGTAATCCACAATGAGTTCATCTGAAATGTCTTTACATAACAGAGTTGCGTTCCCTAAACACCATGCAGTCATAAAAAAGTAACAAGAATTGTTCTTTAAAAGGTGGCTTGTGCATGATCAGGCAAAATGGCTCAACAGGTTATTGCTTGTCTTGCACCCCTAATGTCCTAAGTGCAAGTCCCACTGCAGGATGAAGGAGAGAACTGACTGCACAGAGATGACCTCCACATGCACACATTGCATTTGTATCTACCCCCACACATTACACCACACACAGATGCAAATCATAAATACATTTAAAGACAATAGCTTACATATATCATTTTTAAAGTAACCTTTTCTTATTCTTGGAATAGAGAATAATTTTGAAATTTAACTTATTACTGTTCATTGAACTTTTCCAAGCAGATGTAGCCTTTCTTAAGGCTCCCATTTTAAACAGTATGTGAAGTATTTGTTATTTGTTTTGACACACTGACTCTAAACCATATTGTGGCATTCAGATGTTTCGTGAAAAGTCTGAAATTATTTCGTCATCATTGTGTAACTTATCTCTCTGTAGGGATTGCCCTATGGTTGTTCATCTATAATAAGGAAGCTGAATGAGCAAGCATCCAAAATGGATAGCTCATGTCATTGGTACCAGTGGATAGTACTGAGAACTGATCAATAAGTGGCAAAACATATGAATTCAGTTCTGTGAAAGATTTTCCTCAGGCTTCAAATAAAATCAAACAACACACACACACATTTTTATGCACGGAGGACATACATGGTATCAGAAAATGTATCTTGGATGACCATCACAGAATATTAGTTTCCAGAAAACATACCACGGGCTCAAGTTAAACAGGTTCCGGTACTTGTGACAATGAAGAACCAGGCTGGATTCAAACTCATAATTCTCCTGTGTCAGCCTCCTGAGCACTGGGATTATAAGCCTATACCACCACGTTTGATGGGAGGAAAGATTTAAAATGAGATTCAAATTGGGCAACTTGAAATACATGGGTCAGAATAACAGAGTCTCTGGAATACAGACGTAAAACCAGCCACTTCAGAGCAGAGACTTGGATACCACACAGGGTTTTAAGTGTTTGTTGTTGGATAATGGCAGAAAGCAGATAGTTTTAAAAGCGACTAGCCCATAAGCAAGTCAACATTAAGTGAAACTTGAATATAAATTGAGGTTTCTAGTAATGAGTTCTTAGGCATTAAGGAGTTTCAGCTGATGCCATCTGTGCCTTGGTTATGACTCTGAAGTGAGTGGAGACACAGCTAACAGTGAGGCAGAGGCAGAGAATCTTTCCAGTGCTACCTAAACAGGCACTTGGTGCTGCTTAAGTATTTCGAGACTTATTTCACATAGATCTGGGATGTAAAAGCAGGTCAAGCCTGGTGGGAAATTGGTGAGTCAGACAATTCTGGCTTTTCTGTAAAGCTCTTGGAGGGGTTGTTTTGCCCACAGCTGTTCTCATAACAGCTTAGTATTCTAAGTATTAAATTGTTGGCAACTATGTTATTTATTTTGAACACCAACCCTTGTTAAAATAGGCTTTTGATTCTTCAGCATTATTACCAAGGGGATTTTACAAGCAAGTGCTTTGTAACAACTGGCATTTGCGTCTCCTGGTTTCCATGTGATGGCACAAGTCAGAAAGCTTCCATGTCACCTTATCCATTAACTCTTCTGTGACCCTCATATCCACAGAACATCTGTGTGGTCACTATGATAACATGCACTGGAGGAGAGTGTGCAGATGTGAGTGTCTGTGGAAGAGAGAGTGTGCAGATGTGAGTGCCTGTGGAGGAGAGAGAGTGTGCAGATGTGTGTGCCTGTGGAGGAGAGTGAGTGTGCAAATGTATGTGCCAGTGAGAGAGAGTGTGCAGATGTGAGTGACTGTGGAGACCCAAATGTCAGTTGCTTATGCCTGTGGAGGAGAGAGTGTGTGCAGATTCCAGTGCCTGTGGAGGAGAGAGTGTGTGCAGATTCCAGTGCCTGTGGAGGAGTGTGTGCAGATTCCAGTGTCTGTGGAGGAGAGACTGTGTGCAGATTCCAGTGCCTGTGGAGGAGTGTGTGCAGATTCCAGTGCCTGTGGAGGAGTGTGTGCAGATTCCAGTGTCTGTGGAGGAGAGAGTGTGTACAGATTCCAGTGTCTGTGGAGGAGAGAGTGTGTGCAGATTCCAGTGTCTGTGGAGGAGTGTGTGCAGATTCCAGTGCCTGTGGAGGAGTGTGTGCAGATTCCAGTGCCTGTGGAGGAGAGAGTGTGTGCAGATTCCAGTGTCTGTGGAGGAGAGAGTGTGTGCAGATTCCAGTGCCTGTGGAGGAGTGTGTGCAGATTCCAGTGTCTGTGGAGGAGTGTGTGCAGATTCCAGTGCCTGTGGAGGAAGGAGTGTGCAGATTCCAGTGTCTGTGGAGGAGAGAGTGTGTGCAGATTCCAGTGTCTGTGGAGGAGAGAGTGTGTACAGATTCCAGTGCCTGTGGAGGAGAGAGTGTGTGCAGATTCCAGTGCCTGTGGAGGAGTGTGTGCAGATTCCAGTGTCTGTGGAGGAGAGAGTGTGTACAGATTCCAGTGTCTGTGGAGGAGAGAGTGTGTGCAGATTCCAGTGTCTGTGGAGGAGAGAGTGTGTGCAGATTCCAGTGCCTGTGGAGGAGAGAGTGTGTGCAGATTCCAGTGCCTGTGGAGGAGTGTGTGCAGATTCCAGTGTCTGTGGAGGAGAGAGTGTGTACAGATTCCAGTGTCTGTGGAGGAGAGAGTGTGTGCAGATTCCAGTGTCTGTGGAGGAGTGTGTGCAGATTCCAGTGCCTGTGGAGGAGTGTGTGCAGATTCCAGTGCCTGTGGAGGAGAGAGTGTGTGCAGATTCCAGTGTCTGTGGAGGAGAGAGTGTGTGCAGATTCCAGTGCCTGTGGAGGAGTGTGTGCAGATTCCAGTGTCTGTGGAGGAGAGAGTGTGTGCAGATTCCAGTGCCTGTGGAGGAGTGTGTGCAGATTCCAGTGTCTGTGGAGGAGAGAGTGTGTACAGATTCCAGTGTCTGTGGAGGAGAGAGTGTGTGCAGATTCCAGTGTCTGTGGAGGAGAGAGTGTGTGCAGATTCCAGTGCCTGTGGAGGAGAGAGTGTGTGCAGATTCCAGTGCCTGTGGAGGAGTGTGTGCAGATTCCAGTGTCTGTGGAGGAGAGAGTGTGTGCAGATTCCAGTGCCTGTGGAGGAGTGTGTGCAGATTCCAGTGTCTGTGGAGGAGAGAGTGTGTGCAGATTCCAGTGTCTGTGGAGGAGTGTGTGCAGATTCCAGTGCCTGTGGAGGAGTGTGTGCAGATTCCAGTGCCTGTGGAGGAGTGTGTGCAGATTCCAGTGTCTGTGGAGGAGTGTGTGCAGATTCCAGTGTCTGTTGAGGAGAGAGTGTGTGCAGATTCCAGTGTCTGTGGAGGAGAGAGTGTGTGCAGATTCCAGTGCCTGTGGAAGAGTGTGTGCAGATTCCAGTGCCTGTGGAGGAGTGTGTGCAGATTCCAGTGCCTGTGGAGGAGTGTGCAGATACAAGTACTGACAGAGCCCAAATTGCTTCTATGCAGACTTCCTCAGCTCCTAGGCTTATTCCTGCTCTGCTGACCTTCTCTTTACCTTAGCCAGCTCCTTTACATACTGACTTCTATGCGTTATATTCTCCATTAAGTCTCCTTCAACCTTTCCCTCTGGTTCTGGCCGCTTATCTGTCCCTCCCTTTGGTTCCATGTCCATGTCCATTTCTGTTTAGGCAGCAGCTGAACTACTTTACAATGGTCCACAGGCCTAGCTTCTGAGTTGCTCTTTGAGCTCACTGAAAATGGCTGCCATCTTCTTGCACCCTCTGCACATCACCAGCTGATGAAGTTGGATACTTGGTCACGTTCTGTGGTGCATAAATGGTGTGTGCTGGTTTGGACCCTAAAGCTAGTTGTGTATGGTCACACGTTGACAGGTTGACAATGTGTTTTTCCACAAGAGACTTGCTTTTGGGTCTTAGAAACCTGTTCTGTGTAGAATTAAGCAGAGAAGAAAAGCGTAATCACATGTGGGAGGTCACTAAAGGCCTGAGACAGACCGTTAGATGAAAATAGAGACAAACTCCCAAATGACGTGACCAGAGTGAGGGTTCCAGTATGAAGGATGACCAAGGATGTCTGCTTTTAAGGGGCAAACGAAAGTGGGAATATTTGAGCTAACCAGGCCCAACACTTACTTTTGAACAAAGAAAAATGCTTAACAGTTCACCTGCACAGTGCAAAACTAAGAAATGGAAACTCTCTCTATAATCCCTTTAATGTCTAATTTTTGCCAAAGGAGTCTATCCGTATTGTCACCAAATTCTACTGAGATCACAGATCAGAAAAAAAGTGAGTTCTACTCATCTACATGACTCTATATAAATATCATGCTGCCTTTTTTCTAGCCACAGTTTGAAGAAGCGCTTCTCTGAATACTTTTCATTGACATCTCATTGTGGTGTGTCCCTACAGGGTGCTACACAATGATTGGACACATGATGATCAGATCAGGGTTCCCAGTCTGGAGAGATGATTCAGTAGGTTTCTCACAAACACAACGACCTGACTTTGACCCATAAGGAAAAAAATGCAGGCATGGTGAAATGTATGGTTGATCTCAGCTCTGAAAGGCGGAGAGTGGAGGACCTCCGCATTCCTTAGCTAACCAGCACTGTCTGTGTGACAAAATTCAAACCTATTAGAGACATTGTAAAACAAAAAATGTGGACAGAATCTGAGGAACAACATCAGAAACTGTTCACTGGCTTGCTTGCACACACACACGTACACACACACATGCATATATGTACCTGCAGATGAACACACACCCTCACCAACACAAACACACACACACACACACACACACACACACACACACACACACACACCTTATTCATTTGAAAACTTAGGCTATAAAATAACTCAGCCATTTCTCATTTTTAAGTAAATTCCCAGTACCATTCTCCTATTTCCTTATAAAGTAGCTAATAAAGTGTTATAAACTGTTGGCATGTTATGCCTCTATAGTACACCAGAGATCATTCCTTCTTACAATCTGTAGTCGGCTGAATTTATCCTGCCTCTTCCTGCCTTCTCTATCCATCCTTGTTGTTCCTAGCTTTTCACAATAGCTGTTCTACTCTCTACCTCCATGACATCAAAATTCATGTACCTTTTAGTGATCTTAATGTAATCATTTATCATAATAGCCCATTTGCTTAAAAAGTAATATATTACTAGACTATATACATATGTTGTTTACTATTTCTTATGGTGTTATTTGCAGAATTCCCTAGTTTTCTTCTAACCTTTCTTCTAAACCTCACTAAAGCATCCTGTGACCTTAGCCATCTCACTCGAATTACATAATTAAGCCATGAGAGAGAAAAAGCAGGATTCTTGTTCACTAACTTTGTTGAATTTTGAGGAAATGCTTCAGTATACTACATTGTGAAATTCTGGGAAAAAAGAAAAAAAGCAAAGATTTACAACATGTTAAAATGATAACAGAAAGCAGTATTGTAAGAAAGTAGTAAGAGGCAATTTATTTATTTTCTCATTCATATTAGAAATATAATTCAAGTTCCTCACACTTTGTGTGAAGCATGAAATATTCAGTTTAAGGAGAGTCTTAAAATTTGGATTTTATATAAGCCAGTAGTCTAGAAGTTGAATATTTCTGATTGACATGTTTATTTCCCATTTCCACTAGGTTCGGCTTCAAAGCAAAGCAATTTTAGCAACTCTGATTTAAGGTGGGATATACTGGTGAACAATTTATTTATCTCAGAAGTGCCAATATTTCACTCCTCATCTTGTCTCCACAGCAACTGTAATAGTCTCAGTATCACAGGCATAACTGGGTTCTGGGATCTGGTTAAAAATGATTTGGCTGCATGCCTGTTGCTGAGGGGAGAAATGTCAACAGTGAGGATATTTCGGGAGCCAAATACCAAATTGTTTGTGCTTAGCATCGACTAGCAGGCACGCTCTGCAAAATGATTCCATTCCAAAGGCCAGAAATACTGTGCTCCTGGTTCCAGAATTCTATTCAGAAATCAGAAAACAGAGGCAATTTCAAAATAGTACCTAGCCTCCTTCTTTTCAGATGAGAGCTTTGGCTTCCTCGGTGCTTAAGAAGCCATTCTGGTTTCCATTATACTTGCTGGGGAGGAGATAACTTCAGAAAGACACAGTTTCTAGGTGTCTCTTTCATCTGTGTATTTTCCAAATGCTAGAAAGGTTCTGAATGTGGCCCAAGCATCTGTCTGTAAAAATGCCAGTGAACAAGAGGAACTCATCACAGTTTTTGCTTATGCTGTCCCTGTTGCTGTCTTCATTTTTGAACGTATTCTCCTATTTGGTCTGATGGGAATAGCTTGTATCAAGTCAACTACAACTTAATCCAGCTGAAGATGAATCTGAAAGATGAGTTTGTTTGCCTCTAAGAAAATGTTTCACATGTATGAAGAATAGACCTATATAGGGTTGAAAGTGCCTGAGATTATTTATTTATTTATTTATTTATTTATTTATTTATTTATTTATTTATTTAAAAAAATTATTAAAAATTTCCACCTCCTCCCATCCTCCCATTTCCCTCCTCCTTTCCCTACCCTCCTCCCCCTCCCTCTCCATTCCAAAGAGCAGTCATGGTTCCCTGCCCTGTGGGAAGTCCAAAGTCCTCCCCCCTCCATCGAGGTCTAGGAAGGTGAGCATTCAAAGAGACTAGGCTCCCACAAAGCCAGTACATGCAGTAGGATCAAAACCCAGTGCCATTGTCCTTGGCTTCTCAGTCAGCCCTCACTGACCACCACATTCAGAGCCTATAGTTCTTGATCTTAGAGAAGCTAAATAAGAAAGTGAACCTGAAGAAAAACATATAGTTATCCTCCTGGATAATGGAAGTAGACAAGATTGCCAGGCAAAAATTGGGAGCTCAGGGGTGGGGGTGGAGTGGGGGTAAAGGGAGATGGGGAGAGAAAAGTGAGAAGGGGAGGATGGGGAGAGCTTGGGGGAATGGGACAGTTGGGATGGAGGAAGGGTGGATACAGGAGCAGGGAAGTATATATCTTAATTAAGGGAGACATTTTAGGGTTGGCAAAAGACTTGACTCTAGAGGAGTTCCCATGTGTCCAAGGTGATGTCCCCAGCTAGTTCCTTGGACAGCTGAAGAGAGGGAGCCTGAAATGGCCTAATCCTATAGCCATACTGATGAATATCTTGCATATCACCATAGAACTTTCATCTGGCGATGGATGGAGATAGAGACAGAAACCCACACTAGAGCACTGGACTGAGCTCCCAAGGTCCAAATGAGGAGCAGAAGGAGGGAGAACATGATCAGGGAAGTCAGGACCGTGAGGGGTGTGCCCACCCACTGAGACAGTGGGGCTGATCTAATGGGAGCTCACCAAGACCAACTGGACTGGAACTGATGAAGCATGTGATCAAACCGGACTCACTGCCTGAGATTTTAATCTTTATCAGTTCTGTGGAGAGATACTTTCACACCTATACCTGTAATATGATTATTTTAATTAGATAAATAACCAACTGCAACCTCATTTAAATATTAGGTATAGTCTCAGTAGAGTAAGAGAAAATAGCTACTTTTTTTGTCTCACTACATGTAGCTGTCAGAAACTACCATATGCCTATGACATGAGTCTTATCCGTGAAAGTACCCATGATAACAAAAACAGTGTGCGTGTTCAGATATGGGGTATGTCAGCAGTTTACAGGGGGAAGCAAGTCACGTCTTATCTGGAATAAGTGCCTTTCCTTTGAGTTTTCAACTTGTTCTACAACTAGCGTTTAATAACACAATGTATTCACTTAATGATAAATAATATATCAGTTGATAACTGAAACTCAAACATCAACACTGGGTTAACTGAATCACTAAAAGCAGTCATTTTCTCACATTTTGTTAGAGGAATATCTAGTATGAACATTGATCATGTCAATCCAGCAAGCATCAGACTTCTCATTCCATGGTGGCAGAAATTAGGGAATGCCCATTTTCACTCTGATGTCAGCAGAAGGGAACACACATAGCTTGGTCAGGATATCTACGTCCCTGACATGAGACAGGTGATGATTAGCGTGTCCATTCATTCCACAGAATCCTCTTAGGTAGCACAGATGGAGAGACTAACCTGAGTTTAAGAGGTTTACTTCTGGAGTTCTGAAAAGTGTTCATAGGATAGCCTCAAAAAGAACATCCACATGCCTTCATTTTAGGGACCCAGGTGTATCACAACTACCCCAACGTGGAGAAGCTTAGATTGGGCAAGGCAGAATGTTCAGCTTGATTCCAGGGCCTATGCTAAAGGAGGATGATGGACATCATCTTCCACAGTTTTGAAAGTTGGATGGTCCAGCTGAAGGCACCCATCTAAGGAAAGCGATTTTCAGTTTTAAGCAGTCTCTATTTTTATGGAGATACTTTTTTAGTTCCGGAAATTCACTGTGTGGTGGATTTTTATTACCTAGTTATGCACATCCTGGTAATAAAGCACTGAAAGTCTAGAGTCAGAGTCCAAGCTGCATCTCAGATTGCGTACTTGAGCAGATGGCTCTGTTTCAGTTACACAGCACTCGTTTCTGTGACCTGGTTTCCAATTATCACTCGCTATCCACCTGGCAAAAGTCTACTATGTGTTTGGGTTCCACACCATTCTCATTCTCCATGGCCTCTTACACTGTCTTCTGCTACCCTCATCCCCTACATTGTAAACATGTGAAGAAAAAAATGTGAAAACTTTTTGGTGTCTTCTTTTAGAATTATTGCTTTTTCTGGCAAGAACTAACACTGCAAGCTAAATAAATGAAAATCAACTAACAGAATTAGGTTGTACAGACACCTAGTCAGAGGACCACTCCACAGGAAGGTGGGTTCAACTTAAGACTTGTTAAAAAATAAGCGGAATCGTTGTCCCTTTCATAAGATAGCTTTATATCTCAGGGTTCCTATCCACTGGCAGAGTCTCTGACAGCATGTAGGCATGCTACATCATTAGTTGGCCTGCTTATCTGAATTTCCCAGAGGACCATAACTTTCCCTTACCTCTGTCTTTACTAAGTGTGCTTAGCCCAACGTATAGAATGTTTTCCTCCTCTTCCATATTCTCCTTTTCTGGGCACCTGATGAGAGCTACAGCTTGCCTGCCCTAGGTTTGTATTTTCCTTTTGAATTCTAATAAAATTGCCCTTTTTTAAATAAACTTAGGCTTTGTTTGACATTTAGAAAATGTTTGGATACTTCTTTTCAGATAGACTCTCGTGTGTCTGCTTAGATTCTTATGTCCATATGCTCTTTCTTCTCCAATTTTTATACTAAAGATACTTGTTACACCCAGATTGGGTTGGCACATATTTATTTCATTTTGCTTCTGACTTACTTTTTTGCCTTGACCTGCTTGAGCAGAGCTTATGGGAATACAGAGTCTTCTTTGGCTAATTTTTGTTCTATGAAAATATTCATTGGCTTTGCTAATATTTCTAAGGAAATTTCAGTTTTATTTATTTTTTTTCCTTTTTTATTTTTTTTATTTTGTTTTTTTTTCATGGTTTATTTTTTTATATTTAAAAATTTCCATCTCCTCCCCTCCTCCTCCCCCTTCCCTCCCCTCCTCCTCCCCCTTCCCTCCCGTCCTTCTTCCCCTTCCCTCCCCTCCCCTCCACCCATACCTCCCCTCCCTCCCTCTCAAGGCCAAGGAGACATCAGGGTGCCCTACTCTATGCTAAGACCAAGGTCCTCCCAACTCCCCCCAGGTCCAGGAAGGTGATCGACCAGTTTTAAATGAGCCTTTATGCTGATATGGTAAAGGTAAAATGTTTAAAATGTTATGGAAACTATTTTATTTTTTCCACTTAAGAACTACATTGAAAACACACCCATTAGATTACATTTAATTTCATAACATTTAATTTTATGTCCTTATATGTAAGAATTGTCTCTTCTCTGTATACGGAGGCATCTTCATCATTATCTTTATCATTTGTGATATGAGTTTGGTAAACATCTGCATGTTCAAGTACTACTCATGGTGAGGACTTTTGCTTGAAAATATAAAGAACCAATTAAATCTTAATTTTGATTTTTTCTATATTATTTAAATACATGATTACAAAACTTTTAATATATCAATTTAAAACAGATTATAATATTATATAAAGGAAGGCTAATATATTTACCTACATAGGGAACAACACCTAACCTACCACTTAGTTAAAGCCTAGCAGCCTCAGGCTCCCTCATTTTTCCTTTTCCTATTCTCTCTAATTCATAACTCTGATATTGGAGTTTTATTTCTGGAAGAAGCTGCACTTGAAAGGCTATGTCCAGACCAAGAATGGCAACAAGAGCAGAACCAGAAGCAAGTCTCTCTTCCCACTCTACAATGATAGTTAAGATGTATGCTATCTTGCCTTCCACATTTAGTCAGCCATATTTGCCTAGCAGTTCCGCACACTCCCCCCGCCCCACTCAACCCTGCCTTTATCAACACAGTTCACCATCTCCTCACTGGCTCGGTCTCCAGTTAGACCTCTCCACATTGCATTTCCATAAACTTCTAGCTACAGCCCTTTAGCGTTTTCCCAAACCACACAAAACAATGTCAAAGGGTCTTATTAACAAATTCTGGGTTCTGTCATCTGCTTTATTTTCTTCTGCTGCTACTTTTTCAGCACTTGGTTTCCAATGCAAGTAAAATTCTACTATTACCAGCACGTGAGAGGCAAACATGAAGCCCAAAGAGCCTGTTTGTATAGCTTGTGTAATGAGTGGTTCATGACCACTGCACCAAATGTCTGATTGCAGCAATTGACAACTGTCTTCTGGTCAAACTGACTGTGTGCATGCAATGAGATCTTGTACAATATCTCATAATTTTTTGTCTTCCTTGGCTGATTTGCACATGGGATGAAAATAAAAATCACTCTTACTTCAACAGATTTATATAAAGTACTCAGCATAGTGCCTGACCTCTAACAATTCAATTCAGTGGTGGTTTGAAGGGAAAACAGTTGACCCTAATTGCATCTTAGAGTTCTGATATCTCTAGATGTGTAAATAGAAAACATAGACTACAAGATGACCTGGGAAGAAAGAACAGGTCACAGAATGACTGAGCATGTGATGGATTGGGAATGACTGCAGAATTCATATTTGCAAAGAAAGAGAAGAATAAAGCCACTGGTGTTTGGGAAACTGGTTCAGGGAAAAAAATAGTTCAAAAGGCTGTCAGTTGTGGCTTTCTATGATGGATTCTGTCTGCGGCGGCTGTTGTTGCTGCTGCAAAAGCTTTTGTGATGAGTGGTAAGTATCTAGAATGAAGCTAAAAATTATACTGTCTTAGAAAAATGGCAGCAGCAGGTTCTCCCCTATGGTTCGTTGCTTCACCAGCCATAGGTAGTTGACTGCGTGTACAGTACCAAGCATGAATTTCCCCCTACTGAGCAGGCCCTAAGTCCAATTAAGAGACCAATGTGTTGCTAAAAAATGTAGAGAAAAATTGATCCCAGTTAATTTCTTTCTAAACAACATGTATAACTAAAGGTCAGGAACATTTTGGAAGAGGGAGTGGAAAGATGGTAAGAACCAGAGGACCAGGTAGTTTGTTAGCATATACAATCTTTTTACCATTTTTTAATCAGAAAAAAGGCACAAAGTGCAGGAGTAGGGAGAAGGAGGTAGATCTGAGAACTGTGGGGAGGAGCTGGAGTGACCATGACAAAATATGTTGTATGAAATTTTCAAAGATTTAAACTCTTTATGTATTTCCTAGCTGCATTCTAAATAGTTATTCTTAGACCAACAGATAAACATGGCTCTTGCTGCTTGTCACAGAAAGCCATAGATGAAGAAAACCTTCTGCACTGTTTCCACTCTACTAGGTTCCACAAGACCAGAGGTCTCATTCTTCCTTTTAGTCCAAAATATAAATTCTATGATCATTTTGAATTCTTTAGCTTTTTGCTTTTGGTTTTTTTAAGGCAGGCTCTCTCTCTATAGTCCTAGCTGTCCCATAGCCAGTTGTGTAGATCACAATGGCCTTGAACTCACAGAGATCCTGCTGGGTGCTGAGATTAAAGGCATGTATCACCAAGGTAGGCTATAGGCTACTTATTTTCAAAAAGCTATTAATATTTTTAAGCCTTTTTTGTCAAACTGCAAGTGAGGAGATTTTGATTAAGAACTATATCCTTTTTACATCTAGTTTCCAAATAATTTTGATCCTAAAACAAAGTAGCTTTTCTTTTAAATTATTTTTTATTATCAAAATCATAGTTTAAGTTTCTGGCATGACTATACATCTTGCCATGTAAAAGTAATTTTTCAAGTTCTGACAGCTGATCAGAGACAAAGCCTCCTGGGGATGGGCTCCAGCTCTGTGACGGAAGAGGCTATGACATGCCAGTGTCTTGATGAAGCTTTCTCTCAGGGCATGTGCAGTAACCACAGCTTCAGAGAGGTCCTTAATGATGTCAACTAACCACATAACTACTGGGTTCCATGAACCCTAAAATGGTATGTGCATGAAACTAAACAACAAGGACTGTTCATATTCTATATGAATTTACAGGCACTAAGTATCAATGAAGTAATTCTGTCCAGACCAGAAGGAAATAAAACATTTTATCATTCTGTTTTCCTCTTCTTCTCAGTAAGATCCTAATGTTGACAAAAACTCTGCATGGGGATGTTTGTAGAAACACACATTAGCTAGGATTAACACATCTGGCATGGATCCACTGCAGACATCACAGTAACAGGTCTGTAACCACTCAATACTATCACCATAGCTTTGGTCTTTTATTATCACTTTCTGTGTGATTCTACAGAGTGAGGTTTTAGAAATTGAACGTCTTTGGTACCTACAAGCTTTATTGGAAGAGGTATTTATCTGTTTAGGTTTACTAGTGTTTATAGGTATAACTGTACTCCTATAGATTTCTTACATTATAGTATATTTTGAAATGATTTTTTTCAAGTAGAATTTTGCATATGGAAAGGATAACTAGAAAGTTCTGTAGCTCTCAAAACCATAGAATTTATATTTATAAAGTTAATTTTAGAAAGTCCATGCTATAAGGAAATCATAGACAATTCACCTATAAAGTATGTAACTCTCCAATACCATCTTTCTTTAGTGAATTATAGGGAATTTTAACAGTAAAACTACAGCAGTGTGCTAACTCTAGTAACTCAATGTTTGGATAGCACCTCCAAATTAATTTTAAATACAGCAATATAATTTCTCATAAGCCATTGCAATGGACTGCTGTTAGTCAGCTCAGGCAGGTAAGGTGTTATATAGGATCATTCTATAAACACATAATACAATAAAAAATTTCTGAGGAAAAGGAATTAAGCCATTTATCAGTGGTGCTCAAGAGTAATTACTGTCTGGAAAGACCCACAGTTGTCCTTTGTAGAGGGTAGCAGCTTCAGTATAGAGAAGTTCCTGTTCCTATGGATCTTACTGACAGCAGGCCTGTTCATCCCTTCTCTTCTAACAGCAATTGGAGGATTACAGCCAGCACAGATCACTGTCCTAAAAGCAACAGAAGGGACGGAGGGGGAAATGGGGCTGGTATGTAAAATGAAAAACATAAATAAATAAAAAGACAAACAAACAAAAAGCTTGTGCATCCTGGTAAATAATTATCTTTTTCTGATTTAAAATAATCTTACACCCTTAAATAGTTTCTGTTTAATAATGATAAACAATTTATTCATGTTCCATTAATAACAATGAATATAATTAAACTGAAACTGAGCAATAAGTACTATACTTATTGGAAGTATATAGAATAACAAATAATGTAGATGTTGATGGTATGCACGTGCTGAAGTATCCTTTAATCAAAGAAGGCTGTATCATAAATGAAAGTATTTGTAAATAAAGTCATTGGTATAAAGAATCACTGCCATTGCAAGTCTGGAAACATGAATGAATAATTCCCTTTGCTCCTTCTGTGATGATATGAACTTGATCTTTTCACTTTCATGAAAGAATGACAGAATAAATGTGTTTTTGTCATATAAACAAAAGGATTATACAAAAAGTATTTAATATATGTTCTGAGCCTTCTGACATTTAGAGTCCAATTTGGTTTAACCCTACTTATTTTTGTGAGGTATTCCGAACTCAAATAATCTGAAGGTCATAGGACCAAAGCCAAAGAGAAAAGCAAACAAGGATGATAAAAGTTGCTTGCTTCTTTGTGATCACACAGATGCAATTTGGGAAATGTATGTATGCCCTGATAGACTTTAACAGGAACTTTTTCATAGGCTCAGATATAAAGCAACAGGATGTCAAATAGATACAGGAAAGCAAAGAGCTGGGTAAGAACTGGATCTTGTCGGTATAACCTATTTTTGCACCAATGCTGTTACACATCTTACTCAATGATGCCAAATAAATTTTGGATTTGGGTGTGAGAGAGAAACATTTGCTCAGATATGCATTCCCTGATCCTAGTCTAAGAGCAGCACGAACAAAATGATGGCTATGGCTCCCCTTGCGTCAGCTGCATTATCTCCTTTAAATGCTTTTCAGATCATTAACTATAGTCGTGGACTATTGAAAGCAGGGCTCACATAGAAGAACTGAAGCCAAGGTTTGATATAGGGCCATTTTTCATCCTCACATGCTAACCAGATTGAAAATACACCTGTTACTGAGCAGAATTCACAATGCCAAGGCCATTTGCTGCTTGTGATCTTTTCAAATGAGCTTGCTGCTTTTTGGGTGAATGTTCTACCACACTCCAGAGAATATGAGTCTCTGAAGACTGGTATGAGTGCCTAGCTGTTAGCAAACTATCACCTAATGGATGACTTCATAAATGTTTGCTTTTTCATCAGATAATGACTTACTACTTAATTTGCTCCTGTCCCCCACCACACACACATACATCTCCTTTGAAAAGAGTTAATAAAATGAGAGAGAGACTTTGATTTTTGACTCATAATATCACAAGACCCCCCCACATGTTGTCTCCAACTCACATTGTGGAATTTATAGTTTAGTACACACTGTACATAGTATATATTCCTATTGTGTATTTGAGAATTCAGTTTTAAAACACCATTTTATTGTAACATATAAATTACTGACATTATTATTATTATTTTAGAGCATTGATGATGGAGCTGACAGATTGGTTTTTAAACATACCTGCTTAGCATAACTATCATGACATCATCTTGAAGACTAAAGTTAAAATCTCCCACTGTGCCCATAAGCATGTTTATTCCCTAGCTATCCCACACAGCTATCTCCAACACACTCCATTTTAAGATTAAGGGCCTCCCTGAAAACTTTATTTTAAAGACTATTTCAAGCTAAATGTGTCACTGTGAGTCAAACACGACCAAAAAGTGACTCAGAACACTTAGTTCCAATGTCTCAAAACATTTTCATCATTTAATGTTAAATTCTTTTCTGATATTTTGCACTGTGAACATATTTTTATAACCATAGGATTCTTATAAGCTGTCATGCTATTCTAAAATAAGGATCTGTAACTAAAACTTTTTAATTTCATCAGAAATGTTTCCACATTTTTCTAATATTTCCCTGAGAATTTTGTGCTATGTATTTTTGTCTTATTCATTTGCTCCTAACTTCTCCAAGATCCTCATCATTTCATACCCATCCAGCTTTGTATACTCTAAAGAACAAAACCACAAACAAGCAAGCAAACCAGAAACCCAACAAATTATCAAATACAATCTGTGCTGCCTATGCACTTTTGAATGTGTGGGCTTCCACTGCAGTGTAGTCTAGTTACCAGGGGAAACATTCTTACAGAAAATACATTTCCCCTCCCTCAACAGCTATCAATTATCAATAGTTTCTTGACTGATTTGGGTCCTTTTGTTCACTTTTCCCTCTATGCAGGGATTTGGTCTGGCTTGAGCTTATACAGGTTTTGTCCATACTGTGGAAACTACTGCTAGTTCATATGTGCACCAGCTCTACCATGTCTAGAAAACGTTGTTTCCCTTGTAGTCATTTGCTGCCTTTGGCTCTTAGACTCTTTCTGCCCTCTCTTCCTTTATGATCACTGAGCCTTGGGAAGACAAATTATGGTTAGGGTTGAGCATTCTGCAATCTCTTATTCTCTGTGTTTTGACTATTTGTGGATCTCTGTGTTAATAACCATCTATTGTATAAAGAAATTTCTCTACTAATTCAGACACAGAAAAATATTTTCATGTTTTCTCTCATTTATGCATGCTAGTTTTAGTTCCATAGATATTTGTATTTTACATGAATCATCCATATAGGGTCAGAAAATTATGAGGCTATAAGGAGGATTTCAAGGGAGAGAAGGAAGGACATAGTGGTAGAAATGGTTAAATGGAAATTATGGGACAGGAAGGGTTAAATGGAGTGACAAAAATGAGATGGTGGGCCACAGGAGAGAATATGGAAAGAAATAACTACTGCTGAAGACCTTCTAAAAATTATATAGATTTGGAGGCTTGAATAAGAAGGGAGAATTAAAATAGAATTTTTCAAAAATAAACAAAAAAGTCATATAGAAGTCAACTACTGTTGAAATTTCTTAAAATAGATGCACACACATATATATCAAAAGAATGTAAGTATAGTTACCTCATAACAAGACAACAATGCCCCTACTAGATACCATAGGCTAACAAATAAATCCTAGTGTCAGCAATGGCTTACCACCTTTTAGAATTGTTGGTGAGTGAGGTCACCAAACATTACAAACTATTGCCAGTACTCTTGTTTGTCCCCCAGAACCTAAAATATGATGCTATTACTAGAGACATCACATTCTTGAGCCATATAACATGAAAAATCAAGATGGCACTCATCTGGAAGCTTTTTCCTTATTGGGTAGGTTTTACATCGCTGGGAAGTGCTACAAAATGAGAAAAACACTCATCAGTCTTAGTCAAATGTGAACCCTGCAAGGTACAACAATGATGAGCCTGGCAACATATGACCCTGGTAGAATAGTGGCATGAGTGTCACAGGAGTGATCAACAACTTTCTGATTAGATTTTATTTAAGGCCAGCTCCACAAGATGAAATCCATGCATGCCACCAGTACTGGGGCAAAGAACCTATGGTTCAAAAAGTCATATCTCCAGTGGAGAACCTACTACCATTGCTCTGCTAAATAGCCTTAGTATTAAACACGCTTCTCATTGTTATACCTATAGATTAATACATCTATTAACCATAAGAACTATCTCATGTAGGGATTTTACTGTGTGTGTATGTCATGTACTTATGACACTGGAGAAAAAGAGAAATAATAAAATAGACACTAAAGGAAATGTCTAACCACACTCTATCTCTATTACATATACAGATTCATAGTTGCAGGCATTTTTGATCAAGGATGCTTAAAAAAACACTTGAAGAACAAATGTCTAGCCATGAGAAAATGTGCTTATGCAAGTATCCCTTACTTGGGCAAATTTAATACTTTGAGTTAGATTAGCCTCTAGAGATGAACAAGGTTTGTTAGCACACTAGAGTGTGTAAATTCAAATCATACCTGATATATCTATCTCTAATTATTAAAATTTGGCTATCAGAGACTGATTCTTTTAATTGTTTTTTCAAATTATTCCACTTGTGTTGTAGGAGACCACTCGTTTGTTCCTGGCTACTCAACCCGAAAATAACTATACAGAAACTGTATTAATTAAATCACTGCTTGGCCCATTAGATCTAGCTACTTACTGACTAACTCTGACATCTTAATTTAACCCATTTCTATTAATCTGTGTATCGCCACATGGCTGTGGCTTACTGGCAAGGTTCTACCATGTCTGTTCCTGGCTCCTGACTCTGCCTTCTTTCTCCCAGCATTCAGTTTAGTTTTTCCCACCCAGCTCTATTCTCCCCTGTCACAGGCCAAAGCAGATTTTTTATTCATTAACCAATAAAAGTGAAACATATACAGAAGGACCTCCCACGCCACACTTAATTATTGCTTTGGTAATACTTAAATGTCAATATAAAAGCAGTTTACATGTGAGCACAGCTATGCTTCATTTGTGAACTTGCTTAGTGTCATTCAGATCATTAAACATACATTATCTTTGTAAATCTATATAACTAGTAACATTATATTATAGATAGTTTAAGTTATATAATGTACTAAGATTTATCCATACTTTTATATCTAAACATTTAATTTCAGAAATTTTCATGTTCTTAATGAAGCTTTCATTTACTCTCTAGAGAAAATAAGGAGTATATCAATCACAAAGTGCATCTTTCAACATTCTCAAACTTGAAACTCTTCCTTTACCACTGTCTTCTGCTATAAATGCTGAAGGATTATCTCCAGGTATCTCTCAAAGCATATCAGGAAAATTTTATCATAAATTCTTTTAAAGCGGTTATTTACAGAGATAATCAATACTGTATGTTTGGGGAAATAATGTATCTAAAATTATAAGTTGTTAATGTTGAAAAATATAACTAAATTGTCATTTAATGTTTGTTCAATAATTTTAAACTAAAACATTTTTTATTAAAATTACACATTGCCTTAGATATATTTATCTGTTCACTTTTTTTCTAATAATCATCAGATACTCATGCCCTGTGGTCATATAAAGAAAATTTTGTAACATTTCCTTTTTTGTTATTTTTGTACAATAATTTATATGTTATTGTCCCTCTATATAACACTTCTGCCCATTGGCCATATAAAGTAAATTTTGTGACATTTTCTTTTTTTCTTATTTACCCACCAATTAACTCATGCCATTGTTTCTCCATGTCTATAGGCAATGGCTCCAGAAACCCCTTCAGGTGTCAATGATTCATGTAACCATCACCCCTTTATATCTGTTGGACTTGGTTCTAGGACCTGCTTCAGATTGTAATTATTCATATGCCATTGTAGGACAGGCTTATAGAAGCTTTTCCTAAGTGATTGGTTCATATTATCATCCATCTATATTTACAGAAGATGGCTCTGGGACCTCTTTCAGATACCAAACTGAAGATGCCTAAGTTCTTATATATAACTGATCAACATGTGCTTTCAACTTACATCTTCCTACACACTTGCAATTGCCTCTAGAATACTTATAGTACCTAATATAAACAAAATGCTTTATAAGTAGTTGTTATACTATATTTTATGGACTTTTGGTTTTGTGTTGATATCTAACAATTTGTTTGATCAATTGTTAAAATTCTTTGTGACCATTAATCCAGTAACATTCATTTACCATTAATTCACTGTCTCTCTTTTTTCTGTGGATGTGTTTGCTGTGTTCATGGGAGACTAAGTTGTAGTACAGTTTGGTGATATTTTGTCTCTTAGACTGGTATTCCAAGCACCAGTTCCATCTCCAATCTGCACTTGTGTGTTTAGAGCTGTCTATGGCAACAGTTTCTATCCAACAGCTAGCCCACTCTGATAACAGAGTAACGGGTGACTACAGAGAGACACTTGTTAAGTACTGGTTGACTTAGGGTGTCAGGTGACTCTAATAGTACTGTGTATACTAATATATTAGTGTGGTTACAACTGGAGAGGAAAAGAAGATTTCAGAAATCATGGCAAGAGTAGTGACAAATATTAGGTTATTAGATGGGAAGAAGGAGAGAGAGATGTAAGTATGGGTGGGGATGATTGAAGCAAAGGGGAAAATGTCATGGATGTGTAGAGGTTTTATTTAATAGACTAGAAAGAGTAGTTAAAAATATGTACTCAGATATCATAAGCCAGGTTAGCTCTGATCTTTGGAAGTTGTAACAGTGCTAGAAATGTACAGAAAAAGAGAAAGGAAAAGAAAGAAAAAATAAAACCAAAAAAGAAGGAAGAGGAGGCTGAGGAGCTAGGAAGGACCTGGGAGGAATAGAGGAAGTGAAAAAAATGTAATCAGAATATATTATGTGAGAAAATAATCTATTTTCAATTAAAAATGTGCCCTGATATTTTATATTTATATCGTAATAATAATAATGTCTGAAACAACCAGTCAAATCCTAGTTTCTTTTTCTGTTGTGATTTTTGCTTTTTGGATCTACCTGGACTTGTAAATAGCATGACTATTTTGAAATTTGTTAGACCTGCAAACTGAAGCTTCCTTCTCTTCTCTTGGAGCCTGAAAGGACGAGTGAGCCTATTTTTCTGAACCCCCACTGTTGCACAATATGGCCGCATAGAAGAGCATGCAAACATGTCCAACTCAGTCTCAGTGCCATAAATAATCAATGGCTTAATTGGAGTCTGGAAACGGAGCTTTTCACAGATGATGCCTCCTCCTTTAAATGTCATTGCTTCCTTTATGAGTTGATGAATGAAACCTGAGACATTAAATTAACATTTGATGAAGGCTTAAGATGCTGTGTATTCAGATACAGTCAGTGAATAAACATTCCTGGAGATTTAAAATTCTTGTCCATGCTCAAATAAGTAGAGGATATCAATGATGATCTGAAAACACGCAAACATTTACTATTTTATGTAGAACCTTTTGAACATAAACATTTAAAAATAAATTAATTGCTTAATTTGGTTTTAGTTTAAAAATAATTGTTTATATACCCAGTTTAAATGACACAATTCTTGTGATTAAAGCAGAGATCCAATATTTCAATTAAACATAATCTTTACTCTTATCAGTTACAGAGGTTTATGTAATTTTTATCATTGACTGATGATGTTGTAGCAAATGCGTTTTAAAATGAATAGATATGCTGTGTTTGTTTTCTAAAAACATAATTTGTCATTAAAAGAAAAGTCTAGTGACAGACTATATACTATTTACTCTGCCACAGCCACTGCCTTTCAAATACGTTCTATTTTACTTAGAACAATTAAGATAGAAAAATTCAAGCTTACTAACACTGCAAGAAAAAAAAAAAGAGCCTCAAAGTCTGTGTATTAAGAGCATCATGCAGAATAATATACAGAGATGAGACTAGATCCCTACTGTCAAATTCGTTGCTGCTTTTCGCTGTTGAGAGTCAAATGCATGCTTACATGTACTGAGTCACTGAGTTCAAGGCAATTACGGGCAGATTAAGGCTGTGCTAAAAGAAAGCTGGTTAGAAGACTGATGAAATTCCTGACGATACCAAGTTTACCTTAAATCACACAGCAATGTGCATCTTCACTTCTTGTCTACTTGGCAGCTGTTCTCTAGCTGCTGAGTAGCAAGCAAGTAAGGGGCAAGCAGTGAGTGAGTGCCCGAGAAGTCACTGAAACAGATTTGTGGTATTTCATAATCCTGGATGATGGTACAGAGATGGATCTGTAACTGCTAATCATCACTCTTTCCATCCCAGAGCTCGTCTACTTAACCTGAAAATCTTCAGACCAGATGGATTTGAGGATAAACATGATATTCGCCCATTGTAAATGGTATCATTGGTCCCTAAGCTGCCCTTCAGGATCCCTTGTGATTTACTGGCATCTGCAAGGGCACCTCATGCCTTAAGAACTAAATGCTTTGATTTTGATCTGCTTGGCTGTCCTTGCGAAACCAGCTCCTATGAGTTAGGAAGAAATCATGCTGTTCTGTTACCTTAACTAATGATCCTGGTTTTTTTTTGTGTGTGTGTATGTCTGGGAACACAAAAAAGTCAGATGGAGTATCAACAGTTCTGGTGGCTCACCCCTTGTGGATAGTAGTGTCATCATTAAAGCCAGGCTGGGAGCAGACACTGTTTCCTGAATTTCTCCCATAGATATTTACATCCATTGTGAGCACATGCATGTGCACACACACATATTTTCCAAATTCTCATCAAAAACAGCACATGAAATAGGAGGATGAGACAGGCCAAATTATATAAAGCTTGTATAGAAAGACCACATTTTAATACAGATTTGATAAGCAAAATTTCAAGCCATAACACAAAAGCAGAAGGTTTGAGGATGGTGCTGTTATATTGTAGGGCTGACATATCCAAAGCAGAAAACATTTCCTGTATGACGATTTAAAGGATTTGAGAATCTTGTGTCTTAATGGCATGAAAGAGGGCAGAAAACTTGGAGAGAGTGAGGGAAAGAAGAGATACAGGCTGGGGGTAGGTGGATGAGTTCAGCTGTAGCGAGACAAGCCTAGGCTTGTCAGTAATTTAGGAAGGAGATTATTATTGTCCAGCTCAAGACATGTCTTACTTATTATCAGATGTATTCCAGAAACAAAGAAACCTGGGCTGCAATACTGGGATGATAGTGGAAACCTGGGTCACAAATGTATCTATGCATTTGAAGGATGTAAAAATCTTTTATTAGTTTGATTTATAAGTTTCTGTATGCCTGTGCTTATGATATTAACTTTTATTGGGGATCATTGTTAAAAATGGTTTCCACTTTTTTCCCCTTTACTTTCTTGGAATTCTGAAAGAAGAAATTATTCACAGTATTCCTAAGTACTTTCAAGTGATTTTATGAATAGGAAGGCTGTAACTAGTTAGTTGATGGATTCCAAACCATCACTCAGAAGCACATGTATATTATACATCCCCTTATTTTCATCCATTCTCTGGTTGCTGGACATCCATGCTTACTCCATTGTCTAAGCTTGGGAGGAAAGGAGCCAATAGGAGGAAGAAAGGTACTGAGACAGCAATAGTGAGAGAAAGACAAATATCTCCTGTTTACTCTCATATACATAGTCTAGATTCAAATGTATTATGCTCTAACTGTGACATAGAATGAGAAAGTATGTAGGAAGACACCAGCATAATGAAGATGGCCAAGGGAAGGCTATAGGAGTGAATATAATCAAGCATGGTGAAATCCATGCATGAAAGTACTATAAGAAAATCAATCATTTCACATACTAACTTAAACATTGAATTAAAAAATGAACTTGGAATTTCCCCAACTGAAGTAGGCCCCAAATCACCCAAGTTCTCAAAGCATTTGCTTTATTGGAATTTTGAAAGAGCCAGGAATCTTTTTAAATTGTTGAGGACATGCTGGATTTTGGTGTACAAAAAGAAGCTCCCTTTACTCCAGTATTATGCAAGTTTGTATACACTTGGACCCTATTCTGTCTTTCCACCCATAGCATTCCTGTCCTCTAGCTCAATCTTCTCCTGACCTCCTTCTTACAGAGTTCTCCAAGCACACTGGGCTTTAGAGGATTCATTCATTTTATGTAATCCTCTCAGAAGACCAGGTCTATAATCACAGTCCACACTCAATACACCATGCTTTTGCTTTATTTTTACCACAGGTTTCCTTTAAGCAGTGAGGCCAAGGGGTTTGTTTTAGCTCTGCCTCTCTCAAAACATTTCTCTTCCTCTCTACAAGTTTCAAATTAATTCACAGAGGAATATTGTGATACGGATGCTACTGTCTGTGTTTCTTCCTGGAACAAGTGTTAATTGATCTCTTTGGGTCTATGTGTAGATAGGAGTGGGGAGGGAGGAAAGGTATTATCTGGGGAGTTCCTTTGTCCTTGGACCAGAACAGAAAGATACCGCTTATGGAAAGCTTTGCCTCTCCAGGGGTTCCTTGCAGCTGGATTCCCCTTCAGCTGGAGAACTCCTGCCTTGTATGCTCTGAGACCATTTGACCAGAGGGTCAGCTGTTTCTTCTTGTTTCTTCTCTTGGCATACTTACCTGTATTCTTTAGAGAAGATTCTTGGAGGAAGTGATGTGTTTATTCTGTAATCCTCAAAGGATATGATATGTTCAAATACAAAATGAAATGAGAGAGACAATGCAACTTCTAAAATTGTCTTACAGTGATGTCTCATGGGAGTGTACTATAAACCACCCGCCCAGTATCTGCAAGCTTAGCGTCAGGAGCCATTATAGAGAGCACAGTTGTAGACCTGGAAAACAGCCTTCTCCAGCATTCGTAGTCTGTGGAGCTTTTCTTACCTTCTTAGGTGACATTACAATACTTACATAGTCTGTAGAGACTAAGAAGTCATTTTCTGAGGCTAAAACACTTTAAATTACACAGATTATTAAGACTAAAAGAAGAAAATGATTTCACCATACTTCAGCTTCGTTCAGTGGTTGTTCTCACTGGAGTTGATGAATCATTTTTACAGAGCTATAGAATATTATTCCTACATAGAAGCAAAACCAACACATGTCAAAGAGGATGCCCACCCATTTTTGTTGGCTGGTGAGCAATCAAAACAATGGATCGTAGGATGTGAAATTAGTTGACCAATGGGCAGAGATGATTAGCATCACTATTACCAGGGGGTCAGCCTATTCTTTCTACTGCAGAGTGCTACCAGTCATTTATGTGACTGTGGGGTGTCAGGGCACTTGTCAAATAGTTACTAACAAAGTCGAATACAGGCATAAGAGAAAAAGAAATTTCACTTAACAGACATGTATCAGGATGGGAGAAATACCTGAGTCAGTAAAATTCTTGTCCCTCATAACACAAAGGACCTCAGTTTGAGCCCCACTGTGAAGCACAGAGAAGTGGATTTTAGTGGATCCCTGGTCAGCCAGCCTAGCCTCACAAGACAGTCTTTGGCTAAAAAGAGAAACAAATTGGATAAATCCTGAGAAATGACACTCAAGGCTGTCCTATGACTTTCTCCCAAATGCATGTGCATGTTCACACACAGAAATAAACAGACAAAATCAAAAAGGAAAATGGAGGACATGCCATTCTTTACTTCTAATCTCTATTTTCTCATTAAAATGAACACTAAGAAAATGACAAAAATAATCACTCAGGGCCCCAGACCTGACTCTCAGAAAGCATGCCCACCACTAGTGTGGTCTAAATGTGCTGCTTACATACCTACATTTTAACTGTATATAACGTGGATAGAGTTGCCTGTTTAGACCATTGTGCAAGAGGTGAGACTCTCTACAGAAGTAATATGAGAGTGCCAGTATTACAACAAATCATTGTGGTTAGTCTGTTTTCCTCTTCCTAAATATTTAATAAAGGTTTGTAAGAGGATGTATTTGTGTCTGAAGAATGTGGCAACATTTAAAGTCAAATCCAGAGAGAACTTCAGACTGAAGAATAGATGGAATGAATATGTATATATGCATGTATATATATACATATATATATATGTATATATATAATTTGTGCACATTCATTTGTGTACAAATCAATATAATGTTCCCAGCTACCCATTACACTCTCCCTGTAGCATGGGAAAGTGCATCAGGCATACTGTGAATGAACTCAATGACACTTTCAATTATTTTGAAAGTACAAGGATTTTCCCATTTTCTTGGGATTTCAGACCACAAGGTAAAGACTGGTAAGTGATTTCAGCTATGCTGATATGTTCACTTCCTAAACATGATGTCACACGTGAGTGTGCTCTGAGAGACAATGCAACTTCTAAAATTGTCCTGCAGTGATGTCTCATGGGAGTGTACTATAAACCACCCGCCCTGGTAGCTCGGGTCTCAGTCACAGTTCCAGCCTCCTCTGCTATAACTGGGAGCTCCAGGTTAACTGTGGCGTGTGCCTGAACCTGATCATACCTACTAAGACTGACATAAAGTTGCTAGTGTGCACCTGACAAGGAACAAATATGCAAAAGCATGGCAACATAAGTGCTCTGACTTACAGTTTCATTTATTGTTAAGATACTGATGATTTAAGAATTGTCCATGTAAATCATCTTTCGGTAATTTTGAGAAACTTTGTCTCCTAGTAAGTTCAGAAGCTATATCCATAAACTCACCAACATGACTGCCTAAACATGCACTCAACAATGACAATGGATATGCTTAAGAGGAGAGAAAAAAAAAAGCCCATGAGATCTCAAACCTTTGCAAAGAAGTACAGGCAACTAAGAAATTCTCATAATGTAAGAAATGGTCTTCTCAAGAGAAGCATATACCAATTGACTATCCAATACCAGACAGCCCTGAAAAAATAAATAATGCTATATAGACTGAAAAAGTTAAATTTAAGAATATGTGCACAAACATGCATATAAGCAGCACTTACTTAAAAAGATGCCATGATTTTGAAAGAGAGCAAAGAGGGGCATATGGGAGGGCTTATAGGGAGGAAAGGGAAGGGGAAATGATTGAATATAATTTCAAAATACAAAAGAAAACACAGTAAATGAAAGGTCAACATAAAACAGCATGCGTATCCTGGAATATTTTGTTTTCTCCATTTATAGTGAATGAAAGCTTGGCTGGGTATAGTAATCTGTTTGGAATGGGACTGATGGAACATGCGACCAAATCGGACTCTCTGAGGGTGGCTGATGGTGGAGTCTGACCGAGGAGCCAAGGACAATGGCGATGGGCTTGGTCTCTACAACATGGACGGGCTCTGTGTGAGCCTTGTCAGTTTGGTTGCTCACCTTCCTGGACCTGGGGGGAGTTGGGAGGACCTTGGACTCAACATAGGGTAGAGAACCCTGATGGCTGTTTGGCCTCAAGAGGGAGGGAGTGGGGGTGTGGGTGGAGGGGAGGGGAGGGAAGGGGGAGGAGGAGGGGAGGAGATGGCAATTTTTAATAAAAAATAAATAAACTGGAAAAAAAAAGAAAAAAAACAGCATGCGTATTTGTCCTTTGATATAAAAAGTCTTACCTCCTAGGGACAGTAATTCTTATTTGAGTTTAAATTTCACCCACAAAACACTGAGAGTTCGCTGTTGGGAAACAGTTAAATTCTCTCATAGTTGTGCTTCTCATTTTCAGTCCACAGATTTTACTTGGCATTGAGGAAATAACTATAAAAGGTACAAATGGGAGGATGTCATGCCCTTGCTTTTAGATATTCACCATCCTGTAGGCCTAAAGGCTTTTCACCTATACCAGAGCTCTTCAGAGTGGCGGGTTATGTAGGAGGGTACTTGAGGGAGCACACGGGGAAGAGCTAATTGCAGACCACCTAGGCTAGCTGTTGGTTACCACCTGCAGACCTAAGGAGAGGGAACACCATCAGGCTACTCCTCTCACACACCTTCTGTTCTAGCGTCATGTCTGCCAGCCTCAGCACAGGCAGTTAGGATGACTAGTGACAAAAGTGAGCTCAGGTTTATCCCTCAGTTGGCTTGTTTTGCTTATGGTGTTACAGTAACACAGGCAGCCTTGGGGGAAAAAAGTCTATGGAAAACATGTTTTAATTGCCTTTTCCCATCACCACATCAGCCCTGGAGAAGCCCTTGGGTAGAGGAGGACCTGTCTCCTGTTGGTCCTTTCAATTCTCAGCTTCCTCGTGGTCCCACTGTGTTTTCACACCTGACAGTGGTGATGTAATGAGAAGACATCTTTAGCCTCTTGATGACAGCCAGCACCTGGTTCACATGTCTGTGCTAATTCAAATGAATCAGCCCAAAAGGTATATTAGAAGCCATGAAAGATGTGTGAATTTCAAACTGAATTACACTTTTTAAAATGTGTAAAAGTTCAATTGTAAAGGCTCATTCTGGAAGATTCTCTGTTTCTTTCCTTACCACCTGCCTTTTCTTTAAAGCTCTGTGTGAGAAGCTTAGCTGAGAAGCAGCCTTTTTTTTTCTTGTTTTTTTTCCCACCTCTGTTGGAAATAAAAGACTAAAAATAAAATACTTTAAAATGCAGAACAGCAACTGTCCCCAGTGAAACTCTCTTAATTAATGTGGTGACCTATGCAGAGAGAAGGGACAACTGCAGAGTCCCCCAGTAATTATCCAACCAAAGCTTCAGATAATTACAGGAGGGAGGTTTTGAAGACATAAGACATCCTGAGAAACTTGACCTTTCATGTTGATTTAGGCCTTCTATTGTTAAAATCTTTTCATTTGTGTTGGTGTTTGTACTTGACAAAGTCTGCTGCATGTAGAATCTCAAACATTACTGAAGTCTCTGTGGGGATATTTCAATACAAAATTAAAATGGCTCTTAAAGTGTTGGAAATTAGAGTATCAATTAAAAATAAAGTGCTCGTCTAGAAATGAATAATGTGGGGAAGAAAAATAAGATGTCCAATGCAGTAAGTTGAGAACTGTTTGGAAAAGTTGACATCAGACATCAATGTGTTGCCTTCCTAACATGCTGCATTCCTAAAGACAGGATTTTTTTAATGCTTCATTGATGAATAATGTTAGAAAAAAATTTTTGCTGAGCTACTGTATTCAAATACCCATTAGCTAAATTTCCTTTTGACTTAAATTCAAAATTGGTAGTCCAAATAAATTTTAGTTTTCCAAATAAAAGTTTTTCATCTCTGCAGTTTAAAAACAAATATAATCTGTGGCCTTCAGATGACTTTCTGGACTTCATACATCCAGTCACTCTGAAACCACCTAAAGCTATATGTTTTTATTTCTAAATCTTAAAAAAAAACCTTTCTTAGTGACCCTGTCTGACTTAAGTTATGGCATTGCTTCCAAAAAATAATAAACACTTTCTCCATGTGCCTCAAGATGAGTGTGTAAAATCACCTTAGAGACCGGGTTTGTTCTTGATTCTAGATATCTTCTGTGTCCTTCAAGCAAGAAGGAGCATTTGGCTTTGTATTGAGTAGTCATTGTGTTAACTGTAACCACAGGCTGTGCTGTGTTTTCAAAGCTCCTTATGTTTCTTCTGTGACAGCTATGCAGTAGATTACAAGTCAGATGGTGTGTATGTGCTGTGTAACTAGCACTCTCTTCATGTCCTGGGTTGCTATCCTGGCTTTGTCAGACCTTTCTTGTAGGTGCCTTCTGCTCTGCATTAGTGTGTGCTCACTGAGAAAGGTTAGTCACACTTTCTCCCAGAGGTAGAAGACATTTAATGAGAGAGCCTGAGACAAGAACAATACTCACGGTACAAAGCAGGTGAACTGATAGTGATAGAGAGATTTGGGAGCAATACATGAGCAGGTTCATTTTAAATACTTTTTATAAATGGCTGTTCTTCTGTATGTGACAAAAAAAATATGTCAGCTACTTGCAGCAGTTTGCTGACACATCCAGTACATATTTTGCTTGACTATGAAGAAAATAAAAGGGAAATTCTAAGTTTCCCCGATGGGTCTCTCATTGTTTTGGAAACCCCCACTTTGTAGGTATGATGATGCTATGCGGCATATCAGGTACTCTGTCCGAGCACAGTCTATTAGTTCAGTGAAAGCAATCTCACTTATTAACCAGTGACACTCCATTATATCAAGCTGTCTCTTGACTGAGCTCATTGCTGTGGTTTTCACGCTTGTTCCACAGAACATTATAGATTCATTTTATGTGTTCCAATTCATCTGGGAATCTGGCAGCAGGAAGTAGGGGTTTTAAAAAATATAAATAGTTGGCTTTTTGCATTTTTTTACTAATGGCAGTTGTGAAATAAAATGATGATGGCAGCAAGACTTAAGTCAGTCAAACTGGCCATCTGGACAGTGGTCATGACCCTCAGTCCTAGAGAGCCTGCCTTGCTATTCTCCTAGCAGAAGCATAGTCCTATCATTGTACAACCTGACCATGGTGTGCTGTGGTTTGAAATATCAATGGCTGTAGTGATGAGTGAGCAGGTCTGCTTTTCGTCCCACCCAGCTCCCACACGGCTAGCTTTACACCCAAAATAACAACACACAAACTGTATTCTTTTAAACACTGCCTGGCCCATTAGTTTCAGCCTCTTACTCACATCTTGACTAACCCATATCTAATAATCTGTGTAACACCACAAGTGGTGTCTTACCGGGAAAGATTCAGCATGTCTGACCTAGTGGCTGGCTCCATTCCATCTGTCCCAGAGAGGAGAGGCATGCCGGTCTGACTAACTTCCCAGCATTCTGTTCTGTCTACTCCACCCACCTAAGGGCCGGCCTATCAAATGGGCCAAGGCAGTTTCTTTATTAACCAATGAAATCAACAGATAGATAGAAGACACACCTTCATCATTTCCCCTTTTTCTGTTTAAACAAAAAAGAAAGGCTTTCACTTTAACATAGTAAAATTACATATAACAAAACAGTTATCAAGCAAGAATTACAGTTACAATATTTATATCAATTTCATCTTTTATCATACCTAAGGAAAACCATAACTATCTATTCTTCAACTCCATCAAAGACTCCAGAAGGATATAATATTACCTAAGTAAATGAGAAGTAAGCAACTTACAAAACTCTAGAAATCACAGAGACATTTCGCTGCCTGGACGGTCACCCAAAGTTCTTCTGTACCGTTGGGGTATCCATCTTTGGCCTACAGGCCCATAGTGTCCAGCAGACATTTCCATGAAGCAGGAAACTTCAAAGTCAGTTCAGTCAGTATCTGCTGTGTCCTGCAGAATGTCTCACAGACTCTTTCATGAATCAGGAACCCCGAAAGACCATCTCACCTTTAGGCAGGTTCAGCAGTCCTCTTTCTGTGGGTTCTTTGTGTCCAGTCTATGCATCAGTCCAGGCAAGAGCAGTTTCTTGCCCATATGGCTATCAAACTCCATAAGGATCCTCTTCGATGCCCATCTTCTTCTTGAAGTAGATTGGTGCTGCCAGGAGCAAACATGTCTCACTGTCATGAACAACCCTAAGTTATTAAAACATTTAAAATGCCATATTCTGTAGTCTTTGAATGATATTAGAAATGCCTATCTAACTGAAATATATCTCTATATATCTAGAAAATCTAACATGACTACAAGCTTTACTATTATTGATGACTATCCATTAACAACAGATATACATTGCATTTTTAAATGAACTACACAATCACAATACCTTAATCAGTATCAGAAATACATATACATATAACAAAATTGACCTTAAATTTATATCAATAGAGTAAAATTTATACCAATGTAAATTATTCATATCGATGTTATTTCCCCCTTCAAATGTAAAAGAACATTTATAAACAATATTTGGGAACATGGAAATAGTTATTTCTCTCCAAACTGCTTCCTGTTGAATGGGGGTGCTATTAATCACATCTTTCATGGTGTAACCTGTGTGTCAGTTTCATCTCAGTCATCAGTTGAGTGAAGTAATTTTCTGAAGGTGTTCACAGAAACCTTTCAGGAGGGCATGGTCTATCATACCATATTGGGATAGAAGCAATCCACAGGGTCTCATCCTCTGTGAAAACAAAAAGAAGAATCTCTTTTCCAAAGTATCATATCCTTAGATCCAAATTCTGAAGTCAAGATATTTTCAAAATATCTATGTTGAATTAGTTCAGCAGCATTTATAAAAAAATAACTTTTAGCAGCTGTTGCTCCTTCCTCAGCATTCAAACAATTCAAAGAGAGCATAATAGCATACAGAATCAAGATTTTCTGTGTATTTTCCATCTTTGTGTGGCTTTATTTTAACCTCTATTTCTTTTATTTTTACTTTTACTTTTTGAGACAGGTTCTCTGTATATCTTTGTCCTGGAATAACTCTGTAGACCAGGCTGTCCTTGAACTCTCAGAGATCTGTCTGCATGCATTCCTATTAAGTGAGAACACAGGACAGGAAGTATTTGTGTGGTTTCTATTTTCATTTTTTTTGATCAGCGCTTGACACCCTTAATAACAACATCCTTAGTACCTGGATTTTTCCATTCTATTCCCAGAACACTTTTATTTTCTGGTTTACACCTTTTATCTTAGCTTATGTGTTTTTCATATTTTTCTCCTTTGACTCCTGAGAAGATTTTTTTGTGTGATGTATGATGTGAGATTCCCCTCTGTATGTTGTAAATACCATTGGTTAATAAAGGAACTTCTTTTGGCCTATAGCAGAGCCATAAGAGAACAGAGCTAGGCGGCGAAAACTAAACTAAATGCTGGGAGAAAGGAGGTGGAGTCAAAGAGAAGCCATGGAGCCACTACTGGAGACAGACATGCTGTAACTTTGCTGGTAGGCCATGACCTCGTGGTGATGCACAGGTTAATGGAGATGGGTTAAATTAAGATGTAAGAGCTAGCCAATAAGAAGCTGGAGATAATGGGCCAAGGAGTGATTTAAATAATATGGTTTCTGTGTGATTATTTCCGGCTGAACAGCCAGGAAGCAACAAGTGGCCTTATTAATACAAATGTATTCTCTTTCTTCACTTGCCTAACTTTTCTCCACACATTTGTGAAATATGATGACTTCCTCAATCACAGGAATGAAGTCAGTGTTCAAACGGTCACCAATAAGCTGTTTAGGTCCTGCTCTTGTCCAGAGAGAAATCTTGAGTAGATGAAAAGAAGCTCACCTGGGACTGTGAATTCAGGCATTGAGTGTTGAATCCTGGGGGTTGGGATAACAGAATCCCAGTCTTGTAGTTTTATCCACTCAGAGTATGGGATCATTGCTTAGACATTAGCTGGAGATTCATGCCTATAGGCTCAGTTGAAGGCTTATTCCTATGGACTTTAACCATATTTCTGCACATTTTGAACTAGACATTAACTGTTTTTGCTTGGGTCTGGTTATAGAATATTAGTTAAAGGTGTGTTATATTTATTTATACTGTGGAATACTTGTTTAATGATGCAAAGATATGTTGCGTTCTTTTATATTACATTTGTTTAGCTCTGTGGAGCTTTGTTACTTTGCCTGTATAAAACATCTTATTGGTCTAATAAAAGGCTGAATGGTCAATAGCAAGGCAGGAGAAAGTATAGGCAGTACTGGCAGGCAGAGAGAATAAATAGGAAGAGAAAATGGGGAGAAAAAATCAAGGAGCCAGAAAAGAAGGGGCCAGGCATCTAGCTACACAGCAAGCCATGGAGTAAGAAGTAAATAAAGGTATACAGAAATAGAGAAAGATAAAAGCCCAGAGGCAAAAAGATAGATGAAATAATTTAAGAAAAGCTGGCTAGAAACAAACAAAGCTAAGGCTGGGCGTTCCTAAAAAAGAATAAGCCTCCGGTGTATTTATTTGGGAGCCAGTGGCAGGCCCCTCAAACAGCAAAGAGGCAAAAGACTAAAAGAGGTAAGAGTAGCCGGGCGGTGGTGGCGCACGCCTTTAATCCCAGCACTCGGGAGGCAGAGGCAGGCGGATCTCTGTGAGTTCGAGACCAGCCTGGTCTACAAGAGCTAGTTCCAGGACAGGCTCCAAAGCCACAGAGAAACCCTGTCTCGAAAAATCAAAAAAAAAAAAAAAAAAAAAAAAAAAAAAAAAAAAAAAAAAAAAAAAAAAAGAGGTAAGAGTAAAAAGCTACCAACTGCAGGTCTCCCTTTATGAGGATATTAGGAAAATGCTAAGCCTTGGAGGATAGAAGGGGTTTCTCCTCCTTAGAAGAAAGGCAGATGTGAGTGAGCATCCTTAATGAGAAGCTGTGTTTGTAGTCACTTCCCATTTATATAGAGTTTCACCTCCCTGAGCTCTGGAGTTCTCTTCTTTTATAAAGCCAGTTATTGAGTGTTGGTTTCTCTTCCTGTGGGAACTGGGAAGTTTCCTGAGGCTTTGGGAAGTCTATGAAAGAAGGATCATACCCTGGCTACTGTTGCCTTCACAAATAGTGAGGTCACTTGTCTCAGGCTCAAAATTATTTTGTATTTTTTTCAATATCTATAATATTGATATTGACAAATATATTAACTTTCAAGTAGAAAAAAATTGAGACTATCAATAGCTTTTAAGCAATCATTGCTAACTTTGAAAGATCTCAGCTATTATATTTTCTTTTTTTCTTTTTTTTTTTTCCTGTCAATACCCAAGCTTCCCAGCATCTCTCCTGGGGGTTTTCCTGCCAACTCACATGATCCTCATATTATGCAACCATTCTGCAGGTCACAGGCAAGGTGTATTTACTGGAACAAATTTTACCCTTATATCCTCCACTCAGAGCTCAGTGGTTAGTCAATGTGCAAACCGTGTTGGCAAGTATAAAGAGTGCTTATCTGTTTCCAATTTTAATTGTCCACAAGGACAGAATAGCTTTCCTACTACCATGTTTTGTCCATGATATTTCCAAACTCTGTTTTTCCAGGCATCACCAAAATATTGAGATATAATACTAGTGTTTTGGGGAATAATCTCTCCTCATTTTAAACATCTTATTTTTACTTTTAACTGTCCTAAATCATGTTTACAGACTACTGTTTTATCAACTTTTACATATCTTTTATTTTTCTATATTTTAAATGGTTTGAGGTGAAACCATATATCAGTATATATTCTGCAATTATTGGCATCATTCAGGGTATATGAGAATATTTCTATTGTTAATTCCTCTTTTTTTCTGAAGAGCCTAATAGGTTTATATTAGTGGGAAAATTACAGTTTTGGTGGTATAAATCATAGATCCCATCACTGAATTAGACTATAGAGAAATAATATTTTCTATTTCAATATATTAAAAATTTGAAATCTTTACTATTACATACAAATATCATAAAGTGTTGTAAGGAGGCTAATTGTTCATTTCCCAAATACTCAGACTACTGAAATCATCACATAGAAACTATATTATTTAAATCATTGATTGGCCCATTAGCTCTATCTTCATATTTGCTAACTTTCACATCTTAATTTAAACCAGCTCCATTAATCTGTACATCACAAGACTGTGGCCTACCAGCAAAGTTTCAGCATGTCTGTCTCTGGTGGTAGCTCCATGGCTTCTCCTTGACTCCACCTTCTTCCTCCCAGCATTCAGTTTAGTTTTTCCTTACCTAGCTAAGTTCTGCCTTGCTATAGACTAAAGCCAGATTTCTTTATTCTTTGATGGAAATCACAGCATACAGAGGGGAGTACCACATCAAAAAATCCCTATGATTTGGCCAATTCTTCAAATAAAGTAACATTAAGTCTACATTTACAGAAGTCGTATAACATCTTAAACACAAGATAGGTCATGTTTTTAGAGACTAGTGGCAGTGCATCCTATCACCATCATAGCCACTAATATTGTGTAATAATTATTGTATCTGCTCTAAGACCTCAGCTGCCTTTGCTTATGTCTCAGTTGTGAAAGTTTCATAGGCAGCACACTAGGGAATCTGTGAGTTTGAACCCAGGGACTCCGAAGAAAAGGTCAAGGTTTTCATATAGTTCTTATCCTGCTTTCCTGAAGAGAAACAGTGACTGAAGAGATGCTTCCTTAGCAGCATCATATGAATTAACAGGATCCTACTTATCCTCCAGAATTGATGCTAAAGATGTGTCCCACCTTCCCAGTGGTCCCTCATAAGCCCTGCTCCTGCTGCTTTGAGTCGGCCTGTGTGATGGATGCTAAGAGCTCTGTGCTCTCAACTGTTGCTTTGCTGGTCTCCCATTGAGTGCTTCTTACCCATGTGCAGGACTTCAGCATCTTCTCTTACTACAGTCTGGATCCACATTCCTGGGCCACTAAGAGGTGAGGATAGGACAGCGCCCATGTGCCAGTTTGAAAAAGACAAATTGAGGTTGCTTAGAGACTCAAATGCAAGTGATGAAAATAGACAAGAAGTTTCCATTATTAAAATATAGCTTGCTTAAAAAATATCTATAGTCTATTCTAAGAGAAAAAATTAGGTATAACTTGATAATTTAAAAGTAATGAGAATTCATTAATGAAATATGTGTGTTGGGCCTCATGAGGCCTGGGCATAAGGCCCAGTGTAACTTCCTGAGCCTAACTTGGGTTTGCCTGAGGCCTAGTGAAACTTCCTGAGTCTAGCTCTAGTTTGGAGACCTGTCTCTGGCTATAACTTCCACATAGGAAGTGACTCAGCACAACCTGACCTAGGCCTGTCTCTGCCCAGCCACCACTAACGTGGCAGGATATTATTGGCCCTTGTTCCTTGCTCTGCCTCTGCTGATGCCAGGCTTCCCACCTTCTATCTTAGCCTATGTAAATTCCTGTCTAAAACAATTAAAGAGATCCTGCTTTGACAGACTCCCTACTCAGTGTGTGTGTTTATCCCTGGTGGCCAGGGAGGGAGGCCTGAGTCATGGACACTTTACCATCCTGCTCAGCCCCAGGGAACCCCGCCCTTTCTGCTAGAGAACCTGGCAGATTGGTGACCCATGTGAGGAATGGAAGAATCACTGATGGGCCAATCACTATGCGGTTGAGTGTACCCCCATTAAATATGGAGCAGCCCTCTTTTTAAATAAAATCCTGCCCTCAGCCAAGCCTGTGAGAAGGCCAGCATGTTCCCACCTGAATCTTTGCCTGTTGGCCTTTGGGAGGCTAGATCTAAGGGACCAGGTGGAACACAAATTCATGATGACTTTACCTTTTACAAGGTGGCCACATTTGGCCTGGCAGTGGGCATCATCCTCCGACTGTAGCTCTGGGCCACCCTTTTTGGACTCCCGCTCTCTGGGGGCCTGATCCCAGACTCCAAACGGGGTGGGGACGCCCCCTCTCCCTCCTGACACCCTCTACTCAGCTGCTCAAGCTTGGGGGTGTTCTGAACCTGAGTACTAGACTGGAGGTGGAGTCGCAGGTTCATCCTCCCCACATCCTGGCACCAGCAGCCGAAGGCTCAAGGTGGCGCCTCCTTTTAAGACCATGAAAGTGAGGCTAGCTTGGCAGACGTGCTGTTGCTGCTCAGGGCTTCCTATCTTGAATCCAGGTGTAGCTAGGATTCACCACCAGTGGAGTCAAAGCCTGCAGGAGCAAGGGTGCTGGTAGCTGGCTGTCATGACCCGAAAGTGAGGGCAAGCCCAGGGTCAAGGGGTCAAAGACCAGCACTGTCACCCCACAAGAGTGCCTGCATCCGCTACGCATAATCTTGGAGATGTGTACATGGTCCTCACACAGACACTCTGTGTCTGTGGAAAACTGTGAGTTCCTGTTGCATATTCAATAAAATGCGATCTAAAAAAAAAAACCAAATTAAGAAGGATGCAATGGCAGTGGATTGACTTATTGAGAGTTTAATAATGTAAGTAATCTAGAAATAATGGATTCTTTAAAAGTAATTAAGAGACTACAGAGAAACACTTGGAGCCTTATTATAAGGAAAGGAAAAACAACATCAGCTGTGATGAGGAGTGAATCTTTCCTTTCTCTTCAAATCCTATGTGAATAAATAAGCCAACTAAACATGATGACCAAATGTGGCATCTGCCCAGTGGGCTTACTGAAGATTGTTATACCCGATTGTAATAATCGAAGTGGACAGAATGCAGGGGCTTAAGAGAGATTAGCATCTTCAGGGCTCAGCCAAGCTTTGTTCCTTGGGAGAAGGAAGCCACTCAATCATTATAATTCAAACTAGTCTGGAAGTTTGTAGTGTCAGGACCTCTGACAAAATAGCTTACACAGATTCAGAAAATAATGTTGCCTGAGTAGGGTTCTTCATTAGAAGAAACCTGTTCACTGTCCTCTAGATAAATAAATGAATGAATGAATGAATGAATGAATGAATGAATAAATAATATAAATAAAAATATAAAAAATTAAAAAGCTAAGCTATCTGATTTTGTCCTTGGCAAAACATCAAACACACACACTCAATTTCTTTAGCAGTCGTCTGAGACCATTATTCCTGTGACAGATAGTAACAAGCTTTAATTAATACCAGAGATAGTTAAGGTATTTAATAAAATGTCTTACATTTTCAGAAATTAATTATCCCTTGTTCATGGAGATTGGCTTAATGTTTTATCATAAAGATTTTATTTACAAGAGACTTCATAAAAATACCCCATATTAATTAAGAGGGTGAGCTTTAGAACAAGGAAGCAATATTTCTAAGGTCTTTGGAATATGTCCAGACCCTGGTGAAGCACCAAGAAAGGTCTGTTTTATACTGTTGCTCATTAATAAGTAAGATGGACAAGAAAACATTTTAGTAGCATTTTCTTCCAATTATCTTTCTTTCTGTATTTAATTAAATATATTAATTTATTATTTTTGTGAGCAAGCAAGTTTCACTATATATATATATGGAACTTATGCTGTTGCCCGGACTGGGCTGAAATCCTTGGAAATTCTGTTTTAATTCTCCAAGCGCTGGTATTGCAGGTGCGGATCACCATGCTGGGTTTCAATTACCGCCTAAGGAGTCCCCTTACCCATCAACTTTCCTTCATTTTTTTTTTTTTTGAAAACTGTTTAGTATTTATTTGATCAAATCTTTTATATTCCAAAAAGTCCTTTAGAAGTCATTGTAATAAGAACATCAAGCATTCACAAAATTGGAGAGAATATCCTATTCTAATTCAGCAATTATTAGCACTTTGCTGTATTCCCTTTCCCCCTTTTCCCTTTCTTATTTCTCTCTGCCCTCCGTTTCTTTCTGTTATGGTTTGAATACTAAATGTTTCCTACAGGCTTGTGTGCTTGACCCTTTGGTCCCCAGCTGGTGTTACTGTTGGCAAAAGCATGAAACCTTTTGGGCATGTGGTTCAGATGACAAAATGCAGGGTCACAAGGACAGTATTTATGATTATAGGCTGGCTCAGAGTCTAGCCTGAGTTATTGCTTCCTAATCTGCCAAGACTTAAGCAAGCAAACCCACACTCCCGATCTTGTGGACATAGCTCCTGACTTCCTCACCACGATAGACTGCACCTTCTCAGAACTGTGAGACAAAAGAAGTGCTTTCTCCCTTGAATTGCTTCTTTCACAGACACCCCACATTCCTGGCATGTACTGGTTAAAAAGTTCCTTTTTAACACTAATCTATTCAGACATGGTTAGATATTTCCAGAACAAATCTAAGTTAAAATAAAAACAAAACAAATAAACAAAAATAAAAACAGGGAGGGGGAGAATGGTTATTGCCACCATGTGACAATATTTAATTATGGGAGAAGTTTCAAGTCCTTTTGAAATAGTTTGTTATGATTAGTGAGGCACTAGCTCCTTCGTTCCTCTGGTCCCACGGAGACATTGCATAGCACAGTCAGTCTGAGAGGCAGGGGCCCAGTGAGGAACTTATCTTTCTAGACCTGAGGCTTGTTAGACTTCCCTTGGTCTCTGCTCAAATTCCTGCTACAGCTTGATAAGGAAGACACAGCCTTGTTTTGTTCTTTGAGGTTTCTTGATTTTATTCTTGCTGATGTCTAAGCTTCCATGGTCTGCTTCAGAACCCCATAACTCCTGTCCATCCTTTGCAGCTTGTTTTGCCAGAAGAGTTTCCTGCCAGTCAGGGATATCTATTCTATCTATCTATCTATCTATCTATCTATCTATCTATCTATCTATCTATCTATCTATCTATCTATCTATAAGATAGATAGAATGTCTGTTATTTGTTTGGTCAAAGCAAACACTTCTGCCTTGGCTTGTTCAAGTCTTAATGTTTCCTATTTTTTCCTCTAAGATCTTCAACATTCTCCAAGGTCACCTAAAATAAAAACAGTGATCCTGTTTCATAATTGCAGCAAAGTCTACCTTATTATTCAGTTGTGGATTTTAGGACCTGATTTTGAAGACTAGTAAACTTGCAAAGAGAATGTGGCTAGCTGATTCTGCATGCACTGCACAGCCAGTCTGCCTCAGCTCAGCCTCAACTCAGCCTACACGAACTCTGATGACGTCTTATGCCTGCCCTAACCAGGGGTTTATCGTTGTGAGTCCAATCCATACAAATTTAAACTAATAGTACAAATCTCAAGTAAATATTCAAATATATAGAATAATACTTTGCCTCAACAGTCCCCAAACATGAAAAAAAAAAAAAACAGTTTATTCTCGGGACTCCATTGTGTGTTAAGATTTTCAAGCAGATCGTATTCAAATAGCAGGAATGAAAGCTGGCAGTTGTTGCCATGCTGTGAAGTCTCATTAGCTGAGTCAGCTAATGACATGGTTGTGCACTCAAGATGGCATGCCCTACACAGCTTACCGAAGAAAATGTGGATTAAGATAGCAGCCTACCTCCTGGAAACCCTACTTAAAAAAGCTTTTACACAGATACCTACTTAGTGTGTCAAGTGTTTTATGCAACTGGTTTTCAATAATTGATAAAAAGCATTTACAAAGATTCCTCAAGTGTATTTACTATATTATCTTGTTTTTTCCTCTGCTCCCAAACCTTTTAAAACAATGAGATAAGCAGATGTTCATCTTTTCTCTATACTGTTCTATCTGTCTGAGAGGATTGCTGAGACTCAATCAGTGTGCCAAAAGGGAAGAAGACAAGAAAGTGAGAAATGAGCTATTGGCCTTCCAAGATAGAACATGCCCATGTTCAATGAGAACATGAGGACATATTGTCTCTTTGTGGAGGTAGAATCTCCACAAACGTCCCTTACCTGGATAAATTTACATTCATAATGTCAAAAACCTTTTTGTAGGTGTGACCTAGGGACAGTGTGTTTGCTGCATGGCTTAATAGTGTTCCCCAATTTTGCTCTTTCCATATGACACATGTAGTTGATGGCATAGCAATTGACTGAGATTTCATTGAGAAAATCTGGTTAGATATAATAAGTGAGGGCAAATTAGTCACTATGATAGTAAATTAGCTTTTCAGATGAATCAGGAACCACATATCTTCAGTCAGCTTTGTGGTTAATCATTTGTTGTTCTTGTTAAAATCAGGCTATACTTGTGTTTTCATTAATTTAATAGTAGTAGATATCAAGGTCAGGGTAAATCTCAACCACTGAACTCTATAGTTGCATTTTATATGTTTATTAATATAGAATGCATGCATGTAGATAGGAGTTTTTCTCTGCCTGGTTATGTACAAGTTAAAAGACAACCCAAGGGTGTTGTTTTTCAGATGCCAGGAAGACTAGGTTGACTGCTCAGCGAGATCCAGAGATCAGTGTCTCACAGCCTCACCTCCTGCCACCACTAAGCTCCCATGTACCCTACCCAAAGATTACAAGCAAAAGCTACTTAACTCAGATCTTCATGCTCAGAAAGAGGATATTTACTGATTGAGCCATTTCCTCCCAGTCTTGTGCACTTTTCATATTAAACAAAGGCCTTCTAAGTTCTAAATTGTTGATAGTGGTAAACATATAGGCCATGGCAAAACTGGCAGCAAAAAAAGTTGAATACATGTAATATACCTTATACTTCTTTTTAAACAAGTTTTTTTCATTCTTGCCAACTTCACTCTTTATTTTTACTGTGTACATAAAATACATGTATTTTTTTGTTAACTCCCCATCAAAGCCCTTACCTATTGGGAGGAGTGGATGGGAGGTAGGGAGGAAGCAAGAGGTAGTGGAGGAGAGGTGGAAGGGAAAACTGTGGTTCCTGTGTAGAATGAAATAAAAAAATAAATTGGAGAAAGAAAAAAATAAAATACATAGATATTTGTCTTAGCAAAATTTGCTTTTAGTTTATAGGTATGTTGGCTACCCTATGTAAGAAGTAGAAAATATGGTTATATACATCTTTTTTCAATTAAATTTGACTATTTTATACACCACACACACACACACACACACACACACACACACACACCCCTCCTAATTACTCTTTCTCTAACAGTCTCTTATTTCCCTCTCATCCCATTTAAGACCTTACTCCTGCCATGGCCATGAGCCCCTCTCTCATGGAGGCATTTAGGTTTTGTTTTAAGACCCATTTGATTTAATCAGGCCTGTTTATGTGAACATTTAGCTGGAACTGTCCATTAGTATATAGTGGAATCATTAGTGGATATAAAATTGAAGGAAGCAATTTACCCTTTCCCAAACCTAATTAGTACATAGTTCCACAGTGAAAGGTAGGGTCATTTGAGCTAGCCTTACTCTTGACAGGCTCATTTCTGTGCATAATCAGAGCAGGCACCTGCAGCTGCTATGAGAAATTTCTTTGTCTTGCCAGGGAAATAGCATGTCACTGCCCTTTGCTTTTTCCTCTGGCTCTTTCTGTCACCACTTCTTCAATGCCCACTGATCTTTAAAGCAGATGGTATAAATATATTATTGTAGGTCAATCACCAATACATGGTGCCATTAAAGCCATGGGTCTCTACATTCACCACTTGTCACTGGACAAAGAGGCTTCTCTGATTAAGGCTGAAAGTAGCATTTGTTTAAGAGCATAAATATAAATATTTAGAGGCAACTTGATACTAGGTCAATTTGCTAAACAACACTATTCAGTATTCCCCAAGGAGCTATGATATCTCCTGCCAAGATTTTATTTTGTCATGTTTATAATACTAGACATGCATTCTTTCATTTGGAGTAAGACTCTAATTCAACCAGAGAGCAATGGGTTACCTCCCAAACAGTAGTGCCACTATTGTGCTTGGAACATTGGATTTATAGATCATAGAATAAGAAAAAATAACATTGATGTCCTTTTACTTCCAGTATCTTGCATATCACCTTCTAAGACCATGAAAGCTAACCAACGGGGAGGAATCTTCCAGCTCAAATCCAGTTTGACTTTCCCCAGTATTGCATCCAAGGTGTTTAGTGTATTTAGGAATAGAGTATTACCTACCTGTGGCAGACAGCAAAGAAGAGTGGAAACAGCTGGTATTGTTTGAGTTTTTAATGGGGTCTCTGTGATCAACAACTCATAAGAAAATATCCAGCCCTTGGCATTTGGTGTTTGGATTAATAGCCCATGGCTTCTGAGAGAAATTTTCCTCAGTCATGTATATATCAAAGAAATCAATGCTATTTTCATCTGAAACAGAGTTCTCATATTAGTTCTCATTGTATTTCATATTAGAAACATTTAACAAACTAGTATATGTGCTCATTAACCTTTACCCTATAATGTCAAATTTCTTTCTTTTAAATTTTTTCCTTTGTCCGATGACTGTTGTTTTCTCATCTTTATGATGTGCCCTATTGAGCAAATATGCTGCTTCCTTTATTCATGGGGCTGACTAACATTGCCTGGCATTATAATAAAATAGTGGTTATACCAAAACCTATCTTAGTATAAAAACAGTGGGGTCAAATCTTGAACTGCCACTTTTAGTGTTATAAATATAGATGACAGATAATTGGTTAACCCTTACCATTGAAAATATCACTATGTATTGTTGTATGTATTGTTGTATGTATGTATGTATGTATGTATGTATGTATATGCACTCTATATGCATTCTTTCAGAAACCACAACTGTTAATTACCCTCCATAAACTTTGAAGTCAGAATATCTTTTATTTTACAATATTCACACTGACAGGCTGGTAGCAAGAATATTCTTATACTAAATGTCACTGTGTAGGTTACAAATGATTGCTTACAGTGGACAGTTATTTTCAAGATCAGTTGGAAATCCTTGTCAGTTCTGGTCTTAACTTCTTGCTTCTGTGCATAATCCATGTTTTCTATGTTGTTACTTTGCTACCAAAAATTGTCATATTCAGAATCTTCTGTGGCACACTTCAGTGAAGATTTTGGTGCAAGCTAAGAGGAAGTTAGATGTAAGCTATACATGGGAGCCAGGTAGGATGCAAGCTATACATGGGGAGAGAGAGTACTTGCTATGCATTGGGGCCAAGAAACTGCAAGATATGCATGAGGGCCAGGTAGAATGGAAGCTATGTATAGGAATTCTAGGAAGGATAAAAGAAATATACTAAAAAAAACTAGGAATATGCAAGATATGCATGGGGATCAGGTAGGTTGCAAGCCACACATTGGAGGTCAGGCATGTTGGAAGCACTCATTAAGGGCTAGGAGGATTCAAGCTATGCCGTAAGGGCCAGATAGTATACGACCTAGGCATGGGGGTCCAGGTGGGAGGAAAGCTGTGCATTTAAGGCAACGTAAAATGTGGGATGAGTATTAAGGGTAAGATAGGATGCAAGATATACATTAAGGGCCAGGAAGCAAGTGTGTTATTCATTACAAGTCCAGATAGGATACAAGCTATGCATGAGGATCCAAGTAGTACTGCAGCATAGATCTCTCTGAATAAGAGGAGGCACAATATATAAAATAGCCTTGTCACAAGATTTTAACAATGGCTACAGTAACAATGGCTGCTATTAAAGTGTCTTTTGATGCTGGGCGGTGGTGGCGCACGCCTTTAATCCCAGCACTTGGGAGGCAGAGGCAGGCGGATCTCTGTGAGTTCGAGACCAGCCTGGTCTACAAGAGCTAGCTCCAGGACAGGCTCTAAAGCTGCAGAGAAACCCTGTCTCGAAAAACCAAAAATAAATAAATAAATAAATAAATAAATAAATAAATAAATAAATAAAATGTCTTTTGATGACCGCTTCATCTGTACCAATACCTTACTCTATCTTTACCCTTTGGCTGTTGTTTAACACATTCAGGAGATCCATCAGAGTATTTTATAAAGACATTCTTGCTTTTTATTTAAACAAATACTTTGTTTTGTTCTTGGGGGGTATATATTTATACCACAAAAGATATAATACTCCCTTGAAGCATATTCACAGATAAACTATAAAAACATGTCTGTGACTTTACTTTTATTATAGAAATTATGGTTCCTTAATTATTTCTGAAACCCTTGCCTACAAACATTTTTTGAATGTCTTAAAAAATTAATAAAATCTGTGATAATGATAATTACTCATGAATTTATGAAATATGGTATTACCTTTGAATTTTACTCAATTTTTAGTACAAGAAAAAATTATACTCAGAAACATATAAACTATATTTTAAAAATATAACCTATTTTTATTCATTTACAATTTGGTTGATATTATATTTAAAATTAACAAGGATAGGTTTTAATTCATGTAGTACATGACAAGCAACATCCAGTTGTTTCCTGGCTGAACTTCAAAGTGAAAACAGTTACCCCCCCCCATAGACAGGGACAGTCACATCCAATGATACCCTCCCTCTTCTCTTACTCATGCAGGATCACTTCTTTTATGAGACTCAGCAGTCCCCAAGATTGGCCTGCCATTTGTCTCATCCAGTTTATAACATAAATCTCATAGATTACATTATAAATGCACAGATATGGTGGTTCATCATATTTCCTTTATATTAACTGTCTCTAAAAAGCATTTGCATATCAATTGGAGGAGTCGATAGCATTAGTTGCTTTTTCAAGTTGTATACAAATAAAAAGATCTCTCTGCTTTCTTCTATTACTAAAACTAGTTGATGCTGAGAAGTAGTATGGGAAACATGTCCAGGGTCACAAAATATTGATAACCTAGTGTGTCTAGAATTGTAATGTGCATCTTATGACCAAATTCTGGTGCTGAACAACAAAACCTTAGATTTTCATATCACAGTATTTTGTACTGTGGAAGTATTATCTTGCCACACATTTTGAAGTGAGGTGTTTTAGGAATGGTTTATATTTTACCTAACTTACAAACTGGACACTCTGGATTTATAAATGGAGATTGGTGATGCCTGTAAAGCAGGAAAGGATGATCTATAAGATATTCTCTCCAACTGCCCAAAGCATGATCTTCAGAGTCTGATGTTGTTTCACTGTCCACCATTGTCTCTTTCCTCCCATATTGGTTTTCTCATGTCTATAATAAAAGCAGTGGGGGTTAACATTTACACAACAATACTGTCCACGTAACCTGAACATCCTTTGACCTCTTCAAGTGAGCCCCTTTAGATGCTGGTTGCATTTCTACTCATTGAATTTTACTGAACTCTATAATTTAATAATTGCTTTGCTGGAACAAAGGGGAAGGAACAAAAGATTTTTGATGGAGAATACAAATAAGCTGCATCATGATGGGCTGAATGTTAGGGTGTCTGCATTTATGGAGAGATAAACTGAAAAATTGTTTCAGTCATGTCTTTGGTTTTATAACTACAATTATGAATAATTTCAGACTTTGTGTTTTAGAAGAGAACTTATTTCCTTGCCAGGATTTAAAAATGAATTATTGGGGCTGGAGATATAGCTCAGTAGTTAAAACACATGTTCTTTTTCCAGAGGCCCCAGTCCTAGCACCCATAGAAGGATCACAGCTGTCTGTATATCTCCAGTTCCAGGGAATATGATGCTTTCTTCTTGCATCTATGAGTACCAGGCATGCGCACAGTGAACAGAAATGCATGCAGGGTAAACACCCATACACATAAAATAAAATAAAAATAATTTTAAGTAAATTATAAACCATATATACTTAACCATATAAAATTTAGGGGAAATAAGTAACAACTTGTCTCTATATATTTATTTTACTGTTTTGGAGCTTTTCAACTCCAAAACATTTGCATTCATATGCTACATAGGTTCTGTCCAAAAATACTGTCCTGATAAACATTACACCATAGCCAAGTTCTCATTATTTGAAAATTAACATATGTTTTTTTTCATATCTGTGTTCTTTTTTTCTCATTTTTTAATTAAAGATTTCCATCTCCTCCCCTCCTCCTCCCCTTTCCCTCCCCTCCCTTCCACCCATACCCCCACTCCACCCCTCTCCAAGACAAAGAGCCATCAGGGTTCCCTTCACTATGTTAAGTCCAAGGTCCTCCCAGCTCCCCCAAGTCCAGAACATATGTTTTTATAATAATTTTGAATACATCACCATTATTTTGTTCATCATCATCCATTGATTATAAGCCATTGTGTTATTATCACATTGCTCTTATGGAGAGAATTTATGAACTTTAGCTTTGGCAACTTCCTAGTCACCTTGGTAAAAACCTGGTACTCTTCAGATTGGTAACCCATGTTTACAGTTTTTCCATAGGTGTGGTACCATTAGAATTCCCTTGGTAGTACTAAAGTGTGAAACTCTGACAATACTCCATTGAACACCCCATTGATGTGTTAGAAATAATGTTTTTCAAACTATGTTTCAGTTCTTAAAAATGATATTTCATTGTGCTTTGCACTTCTCTCTTTGACTGTAGGGTGAGGAGGGATACCCACAAGAAGGAATTCTGGAAGACATGCCTGTGGATCCTAGCAGTGAGGCTTATGAAATGCCTTCAGAGGTAAATGATATATATATATATATATATATATATATATATATATATATATATATATATACAGAAAACTAATAAAAATAGTTGAGGTATTTAATTTAGGTCATACCAATAAGTATCACTGATGGAGGAAAGTCATCTGTCTATGTGTTACTTTCATTGGTTAATAAAGAAAACTGCTTGGCCTGATAGGTCAGAACATAGGTGGGTAGAGTAGACAGAAGAGAATGCTGGGAAGAAGGGAAGTGAGATAGATGCCATAGGTCTCCTCTCCGAGGCAGTCACCATGATTCTTTGACTCGAGATGGATGTAGGCTAGAATCTTTCCCGGTAAGCCACCACCTCGTGGTGCTACACAGATTATTAGAAATGGTTTAAGCAAGATGTGAGAATTAACCAATAAGAGACTGAAACTAATGGGCCAGGCAGTGTTTAAATGAATACAGTTTCCGTGTAATTATTTTGGGACATAAGCTAGCCAGGTGGCCTGGAGCCGGGAGGCAGGAAGCGGCCCACTGCTCCTTCTACATATCACCAAAACCCTGTGACTATCAGATCTCCCCCATATTAGGATCTGGGTAGTTCAATCAAGAAAAGATTTGAGAGGAACTGATTTTGATCTGTGTGGGAGAGCATGAGAGATAAGATAGATCAGAATGAGAAGAGAATATTCTAGCACAAGAGATTACCAGAAACAAAGGCACATGAAAGTGTCTGAGGAACAGTGAGTGTACAGTTAATCATACTTAGAAAACAGAAAAATGACAGATTAAAATGGAATACATAATTAGGGTTATGAAAAAACTATAGAGCACCAAGATAACTTTGTCAGTTAAGTTTATACTTGTTTAAAACAAGACAAGACAAAACAAAACAAACATAACAAAAAACCAAAAACAGGCGTTTAAAGATGTTTAGTTTAACAGCAGAATCTTGATGTAATTGGAATTATTCTTGAGGAAGGGTACCTAATCTAGCTAGTTATGCCTACTGTTGTTGTGAGTGTTTATCCACATTTGGCCAGGAGGCTTAGGTTTTAGAATAAGGTAAAGGAATCATTAAAGCTGGCCATGAAGTGGCATTTCCTAATGTGAGAGAGAAATGTGCCTTGTCTCTAAGCATTGTCACTTCTGAGAACAAGAGTCTCTGAGCTCAGGAAGAAGTTCCATGCAGTTGATATTGGTGCGCATTGCTTGTAGTTCTCAAATAACACACCTGGAATTAGGCCTAATAAGCTAACTCTGACAACTCCCATAACTTATAGATGACAGGTATGAACAAACCAATAAATATGTATGACAGAGACGTTCCAAACACTGTTCTGATGATTTTATCTGAATGGGAGGTGGGCTCTTCTCTCGTGTGAAGTAGACTCTTGATAGCTGTCACTTTCACAGACAGGTCATTCTCTCTTTCTCTCTGATAATAGGAAGGATACCAAGACTATGAGCCTGAAGCCTAAGAGGGCCTTGAGTCCCAGTGTCCTGAGATCTCCGGCCACTGTTCCATGGCGTACAAGTGCTCAGTTCCAATGTGCCCATTCATGACGTTTTCTCAAAGCTGTACAGTGTGTTTCAAAGTCTTCCATCAGCAGTGATTGACGTCCTGTACCTGCCCCTCAGCATCCCGGTGCTTCCCTCTCACTACAGTGAATACATGGTAGCAGGGTCCTGTGTGCTGTGGATCTCGTGGCTTCAAACCTAAAATGTTAGAAGAAAATTAAAACACCTAAGTGACTACCACTTATTTCTAAACCTTCACTATTTTTGTTGCTGTTCTTGATAAGTTGTGACTTGCTATCTTATAAGAGTTCTAGGTGTCCTTAATGATTCTTTCTGTCTAAGAATGATGTATTGTGAAATTTGTTAATAATATATTTTAAAATATGTGAGCATGAAACTATGCACCTATAAATATTAATTTTGAATTTTACAGTTTTGTGATGTGTTTTATTAACTTGTGTTTGTACATAAATGGTGAAAACTAAAATAAAATATCATCTCATTGCAAAATTACTCTTTTCCATGTCACTTTAGTAATGAAATCGTGCTTATCGAGGACATAAAACTGGAAATGACAACTGAGACAAAGAACCTGAATTTAAAGTCTTAAACGTGATCTTTAGAAATTGAGAGGAGGAGGAAACATTCATCTGCGGGAGGAGTTCCTCAATGCAACTGCCCAGAGCCAGGTCTGATCATTGGTGCTGCTCTGAGTGCTAGCTGCCCTGGGAAACAGTTCAGTGACACTAAAACGTGTGAGTGATAGTGGCAACCTCCCTTTTACATATTCATAAGACACATTAGCATATCATGCACCCCCCCAAGAAGCCACTGAACATGAAATTTCTTACATATCCATACCTAAAATGCCTCAGTTAGCAGATTGGCATATATGATACCTCAGCAGTTATGGGAAGACAAAGGCAAAATGGAACAAAAAGAAATGTTGTTTTGTGAATACAGAGGCTTGAGAATATTTTTTTTTAGAAAAGGCTTTCCATAAAGAGGATTAATTAATTCCTCATGAGTGTAGAAAAAAAAACTTGACCATTATTGAAAACTTATTTAATCCATCTTTCTAGTTATTGAGGAGAAAAAAAACAGAGCCATGGTGAAAGCCATTTGTAGATGGTATAATTTCACTAAAGATTATTGTGGTTTATGTATGATGATGAGTACTTGGATGCATGTTGGGGACTGACAGGAAAGGATGAGGAAGTAGAGACCATAAAGACAGCACCACAGTTGAGAACATAAACTACAATGTGTTCAGCATCACATGTGCTTTGACAAGGGAGAGAAGTGACGATTCTCTTATCCTTAAGCTTCCTTGAAGCTGGAAAATAATTTATTATTAGGATCCTCTATATGTTCTTTAAAATATCTTTTTAATATACCAAAAGCACCATCTTAAAAAGAAAAGTAAATGGTAATAAATAATAGAACAAAATCAAATTGACAGCAGTGACAAAGAGCAGTGTGGGGTGAAGGAAGAATATGTTTGACCTCTAGGGCTTCTATTGATAGAAATTATATTATAAAGCTCTCCTTCCTTAAGCAGATTCTTCCTATTAATGTGTGAGCAGTTAATTATGTTTTTTAAAAAAAGTTAATAGCTTATTTTTCACTTAGGACATAATGAAATTCCTCAGTCCTCACAAGCCTTGATAGACTCCTGTACCTGGCTCTTGTCTAAAACTTTATTATTGAGGGTATAAATCCCAAGTTCAATTTGTTTGATCTGTAAGTCCATCAAGGTCTATAAGGAAAACCTTCCATAGTAGGTTTGGGCACACAATTGATAACACACCATGCTCAAAGTGTATGCTTTGGAATTCAACTGTCTTTTCAAAAATCGCTCCTCCATTGTAAGATGTAGGTATGTTTCCTTACTTTGTAGCTACTAGTGATATAATGAAAAATATATGTACATACACAAACACATGCACTTGCTAGGAAATAGTGGCATACACCTAGTACACTTATATTCTCTTCAGAGCCAGGAGGATCAAACATTTGAGACACTGTCTCAAGAAACATATACAGATACTTGCTGCTTCAAATTCTTGGCATAGTACTTAAAAATATATGGTTCTGTGAACCATATGGCTGCTAAGGTTATTAGTGTGTTTTGTCTTCTAATAGATTATCTATGTCCCTGGTTTAGACACAGCTCTTGATGTTGGGAATTTTCTGACTCTGGTTTTGATGAAGTACACTTTGGCATATATATAAGAGAGAAAGTAATAAATTTTCCCTCATTCACAACAAAAATGTCAGATGATATCTCTGTAACAAAGATGGGCAAAATGAAGAGCAAACATATCTAAGGAAAGTTTGACATGACATATGAGTACTCATGAATCAAGGGTCAAAAAACAGGCAACTATTTTTCATGGTTGAGTTCAATGTAAACAATACAGTTGTATGGAGCCATGGTTAAATAAAAATGTGATATAATACAGTGGCAATATAACTGGGGTGGGATCTTGTTTGTATTCTTCTTGCTTCTGTTGGCATGCCTTCCTTTGGAAGCGGGTGCCTATTGGATGTCTTCAAACAGGGAAAGGTCAAAGAGAAAAAGAGGAGAGGAGAGGAGAGAGAGAGAGAGAGAGAGAGAGAGAGAGAGAGAGAGAGAGACTTTGTGATTCTGAATTTTTCTGTTTCCTTCAGCTTAAATTACAAAGCATGCGTGTCATATTTCAAGACATGTGTTCTGAGTCCTGGCCTTGTTCATAAGAAAGGCCAAACAATGTTAGAAATTTGAAACTTCAGACCCAATTCCAATACTGCAGGAAGGGAAAAGAGCTAGATATCAAGACTCATCTGCAACATTTTTTTTTGTAAAAGTCCCTAAAAGGCATGGCTCAGAGAACTCCTGGGCAAGTGACCACTCAGAGGTGACCTAAAGGTTTAGAACACCAACCCTACACCTGGCCCTTTGCATTTCCTCTATCAGGTTGCTCCTGGGTGGTTTCTTTTTCTATAAGTTGATGATATACTGGATAAATTGTGAACTACTCGTGAAAATTATCAGAACTAAGCAGAGAATCTAGAAAACCTCCAATTACAAGAAGTTGGGTAACTTGAAGACCCAACAGTAGCTACTGACATCTGAAGTTGGAGACAGTTTTGTGGTAATCAACCCTTAATGCAAAGAAAAGCCCATCCCAAGGAATAAAATATGTCTTCTAACTATAAACTTAACACACCAGCCTTGGCCTTAAGCTGGGGAAGCTGTATTCCAGTGTAGCAAGAGCTTAACCACTTTGTTCTTTCTGCCTTGGGCAGCACAACAGAGCTGGGCTCGCATGACCATGCTAGCCCTGTCCTTGGATTTGAATATACCTTAAGAAAACATTTTTTCCCATTATAGATGGGAAAGCTCTGGTTCTAATATATAATTTTAGGTCTCTTAATTCTCAAAACAACCCTAAGAGATCCAATTTTCTGTCTCATTTATTATGTGAGTAAACATAAGCACCTACACGAGAAGGAGCTTGCTCAAGGTCATCTCCTCAGTAAGTGGAAGGGCCTGGCTTCCCGGCTTTTACAATGTCTCTCAGAGTCAGAATGTGCAACTTTATAAGAGAAATTGCTAGAAGCCTAAGCAGTGGTGTGGACTCTACTTTTCCAGGTATAATTATTAGGATGTTTATTTCTACTTTCCTTCAGGTGTCTGTGTGCTATGAGACTTCCATGTCTGGAGATATATTTCTGATCCTAAGAATACTACTCAGCCCATGATAGATATTTTATCATAATTAAATGATTCTAGTCATTTATTTTCAATAGAATGAAAACATAGATGTAATAGTAACACCAGTCTAAAATAAGGCAAGTTTTGTCACTTCCCCACTGGTACATGCTTTCTTCCAAATGGCCAAAGAAATATGTAAAGTAATTTATAAGTATGACTTTTAATTATGTTTATTTATCAGTAAAATACCTTAAAGTTAAAACATATTACATAGCAAGGGATTGAACTAAAAATCTCCATTGGTAAATGATATTGACACCTTAATATTTTGTGATAAGCTCCTATTCTCTAGTTGTATTTTTGATACAGTAAGGACATATTTTATGCTTTGTCTAAGCCTACATTTGAAGGACTCATAATATAACAAACAGATAAAGCATCAGAACTTTTTATAGGTGACATTGCTTCCAATGACCCCAGTGTACTCATCTAAGATTTCCTTTTTTTTTTTTTTTTTTTAACACTGATACCAAAGCCCTTCTTTATTAGCACCATGGAGGCTTAAATACACTGCAGTCAATGGCCAACAGGTGAAAATCCCATCCTCTGATCCTCTAAGCTAGGCACAGCTTCTAGTAACTTTAATTAGAAGGTTCTAGGAGGAAAGAGCAGCTGAAGGCAAGGACTCATTAGTCCCAACATCCAGCTGAAGACCAGGACTCATTAGTCCCAACACAAATTTGCCAACTTGACACCTACTTATCCTTCCTATCCCATCCCTTTCTGTGGGGACCACAAAATGACTCTCTTATCTTCCCTAAAATGGACTGGTAAAATCAACTTGATACAAATTACAGTCATCTGGGAAATGGGAGCCTCATTTGAGAAAATTCCTCCACCAGATTGGCCTGTGGGGCATTTTCTTGGTTGACGGTTGATGTGGGAGGGCCCACTATGGTCCCATGCCTGGTTTGTTGGTCCTGGTGAGATAAGGAAAAGGATGCCAGCAAGAAGCATTGCTCTGCACTCTCTGCTTCAGCTATTGCTTCCAGGTTCTTTCCTTGAGTTCCTGCACTGACATCCCTAGATGATGGACCTGTAGGGTGAAATAAACTATTTCCTCCACAAATTGCTTTTGGTCATGGTGCTTTATGAAAGCAGTAGAAACTCTAAAACATCTCCTTTGCTCATCTCCTACCGGGTACTTTCTGAAAATGAATATTATTAAGCTATCAAAAAATTATAAACTACTGGGAGATGAATATGTGTCTTATCCATAAACAATATGTTGATGGAACACATTTGTCTTTAGATTCAACTATACTCACCATGACACTTAGCTTCTCAACCAGGTAAGATTATAGATTGATAGAAAGAGGAGTAAATATATACATATAGGTAATAGTCTTTAGTGTGTTTTAGATTAGAGTTCTGGTCATCATGGTAAAAAGATGAATATCATGGTAAAAAGATAGCATGGTAAAATATGAAACACATACATAAAACTCATTGATCTGTCAACTAGAGAAAAATAACTTTAAAATTCAGAAAGGAATGTCCATTGGATTCCTAAGTCTAATCCATTTCTCATCTTCCCCATATTCTTCCTATTGGGTTAAATGTTTGACCCAAAAGAAGTTAATGTTTATGTGAAACTCCTACATTATCCAAGAAACAGCTGAGATGCCAATAGATGTGATTTCAGGGAAGGTACTGCTTGTTTTTCTTTATTCCTGGTTGTTGCAGCCTGCTAAGAGAAAGTGACAGATGAGGTACTTTCTGTGGCAGGTGCCTGTGAACCTCCCTGAGGGGTAATGTTAGAAGTCAGTGAGTAGGACAATTTGAACTTGGCATTTCACACTCTGGACACTCACACTTTTTCACAGCCTCAGGAACTAAGAATAACAGAACATTGTATTTCAATGCTATAACTCCTAGAAAAGCTAACTCTTAAAAATAATCTTTAAATACAGAGTCTGTCTATTGTACATGTCCTCATCTAGTTCTCTGTGTAAATGGTAGGGCCAGTCTTGAGAGGATGCCAAGTATTTGTAATTCAGCAGGACTGGCTCCTGCTGTTGAAGATGGAGTGTCATGTCAAATGATGAGAGACTGTCAAGTGTTGCTGGCAGATGTCCCAAGCCAGCAGCCTTGAGAGACCTTAGCAACTTACAAAATAAGTTCTCTGATGCCATTTCCCGAGCATGATGACCAAAATGGTAATTACAAAGTCATGCATTTCCTATAACCTTAAAGATCTTCACTAAGCTTAGCGAAGATACAAGAACTAATGCCTGTGTTAAAGATTGCTTATAATGGATTTTAGGTTAGTGATCGCAGCTTCTTCAACAGAAATGTACTGGGGGATACTTGATGTAATTCTGAGGAGTCTATCATATCAAAGCTGTGTCTCAGGAGAGCTTTCCCCATTCATATTATGATGGCTGTCTTGCCACTGTCTGTGGTGACAGAAATGCCATGCTTTGCTTGCTTCCTGCAGACCTAGTTACAAGCCATTAGAAATATCTTTGGGTCATCGTTTTCATGACAATTCCTGGGTGAATTAGAAACAAGTTCCCCCACCCCCAGAGTAATTCTTCTTGAAATAACAACAATTTCTACTTCTCTTTTTATAGATGATAAAGTCTATTGACAGTTTTTAATTGACTTGAATTCTTGAAGCAGTTCCTCAGCTGACAAATTTCTTCATCCCACTCCTACTCCCACCCATCTCAGCTTAACACAGACCATCTGTCATCCTGCATATTTAATTATGTAGTGTATTAAGAACAGATATGTTCATATCTGATATTTAACATGTATTATGTGTGTAATATTTTCAACTGCCGAATGCTAATTTTATATATGTACTCAATTTGTTGCCAAATAATACTCTGCCCACATTGTAACAAACAACTATCGCCAAAAAAACAGACACAAAAATTTACATTGGATTGTGAAATAATGCTGACTTTTTTAATATAAAAGATTCTAAATAATAGAACAATGTAACTAAAGAATGTAGTATATAATAATTAAGCAAATTTCTATTATTAACATATGTCTACTTTAAGACATGGCACAATCAAATGGTACCCTTCTGAATTATACTTTTTATTAGTCAAACACATCTTAATAACCAGGATTTTTTTCCTGAAGAAGAAATTCTAGCAGTCTTCAGGCTTACTCATAGCAAAGGATTTGAATCAACTCTACTTTCCTACCACTTTAGTCTAGGAATTCAAATGGACAGGTGTAGTGAGGAGGCTAATAGGCCTGCTTTTCGTCCCGATCGGCTCCTGGCTGCCTGACTAGCTTATGCCCTGAAATAACAACACACAAACTGCATTCATTTAAACACTGCCTGGACCATTAGTTCCAGCCTCTTACTCACATCTTGCTTAACCCATATCTAATAATCTGTGTAGCACCACGAAGTGGTGCCTTACTGGGAAGATTCTAGCGTACGTCCATCTTGGGCCAGAGCTTCATTGCATCTGTCTCAGAGAGCAGAGGCATGGCGATTTATTAACTTCCCTTCCCAGCATTCTGTTCTGTCTACTCTGCCCACCTAAGGGCTGGCCAATCAAATGGGCCAGGCAGTTTCTTTATTAACCAATGAAATCAACTCAAAAGAAGACCCTCCCACATCAGACAGGGATATTTCAGATAGTAAGTTGTGCTATATTTCCAACAGCAGTTATCCCAGTCCCAAGTGCCACCATATTGACAGAGCTAAAAGCACTATGCTTTTCTATAAGAAGAGGGCCCAGAGAGTGATCTGTATATGATGTCAAGGCATGGTAACTGCGCTACAGTATAGAGGTATTGATAGTTTGACTGTATGAATCATACTGGAAGGAAAAGCCTTGTAAAGTTGACTTGTCTTTAGAGAAAAGGAAATGTCAGGGAAGAGAAGAGATGTAGTAGGAGGCCACTTGTTTGTTCCCAGCTGTTCAGTCCCAAAATAATCACACAGAAACCATATTATTTGCAATACTGTTTGGCCAATAGCTTAAGCATATTTCTGGCTAACATATCTTAGATTAGCCCATCTCCATTAATCTTTGTATAGACACAAGTCTGTGACTTACCTTGTAAAGTTCTTGTCTCTGCCTCCAGCAGTGCTACATTATTTCCCACTGACTCCACCTTCTTTCTCCCAGCATTAAGTTTAGTTTCCCTGCCTAGTTCTACTCTGTGCTATAAACAGGTCAAGGTAGTTTCTTTATTCATTAACCAATAAATACAACACCTGTAAAAAGGACTTTCAATATCATTTCCCCTTTTCTGTTTAAATCAAAAGGAAGGTTTTAACTTTAACATAGTAAAACTACATATAACAAAATAGGTATCAAGCAAGAATTACAGTTACAATATTTATATCTTTTATAAATATTTTTGTCATAAGGAAAACTATAATTATAACTATTATTCGACTCCTTCAAAGATTACAGAAGGATATACTATTACTGAAGTAAACAGGAAGTACATTGTAAGCAACTTCCAAAACTCTACAATGGACAGAGACATCTCACTGCCAGAACAGTCACCCACAATTTTTCTGTATCATTGGAGCATCCATCTTCAGCCTATAGGCCCATAGTGTCCAGCAGACTTTTCCATGAAGCAGGAAATTTCAAAGACAGTTCTGCCTATATTGGATGTTTGTCAGTCACTTTCTTCTGTATCCTGCAGAATGTCTGGCAGACTCTTTCATGAATCAGGAACCCCAAAAGACCAACTCACCTTTAGGCAAGTTCAGCAATCATCTGTCCATGGATCCCACATGTTCAGCTCATACAGCATAATATCAAGCAGTCCAGGCAAGAGCAGTTTCTTGCCCAAATGGCTAACCAATGTTATAAGGAGCTGCTTGGATGCCCATTCTCCTCTCAAAGCAATTGGTGTTGCCAGGAATAGATGTGTCTCATTGTCATGAAAAGTCCTAAGTTCTTAAAACATTTTAAATGCCATATTCTGAAGGTCTTTGAAAGATTTGAAGAATATCTAACTGAAATATATCTCTATATATCTAGAAAACCTAACACAACTACAAGCTTGACTATTATAGATGACTATCTACTAACCTGTATTTCTTAATTATACATTACATTTTTAAGTGAACTGCACAATCACAATACCTTAATCAAGAGCAGAAATATATATCAATAGACCAAGATCCATACCAATGCAAATTATTCATGTATCTATATCATATTCCTCTTTAAATATAAACAAATATTTATAAACGATATTTGGGAATTTGGGAATAGTTCTCTCCAAACTGCTTCCCCCTTTTTGTTTGGTGAAGTAATTTTGGGGGATGTTCACATGGGGTTATTGGTGATTGTTTTCTGCTGGGAGAGAAAGAGACAATTTTCACTAATAGTGCAACTCTGAAATGTTAACCATACCCCAATGGAAGACCACACACCCAAGAGTAGTTGTATAGGATCCAAAGTTTGGGTGATGACAGTAAGGAAGGAGGATCCATGAAGAGTTGTAAGGGAGAATGTGATCAAAACTTATGAAGCTCTCAAAGAACTTACACACACACACACACACACACACACATACACACACACAAACACACACACATACTCACACACATGCACATGAACATACACAAATGATATGAAGGTTTTGGCAGGATTGTCAATCAGCTTTCCTTAACTCACAGCATCTTCTTATCAATTAAAATATCTAGAGGCAGGATAGGCATTTATCCAACTAAAAAGAAAGCCCTTAGCATGCTCGTGATATTTTGAGAAATGAACATTTTTTTTTGTTTTTAGAATAGAAATCATAATGTTTCTGTGAATTTTGTGCAGAAGCAAATAATCTTACATGTCAAAATTGAAGGCAAGGCAGAATCTCCAAAACTTTCATTTATCACATACATAGGAGTCACAAGGCTCACTACATACTTCAATCTATTTTGTTTCAGTGGTAAACTAATGTTATGTTATACAAATTTCTAGAAGGCAACTACTTGGCATTGGGCACTATGAATGTCTTCAAAAACATTCTGGAAAACTTCAAGTTTCTAGGTGGATTATTAACTACCTCATTAATTTTCATCTTGGCACTTGTGGGGTTTTTTTTTTTTTTTTTTTGGTTCAAAGAGAAGCTAAAGGTAGGATTATTCTGGTGAGATACCCTAAGAGCAGCCAAGTTGTAACAGCTTGATGGAGCCTGCCTTGGCAAAGGATGCAGTTTGGTGGAGTCTACAGTGATAAAGGATATAGGAAGAGTTTCAAGATTCAGGATGTAACACAGATGGAAGAAAATCCAATCTCCATACTTTCTAGTATCAGGCTCTAGTAAATAATTTTTTCTGATAATACACCCTCCATTTTGAGGTTGATCCTACATTTTACTTCAACTCAGCCCTGCCTAGTAGCACAATGTCCTACATCAGCAAAATCACAAAGCTGTGGACTGACTCAGAATTAGAGATTCATGTAATATATTAATCACTCAATGTTTTCATTGCAATACACAACTTTTAACAATTTACCATTTTGAATTTAAACACACTTTAAGGTTTAATATTTTATTGTTGCAAAAGCTGTTAGTGAATTTCATGCTACAGAATGATAACATCCCAGTACGTAACTCCAAGAGAAATACACAACATGCTTCTCTGATGTTGGGATTCATTGACTCTTACTCCTTTGAGCCATTCCTAGATCTTCCTTTTGCCACAAAACATGAAATTTTGGGTAATGAGGATTGATAGTGTGATACAAAGGCTCACATGAACATGTGGGAAAATAAACACCAAATTCCATCCTGAAACATTAAGCAGTAAAACGTAACTCCAGCCTAAGAGCCAACCATCCATCTACAAAAGTATGATGTCATCAAGTTCCTGGACATATTTTCGGATTCCTTATATCAGTTTCTGTAGCATCTCACTCAGTCTAAGTACCTGCATAAAAAAAAAAATCAAGTCATTGAACATTACTGTTACATGTAAATTTTTTCATTCTAGATATTTTTAGATAGAGATAGAAGCTGTTTGTATACTCTCTGAATGTCAAAATGCATCATTGAGGCTTGTTATGTTATCCTAAGTATAGGAGAGATAACCTTTCAAGTGCCTCCCATTGAGCACAATAGCATTTGCTTCAGAAATGCTTGCTCTCTGTTCTTTAAACAGTGACCAAATTGTCTTGATCTTTTAAATGCAGACTCTAGGTTAATGAAAAAAAGAAGAAGAAGCAGTGCTAATATAGGAAAAGCTTCAGTCAGCTTAGGACACCGTCAGCTTGAAGAAGACAGTGCTTTTTTGGATTATGTTTGACATTTTACATATATTTTGGGAAGGTCTTACTGATCTAAAATTTTAGCAGATGGAGAAGCAGCAGGTGTGAATTAAGCAACTGCACAAGACACAAGACTACAAACTGGGCCAGCCACAAAAGGGATTCTTTCTTTGAGATTAGCAGTGGACTTACTTTTGAAAAGATACAGAGGTGTATGTGTGTGTGTGTGTGTGTGTGTGCGCACGCGCGTGCGTGCACGTTTGTGTTGTGTGCAAAATGTATAAAATAAAAATTAAAGTAAAATTATGAAAACAATTTTCTGTAGGGCATGCCATAGGTCTAGATATTAGGGCAGGGCTCTCCACAGACTCCACAGTCCTAAGAGACACTAAAGTACAAGGAAATAGAACTTTGATTACTGTGTACACTCTATACAGTTGTGATGTTTGAGAACAACAGACCATATAACTGCAGTGTTCCTGTAGGACTACAATGGATGCCAGAGGTGTTCTTGCTCTATGCCATGATAGCATTGTCATCATGAAGTGTCACAGAGTCCACTTTCACGATAATGCTGCTGGAAGCAAACCTACCGTGCTGTCAGTTATGAAAAAAAGCACAAAATTATATACCAAACACTTGATAATGACAATGAATAATGGTTTTTCTAGTTTGTGCATTTATTTACCATTTTGGATTGTGATTAATCATTATAGAATTAATCACTACTTAGGAAAAAAGTCTCCTTCGAAATTGTCTTGCACCTGTTTGCCATGCCTCTTGATCACAAGACACTGACCAGTAATCTAGGTTTCACAGTGTGGGTACACTGATTACCCAGGATGCATCTCTCTGCATCCACCAAGCAAGGCTACAGTCACCAAACTTTTGCCTCAAGACTTTCCTTTCCAAAGACAATTTCTTACTTATTTCATGTAGTTTGACCCAGTGTTTTGAAATCAAAATCATTATTATTCCTTAGACACGTGGTCTATTTTTAGTAGATTTTTTTATATAATGTATTCTGATCACAGTTTTTCTCCCTCATCTCTTCTGACATACCCCCTACCACCCTGCCCATCCAACTCCATGCCTCCTTTCTCTCTCCCTTTGGAAAGCAAAGAGAAAGAAAGAAAGAAAGAAAGAAAGAAAGAAAGAAAGAAAGAAAGAAAGAAAGAAAGAAAGAAAGAAAGGCAAGGAAGGAAGGAAGGATGAGAGGGAAGGAGGGAGGTAAGAGAGAAAGGGGAAAGAAGGAAGGAAAGAAGAAAGGAAGAAAGGAAGGGAAACATGTAAGACAAGCAAAATACCACTAAGGTGAAAATGCCCAAACAAAGCAATATGAGACTGAAATTCTCCAAAAAGCCAGAGTTCACTTTGTGTTGTCATACACGGCTGGGCTTGCAGTTCCATTAAATACACATGCTGGCCTCAAACTCATGACTTCAAACAACTTTCTTCTCCATTTTTCAAGCGCTGCACTACCATGTCCTGCCATTTTGAAGTTATTACAAAAGGAAACATGCTTTCCATTTTTCCAATATGAACACCTTGATCTGTTTGTCCTCTTTTTTGTTTTTTGTTTTTTTGAGACAGGGTTTCTCTGTAGCTTTGGAGCCTGTCCTGGAACTCGCTCTGTAGACCAGGCTTGCTTCAAACTCACAGAGATCCGCCTGCCTCTGCCTCCTGAGTGCTGGGATTAAAGGCCTGTGCTGCCACTGTCCAGCCTGTTTGTCCGATTGATCCTTAATTTTGTTCTGACATGTTAGTTATGTAAACCTAAGAAATATCTTAACCTCTGAACATTAGATGTAAGTTGAAAATTTGTGCATTTTATACATTCTTAGTACTAAACAGTCATAGCGTTAGGAAGTTTGAGAACCACTGCTCTAATATTTCAGAAGTTTACATTACAGAAATACATTTAAGAGTTTCAATTCATTTTAAAAATATTTATATTATTATTAATTATGTCTATGTGATTGTGCACACCAGTATAGCGCCCACAGAGTTTAAAGGAGGATGTTGGATCCTCTGGAGCTAGGTTATAGGCAATTTTGATTCATCAAAAGTCATGGCTGGTCACAGAACTTAGATCCTCTGTAAAAGAGGTCATCCCTCTTTACAACAGAGATCTTGCTACAGCCCAAGAGTTTGTATTATTTATATCATGTTTCATCATACTTTTGGGTATGATAGAGGAACTGCAGCACTCTTTTATTTATATATTCTCTTTCCAGGTCACTCAAAAAGACCACATAAAAGAGTGTAAAGCATCTACTTAAACAATAAAACTTCAAAATTTAAATCAAATTATCCACAATTAAGTGTAGAATACTAGAAATAAATCTTAATTTTTAAGAGAGTTGAAAAGTTCAGGTTTCCTCATTACAGTGTCCAAAGGTAAATTGAAGTATCACACTTAAATAATATGCAAATTGTGCATTTCATATAAAATTTAATGTCCATATGTCTATGCAACATTTTATGGCTAGACACTTTTTTATTTTCATCCACTTCTAAAATGGGTATGACCCAGAAAAGGTTAGGAAGCTGGAGAGGCACAATAATGTGTAATTACTAGACTTGCCTCACAAATCAAAGACTAAAAAACTCATTTTTTATAATATATATTCTCTCAAGTACTGGATTTTAGAAAGGCAAATATTTAAAAAATTAAAAGGTAAATTAAATACCTATACTGAAACATTTTTGGAGTTGTTAACAGTTTTTAATGTAATATTTTTATTAGTTCTTTGAGAATTTCATGCAGGGTATTTTGAGATTATTAATCCTATATTCCTTCCCCTAACTTTCCGCATAGGCACATTCACCTCCCAACTCTTATAAACTTCCTGTTCCCTTCTCTTTTCTTATTTTAAATAACTGTGCCCAGCTTGTTCTGCCCATACACTTACGACACGGGCCCATGCACTAGAGAATAGTTTATGTATCAGATCTAAACCCTTAAAGAAAACTGCGTCCCCCTGACAAGCCATCAACTGCCCACAGTGTCTCAGTTAGGGGCAGGAGCTCATGAGCTCCTTCCAACTCCATGTTACCTTGATTGCCTTGATATTGTGCAGGTCTTATTCAGGAACCCACAAATGCTGTGAGTTCATGAGTGTATCATCCTCTTGTGTGCAGGAGATGTTGTTTTTCTTTGGTCCTTCCTGACCTGATTCTTTTCTTAGTTTTCCTCCCTTATTCCTTCTCTGATGGTCTCTGAGCCTTGAGGAAGGGGTGATAGATGTACCTTTCATGACTGAGCACTCAACAGGTACTCTGTGCACTTGGATTCTTTGTTAGTTTCTGCATTAACCATCTTCCAATACACAAAGAAACCTCTGACTATTTCGAGAACTGCACTAGTTTATCGGTTTTGAAATATGAATTTAGAGGCAGTTTAATAATATGTCCATCTGAACAGAATAATAATTGAAAGTTTTCCCTGGTGACCTTGAACTCCTTTGGGTCAGACTTATTGTACCAGGATATAGTATTTTCTCCTCTGGTTGAGACCTTAAATACAGTAAAAATCAGTTGATTATTCTCCATAACTTTTGTGCTACTACTGCATCCATGAGCATATCTTGGCATGCTGATCAGTTTTATAGCTCGCCGGGTTCAGAACTAGGGAAGACTGTTGATGACTTTGCTTTCCAAGGAACTTACATAGCATTTTATAGTACTGTGACTGCTCAATAGCAAAAATGAAGCTTTCTGGTCAGTACTAATTTGATATCACCATGTCCTGTAACCAGCAGTCAACATTTTAATAAACATGATCTTTCCAAAGCATGAGGCATGTGTAACTGATTCTACACTATGTGCCAGGACACACAGGTATAAGAGTTGGTCTTCAATTTCAACCTTGTTTGAGACAGTGTCTCGTTTGTTGTTCATTTCATGACCTAGACTGGCAGGCTTCTAGAGAATTGCGTGTTTCTGTTACCCCTTCACCTTAGGGACAGTGGAGTGACAGATGTATGCTTCCGCACCTGCATTCTACATGGATTCTATGGACCCAAACTTAGATTCTTATACTTGCACAACAAGCCCTTAATCCAGTGGTCATCCTCTGAGCCCTCAGATCTGGCAAGTTTTAATTGGTTTATTATCAAAGTGTGCTATTGTGGTTTTAGTACTGTGCATTTTAAAATAAGGATAGCCATGCTTTTGCAACTGATAAATGGATCGATAGGTCCACAGAACGTGCTTTACATTTCTTTTATTTACCAGGCTCAGGTTGCTCTGGCCGTGTTGTTCTTTTATATCTCTTCCTCATTGGTCAGCTAGTCTACTGAAGGGAAAAAAAAAAGAGGCAGAATAGGAACAGGCAGGGAAGGAAAGACAATGTTGTACCTCCACATTCTGGCAACTACAGAGTCATGGCTAGAGTTGCATGAATTTGGGAAAGTGAAGTGGTTTATTTTCAAGTAACCATTATCAGGATTTGAAGTCTCCTCCAGTGAGAACCAATGTCCAACACACAGAGAGATGGCTGATTAGCAGGTCAAACACTCAGCTGTCACACATCTTCAGACTTCCTGTGCAATATCTTCTAGAGCTATGAGTGGGACTGACATTACTAATATTTCATTTCGGCTAAAGTCATAGAAAAAGCTACAAAAAGAGAAAAGGATTCAAGCTGCCCTTTCCCCTCCTGTTCACTGTGCATCTCAACCCAGGACTCATTTTAGGTTGGCAATGTGGTGTCCTTCTTCATGCGCTCCATCCAAACTAGGGGTGATTTAGGTACTGTATTCCTCCTCTTGTCACCAGCTAGATTTTTCCACTGTCTGCATTTCATTAACCTCCCAGAGGAACACATTTTGATCCAATAAATATTTATGGACCACCTATGAATTTGCAAAGACCAGTTTCAGAATCTAAGTAAGCTAATGGGGAGCAAAGGATAAAGATAGCTGCAATGTTTTTAAAAGCAAGATGCAGTTTTTTTAAAAAAATGTTTCTCCCCTTTCCTTTTAGAGTAATTGAAACATGCCATCACTAATTTATGTATTCACTTATAAAATGCTATTTTGGCATTAGCTGGTGTTTTCTATAAAAGTTGGTGTTAATTCTTATTTTTACGATGACAAGAGATTGTACATTTAAAAAATAACTGTAAGTTATAACAGTTTATCGACTCTGTATTGCTACACATTCTCTATCAATGTGTGACAATTTCAAAGAATGATAAGACCTTCACTGTACTGTGCCTTTCCACAGATGCCTTTCACATTTTTGTCATTACCTAGAACATAGGATTATCAAAATTTAGTACGTGTCTTGAATTTTGCAGGCAAATGGATGGAGCTAGAAAACATCATTTTGAGTGAGGTAATCCAGACCAAGAAAGACAATTATCACATATACACACTAATAAGTGGTTTTTAAACATAAAGCAAAGAAAACCAGCCCATAAATCACAATCCCAGCAAACCTAGACAACAATGAGGACCCTAAGAGTGATATATATGGATCTAATCTACATGGGAAGTAGAAAAGACAAGATCTCCTAAGTAAATTGGGAGTATGGCGACCTTGGGAGAGGGTTGAAAGGGAGGGGAGAGGCAGGGAGCAGAGCAGAGAAAAATGTAGAGCTCAATAAAAATCAATTAAAAAATTTAGTAGGTGTACTGAGAAGTAGAAGTGATTGACATAGTCTAGTGATATTATAGTGAGTATATTCACAGCAATATTAATTTGTGAAATAGAATGCGTAGAGTTTTACTATGAATATTGCTGAATTATTCTTTAATTATGGTTACTACAAGTATTTTAATGAGAAAAAGATTCTTGAGAAAAATTTCTCTCTTTATGCTGTGCTACAGATTGAATTTAGATTATTCTATATTAAAAATCTGGAGATATAGGAATGACATCAATGTTAAATACACTTATATGTATGATAAAGATAGGCTCTAGACATTAGTTAAGATTCTTATTTTTTCAAGGAGCAAATACCATCTGGGTCTAAATTAAATGAATCTGCTTTTTAGGAAGATGCAAGTGAATGTTGCAGAAGAAAAGGGAGACCTCAGCAGGAGGGCCAGATCAGGCTTCAGAAACCCCCAGGTCATGGTGAGACCCAACTGGCAGACACACAAACTTCTGTATCTTTCAGTCTCACTTTCCAAATCTTTGTGGTAGTCTTACTGCCAGAGCTAAATGAAGCATCCAGATCAGATACAGACAACCCAGTAAAGTTGCGAATGGTGGAGCCCCATCCCTGGGCATGAGGTGCAGTTACCAGATGGAAAGAATTGTTAGGGATACTAGCAGAAACCAAGAGCTACTTTTACACCATATAAGCAGAGTGTGACATTTATCAAATTAAACTGTAATGACTATCAAAATAGATAAATATACACTTAAGATAATAGTTTTTCAGCAGTTTAGGGACAGATTATCCCAGTATTTAGCAAGACAAATAACAGACATGCTGTTTTCCCTTCTAATACAGATGCAAGCATCTAAACTCTTTCAGTTTCTTAGAAAAGTGAGTGCTGAATTTTAAAAATCATCTCAGTCAGCTCTATTGTTTACTTTTTTCCTCCTGAGACTTTCGTCAAATCTTGGATGCATCAACTGTACTGAATTTTCTAGGACCTCGAAAGCTTCACTGAACAGTAATTTTATAAAAGAATGGAGTAGATTTTCTGTGTAATGGTATAATTCTCAAAAATATCTGGGCTCAATCCTGATGCCCAAATAAGCTAAGGTTTCTTTCTGAGACATTTGAGCTTTGGAGTTTCCACTACACTTAAAGAAATGAATTTTATTCTATTACCAACTACCCTTGATGAAATTAATAATGCCATTTCTTTAACTTCTTCACTAGAGAAGCTGCTGATTGCATGTCAGCCTTATTCACACCATCATCCAGAATTTACCAAGAACTATAGTGACTCTTCAAGTGATACACAATGAGCAAACAACTACAAAGCCCACTGAATTTGCTGAATAATTACACGTCTGCCCTTTATTTTCTAGAGAGAAAAAACCTCTTATAGTTTCTCTTATGTCCATCATGGAGCAGCATCATGAAGGAACTGGGTGACTTTTGAGGGATACAGTTCACTAGGGAAAGAACAGTCTTTAGTGGCTGTTATAAAAGGCCACTCTGGTCAAAAATAGCAGTTTTGCTTTCTCTCTTCTTATAATAACCAAGCAGTTAACTAATTTAATGAATTCCTATTGTTGGTCCATGTGATTGATGGATGAGAGCAGGAAATTGCATGCTGAAGGGACAGGCTTTCATTGTCTGTGGAGCTAACTGCTGAGCTGGAGCAATATCAAGGGGTTTGAGCAACAGCAGAAATGACAAATAGAATGGTACTCTTTGTGCATTCACTTGAGCTTTTCGATGCAGGGCCAATACCAGCAGAGCAGGAAGAAGGAAGCAAGCATGGATGTCAGTGAAGAGAGGATGCCTTGCCTTTTGGCACACTGATGAATGGTATATGTGCAAACACCACGGTTGATTCACAAACTACACCTTTCTTGTCCTTTCTTTCTTTGGGGGAGGAGGACATACTTAGAGCCCTTAAACCTCTGCTGAAGTATACAAGCAAGGTTCAATGGCATTCCCTCTACAAAAGCATGCCATGTTGCCTTGACTAGAATTGCAAAGGGAAGGAAAAGCAGGGTTTTCTGTGCACTTAGATAAGTGGAAACTCTTGAATGAATTTATTATGTTACACTAATTAAGAAAGTGTGGACAGTATCCTTTGTAATCATAATCAATGCAATTGCATATGTTTTATGAAAATATCAAGATGGTATCTATATACTTAACAAGATTAACTCACCAATATTTGTCTAGTTGAATTTTACAATGTACCCAGGGTTCTAACTGGAGTTTATTTTATTACATGTTCAGAAACCCATACCAAGAATCTCACTGTTCACTTCCAAGGAACCTGAACAAAAGAAGTATAGTCAGATTAGACTGTGATATAGGTGTGTCTTCTATCTATCTGATGATTTCATTAGTTAATTAAAAAAGAAACTGTTTGGCCTGATAGGTCAGAACATAGGTGGGTGGAGTAGACAGAACAGGATGCTGGGAGTGAGGCAGATGCCTCGGGCAGATGCCATGCCTCTTCTCTCTGAGACAGACACTATGGAAACAGCCACCAGGTCAGATAATGCTGAATCTTTCCTGGTAAGCCACCACCTCGTGGTGCTATACACATTACTAAATATGGGTTAAAGCAAGATGTGAGAATTATCTAATAAGAGACTAAAACTAATGGGCCAGGCAGTGTTTAAAAGAATACAGTTTATATGTTGTTATTTCAGGTTTTAAGCTAGCCGTGCAGGGGCCAGGCAGGACGAAAAGCAGACCTGCCTGCAGCTCCTACTACAAGACTGAAGTGGCCAATTTTAAATATAAGATAATCATTAATTTATGTGCAATTTATTTATTTTCTTAAACTTCTTTATTGATTCTTTGGTAGTTTCACATCATGAAACCCAATTCTGTTCACCTCCTGGTTCTCCCATATCCTCCCCTCATCCATGCCATGCCCCTCCACATTAGGAAACAAATCAAAATAAGTAAATAAGCAAACAAAAGCCAAAACAAAACAATAAAACAAAACCCACAACAACAGAAAAATCTTTTTGCTTCCCTTTCCTTGTTTCTCCAATATCTCTTCATTCACCCTGGTGGCAATGGTGGCCAGTCCCTCTACCCAGAGCCAGTATGTCAACTGGAACCAAACTGCTGCCAAGGACCATGTCTGGGTCAATCATCCAGCTACATCTGGAGTCTGTGTGGATGTCTGTTGCCTGTGTCACCTCAGGGGATTTTTGGACCCATGTGAGATGAAATTAGAGGGCCATGTTGAGCCAGACATGTCCTTCAATGGCCCTGGGAAAGCCAGCCTTGACTCTCACAGGGCACTACAGAAAAAGAGTTGACCCCTGAACACTAGAGAGATGGCCCCTACCCTTCACCACAGGCCAGAGTAACCAACTCTGAAGGCATACATGTAGGAGAGCTAAGTCCACCCTCTTGTCCATGGTAGGTGACTCAGGGACCTGGAATGACCACATTTGCTACTATCTAGGCCCACAGCCTGATCTTTGGTTGAGCCACCCTAGCATCTACCCCATCTAGGACTTGCAGAAGCTGATGAAGGGACTGGTCCTATGGAAAGATACCCACAATATCTCCAAGACTTGTGAAAGTAACAGGATATCCCAGGGAAGTTCTGGTGAGAATTCAGTGATAATGGTGTACCAAAACCCAGAGGCCTTGACCCAGACCAATGATTCATTGCAATAAACATTTGCCAGTAAAACTGATAGGACAAAGAGATATACTATGTGGTACACTGAAATCTATTTCTTATAGTAAATTAGATTCATTCAATAAGATAAAGCTCAATGTAGGTAGGTTAAATTAGTTCCACTCACTTGATATCATGAAATGAGAAAGCTTTTCCATAGTAAAAATAAACAAACAAACAAACAAAACAAACAAAAACAAAAGCAAAACAAACCAGTAAAGAGGCAGCCTATAGAATGGAAGAAAATTTTTGCTAGCTATATATTGGATATATAGGATTAGTATCTAGAATGTACAAAGAACTGAAAGAAAAAAATAAACAAGAAGCAATCAGGAAGCCTAATCAATAAACAGGTAAATAAAATGAGCAAAAGTTCTCAAAGCATGAAACACAAATAGCCATCATATGAAAAGATGTTCAGTTTTACTAGAAGTCATCAATGAAATTCAGATTAAAACTAGATTGTGGGAAATATTATCTTAGTCAGAATGACAGTGACTTAGAAGGCAATAACAAATGTAGGCAACATTCCGACAAAAGAGTTCCTCCATGTGGTGATGGTAGAAGCGTGAAGTAGACTAGCCACTCTGAAAATCACTGTGGAGGTCCCTTACAAAGCTAAATTCTGATCTATCTATACCTCTCATGGGTATTGGCCCAAAACGAGGGGCCATCCCCAGACTTGACAGGTACAACAGCGGATGTAAGGAGTAGGTAAGGGATGGAATGAGCCAGGAATGATGGTTGGAACTAGCAGCTAGAGCATTTCTTTATTTATATAGAATTTGGTAGGCAGGGATACATTCATGTTGTTCCAAATTATAAATAATGTCAATTTTTGGTTTTGGACATGTGTTTCACTTCTTCTTGCTTTCAGTCATCATTCATAAACTATGACAGAACAGAGTTATCATTTCCAACCAATTTCCATCGAGTTTTGACATCATTACTAAATAGACTTATCATTTTTGCAACTTAACCTTCTACTCCAATTTTTAAAAATCTAGAGACATATGACAGCCTGTTTTGAGGTGATTAGCCTTTGTAGATACAAGGACACTAGACCACAACAAAATCTTCAAGCCCACCCAGGTATATTTACAGGTTTTAAGCAGTGTATTATTAACTTTCAATGGTCAGAGTACCCAGGAAAAACTGTCAGGCCAAAGCTGTTGCAGCTGTTATTCAAATTCTGGCAAAATACAATATTTGTATTTTATATAATTATAGAATTTGTTTACATGTCTAATTCTGGCATTCTGTTGTTCCTTGTTTATGACACTACATGGCTTTCTAGCGGGATCCCTAAAAGTCCAACTTCTAGGGATCCCTTCAGAGTTCAATTAAAGACACCACAATAAGTGAAAGAAGGGTTAGCAATCAGAGGGTTAAGAAGTTTACTCGCATCAGAATTCATTTGTTCATGTTTCTTTATTCTTCTTTTTTCAGTCTATTCTCTATTCTAAATTGTTCTCCTTGCAGCTATCGACACCCTTAAAACCATCAATTCCCTAGTCCTAGCAGGTTCCAGTACTGGAATTCTTTTGCCTCTCTCTCTCTCTCTCTCTCTCTCTCTCTCTCTCTCTCTCTCTCTCTCTCTCTCTCTCTCTCTTCCTCCCTCTCTCTTTCCCTCCCTCCCTCTCCCTCCCTCCCTCCCTTTCCCTCCCTTTCTTCCCCCCCTCTCACACACACACATACACTCAGATCCATAGCTGTCAACTCAAAGGTGGGAATGGCCAGTGCATATCTGGTGAACTCTTCAATGGAGAAAGTTAGCTAATAAAGGAGTTAAATCATTAGGGAATTTAGGAGGAGAGGAGGTTGGTCTGTTACACTACATTTCTAGGTGCTTAGTAAAAAGTTAAAAGGATTATTTTCAGTAAAATTATGAATAGGGCTTGAGAATAAATAGCAGTAAATTTCCTGAACTAAAATCATCAGTAAACTGAGGTGAAGATGAACATAAAGAGTTAAGAATCTTTGAAGTGAGGTAAAACCAGAGCAGCAGCTTGGGCAAGTAGTCATTCTCTCTTTGAATATCTGCAAATATCTTAAATGTAGTAGTCTTGCCTGGACACTAAACACTGACAAAATGCCTGCTGATAAAGATAATTGCAGGAAGGCAGATCTCTGAATTTACCTAGGAGAAAGGAATGAAGGCCCGGCACTGGGAAACTATTTTCACACACAGCCCAAAGGCATAGGAAACAGTTCTGAACTGTGGGAATTAATTCCCAAATATGAAACAGAAGGTGAGTCAACTACAGTGAAAATCTACAGCAAAAGTCAGCCACTTTATTCACAAAGCAATACCGCCAAAAAGCCTTGCCTTTTGGTTTAACCTTTACTAGGTCCTCTGTCTCTGATAAGTCACTCGTGAAACGATGTCTGAGCAGTTACTGTAAAATGTTGCGGCTTCCAGCAGCTCTGCATAAGACAACTTTTCTAAGAAAGGAAGATTCTGATATCTCATTCTTTATCATCTTTCTACATCAATTTTTTTGTTCATCAATGTAAGTCTCTGTAAAGGGTAGAAGTGACTTCAGTTAATCTAACTTTGTTTGCTGTGTAGGACATGTAATTGCCTGAAAGTATAGTGAGAGGACACTTGCAGTCCTGATTGTGGCCAACTCCCCTCACCCACTGAATCTTGTTGACCTTTTGGAGTTTACTTTGTTTTGAATATCTTGTTGCTGTACAGGGACAGATGTTCCAAGGTTAGTTCATAGCCTCCAAAAGCAACCTCTGGCTTCTTTATATGTATCACAACCTCCAAGGCATAAGGAAGACCTTCAATTATATAAGAATAGCTCCCTAAAAGAGGGAAGGGTAGTATGCTCAAGGCTTTCCTGGGAAGCTTAGAAACAATACTCCTAGGAGTAGGAATTAAGGAGTCATATGAAATTTTCCATCAATCCAATTTCTACAAATTTTACAAATATTAAAAGTCACCAAAATATGCAAGAGGTGGAGATGAAAACCAAAAGTGGCATGGCAGCCACCACATGGCTCAGGTTTGCTGGATCCTGGTCAGGCAGCTATGCTGGCTTTCAACTTCTACTGTTCCCATCAGATACAGCTGTGCTACTAAAAGACTCCAAATCAATGGACAACAGAGACAACAGAGACACTTACTCGTCAATGTTTTCTGAAGCACTGTTTATAAACGCCTGTTATACAACCCAACCAGATGTCCAATGCCCAAGAACACAGATATATATATATATATATATATATATATATATATATATATATATATATATATCAAAAAGACCATTGTGCATATATATATGGTCACAATGGTCTTTTTGTTTGTTGTTTGTTTGTTTTTTGAGGTAGGGTTTCTCTGTGTAACAGCCCTAGCTGTCCTGAAACTAGCTCTATAAACTAGGCTGGCCTCAAACTCACAAAGATCTGCTTGCCTCTGCCTCCCAAGTGCTGGGATTAAAGGTATGCACAATCACCACCCAGATGCAAAATGATTTTTAAGCCATAAAGGAAAAGGAAGTTATGTCATTTGAAGGAAGATGGATGTTACTGAAAATATCCTTTTTAAGTGACTTAAGATGGATTCAGAAAACCAAATATATATTTTCTCTCATTTGGGGTTCCTAAATTTTGTATTTAAATTTATGTTTGTGCTTACAACATGGAAATAGAAATGAAAGTGTCTTAGGGAGCCTAAGAACCAACAGGAAGAGTCTGGGGGAGAAACTGGAGGTGGACACTAAAGATCATGTTCTCAATTCAATGCATACTTTAATGAAAAAAGTTGATTGTACAGTAATATGTGCAAGGGTACACACAGTGAAATTTAAAAGTTAATTCTTTTAAAGAGAAAAAATAAAATTAGCCTAATTCTACTTGAGTTATATTGACAAGCAACGCATTTTTGGACTTGACAAAAATGTCATAGAGTGCATAAAAGTGTTCTGACATCTAAATATTCAGGAAGCAGGGTAACTGCATTGCACCAAGCACTGAACTAAGGGCTTGAGAATCATTCTGAATATTGCCAAGCAAAGAAGAAGGAAGATGGGATGGAGTCTGTTAGGAGTGCTGGCTGTTAAGCTTATTCCACAGGAATGGAAGCAGACACCAGAACATGGAACTCAAATGCTGTATAATGCATTTGAGATGTTCAGAGGAGTGCTAACTAGAAAGACTTGAAGTAAGGAAGGTAAGGAACAACAAGGGTAAGTGATCCCAGATCAAAAGGGATATGTGAAAGTCTGAGTATTTAGAGACACTTGTTGGTCAGGGTCAAGAAACTCTTGCTTTTACAGCTGTAGATGTGGGGACACCCATGAGCAGAACATCACAGAAGGCTAAATTCTCACCTGGAATGTACAAGGCTCACATTGGATAACAGTGAGACTCAGTCATGTGGGATGGTGCATAGAGCAGCAAATTCTCAACCCCAGGCTCTTTTTTGGATCTATGACTTTGCTACTCCTCCTGGACAGAAGTTTTCTCTTTTCTCTGCTTGAAAATAAGGTAGAAATCTCTATCTTGAATACTCATTTAAGTGTCCAACTTCATCACACTCCTGACTGCCAGAGCAATAAATAGCATCAAGATGGCAACATTAACTGGCCAGTGAGGTGATGAGACCCAAAAAGAAGAGCCGATTACATCCATGAGTAGTTTGTAATTTTCCCAAACACTAGCAAGATCCAGAAGACAATAAGTAGGGTTTGATGGAGTCTTCAGGTGCTGAACTGAGAGGTTGGGGTGTGTGTGAATGGAGCAGATGTCTAGATAATGAAGGGTCTTTGATTCAGTGGTACTGCAATGCAGCATCTTAACATTTGGTAAGGACTCAAGTAGTTTTGCAGCTACGATAGCTGAATGGAAATTAGAAGTTAATCAAAAAACAGAATAAAAGTAAAACCACAGAGCAAATAAGAGAAAATAGGAATGAATGAAAATGGTCATTAATATAAGATTGGAAAATTCAGCAACTGACCTTGTTTGATGGGTAGAGGTAGAGAATGCTTGTTTTGACAAAATAATATACGATCTTCTTGCAAGAGGAGCATAACATCATTGGGAATATAGAGGATGAAATTTCCTCCACATGTGAGAAAAATCAACAGAGTATCCTGTTATGAAACAGGGCTTAATAATATAACTGAGAATGGCATTGAAAGACCCCAACCCTAGTCTCCATCTTAAGATGTTTTTGTGATCAGCTAGGCCAAGGAAAACAGGATATCTGTGGGCAGCAGAAGCAGTCTTGAGAAAAACATTCAGTCCCTTGTGTATCAAAACCCAGGGAGGCAGAAACTGACTGAAACTGGCTTAACTTTTAGACTTGTTTTTGTCCTGTTAGACTTGTTTATGTCCTCTTAGACTTGTTTTTGTCCTCTTAGACTTGTTTTTGTCCTCTTAGACTTGTTTTTTTCCTGATGTTGACCCCCCGTATGTTAATTTGAGTTGACCAATAATGTTGCAGTTGCCATGGTTCCCTGTTACATAAACCGGAGGCCCTATAAATGCTTGCTGGAAAAATACCATGGGGGATCTCAGTCTCACTGGAGTATTGAGTCCCCCATTGGTGCCTTTGACATTAAAGAACCCTCTTGCTGTTTGCATCCATTGGTGTGGCTTATTGAGTCTGGGGGATCCTTCCCTGAACCCTAGAAATTAGGGTCTTTCAGGAGAATCTCAAAATATCAACACCAAATAATGCCACTAACTGTCAAAAGCAGACTGATTACAATGAAAGAAATGAACAACAAGACTGGTAGGGCAATCATGTAACAGGAACTACAAGACACCATAGAAACAGCTTAAGAAAACCTGTCTTCACTGCAGACAGAAAATTTGGTATGCTAGAAGACAATCACTTCACTCAGGTAATCAAAATGAAGCAAGGAAGGAAGCTGAATGCTACTAGGACCAGTAAAGTTCTTCAAAGGTATGCCAGTTTTGTCTTCTGAAAGATTGCTAAAAGGAAACTAGAATCACAGAGTACTGTGTGTCCTTGTAAATGGGCAAATTTATATGCAAGTGATTCACAAATATATGAAAGATTCACATAGTAATTCCAGAAGGGGATGTAACCTTTTTCTTCATAGGAGTCATATGCTAGAATGATGGGAATTAAAAAGATCTCAAGGACTACTTGATACTAGGTCTAAGTTGACACTGAAGCCAAGCTGATGAGAAACTAGTCGTCAAAGCAATATTGTTCCAACATCATCAGTTGACTGGTTCCAATAATCTCTTAGTGGAAATTTCTCTGGCCTTGGGACTGAACATGCAGTTAGTATAGATATATTCAGTTGTTGAAACTTCCATGTGTATTAATTGGTCTTTATTGGTAGAGATACAAATGCTTTTACTCATGTACTTTCTCCTTTTAATTCAATCTAAGGCACTTCCCCCAAAACACAATATCAACCACAGTTACAGTGAATTTTCTTAACAGAATTTAGATATTCCCTCAGGTGTTCTCAAAGAAACAAGAGGCTTGTCTAGGGAATTCTGAGCTTGTTAGGTTGGCAACATTGACCATTGCAGGATCTATAGCAGAACATCAGCCTGCATCAAGTCCAAACTGCTAAGAAAGCAATCCTCATGCCTGGAACACAGGGAGGGAAGGGGGAGGAGGAGGGGAAGGAGGGGGAGGAGGAGGGAAGGAGATGGAAATTTTTTTTTCTTTCTCATGGTTTATTTTTTTTTTATATTTAAAAATTTCCATCTCCTTCCCTCCTCCTCCCCCTCCCTCCGCTCTTCCTCCCCCTTCCCGCCCCTCCTTCTCCCCCTTCCCTCTCCTTCCCTCCACCCATACCTCCCCTCCCTCCCTCTCAAGGCCAAGGAGCCATCAGGGTTCCCCACTCTATGCTAAGTCCAAGGTCCTCCCAACTCCCCCCAGGTCCAGGAAGGTGATTGACCAAGCTGAGAAGGCTCCCACAGAGCCCGTCCATGCAGAAGAATCAGAGCCCAGCGCCAATGTCCTTTGCTTCTCAGTCAGCCCCCACTGTTGGCCACATTCAGAGAGACGGGTTTGGTCGCATGATCCATCAGTCCCATTCCAACTGGAGTTGGTGATCTCCCTTTAGTTCTGTCCCGCCATCTCCATGAGTGAACGCACCCCTCACGTTCCTGACTTTCTCCCTCATGTTCTCTCTCCTTCTGCTCCTCATCAGGACCTTGGGAGCTCAGTCCAGTGCTCCAATGTGGGGCTCAGTCACCTTCCCCATCTGTCGCCAGCTGGAGGTTCTATGGTGATATGCAAGAAATTCATCAGTATGGTTATAGGAACTGGCCTTTTCAGGCTCCCTCTCCTCAGCTGCCCAAGGAACTAACTGGGGGCGTCTCCCTGGAAACCTGGGAACCCCTCTAGGGTCAAGTCTCTTGACAACCCTCAGGTAGCTCCTTAAATTAAGATATATGCTTCCCTGCTCCCATATCCACCCTTCCTATATCTCGAGCATCCCATTCCTCCGAGCTCCCCCCATTCTCCCCTTCACATTTTTCTCTCCCCATCTTCCCTTGGCCCAGTCTCGCCCAACCCTCAAGTTCCCAATTTTGCCTGGCGATCGTGTCTACTTCCAATATCCAGGAGGATTACTATATCTTTTTTTGGGAGTTCACCTTCTTATTATCTTCTCAAGGATCCCAAATTTATAGGCTCAATGTCCTTTAATTATGGCTAGAAATCGATTATGAGTGAGTACATCCCATGTTCATCTTTTTGGGTCTGGATTACCTCACTCAGAATAGTGTTTTCTATTTCCATCCATTTGCCTGCAAAATTCAAGATGTCATTGTTTTTTACCGCTGAGTAGTATTCTAGCATGTATATATTCCACAGTTTCTTCATCCATTCTTCCACTGAAGGGCATCTAGGTTGTTTCCAGGATCTGGCTATCACAAATAATGCTGCTATAACATAGATGAGCATATGCTTTTGTTGTATGATTGGGCATCTCTTGGGTAGATTCCCAATAGTGGAATTGCTGGGTCCTGGGGTAGGTTGATTCCGAATTTCCTGAGAAACCACCACACTGATTTCCAAAGTGGTTGCATAAGGAGAGAGAACATGAGAAAGAAAGTCAGGACCGTGAGGGGTGCGTTCACCCATGGAGACGGTGGGACAGAACTAACGGGAGATCACCAACTCCAGTTGGATTGGCAACATTGACCATTGCAGGATCTATAGCAGAACTTCAGCCTGCATCAAGTCCAAACTGCTAAGAAAGCAATCCTCATGCCTGGAACACAGGGAGGGAAGGGGGAGGAGGAGGGGAGGGAGGGGGGAGGAGGAGGGAAGGAGATGGAAATTTTTAAATATAAAAAAAAATAAACCATGAGAAAAAAAAACAAAACAAAACAAAAAAAATTTCTATTAATGTATGACTTAGGTTTTTTTAGTAAAGGATGGCTGACTAACAACTGGAAAAATAAAGATCCCAGTGGGGCCATTTCTGTTTATTCCAAAATAGTAAAAGGAAACTTGTTTACATTCCCTCACTGGAGTTGATTTGTGTACATTGTAAAACAGAAGTCCATCTCTAAGAGGAGGAAGGACTAGCATTCCAGGGCTCCTGTTGGGCTACACCTGAGTTATAAATTCAGGTGTTGTTTAGCAGCAGAGCTTGCCTATGGTGCCTAGGCCCTGGATCAAAGCTTAGTACCAACAAAAATAGCTATATGTGGATGGACAGATGGAAGGATAGATCACAGATAAACACAGGGCCTAATACACTACCTTGCAAGCAAAGTGAGATTTCATATTTTTCACAATATCAAGTCTAATATGTGTGACTCATCATTTATGGTAGTGTAGTAAGGAGACTCTTGTTCATTTCCTGGCTGCCCAGACCCCCAAAATAATCACACAGAAAATATATTATTTATTTATTGATTGTTAGATTTTTTTATTGATTTTTGTTGAGCTCTACATTTTTCTATGCAAAATAAAATACTGGGAAATCAAATTCAAGAACACATCAGAACCAGCATCCACCATGATCAATCCCAGAGATGTAGGGATGGTTCAACATGCAAAAATCTGTCAATGTAATCCACCATATAAACAAACTGAAAAATAAAAACCACATCATCATCTCATTAGATGCCAAAAAAATCTTTCTACAAAATACAACATCCTTTCATCATAAAGGTCTTGGAGGGAACAGAGATACATAAAAATAATACTCTGAATATTCAGAGATACCTAAAAATAATAAAGGCTATATACAGCAAGCCAACAGCCAACATCAAGCTAAATGAAGAGAGACTCCAATGGATTCCACTGAAATCAGGAACTAGACAAGGTTGTCCACTCTCTCCATATCTGTTCAATATAGTTCTTGAGGTCCTAGCTAGAGCAGTAAGACACCAAAAGGAGATCAAGGGGATACAAATAGGAAAAGAAGAAGTCAAACTCTCACTGTTTGCTGATGATATGATAGTTTACATAAGCGACCCTAAAAATTCTACCAAGGAACTTCTACAGCTTATAAACACTTTCAGTAATATAGCAGGATACAAGATTAACTCAAAAAAATTGGTAACCGTTCTGTACACAGATGATAAATGGGCCAAAAAAGAAATAAAAGAAACATCACCCTTACATTAGCCACAAGTAGCATAAATATTTCAGAGTAACTCTAACCAAACAAGTGGAAGACTTGTATGACAAGAACTTTAACTATTTGAAGAAGACACCAGAAAGTAGGAAGATCTCCCATGCTCTTGGGTAGTTAGAATTAACGTAGTTAAAATGGCAATCTTACAAAAAGCAATCTACAGATTCAATGCAATGCCCATCAAAATTTTAGCAAAATTCTTCACAGACCTTGAAAGAAGGAAAAGCAAAAAACCAAGAATAGCCAAAACAATCCTGTACAATAAAAGAACTTCTGGAGGCATCACAATCCCTGACTTCAAATTCTATTACAGAGCTACAGTACTGAAAGCAGCCTGGTATTGGCATAAAAACAGACAGGAGGACCAATGGAGCCGAATCGAAGACCCAGATATTAATCCACACATCTTCAAACACCGGATTTTTGACAAAGAAGCAAAAAAATATCAAATGGAAAAAAGAAAGCATATTTAACAAATGATGCTAGCATAACTGGATATCAACACATAAACTATATTATTTAAATCACTGTGGCCAATCACTTAAGTATATTGCTGGTTAGCTCTTACATATGGAATTAACCCATTTTCATTATTTTATATTTTATCATGAGGTTCGTGGCCTACCGGCAAGGTTCCAGTTGACAGCTTGCTTCTTTCCCCTCTGGTGGCTATATGACGTCTTTATGACTCTGCATTTTTGTTCTCAGAATTCAGCTTAGTTTTCCCAGCCTACCTCTATTCTACCCTACCACAGGTCAAGATTAAAACACTTAAGAATATAGGGTAAAAGCCAATGTCACAGCATCCCACTAGGAGCCCCAAATACTCCTAGACAACAATGACTTCTTCCATACTGCCTCTTGCCTTATGCCTGCTCCTTGTTATTCCTCTCACTGAACAGTTTATACCTATGTGGTGATGTCTTAGTTAGGGTATCAATTGCTGTGATGAAACACCATGACCACAGCAACTCATTTTAAAAGACAACATTTAATTGGGGCTGGCTTACAGTTTCAGAGATATAGTCCATTATCATCATAGCAGGAGGCATCTCAGCATGCAGGGAAACATTACACTAGAGAGGTAGCTGAGAATTCTACATCTGGATGAGCAGCTAGAGAGAGAGAAAGAGACTGGGTCTGGTATAAGCATTTGAAAGCCCAAAGCCCACCCCACAGTGACACACTTCCTCCAATAAGACCACATATATCCCAACAAGAGAACGCCTCCTAATGCCACTCCCTAAACATTCAAATTATGAGCCTATGGGGGCCATTCTTATTCAAACCACTATAGGTTTGAATAAGTTTGAATATTTGACCTCCAGCTGGTGCCTGTTTGAGGAGGACTGAGAGGAGTGCCCTTGCTGGAGGAAGTATGTCATTGGCAGATTTCAAAAGACACCAGTTTGAGTTAGTTTTCTTTGTTTCATGGTTGTGTCTTAGAATGTGTACTTTCAGCTACTGCAAAATCATTATTGCCTTCCTGTTATCATGTTCCCTGCCATAATGGTCATGGAGTCTATTTCAGGTACTTTTTACCATTGTCATAAGACAGCAGGATCAACATAGCTTATAGAAGAAAGAATTTACTTGAAGCTTATAGTTTCACAACATTAGTGGCCAAGAGGTCACTGTCTTGGAGCAGTAGCTAAAAGTTTGCATCCTGAGACATAACGAAGAGGCAGAGAATGACTTTGAATTTTGAAATCAAAGCTCAACCCTGTGACACACCTATATCAATGAGACCATACCTACTAATCCTTTCCAGTCAGTTCAGCCAAGTATTCAAATATATGCACATATGGGGGTCATTCTCAGCTAAACTGCCATAGTATCTAAGACTCCTCTGAAACCATTCCCCAAATAAATTCTGTTTTGTAAGTTGCCTTGGTCCTAGACATGTATCACAGAATTAGAAAAGCAACTAAAACAAAAGTTGGAATAAGGAATCATGTATTGCTCTTACAGATCTTATCTTGAGCCTTTTTTTTAATAAAAGGAATGTGGAAAACTTTGGGGTTTTGGACTAGAAAAGTGGTTGGATGCTGTAAGCAGAGATTAAGGGGACATCCCAGTCAGATCTTGAAAGCAAGTATTGCTGGGAACAATGTGAACTATGGAAGTACAGCTCAAGAGATTTCAGAGAACAGTATTAACAACTAGGTTAGAGACCATTCTTGTATATGTGACTGCCTTCTGTCCATGTCCTAAGAATTGTCCTGGGGCTACATTGAGAGGTAATGCACTAATTTATCGAGCGAAACAGATTTCCAGGCAGCCTAATATTGACTTTGGTGCATGGTTATGAGTATTCCCTCTTATTCAGATCTACAGTGAAAAGGTGGCGGAGAGACAAAAAGAAATATACAATGTACAGGTGGAAGAGAAAAAGAACATCAGGAAATGTAATGTCTGAGCAAGGAGATGAGAATATTAAAGAAAGGCCTATTCAAAAGCAAAGTTAAGAGAAGGGTGCTCTCAGGGCAAAACTTTCAATCTATTAAGTCTCTAACTTATAAGAGAAAAAGGGCTGAGGAATATTTTGTGCCTAAGAATAAATAGCAAAAAAAGCTTTTAGGAGTTTTATTTAGTGGGGCCAAATTCTATCCAAGAGGGTAGCTGAACTTAGCAGTGTATTCCTCATGATTCTGGCTTTAGAATCATGAAGGAGGCATAAAAAGTAGTCCTGGATCCTTCCTTCACAGTTCAAAAAAGCTACTGAGGCCAGGTGAGTCTCAGGGTAGTCATGGATGCCCTAAGATTCTCTGTTATATGAATCTGTAAAAGTAAAGTCTGGATTGCACTGGAGACCACAAGATGTTAAAGGTGCTAAGTCTGTGGGATATCTGCCAAAGAGGGGACCCAAAGCTAGAAAGAGATGTACCTTGTAGATAACAATGCGGGAAAGGCAGAGCAATCTATGTCCTTTGACAACAAACATGTAGCTATATGATTTGAAGTATGCCATGCTGGATTTTGGTCTTGATTTGTTTCAGTATTTCCTCATTATGCCCTAATTATTCCTTTTTGGAATGGTAATACAAAAATCTGTGTCACTGCACGTTGGAGGTATGTAGTTTGCTTTTTAATTTTACATGGGGTTACAATTGAGAGGTTGCCTTGAGTTCTACAAGAGACCTGATATTTGGACTTTCAAATGGTGTTGAGAGTGATGTAAGACAATGGGGACTTTTGAAGTTGGACCAAACGCATTTCCATTATGATATGCCCACAGACTTTTGGAAAACAAGAAACAGAATATGATGGCTTGAATCAGAATGCACTTCCTTCATAGACTCATATGTTTTAATCTTTCTCTGTTTTGTAGCTATTGTCCTTCTGGTCTACCATATGAGCCACAGACTCTAATTCTGATTCTTGGAAGACCTTCAATACAATTTTTTCTGTTAATTGTACAACTTTATCTTTAATGTCTGAGTGACATTTACTTGCCTAAAAGTCAGTCCTGGTTGTCTGTTGAGCCCTGAGCAGTGCCTATCACCTGGACTTTCATGAGACCTTATTATGTGACCTGACATTTCTGTCATCAAGTTAGGAAGTCTAAGGGGCTGAACCCTAATGAACTCATAATCCTAAGGAAAACTGGTGTTTGGTAGTATTGAAGCAGCATGATTTCCAGTTTGGCATTTCTACTTCAGAGTAAGGTGTTTTGCCTTTCATTGTCTGTTTTATAGAAATAGGTTATTCATCCAAGTATGCTTGTTTGTAGTCTACTTGTTCTTTTAACCTTAGATATCAGAAGTGACTTTTTTTAAAATCGCCCCTGCTTCATCCTCTTCCATGTTCTGCCATCATTTATTATTCATAGAATGAGGCAAAAGAACAGAAGTTAAGAAGAAAAGACATGAGTCCAGATGATAAGGATTACAAATTCAATTCTTAGACAAATTCAATTGCCTTAGTGACAGGCAAGGCCATGTAGACCTGGGCACATTCTGATCCTCCTCAATTTGTGAGTTGGCCAATCTGTGAAAGTAAAGCTTTTCTGCCATAAACAGATGCATACAATACATGTATATTCTCAGTGATACATGCAACACAGCTTAATGCTAAGTGAAGCAAGCTTATGGATCTTCAAATTTGTTTCAGGAATGTCAGAGAGGGTGTTCTGCTCTGTTTGCTTGTTTGTTTGTTTTGTCAACATTGAACAAATCTGGAGTCACTTGGAAAGAGAGAATCTTAATTAAATTGGCCTGTGGGCATGTCTGTGATGTATTTGCTTTATGAGTGATTGATGTGGGAGGACCCAGACAATTGTGGGACATCTCCTGGAGAGGTCGATTTGGGTTATATAAAGAGGAAAACTGAATATGCCATAGAGAGCAAGCTAGTAAACAGCATTCTTCTGTGGTCACTGCTTCAGTTCCTACCTCCAGGTTCCTGATTAAAATTTTACTGTGACTTTTCTCAGTGATTGTTGTGAGAGGCTGCTTGTTTTTTCTGGCTGCTCAGCCCAGAAATGATCACATGGGAAACATATTATTTGCAATACTGTTTGGCCAATAGCATATATATATATATATATATATATATATATATATATATATATATTTCTGGCTAATTCATATATTAAATTAATGCATCTCCATTAATCTGTGTATCACCTTGAGGTTGTGGCCTACCAGATAAAGTTCCTCTGTCTGTCTCTGGTGGGGCTACATGGCTTTTCTTGACTCTACCTTCTTTCTCCCAGCATTTAGTTTAGTTTTTCCCACATAGCTCTATTCTGCTAAGCCACTGGCCAAAACAGTTTCTTTATTAAGCAATGGTATTCACAGCATACAAAGGGGAATGCCACATTAAATAATCAACTGTGATTAAAAGTATAAGCCAAGCAAACTTTTATTTCCTGAGTTGGTTGCAGGTGATCCTGTTTACTGCACAGCAAAAAGAAAAAAATCTCACTTTAAAATTTCAAAATTTATTAACTGTGTATCACTTTCTCACTCCACACTGAATGACAAAGGCAAAAAAAGAATAATCACACTTCTGCAAAACCAAAGTCCAATTCTGTAGCTCAGTGTCTGGCATTTTGGACCCACTCATGATCTTCAGTGCACTTAAATGCTTGGGTAGCATCGTTGCTTTGGCTCTGGCATCTGAAACACATAGTTTCTCTGGTGTACACATGCTGTCTTCATTCCAAACCCACCACTGTTCTTGGTAGTTGCTCAATGTCGCTAGCATATCCAATATTCTGAAGTCTCCACTCTAACTGGGACTTCATCTTCACCAGTGACCTCTCTTGGCCTCTTTCTTATCTTATCTTTTTGATCCCTTCAACTCTGGAGCTTTCATATTTCCAAAAACAGTACCATGTGGTAGACTCTCACATGTTGCTAAACTCGATTACAACTTGAGATGCAGGCTTGGTTTTCTTTGGATCAAGGTTTCTGCATGTGGAGCCTGGGGAAATATTTATCAGAAGAGTTCATTTCAATGATTTTTATCTCATATCAATTAATCTCATACTTCTTCCCAGCTGACAAGCATCTGCTCTCCCAAGAATCAAGTGTACAGTGAGATATTGCAATTTAGCTGAAGTAATGCTAATATCCTGATGTGATATTGTGTCATGATTTTGCAAAATATTGTTAATAGAGAAAATAGGTACATGGGATTTTTATGACATTTTGTATGCAACTGCCTGTGGATCCATAACTCTCACCAACATCAACTTTAACCTTAAACTCCAAGTACAGGAAAAGAGAACCTTAATTCACACAGGGATTCCATTATTCAAGGGACTTTTAGAAATTCAAATACTTAGTCTCCATCATGTCTTAAACACTGAAAGGAGTTAAGTGACACAGATATTGTATGTATTGCCAGAACTGAAAAGAAAAGCTCACTGTTTTAACTCGAGGGCTTCATCATCATTAAAAATCATTTTAACCAACCACCTTGATGTCTGCATTGTTTCCACTGTTCTCAGATACTTTTATCAAGGATATGAATTTCCCTAGCTTTTTGTATTATTTGATCATAAACTTGTTGCCACATAAATGAAGTAACTTTCTATAAACAATATTGGCAGCATTTCTAATTGTTTGTTATAATAAATATAATGCTACACGTGTTCTTTTACTAAATATTTTTAGTTTGTAAAAATATGATTAATGTTCACTGAACAATGTACCTAATCCATTACTAAGATGAACAGATAGTGTTGTATTCTTTCCAACTCAAGATGAATGAGCACATGACACTCCCAACAAGGTTCTATTTCTATTCCCTTCATTTATTTTTAAAATATCTAAGTGAATATTAAAATATGTAATATGTATATATACACATAGTGTGTTTTGATTAAATATATCCCTCATTCCTTCCCCTCCAACCCCTTCCCTCTTTTCCCCCACCACTTTTCCCTCCATACTTCATGTGCGCTCTCTCTCTCTCTCTCTCTCTCTCTCTCTCTCTCTCTCTCTCTCTCTCTCTCTCTCTTTCACTCTCTCTCTTTCTCTTAAGCAATGTAATATCTATCCACTAAGTGGATATTACTTAATGAAGTTTGCATGTGAATGGATGGTTGCAGGAAATTTACTATAGCATGAGTGTCATCTCAGGGCGCGGAACCATAAAGAAAACTAGCTCTTTGTGGTTGTACCATCCCTGTTCTGGTTGCCCTGTGTTGTATAGGAAAGCAGGCTGAGCAAAACATGGGGAGCAAGCCTTCTTAAGTAGCACCCCGCCATGGTATCCACATTTCTTCTGCCTCCAGGTCTAAGCCAAATATACTCTTTCCTCCCCTATTTGTTGTTTGGTCATGGTGTTTCATCACATCAATAGTAGCTTTGACTTGTTGGCTGCTTGCTTTTTACTCTTTATTCCTGCTCTTTGTTATTTTGAGAGTTCCACTACTCAGCTCTCCAATAAATTCACTGACAGGCTTATTCATACTTATGACTGCCTAGACTTAATTTGGCTTATTTCTAGCCCGCTTTTCTTAGCTTAAATTATCCCATCTATCTTTTGCCTCTTGGTTTTTACTGTTCTCTACTTCTGTATATCTTTTCTTTCCTTCTTATTCCATGTCTGGCTATGTGGCTAGATGGCTGGGTGGCTAACACTTTCTTTTCTTGCTCCTCAATCTTCTCTTCTCCCAGATTTCTCTGCTTATGTATTCTCTTTGCCTGCTAGCCACAAGTATCCTTTCTCTTACATTATAATTAGCCATTCATCTCTTTATAGACCAAACAAGTGTTTTAGACAGGCAACATAACACAGCTTCGCAGAGTTAAACAAATACAGCATAAAATAATCTAACACATCTTTACATCATTGAAACAAATATTTTGCTGCATAAACAAATGTAACAAATCTTAAAATAATACTCCACAACACCAATTTGGACAGGGGTGTGACATGAATATCTCACTTAGGGACAAGCACTCCAGTTTCTTTTTCTCTTGCATGTTGATTGGTTGTGCATCTCTGTATTAAACACTACTCTGTCCCCCTCATCCGAAACCAAATGGAAACCTTCTTATTCTATAAATTTTCTTTCACTCCTTAATCCATTTACAATTTAAATGTTAGAGACTAGTTCTGCCCCATTGAAATTTCTTCATTTATACAAATGCTCTATCTTTTAGAAACCTAATGCAAAACTCACTACAATTTGAGTGTTGTTAATAAAAAGAACTATCAAAATGATTATTTTTGAAATTTATTATTTTTAATGACTCTAAAATTATTTATTTATTCATTTTGTGTGTGCATGCCCCTGTGTATGTGTCTGTGTGTATGTGTGTGTAAGCATGCTATAGCATACATATAAAGTCAGTGGTGAAGATGATTCTTTCCTTCTAATTTTACGTTGGTACTGATTGGTTTGTTCAGACAGCAAGTGCTTTGACCTAGCTTATCATGCCTAAATTATTTTAAGTTTCGATCTCTATTTGACTGGTGTTTACCATATTGAACAGAAAAGGTGTACATAATGGCCTCTGGGCTTTAGATATTTCTTCAGTTCTTAAAGATATTTATAATAGTTTATAAGGCCTTAGTAAACCCAACATCTTTCTTTTTTAAATTTTTTTACTGAAAATTTCCATGTCCTCATCTCTCCCACTTCCCTGCCCTCCTCTCCACCACACCCCTACTCCCACCCTCTCCAGGCCAAAGAGCAGTCAGGGTTCCCTACACTACGTCCTCCCAACTCCCCCCAGGTCCAGGAAGGTGAGCATCCAAACTGACAAGGCTCCACCAGAGCCCATCCATGCAGTAGAATCAAAGCCCAGCACCATTGTCCTTGGCTTCTCAGTCAGCCTCCACCATCAGCCACATTCAAAGAGATGGGTTTGATCACATGCTCCATCAGTCCCATTCCAACTGGCCTTGGTGATCTCCCATTAGATCTGTCCCACTGTCTCAGTGGGTGAATGCACCCCTCGCAGTCCTGACTTCCTTGCTCATGTTCTCCCTCCTTATGCTCCTCATTAGGACTTCGGGAGCTTAGTCAAGTGCTCCAATGTGGGTCTCTGTCTCTATCTCCATCCATCACCAGATGAAGGTTCTATGGTAATATGCAAGATAATCATCAGTGTGGCTATAGGACAAGGCCAGTTCAGGTACCCTTTCCTCTGCTGCCCAAGGAACAAGCTGGGGGACATCTCCTTGGACACCTGGGAACCCTTCTAGAGTCAAGTCTCTTGCCAACCCTAAAATGGCTCCCATAATTAAGAAATATACTTCCCTGCTCCCACATCCACCCCTCCTCCATCCCAACCATCCCATTCCCTCAAGCTCTCCCCATCCTCTCCTTCTCCCTTCTCTCCCCCATCTCCCCTTATCTTCACCTCACCCCCACCCCTGTGCTCCCAACCCCTGCCCGGCAATTTTGTCCATTTCCAATATGCAGGATGATAACAATATGTTTTTCTTTGGGTTCACCTTCTTATTTAGCTTCTCTAGGATCATGAATTATAGGCTCTATGTCCTTTATTTATGACTAGAATCCACTTATGAGTGAGTACATACCATATTCCTCTTTTTGGGTCTGGGTTACCTCACTCAGAATAGTGTTTTCTATTTCCATCCATTTGCATGAAAAATTCAAGATGTCATTGTTTTTTACCACTGAGTAGAACTCTAAAGTGTATATGTGCCACACCTTCTTTATCCATTCTTCCATTGAGGGGCACCTAGGTTGTTTCCAGTTTCTGGCTATTACAAATAGTGCTGCTATGAACATAGTTGAACAAATGCTTTTGTAGTATGATTGGGCATCTCTTGGATATATTCACAAGAGTTGAATTGCTGAGTCTTGGGTAGGTTGACGCCCAGTTTCCTGAGAAACCACCACACTGCTTTCCAAAGGGGTTTCATAAGTTTGCATTCCCACAAACAATGGATGAGTGTTCCCCTTACTCCATATCCTCTCCAGCATAGGTTATCATAGGTGTTTTTGATTTTAGCCATTCTCACAGGTGTAAAACCCAACATCTTTCAAGTCCAACATCTTCTTTCAGGGTTAGTTCATCTACCGTATACATTGCATTCTTTGTCTCATTTCCTTGTTGAAGAATGAGGCCTTGAAAATAATATTGTGTGAACCCTGGGGTAAGACCAATGTGAGACCTGATCATTCTAAATTTTGATATTGGTACTGTTTGTTATTGCCCTTGATAATTTCAGCTTCCGTCTTTTTTTTAAAACCCTGCCTATCCTAAACTGATTTTTGAGTCCATATTATCTGCAATATTTAGCCACTCAAGTCTCTATTCAGCTAAGTTAGTCATCAAATAGTGATTCAGAAGTGCTATCTTTATAGACTTTAAGACCCCCAAGAAACCTTTCCTGAGGGAGTTTGGAGAGTTAGTGTTTATGTTGATCCACTTCTTTAACATTCAAGCAAATGGTTTATAAGTTTGCTTTAACCCTTACCTCCTCATTGTGCAGCAACTCAAGTTGACCAGAGGCTGACACAGATGAGAGACTGGGACTTTCTTAGGTGTCATTTTGTTTGTTTGTGTGTGTGTGTGTGTGTGAGAGAGAGAGAGAGAGAGAGAGAGAGAGAGAGAGAGAGAGAGAGAGAGAGATTCCTGCCAATATTTGAAACTTTTTAAAGTCCTCCAGTTATGCTCATTCCTTTACTTTTCCATTTAGGCTCCTTAGTCAGCATCTTATTAGCCCCAGTGATACCTTCTCCCAAGAAAGAAAGCTAAGATGTTTATTTTAGACACATACCTGAGGATATAGCTTCTCTCAAAGACAAACTTCTGTATTTAATCAAATAATGATAAACATGAGGATGAAGCTCTTCGGGTTGCTTTTACATAGGCCAACTGGTAACAACAGAACAATGAGGATTGGGTATCAAATCCCATTTCACTCCACTGTCAGGTTACATTTTCCCTAGACACAGTGTTTGAATGTTGTGTTTTTGTTTAGGTTTTTTTTTTTTTTTGAAATGCTTACATAGTGTTGAAGAGAGGGAAAAGGAAAGAAAGCATGTTAATAGACAATAAAAATAACTGCTTATGTGTTGGGTGATGGTCAGTGTATAATGTGCTTTCTTGGCAAGCATGATGACCTGTGTTTGAATGCCCAGAACCCACACAACTTGGTTTGGTGCTGCATGCCTATAGTCCCAGTGCTGGTCAGTGGAGATGAGAGGATGAGAGTTAGAGCCTCAGTGGCCAGCCAGTCTAGATGAATTAGTGAGTTCCAGGTTCCTTGAGATACCCTATCTCAAAAAGTAAATTGGATAGCAACAAGAGAAGATGCCCAATGTTGATTGTTGACCTCTACAGGTGTACACACACACACACACACACACACACACACACACACACACACGTCTCAGTTTGTTTGAAGATTCCACAATCTTCCTAAAATAAAATTTCTTTGGATTATTGAAAGCCTTTAGTTAGCTTTCAGAATTCTGAAAAATTAATGGTAACAGTTTTATCCTCATATTCTCATTGTTTAATGAAAGAGTTGATTTTGAATGGTTTTTCTCCTTCATTCTTCATGTTTCTCCTTCTTTTCAATACAATTGTAGTCGACTTGGAAAAAAATTCCAGTGCTTGATGGCCAGAGGGGTGTGTATTTGAGAAAATATATCTTTTGCAAGATGAAATCAAGGTAAAAATAAAGTACTGAAGTACTTTATTTTGGTTGAATATGCAAGTTATCTTGGTGATGTGAAGCCATGTCTTTGAAATAGATGCAGAGGGAGAAATGAACAAATCTCCCAGGTGAAGGCTGCTCTATGATTTCCTTGTAAGGAGTCTAAAGGAATTAGGGTTTTAGTACACTGCAGTGATCTAAGACAGTGGGAGTTCAGAGCACTACCCAACTAAGGAGATTTTACATTATTTTTAAAATCCCAGGGTAAGTTAGAAAAATCAACTATAAAGAAGATCTCTAAAGATTTTCAAATGTAGACTTCCAAGATGTGAAACTTTCTGAGCACAATGCAATTTGATTTAATAGGATTAGGACAGAAAAACAACATGGTAAACTAAACGATTTAAAATAAACACTCTTCTAAATAACACCTATTAAAGTAGAAATCAAAACTGAAAAGTAATTCAGACAACACTTTAGCTTTAGGAACACTGCTTTTTCAGACAGCAACAATTGTTCTTTTGTGGATATATTTATCTCTTAACATTGCCTCGGGACATAAATTTTAAAGAAAAAGTTACTCTGTTTGTACTCCCTCTCTTTTCAAGGCAGTGTTTCAACAATGAGGAGATTGTTTCTCAGTTAACACATGAAAATTGTATCCTTGACTCTTCTGTAGTTGCATTAGTAATCTGAAATAACATGCCTGGGTTGTCATTACAACTACAGACAAATATTCCAAGTACCTATTAACAAGAAAATGGGGCTAATGCTACCATTTCGTGTTCTGTTATAATTTCAGAAAACAGCACAATTATATTTAGTCCATCCTAAGTCAATATCACCCCTCCCTCATACATTTAATCCAATCTCCTGCTGCTTTTACTCCAGTTCTCTCCAACACAGTAATAAGATGGCTCTCTATGAGGACACGGGAACCCTCCCTTGTCCTTCCCATCCTTGAGAACACTGTGAACCACTGAGTAGTTTGCCTTTTGTGTTCTTTTCTCTTCCTATGATCACTCCACAGATTGCTCCTTCACCTACATAAAGACAGGTTTAGGTGACATATTGACATGATAGCAATGTGCCTGGAATGTTTAATATAATTGCAATGTGGCCAAACTGGGAGATAAACCAGTGCATTGAACTGTGACACCATTAATTCTGATATTTATTAAAGGATGCTAACTTAATACATCTTTGTTCTCTTCTTTGATTTGGGAGATAATGAAAAAACTTTTCATTATTACAACTTTCATTTCTGTCTCTTCAAATCTTTAATGATATCCGCTTGAACACACGTGATCTAATCTGTTTGCATCATCAGAAGTACTGAGCATCCCGGAATGAAAATGACACTCCAGAAAACTGCTATTGTTGATTCTGTACAGTTATTGTTGTTTAATTGAGCACTATATCCTGTCTGTGTAAAAGAATGAGAAAAACGCAGAATAAGAGAAAATACAGTAAATAAAGTCAAATGTTTAATTATCATATTCAAAACAAAGGCTAATAAAGTGCTTCACAAACCTGAGAGACTTCTATTTGAAGAAATCAATTTAAGAACAATCTTGAAAGTTATCTCTTCTTTTGTGCCAGGAAAATTTCATTAAATTTTGACTGAAGCACCAACTTATCTGGGCAATATTGATGTGTAGGCTTCTCCGTCTCACACCTGCCCCACCTAATCCGTAATGCAGAGAACTGCTGAGGATACACAATGACAGGGTTGATGTCTCTCGGAGTGACTGTGAAGCTATAATACTGAAGTCAAAATTATAGTGGAGAATACAACAGATTCAGGGTATGGGATGTCTACTGATGAAAGCTACAGGCACAGAGTAGGATTGGCCCAAGAGAGGCTGTATGTGCCGCAAAAAACATAGACGGAATGCTAGGGCAGTTCAAATTCTTTGGAACACTGATGTGCCCATCACAAGTCTAACATGCAGTTAGAGAATATGATCTTTTCTTTGTGAGATTTAGATCTTGCTTTAGTCAAAATTTTCCTTGCTATATCCCAGTTCCTCCCTTGCTGAATGAAATAAGTCACTCTGTGCCATTATATATATGTAGGGTGGAGTTGGTTTTGAATGAACAGGGGATCCCCTGGGGATTAAATGAGACTCTGCACTTAACTTTTGAAAAGTGTTGTCACTGTTAAAGACTGGGGACATTTATAGATGGATTAACTCATGTTATATTATAGGATCATCATTCGTTCATGGAGAAAACGGTAAAAGATTATTAATTAAAAGTGATGTTATTACAAGTCCAGCTGACAAGGGCTGAGATTATGATGATTCATGTTGTAAACCTGGCAGGATCTAGAATCATTTAGGAAGTGATTTTCCAGGCACATCTTTGAAGTAGTTCTTGATAGGGTTATTTGAGCTAGGAACACACACACTGAATGTGGATAGCACCATTCTATGAATTAGGGTACCAGACTGAATATACAGAAATGACCACCAGCATTTATTGCTCTATACTGCCTCAATGCCGATGCACTATGACAAACAACCTCATATTCCTGCTACCATACCTTGGTCACCTTGATGGACTATACCCTCACATTGTGAACCAAGAAACAAAAAACTTAAAAGAAACAAACAAACAACATTTATTTATTGTTTGTTTGTTTGTTTGTTTTGGGGGGACACAATTTCTCTATATAATTGCTCTGGATATCCTGGAACTCACTTTGTAGACCAGGCTGGCCTTGAACTCACAAGATGTGCCTGCCTCTGCCTCCTGAGTGATGGTATTAAAGGCATGCACCATCACCACCTGGCTCAGAATAAACTCTTGTTCAATTGCTTCTGTCAGGTACGATTTTGTAACAAGGAGAAAAGTAAATAATACAACCATAAATAAGATTAATATACTTAACTTAAAGTATAATTTATGAGTAGATTTTGTGTTTGTAGAAAAAATAACGTATATGATTTTATATAAGAAGTCAATTTCTAGAAGACATGAGATGGTTCTGATTTTAATAAAGCAAAAGAGGAAAATAAAGCCATAAATAGGAGCAAGTAAACATCTTACCTAGTATAAACTGCACTTTTAAATGCTAAATGGAGGAAACAAAAGACACTAGCGGAGGATGAGTGTGTTTCTGCAGACATTCCTTGACCCCCCTAATCTTTCTGGCCGCTCCACTCCTTAGGGGCCACAAAACGGCCCTGCTAGGCCCTTTTGCGGCTGGGAGCCATTGGTAGTGAGGGGCAGGAAATCCTTTGTTGCAACCAGTTTGCCGGTGGCAAGCTGGGCCTTTTGTCTGAAACACCTGCCCAGCAAGGAGCCATTAGCCTGAAACAGAAGAATCAGCAGAGGGAAAGGGGTGAGAAGCTCCCCTCCAGGCGGGTCTGAGGATTCTGGCAGGGGAGTGTGGGCTCCTTCAGATAGTGCTGCAAGGTTTGCTGTGTGATACTCCACCCCACCCGCCCCCCCCCCCCCCCCCCATTGCCCTTTTGTCCCTGCAGCGTCCCTCAGCAACCAGGAATCCCTGATTCAGTGCTGTGGAGTTCCATCTGGAGGGCCCTCCCTAGTGTATTCAAGCATCCTGCTCCTGTACCAAGGCCATCCACCAAGAGGGATGAGAGTCTGCCCTCCAGGCAAGTCTGTGGTTTCCTGCAAGGCAGTGCTGGCTCCTTCAGTTTGTGCTGCAAGGAATAGCTCCTGCACCTGCACTGAGGAGATCTACCCAGACTCAGTCACAGCAAAGATTGGACCAAGACACCAAGTTTCTCCTAGCTCCATTTGAAGGAAGAATTGGGCAGGGGCTAATGCAAGAACTCCTCCAACAACCCAAAAGGCAACATGACATCACCAGAATCCAGGCATCCCGAAACAACAAGAATTGAACATCCTACTCCAGAAGAAATAGAAGAAATCGACCTTAAACAGTACTTTATGAAAAAAATAGAGGACCTTAAACAGGAGGTAAAAAAACTGCCATAAAGAAATGGAGATGACAAATAAAGAGGTAGATGAAATAAATAAATCTCTCAAAGATACCCAAGAAAAGCAAGAAAAACAAGAAAAAGCAATCAAGCAGGTAAGGGAAACAGTACATGACCTGAAAAATGAAATGGAGGTAATGAAGAAAACACAATCCGAGGGAAGACTGGAAATGGAAATTCTGAGTAAATGAATACAGAGACAAGTATTACCAACAGAATACAAGAGATGGAAGAACGAATCTCGGACTCTGAAGATACTATAAAGGAAATAAACTCACAAGTTAAAGAACAAAACAAATCCAACAAATTCTTGACACAAAACATCCAGGAAATCTGGGACACCATGAAAAGACCAAACCTAAGAATAACTGGGGTAGAAGAAGGAAAAGAATTACAACTCAAAGGCCCAGAAAATATATTCAACAAAATTATAAAAGAAAATTTCCCCAACCTAAAGAAGGATATTCCTATGAAGGTACAAGAAGCCTACAGAACACCAAATAGACTGGATCAAAAGAAAACATTCCCGCACCATATAATAATAAATACACAAAACATACAGAATAAAGAACAGATATTAAGAGAAGCAAAGGAAAAAGGTCAAGTAACATATAAAGGGAAACCTATCAGAATTACACCTGACTTCTCACTGGAAACCATGAAATTCAGAAGGTCTTGGATAGATGAGCTACAGACACTAAGGGAACATGGATGCAAGCCCAGACTACCATACCAGGCAAAGCTAGCATTCACCATCAATGGAGAAAACAAGATATTCCAGGACAAAAAAAGATTTAAACAATACGTAGCCACAAATCCAGCCTTGCAGAAAGTAATAGAAGGAAAATCACAAACCAAGGACTCCAACAACGCCCACAATAACTCAGACATCTAGCGTCCCTTCAGCAGCACAACTAGAAGAAGGGAAACACACAAAATCTACTACAAAAAAATGACTGGCGTTAACAACCACTGGTCATTAATATCACTTAATATGAATGGACTCAATTCACCTATAAAAAGGCACAGGCTAAGAGATTGGATACGAAAACAGGATCCAACATTCTGCTGTTTACAAGAAACACACCTCAATCACAAAGACAGACACCTACTCAGAGTAAAGAGTTGGGAAAAGATTTATCAAGCAAATGGACCTAAGAAACAAGCTGCTATGGCCATACTAATTTCTAACAAAGTTGACTTCAAACTAAAATAAATCAGAAGAGATGGAAAGGGACACTTTATACTCATAACAGGAAAATCCTTCAGAATGAAGTCTCAATCCTGAATATCTATGCCCCTAATATAAAAGCACCCACTTATGTAAAAGAAACACTTCTAGAACTCAAGGCAGCCATCAAACCACACACACTAATAGTAGGAGACTTCAACACTCTTCTCTCACCAATGGACAGGTCAATCAGACAGAAACCTAACAGAGAATAGAAAGACTTAATGGAGGTAATGAATCAAATGGACTTAACAAACATCTATAGAACATTCCACCCAAATAGGAAAGAATATACCTTCTCTGCGGCTCATGGAACCTTTTCAAAAATTGACCATATACTTAGTAACAAAGCAAACTTCCACAGTTACAAAAAAATATTAGTAACCACCTGTGTCTTATCAAATCACCATTCAATAAAATTAGAATTCAACAACAATGCTACCCCCAGAAAGCCCACAAACTCATGGAAACTGAACAGTCAACTACTGAACCACACCTGGGTCAAGGAAGAAATAAAGAAAGAAATAAAAGTTTTCCTTGAATTTAATGAAAACAAAGACACAACATACTCAAATCTATGGGACACAATGAAAGCAGTGCTAACAGGAAAGTTCATAGCACTAAGTGCCCACTTAAAGAAAATGGAGAAAGCACTCATTGGAGACTTAACAGCACACCTGAAAGCTCTGGAAAAAAAAGAAGCAGACTCACCTAGGAGAAGTAGAAGACTGGAAATAATCAAACTGAGGGCAGAAATCAACAAAATAGAAACACAGAAAACAATCCAAAGAATCAATAAAACAAGAAGCTGGTTCTTGGAGAAAATCAAAAAGATTGACAAACCCTTAGCCAAACTAATCAAATGGCAGAAAGAGAACACACAAATTAATAAGATCAGAAATGAAAAGGGAGACATAACCACAGACACAGAGGAAATTCAGAGAATCATTAGATCTTACTACAAAAGCCTGTATGCCACAAAATTGGAAAATGTAAAAGAAATGGACATTTTTTAGATAAGTACCATATACCAAAGTTAAACCAGGACCAGGTGAATGATCTAAATAGTCCTGTGTGTCACGAAGAATTAGAAACTGTTATCAAAAACCTCCCAACCAAAAAGAGCCCAGGACCAGATGGTTTCAATGTGGAATTCTACCAGAACTTCCAAGAAGAACTAATACCTATACTCCTTAAGGTATTTCATAATATAGAAACAGAAGAGTCATTGCCAAATTCCTTTTATGAAGCTACAGTTACCCTGATACCTAAACCACACAAAGACTCAACCACGAAAGAGAATTACAGGCCAATCTCACTCATGAACATTGATGCAAAAATTCTCAATAAAATACTGGCAAACCGAATCCAAGAACACATTAGAAAAATTATCCAATACGATCAAGTAGGCTTCATCCCAGAGATGCAGGGCTGGTTCAACATACGAAAGTCTATTAATGTAATCCATCATATAAATAAACTGAAGGAAAAAACATATGATCATCTCATTAGATGCTGAAAAAGCATTTGACAAAATTCAACACCCCTTTATGATAAAGGTCTTGGAGAGATTAGGGATTCAAGGGTCATTCCTAAATATAATAAAGGCTATTTACAGCAAGCCAACAGCTAACATCAAATTAAATGGAGAGAAACTCAAGACAATCCCACCAAATTTAGGAACATGACAAGGCTGTGCACTCTCTCCTCATCTCTTCAATATAGTGCTTGAAGTTCTAGCAATAGCAATAAGACAACATAAGGGAATCAAGGGGATTCGATTTGGAAAGGAAGAAGTTAAACTTTCGTTATTTGCAGATGATATGATAGTGTATACAAGCCACCCCAAAAACTCCACCAAAGAACTCCTACAGCTGATAGACTCCTTCAGTAATGTGGCAGGATACAAGATCAACTCCAATAAATCAGTTGCCTTCCTATACACAAAGGATAAGGAAGCAGAGAGGGAAATCAGAGAAGTATCACCTTTCACAATAGCCACAAATAGCATAAAATATCTTGGAGTATCTCTGACCAAGGAAGTGAAGGATTTATTTGACAAGAACTTTAAGTCTTTGAAGAAAGAAATTGAAGAGGATACCAGAAAATGGAAGGATCTCCCTTGCTCGTGGTTTGGGAAGATCAACATAGTAAAAATGGCAATTCTACCAAAAGCAATCTATAGATTCAATGCAATCCCCATCAAGGTCCCAACAAAATTCTTCACAGACCTTGAGATAAGAATAATCAACTTTATATGGAAAAACAAGAAACCCAGGGTAGCCAAAACAATCTTATACAATAAAGGTACTTCTGGAGGCATTACCATCCCTGACTTCAAACTCTATTACAGAGCTACAGTATTGAAAACAGCTTGGTATTGGTAGAAAAACAGAGAAGTCGACCAATGGAATCAAATAGAAGACCCGGATCTTAGCCCACAAACCTATGAACACCTGATTTTTGATAAAGGAGCTAAAAGTACACAATGGAAGAAAGAGGGCATCTTCAACAAATGGTTCTGGCATAACTGGATGTCAACCTGTAGAAGAATGAAAGTAGATCCACGTCTATCACCATGCACAAAACTCAAGTCCAAATGGATTAAAGACCTCAATATTAATCTGAACACACTGAGCTTGATAGAGGAGAATGATGGAGGAGTGTTTATGTGTTACTTTCATTATTAATAAAGAAAACTGCCTTGGCCCTTTAAGAGAAAATTAGGTAGGTGGAGTAGACAGAACAGAATTGTGGGAACAAGGAAGTAGAGTTGGGGAGACGCTTCAGGAATTCGCCATAGTGAGTCTCCATGCTGCTCCTCTCCGAGATGGACGCAGGTTAAGATCTCTCCTGGTAAGGCACACCTCGTGGTGCTACCCAGATTACTAAATATGGGTTAAAGGAAGATGTGAGAGTTAACCAATAAGAGGCTGAAACTATGGGCCAGGCAGTGTTTAAATGAATACAGTTTCCGTGTAATTATTTCGGGTGTAAAGCTAGCCGGCGGCCGGGTGGCGGAAAGCTAGCCGGTTGCTGGGAGCCGGGTGGCAGGACGCAGCCCCTGCCGTTTCTCACTACAGGAGAAAGTGGGAAGTTCTCTACAACAAATGGGCACAGGAGACCATTTTCTACATATAACCCCAGCAGCACAGACACTAAGGGCAACACTGAATAAATGGGACCTCCTGAAGCTGAGCAGCTTCTGTAAATCAAAGGACACTGTCACTAAGACACAAAGGCAGCCAACTGTCTGGGAAAAGATCTTCACCAACCCTGCAACTGACAAAGGTCTGATCTCTAAAATATATAAGGAACTCAAGAAACTAGACTTTAAAATGCTAATTAACGCATTTAAAAATGGGGCTCTGATCTGAACAGAGAATTCTCAACAGAAGTTCAAATGGCCAAAATACACTTAAGGTCATGCTCAACCTCCTTAGCTATCAGGGAAATGCAAATCAAAAGAACTTTGAGATACCATCTTATACCTGTCAGATTGGCTAAAATCAAAAACACCAATGATAGCCTTTGCTGGAGAGGTTGTGGGGTAAGGGGTACACTCATTCATTGCTGGTGAGAATGCACACTTGTGCAACCACTTTGAAAGCAGTGTGGCGGTTTCTCAGGAAATTCGGGATCAACCTACCCCAGGACCCAGTAATTCCACTCTTGGGAATTTACCCAAGAGATGCCCTATCATACTACAAAAGCATCTGCTCAACTATGTTCATAGCAGCATTATTTGTAATAGCCAGAACCTGGAAACAACCTAGATGCCCTTCAGTGGAAGAATAGATGAAGAAACTGTGGAATATATACATATTAAAATACTACTCAGCGTTAAAAAACAATGACATCTTGAATTTTGCATGCAAATGTATAGAAATAGAAAACACTATTCTGAGTGAGGTAACCCAGACCCAAAAAGATGAACATGGGATGTACTCACTCATAATCGGTTTCTAGCCATAATTAAAGGACATCGAGCCTATAATTTGGGATCCTTGAGAAGATAATAAGAAGGTGAACCCAAAGAAAAACATATAGTAATCCTCCTGGATATTGGAAGTAGACAAGATCGCTGGGCAAAAATTGAGAACTTGGGGGTGGGGTGGGACTGGGCCAAGGGGAGATGGGGAGAGAAAAGCATAATGGGGAGAATGGGGAGTGCTCAGGGGAATGGGATGCTTGGGATATAGGAAGGGTGCATATGGGAGCAGGGATGCATATATCTTAATTAAGGGAGCCATCTGAGGGTTGTCAAAAGACTTGACTCTGTGGGGTTCCCAGGTATCCAGGGAGATGCCCCCAGCTAGTTCCTTGGGCAGCTGAGGAGAGGGCGCCAGAAAAGGCCAGATCCTATAGCTATAGTGATGAATATCTTGCATATCACCATAGAACCTTCACCTGGCGATGGATGGAGAAAATGATAGAGCCCCACATTGGAGCACCGGACTGAGCTCCCAAGGAGCATAAGGAGGGAGAACATGAGAAAGAAAGTCAGGACCGTGGAGGGGTGTTTTCACCCATGGAGACGGTGGGAGAGTACTAACGGGAGATCACCAACTCCAGTTGGAATGGGACTGATGGAACATGCGACCAAACCAGACTCTCTGAATGTGGCTGATGGTGGAGGCTGACTGAGAAGCCAAGGACAATGGCGATGGGCTTGGATTCTAAGGCATGGATGGGCTCTGTGTGGGCCTTGTCATCTTCGTTGCTCACCCACCTGGACCTGGGCGGAGTTGGTAGGACCTTGGACTTAACATAGTTAAGGGAACCGTGATGGCTTTTGGCCTGGAGAGGGAAGGAGTGGGGGTATGGGTAGAGGGGAGGGGAGCGAAGGGGGAGGAGGAGGGGAGGAGATGGAAATTTTTAATAAAAAAATGAAAAAAAAATGCTAAATGGAGCATCTCTCCATATGTAGCTTCATATTCTAGCATGCATGGAAAGAACCTCAGAGAAGGTAGAGTTATGATTCTCTTTTTACGTTTTTCAAACACAACTGCTCATATGTTATGCTTCTTTGGGAACTAATGGAATAATATCTATAAATTATTTTCTATTATATATATAAATTATTTGCAACTGATTTAGAGTATCATTTCTTTTTGTTCCTTAATTAGTTCTACTTTCTTTTATAACATTCAAACCTTCCTTTTTCTTCTAATAAAAGTAGCATATCCTAGAATTTTTATGTATAGATGGTACATATATATAGTATGTGATGCCTAAGTTCTGTTGGAATGCTTGGTTCTGTGGTAATAGATTATCAAAGCTCCAAGACTGGACAAAGAAATTTAACTCCTCATGTATCTCTGGATATTTGGATATTGTACAGTACCTCCTACTATGATAAAGAAGAAAGAGGAACTTGGGAATGATTGAAGAAATTACATAACAATGTTTTAATGTGATTTCAGTTATAGGGTATCTTCTTAAATATTGTTTGGACATTGCAATGCAAACTATGCACTTAGCCACAGTTGCTCAGAAACTAACTTTTAAAGACTGAAACATCGATTAGGAATTCTGAATTCTGTTTTTTCTTCAGTGCTATAAAGTCCCTAGGAGCTATTAGTACTACATATGGAAGGAAGAGGGAGGTTTTATATCTCATTTATAAGAAATACACTCCCCAACCTCAACCCCTCACAGTTTAAAAAAGAACCAGAATGTCAAACTAGCTGTCAACCTTGATAAATTGTAGACATAGATCAATGAGAAAACATCAGTAAATGCCAACAAGAACAAAAACAACAACAATAAAAGAAGACTAGAGGTGCCCTTAACATTACTGTGGTGTGACTCAGAAATATTCTGGGGAAAAGAAAGTTTCTTAATCGTCCCGTAATCAAGAACTCCTAGTTCATCAATATAATAGCTGAGAAGACTTAATCTTCTCACCCAAGTGTATTGGGAATGCCTGTGTCTTGTTATCTTGAAGCCATACAGGAGGTATATTAAATGCAAACAAATTCTTTTCAAAAGTCAAAGAAAGAAATGCCAGTCTAGGATGTGGTGACATACACTTGTAATCCCAGCACCTAGAAAAGTCAACAATATGAGGATCAAGTTGACCCAGGTGAAGTCGCACAGGTGCAGGGGATTTTGCAGCTCTGTGTACAAGTCTCAGACACAGAAAGAAGGTTTGAACTGAGAATGGGTAAGGCCCATACTACACAGAAACATCAGAATCTGATCGCCTACAACACAGAGACAATTTGACCTAGGGGAACGTCCACAGCACAGGGATGGCCACAATTCCTTGAGAAAATGGTGACCCGTAAGAAAGAATTAAGCTGATTCAGAGAAAGGCCCAGAGGTGCAGGGAATTCTATAATTCCTTGCAACAGAAGCTGTGGACTTCAGTAGAAACTGAATCTCACCTAGAATAAGGCTCTTGGGTATTTGGGGAGGTTCACACTCTCTGCTGGAAGCTACTGACCCTTGGTGGAAACTTGAGCTGTGTTTGTTCTTGAAGAAGAAATGGGTTCAGTTAAGAGTACATACAAGCATTAGAAGCTCAGAGTGCCAGTCACAGGCAGGAAACCCAAGCTGACCTAGGACATCACCTGACTCTTAGAGGAAGACTAAGGGTTTAATCTCCAACCCTAAATATTAATTCCTTAGAAGAAAAATTTTATCTCAAACCTACTAGAACTTAGTTTTCTGAACATTGCTAAGTACTCTACTAAGAAAAGAATACTAGAATAAAAAAATAATAAAAAAGTCAAACAGCAAACTAATTCCAGACACAAATTTCAGCACAGCAGAAAAATAACACAGGATACCAGGTCTTAAATCAAAATTACTAATCCCACAGTAATGGCTCCCAGTGGAATAATTTGGAAGAACTTTCAGATGAGAAATTTAAAATAGTAACTATAATTATTTTCAAGCAACTCAAAGAATATTTGAATGCTATGTAAGAGAATCAAAACAAAGAGGCAAATGAAGTGAGGAAGTCAATCAAGGATATGAAAATAGAACTCAATAAAGAGATAGAATTACTGGACAATAAACAAATGACAATGAAACTGGAAATGAAAACTCAGGTCAAATTAAATGCTCATTTAATTTGGAAATGGAAAAATCTCATTTATTGAATGGAACAGTGAAAACCTAGCATCTTGACCAGAAGACAGGTAGAGTAAGTGGATCAATAATGTGGTTTTTAAAATATTTTTTCTTTTTTTGTAATTATACTGTGATTATATTATTTACCCTGTCGTTTTTTCCCTCAAAAACCTCCTCTGGTAAACTTCTTCTATCTTGCTCTCTTTCAAATCTGTGGATTCTTTTACTTTGTTACATATATAGAGAGATATGTATATATACATATCTATGTATATATGAATGTGGGTATGTATGTATTTCTAAATATATAAGTATAACTTGATAACTTGCACAGTTTGCATAGTATTACATACATATATATGCAATATGTAATACTGTTTATAATAATGCATAAATATGCATGTTTATGTGCATACACATATATGCCTGCTTTGAAGGCCAACCATTGGTTTTGGAAAACCATTTTGCTGCTTCTCAAAGTTGAAGACTATTTTTTCTGATCTTAGATTTTTTTTGTATTTTTTTATTTTAATTTGTTTTTAAAAAACTATCTTTTCTCATTTCACATGCCAAATTCACTTCCCACTCCCTACCCTCCTCCTGCTGACCCCACCTTCCCCTCTTCCCACCCCCCATCTCATGCCCCATACAATCCTTAGAGAGCATAAGGTTTCCCATAGGGAGTCAACAAAGTCTAGCACATTTCTTTGAGGCAGGACCAAGGTCCTCCCCACTATATCTAGGCTTAGCAAGGTATCTCTCCAGAGAGAATGGGTTCCAAAAGGCCAGAACATGCAGTAAGAATAAATTTTGGTCTCACTGCCAGTGGTCCCACAGTCTGCCCCAGCCATACAACTGTCACCCATATTCAGAGGGCCTTGTTTAGTCCTATGCTGCTTTCCTTGCTGTCAGGTCAGAGTAAAAGGCTTCCATTAGCTCAGACAAACTGTTTCAGTGGGTATCCCCATCAAGGCCTTGACCTTTTTGCTCATATTATCACTCCTCCCTCGCCTTAACTATACTTTGGGAACTCAGCCCAATGCTCTGTCTTCCTGCACTTTTTGTTTCGGGTCAAGGCCTTGCTAGCTTTCCCTGTTCGGTGTTAGAATGTCTATTGATACCATCCTTGCTCAGATCTTATTTATGCAACCACATTGCTGAGACTTCATAAGTGTAATCCCTCTGACATTTCTCAGAGACACAAGCTCACAGAAAATTCCTTGATCTTCTGACTTTTGAAATCTTCCTGTCTCCTGTTCCACAATTATTCCTGAACTTTAGGTGCAGGGGCTGTTATCTAGATATATAATTTGGGAGTAGGTTACACAATTCTTCATTTTGATCAACCATGGTATTCTGTAATGATCTCCATGTAGTGCAAAAAGAAGGTTTGTCAATGAGGAGTGAGGACCATCTTTATTTTTGGATATCAACACAAATATGTAGAATCTAGTTAGGGATTATGCTGTTGTAGTAAAGTAGTGGTTTTAAGTTCTTCTGCAAGATACATGACCGCACTAGCCCTTGATAGTTCGCTAGGTTCCAGGACCAGACATCATATTCCCTGTTGTTAAATGAGTCTTAAGTGCAATTAGATAGTTGTTGGTTACTTACAAGGTACACATGCTGCAATCACACAATTAAGGTTAATGTGCTATGCTGTTAATTGTGGCAGTTAATAGGAATCATGACTGAAGAGAACTATTGGTTACTTCCATCCTTTAGAAGTTTGCCTGGCGCTTTCTGGTTCCATAAAAACTATTATTCAGGAAGGAGGCTTTCAGGTCATATCCAGATTGGGAAAGAGGATGTTCTGGGTCCTGTGTCTGAAGTGCATGGTGTCTTTAACAATAGTGACTTACCTTCTCCCTCTTGGGTACAACCAAGGGCAATAGCAATAACTGCAGTAGTTATGGAGTCTTCAAAAAAAGTAAGTTGCCATCTTTACAAAGATTATAATTGGACTGAGAACAAAATCAGAGAAACATCATCCCTCACAATAGCTACAAAGACCATAAAATATTTTGGAGTAACTCTAAAAAAATAAGTGGAAGACCTGTATGACAAGAACTTTAAATCTTTGAAAACAGAGATTGAAAAGACACCAGAAAATGGAAAGATCTCCCATGCTTTTGGGTAGGTGAAATTAACATAGTAAAAATGGCAATCTTATCAAAAGCAATCTACAGAGACAATGCAATGCCCATTAAAATCCCAGAAAAAAATATTCACAGACCATGGAAGAACAATACTCAACTTCATATGGAAAAAAAAAAAAGTATGATAGCCAAAACAACTCTTTACAATAAAGGAACTTCTAGAGGCATCACAATCCATGACTTCAAACTCTATTGCAGAGCTACAGTACTGAAAAAAAGCCTGGGATTGGCATAAAAACAGACATAAGGACCAATGGAACTGAATCAAAGACTTAAGTTCAATTAATCAACACACATATGAACACCTGATTTTTGACAGAAAAACAAAAAATGGAAAATGGAAAAAAAAGAAAACATATTTAACAAATGGTGCTGGCATAACTGGATATCAACATATAGAAGAATGAAAATAGATCCTTATCTATTGCCATGCACTAAACTCAAGTCCAAATAGATCAAAGACATCAACATAAAACTAACCACACTAAACCTCATAGAAAAGAAAGTGGGAAGTGCACTTGAATGCATTGGCACAGGAGATCACTTTCTAAATATAACCACAGACACTGAGAGCAATAATTAATAAATGAGACCTCTGAAACTAAAAAGCTTCTGTAAAGCAAAGGACATAGTCAACAAGACAAAAAGGTAGCCTATACAATGGGAAAAGATCTTAACAAACCCCAAATCAGACAGAGGGCCGATTTCCAAAATATAGAAAGAACTCAGGAAATTGGTTATCAAAAGAATAAATAATACAATTAAAAATGAGGTATTGAAGGGGAACCTCAGCCAATCACCTTGTTTGTGGGGTGTGTTCCCCTTAGGCTAAGATTTACTTATTAAACAAAGAATGCTCAACAGATTAATCTAAAATGACTAAAAGACACGTAAGGAAATGCTCAGAGAAATGCAATCAAAACAACTCTGAGATTCCATCTTTCACCTGTAAGAATGGCCAAGATCGACAACTTGCTACAATATAGAAAGGACCAAAAGGTAGCCTACCACAATACCCTCATCCACTGGACCCTCCAAGCTACAAGTCCCACACTGCCCCCAAACTCACCTATCTTCCCACAAACTCAGTAGAATTCTGAAACACAGCCTGCTACAATACAGAGAGAACAAAGAGGTGAGTGTCCAGCCACCCAGCTGGACACCTGACTCTTTAGGTCCTTCATACAGGGGCAAAACTCTGGGACCCTTCCCCACCTACCTCAAGCTTCTCTAGCCAGTCAGCAGGAGAGTTTCTTGCAAGTAGGCTGCCTCAATATCCCCCATCTACCAGATCCTGCAAGCTACAAATCCCATCTGCCCACAAACTATCCTGCAACCTAAGTGGAACACTGAAACACAGCCTGGTACTACACAGAGAGAACCATTAGGTAAGGAGCCAGTCACCCAGAAGGACACCCCACTCTCTAGGCCCTCCATATAGGGTCAAAACCCCAGGTGCCCTCCCCCAACCACAAGCAAACAAGATACTTTGCTGCAAGTAGGCTGCCCCAATACCCCCTAATTCACTGACCCTGCAAGCTACAAATTCCACTCCACTCCCAAACCCTCCAACCTTGCAACCTCAGAGGAACACTGAAACACAAGCTGCAACTACACAGAGTGTCATGAGAGAGGACTAAGAGAGGAACTCTAAAGCACAAGCTGTGACTGCACATAGTGTATCAAGAGAGCAAACTAGGAGAGCAGATCAAGAAAGTAGGTTAAGACAGACCTCAGTGGCTCCCTGACACACAGATATCAACAGTATTGAGCAAAAAAAGAACACTTCCCAAAGACACAGAAAGTCACTGAAAGGATTGGAACAAGACACCAAGACACTGTCAGCATCAACTAAAGGAAGCAATGGGTAGGCACCAATGCAAGAATTCATCCAACAACCTAAAAAGCAACATGGTAACACCAGAACCCAGTAGTCACACAAGAGGAAGACTTGATCATCCTAACCCAGAAGAAGCAGAAGAAAACAATTTTAAATATAACTTTATGAAGATGATGGAGATCTTTAAAGAGGAAATGAAATACTCTATTAAAGAAATGGAGGAAAAGACAAACTAAAAAATTTAGAAAAAAAACCTAATAAATCCCCCAAAGAAAACCAAGAAAAAAAAACAATTAAACAGGTGAAGCAAATAGTTCAAGACTTGAAGACTGAAATAAAGGCAATAAAGAAAACACAAACTGAGGAATGAAAACTTGTACAACCACTTTGGAAATCAGTATGGGAGTTTCTCAGAAAATTGGGAATCAACCTACCTTAGGATAAAGCAATATTACTCTTGGACATATACTCATAAGACGCTCATTCATACTTCAAGGACATTTGTTCAACTATGTTCATAGCAGCATTATTTGTAATAACCAGAACCTGGAAACAATATAGGTGCCCCTCAATTGATGAATGAATAAAGAAAATGTGGCTCATCTACACATTAGACTACTACTCAGTGGTAAAAAACAATGACATTTGAAATTTGCACGCAAATGGACAGAACTAGAAAACACAATCCTGAATGTGGGAACCCAGACCTAAGAAGATAAACATGGTATGTATCACTCAGAAGTTGATGCCAGCTGTAAAGCAAAAGATATTGAGCTTATAGTTTATGAACCTATAAAGCTAAGTAACAAGGTGAACCCTAAGAAAAACATATAGATCCACCTGGAAAGTTGAAATAGACAAGATCACCCAACAAAATTTGGAGCATGGGGGTTGGGAGGAGAAGGGAGGGTGGAAGGGGAAGAAAAGGGGAAGGAGAACTTGAAGGAATGGGATAGTTGAGAAGGAGGAAGGACAGAGATGAGAGCAAAGAAAGAGATATCATGATTAAGGGTGCTATTATGGGGTTGGCAGGAAATGTGGCTTTAGAGAAATTCCCAGAAATCCAAAAGTAAGCCCAGCTAAGACCCTAAGCAATAGAGGTGACAGTGCCCAAACTGGCCTTGCCCTATAGTAAGACTGATGAATATCTTAAATATCACCATAGAACCTTCATCCAGCAACTGATGGAAATAGAAGAGACTTACATCGGAGCACTGGACTGAGTTGAAGAGTGGGAAGAGTGAGAATATGAGCAAAAAAGTCAAGACCATGATGGGTATACCTGCTGAAACAGTCTACCTGAGCTAACAAGAGCTCACCAACTCTAGCAAGAAAGGCAAGGAAAAAACATAGGTCCAAACTAGTGTCTCTAAATATGGTTGACAGTTGCATGGCTGAGGCAGACTGAGGGGCCACTGGCAGTGGCACCAAGATTTATCCCTACTGCTTGTACTGGCTTTTTTGGAACCTGTTCTCTTTGAATGGATTCCATGCTCAGCCTAGATACAGTAAGGAGTGCCTTGGACCTTCCCCAAAGCAATGTGCCTTACCCTCTCTGAGGAATGGATGGGAGGTTGAGGGGGGGGGGTTAAGCGGAAGGAATGGGAGGAAGGGAGGGAGTGTGAACTTGGATTGGAATGTATAATGACAAAAGATAGCTTTGTTTTTTAAATAAATATAAAAAAAATTTAAAAATGGCCTAGATCAAAAACACTGATGACAATTTATGTTGGAGAGGATGCAGGGTAAAGGGAACACTCTTCCATTGCTGGTGTGAGTGCAAACTCATACAGTCAGTTTGGAAATCAGTTTGGTGTGTTCTCAGAATTTAGGAAACAACTTACCTCACAACCCAGCAATACCACTTTTGGGTATATACCCAAAGGATGCTCAATTATACCACAAGGACATGTGCTCAGCTATGTTCATAACAACATTATTTGACATAGCCAGAACCTGGGAACAACCTAAATGCCCCCCAACCTAAGAATGGATAAAGAAGATGTTGTACATTACACAATGGAGTACTAAACAATGGAAAAAATAATGATATCTTGAAATTTGCAGGCGCATGGATGGATCTAGAAAATGTCATATTGACATACAAATATAATATTTACTCACTCATAAATGACTTTAGACATAAAGCAATAAAAAATCAACCTACAATCTACAATCCCAGAGAACATAGAGAACAGATAGAACCCTAAGAGAGACATACATAGATCTAATCTACATGGGATGTAGAAAAAGACAAGATTTCCTGAGTAAATTGGGAGTGTGGAGATAATGGGAGAAAACAGAAGTGGAGGGGAAGGCAGGGAGAGCAGTGAAGAAAGATATATAGCTCAATAAAAACATATTTTGGGAGTCTCTTGGAAAACTCTGACCAAGAATTCCAAAGAGGTCTTTTCAAGCCTAATTTTGGGAATTTTGTAGAATATATGGTTCTTGGGAGGAATATTCTTAGCCCAGAGGGGAGCATCTCATTTAAAATATTTATGTTTATTTATATGCCAACTTATGTGTCTTATAGTTATTTTATAGGAAGATAGTAAATAGTAAGATTTTTTATGAGATTCCAAGACACACTATTATTTTACCCTCTTCCCTCTTTTGTTCTGTATAATAATACATTCTTATAAAGAAAAGAATATAGGAGTGTTGGGACTAATGAGTCCTGGTCTTCAGCTGCTCTTCCCTGCTAGAACCTTCTAATTGAAGTTACTAGAAGCTGTGCCTAGCTTAGAGGATCAGAGGATGAGATTTTCACCTGTTGGCCATTGACTGCAGTGTATTTAAGCCTCCATGGTGCTATTAAAGAGGGCTTTTGGTACCAGTGTTTGAAGGTCTGTGTGTCTGTCTGTCTCTGCGTATGTTTTCTCAACTTCCAGCACCTTGCTTGAAGCTTGCGAACTGGGGTCCAGTGCATAGAGCGCAGACCAGGGCCACGGTACTTGGCATAGGAGAACTGTAGGGCAATAATAAAAGGTAACATCGTTTAATTATAGGTCACACAATCCATACACCAAAGTTATAGAATATATATTCAATAAAATCATAGATGGAAAGTTCTAAGTTCAAAGAAAAAAATGTCTAGAAAGATACAAGAAGACCATAGAACACACCATAGACAGGACCATTGTGGTGGTTTGAATGAAAAGGACTTCCTGATCTAGTGAGGAATGTAACGCCTCTGCCATGTTAGGAAGCTGAACTCAACAGAGCCAGCAGTCAAAGTCACCACACTGATCCTAGTCACTCCCATTTAACATTTTAAAAAACTCCTCTGGTCAGAAAAGGATTACAATAAGGACAAATTGAGAAAAAAAAAAGAGCCCCTAAACAGGTTACACTATGTTTGGTAAATGTTTACGAGCTTGAGAGACAGAAAGGACAGAGAATAGACAGAGTCACAGATAAAAAGAATAATTTAAGGATAATAAACTGAGGTCCTTAAGGGAGAAATAATGTAAAAAAGTTATAATGGGTCATGTAAACATGAAAACACATAAAGAATCTAGATTATGTATATTATTACATCTTCTTTAACTTTTTTTGACTGTTAATGAGTTAACTACAGAGAGACATTTGATTGTGGGAACTGCTAAGCTAAACCAACATAAATATATCTGATATCAAAATTTGTGCCTAAGGATATGTTATTTTGGAAAGGAGGTTCTTCTTTTGCTTCCACAGAAGATGAGTAGGTGTAGAATTCTTAAGCTTAATATGCTTTGATCAAGCAAGACTCCCTGAAACAGTTTGGCAACTGACTGAGATGATGCAGCCTCACGGACTACTTACAGTCAATATTTAGCCATAATTCTAAATTTTCTCAGGGTCCCCCAAAGATTACCAGTGGCCCCAATTAGCAGGAAGTAGCCTAGAAAACTACACCTACATTCCCCCCAAAATTGAAAATAAACATTTGTCTTTGTATAGGGTATTGGTTACATGTCGCTGTGGATAATGGTCAGGAAAAAAGTTAAGCAAAAGATTAGATTCGAGGTTCTTGTTTTGAAAAGAGAAAAGTTGGAAATGTTGTGGGATTATGGTTTTGTACCCTGTAAAGTTTTGTCCCTCATATTAGTTTAATAATACACTGATTATCCAGTGTCCAGGTAGGAAATATAGGCAGGGCAACCAGACTAGAATTCTGGGAAGAAGAAAGGCAGAGACACAGTTGCAAGACAGATGCAGAAGATACAAGATGACAATGTCTTACTAAGAAAGGGTGCCAAGCTACATGACTAAACATAGATAAGAATGGGTTGATTCAAGTATAATAGCTAGTTAGTAAGCCTGAGAAATAGGCCAAACAGATTAAAATTATGATAAGTGTCTGTGTGTTTCTTTGGGACTGAATGTCTATGGGACAGAAACTTTTGTCTAGAGTAGACATCATTTTAGTATAAAATCACCAAAAAGCAAAATATTCTAAGTAAATAAAATTAAGAAACAAATAGTCATAGCAATTTTAACCTCTGACAAAATAAACTTCAAGCCAAAAATAGTCAAAGAGACAAAGAGGTCATTTCATAAGCACCAACAGAAAAATTATCAAGAGGACAAAATCACATTTTAAACACACACACACACCAAATTCATAAAACCAAATAATACTAAAAAATCCACAGATTAATTCCAACACAGTGATTATGGTCAACTTCAATATCCCACTCTCACAAAACACTATCAAGTAACTAAAGAAAACTAAAAGGGACTTCATGAACTGGATGAAAGTCAAACACAACACATAAAAATTAGGATGCAGTGAAGGCAGTTCTAAGGAGTAAATTTTACAGAACCAAGTGTCTACATCAAAAATGTGTTGTAAGACTTTGGGTAACAAGTACAAGTACAAGCCAAACTGCATGATAACAGATTAGAGAGTTTTAGGTTTGTGGTCAAATTATTTCCAGCTTTATTAATGCTCTAGCTTCATGAACTAACATGATTAGAATTCACCCACTGACCCAGTTCTGAGACTATTACAGATGGCATCTGAGACCTAGAGCACAGCTTTACCTGCTGTTTACATCATAGTTTTTAAAAGGTACCTTAATATTTTATCTTTTTTTCTCTGTAAGTATAAAATCTTTATTAAAATGCAATGTTTTGGGGAAACAAAGTTTGTTTTCATGGGATCTGCAGTCATTCACATTTGACTCCAATGTAAACTTTCTCTTATTCTCTTTGCTGTGTGAACTGTTTTATCATCAACTCCTCAGTGAGTGGTATTTCTCTGAAAGGTTTGGGGTTTACCTTTCCTTCTTTCCCATACACCTTTTTATTTAATTTGGTATCCCAAAGCTTCACTAGATTGTATTTGACTGCGATTTTTGTTTTTTACACACAGCTGCCATGATTGTTAGCAGACTCTCCCTCTGGATTCCCAAGTGCAGAGATCCACAGGCAGCCAGATTTTAATTTCTCCATGAAACTGAGTTTCCATTTCTGTGAAGTTTATTTGTGGCCAACTTCAAATTGTGAGAATCTCCCCAAATTCAAACCAGTGATCCATTAAAAAAACTGATCTAAACCCAATCAACAGACTTTTCTTTATATATTTTTGTGTGTTGTATCTCTCTCTCTCTCTCTCTCTCTCTCTCTCTCTCTCTCTCGCTCTCTCTCTCTCTCTCTGTGTGTGTGTGTGTGTGTGTGTGCAGGTGCACATAACTATGCAATCACAGTCAAAAGCAAGAGGAGAATATAGGCTGTCCTCTATTATTCTTTAATTTATTCCTTTGAGATGGGGTTTCTAGATGATGTAAACTTTCTCACATGTTCTAGATGACATAGCTCTTCTTCAAGTGGGGATCTAGACTGACCACCAGCAAGTTCAACAAGTCTTTTCTTCACACAGGCATGCGTGCCATCTTGCCTGATGTTTTCCGTGAATACTGGATTCAGAACTCCCATTCTTGTGTTTTCATAGTAAGCACTCAATCAGTGAACCTTTCCTTCAACCTCTTACTCCACAGACTTTCAGTAGCACATGCTGGCTTCTCTGTAGTCCTTGGTGGCCAGTCAGACCTTCTCACCCCCATTTGGTGCTTTTCCACTTTCTGCTACACTCTCTAAATTTTAGGCTCTCTCTGTCCAAATGTACTCTCTTTTACTTTATTTTAGAATGTCACAAAGATAATTCAAGGAACTACTCAAAGTATCCCTTGACCCTTATAACCTAGGCACTCCAAGTACTTGTTTTTTAAATCTCACTTCCTTGAATGGCTACTTTTCTCCACTTGGAGTGAAGCTATGGCATCCCAAACCAGAGAAAAAAATTACTATGGATAATATCCTTGAATGTAGAAAGACAAAATATATTTTGTCCTCTGCCACTCAATAGCTATTGTTCTAGAAAAAGAATAGAGACCATATCGAGTTATGTCTATTTCTAAACTAGCCACAAATAGAGATTTCTTTATTTTAGATCACTGTTCACATATTTAATCTGGATCACAGCTAACAAATTTCCTTCTGTATCTGAATGGGAAGGTGTTCTAGTCAACAGGTAGGAAATTGATCGTTGGTGATTTGTTTTTATGGTGGGTATTCTGAAATTACTGATTCATTCAGGATTAACTTCAAGAACATCCATGACAACCTTATTAAATCTATCTCAGCAGCCTTCCTCGGTAGCTTTAGCTAACTTTATAAATGGCTTCTATATTCTTTGCAAAACTGACAAAATAAAAACTTTGATCTTGTGGACATCCTACTCTTGTAGTGGTACCTGTTCAGTTACTAAGCATTCTATTGAGCCTCAGGACCCCTCTTCTCAATAAACTTACACAATTAATTTTATCCAAAGCTCAAGAGGTTTCATAGAGGAAGAACTGTACCACATCTTAAATATTCACTGCACCAGAAAACTTCTAATGCAGTAATGTCTCATTTCAGTGAGAAGCAATCAAAGATAGAGTTTCCACTTCTACAAATCCCTAGGTTCTTTTCCTAGCCCTATTCAGCTGCCAACTTGACACAGCCCAGAGTCATCTGAGAGTCTCAAATAGAAATTATCCAGATCATAATGGCCTGTAGCTATGCTTGTGAGAGATTCTGTTGATTGATGACTACTCTGAGAGAATCTATCCCACTGAGGGACACCATCCCCAGATAGGTAGATGTGGGTTGTATAAGAAAGATCTGAGCATGAGCCTGGAGACAGCCGTTAAGCAGCGTTCCTCCATGATTTCTGCTCAATGTCCTGCTTTGAGTTCCTGCCCTGGTTTCTCTCAGTAATGGATGGTTACTTGGAATTATAAACTAAATAAGCCCTTCCCTTCCTAAGTGGTATTTTGTCAGAGTATTTTCTCCCTGCAGCATAAAACCAAGCTGGAACATCCCCCACCTCACTTTCTTCTTAAAATTTTTGATAACAAAAATAACAAAAATTAAAAATAAAATAAAAACAAAACAAATGAAAAAACAAAACATGAGACCTCCAAGTTACCAAGCCCTACACACAATGAGTTTCCAAGAAGAGATGGCTACTAGCTGCGCAAAAATACACTCATCCTCTTTGTTGCACAGGTATCAGAAAGGACTTGACTATTGTCATGTAATATGGATCATAAATTAGCCTGGCACCTCTCCCAATCCCAGTAAAAAGAGTGCTTCCCATTGTAAAGCAAAAGTAGTGTATGCCCCAATCTCTCTGTTAGATAATGCAGACAAATATCTTAGTCAGTCCTGCTTCCACACAGGACAAGGTCTCCCCTTCCTTCTAAAACCTTCACCAAAGACATTTTTCTTTGTCTCATGGGCTGAAAGTCTACCTCACATCTCATTGCATCATTGTTGCCAGCAGCATTAATACATCCCTTTCCTGAAAGACAACATGGCTCAATACACATCTCTCAAACCTCCTTCTCTCCTCTCCATTCCTAAAATGTAATGTGTCTAGCTGACAACCAGCACAATGTAAATGTCTTTGAGCTACTGAACCCCAATGGATGACAATAACAAGCTCTCAGGCTGTCATGAGGATCAGGTGAGTGTGTTCTCTGGTTTTTTGATGTGAAAGCCACAGATAGGTAAAGGAATAGCTCCCTTAATGTTAGTGGCCTTATATTGCATGAGATCACTAACTGTGACAAACCCAGAAAAGTGTAATTTCAAGTCCTGAAGGACCAGAGACTTATGGCTTCCAACTGTAAAATCTAGAAGCTTATTGCCCTGAGTTGAAAGTGCAAACTCTCATGTCTAGATTTAGAACTCTTCAGTTTCCCTGCTCCCATATCCACCCTTCCTGTATCCCAAGCATCCCATTCCTCCGAGCTCCCCCCATTCTCCCCTTCACACTTTTCTCTCCCCATCTCCTTGGCTCAGTCTCGCCCAATCCTCAAGTTCCCAATTTTGCCTGGCGATCGTGTCTACTTCCAATATCCAGGAGGATTACTATATCTTTTTTGGGGGGGGGATTCATATATCTTAATTTAAGGAGCCACCTGAGGGTTGTCAAGAGACTTGACTCTAGAGGGGTTCCCAGGTTTCCAGGGAGACGCCCCCAGTTAGTTCTTTGGGCAGCTGAGGAGAGGGAGCCTGAAAAGGCCAGTTCCTATAGCCATACTGATGAATTTCTTGCATATCACCATAGAACCTCCACCTGACGATAGATGAAGAAAATGACAGAGCCCCACACTGGAGCACCGGACTGAGCTCCCGAGGTCCTGATGAGGAGCAGAAGGAGAGAGAACATGAGAAAGAAAGTCAGGACCGTGAGGGAACCTCCAGCTGGCGATAGATGGGGAAGGTGACTGAGCCCCACATTGGAGCACTGGACTGAGCTCCCAAGGTCCTGATGAGGAGCAGAAGGAGAGAGAACATGAGGGAGAAAGTCAGGAACGTGAGGGGTGAATTCACTCATGGAGACGGTGGGACAGAACTAATGGGAGATCACCAACTCCAGTTGGAATGGGACTGATGGATCATGCGACCAAACCTGTCTCTCTGAATGTGGCCAACAGCGGGGGCTGACTGAGAAGCAAAGGACAATGGCGCTGGGCTCTGATTCTTCTGCATGGACGGGCTCTGTGGGAGCCTTCTCAGCTTGGTAGATCACCTTCCTGGACCTGGGGGGAGTTGGGAGGACCTTGGTCTTAGCATAGAGTAGGGAACCCTGATGGCTCCTTGGCCTTGAGAGGGAGGGAGGGGAGTTATGGGTGGAAGGGAGGGGAGGGAAGGGGGAGAAGGAGAGGAGGAAAGGGGGAGGAGGAGGGGAGGAAGGGGGGAGGAGGAGGGGAGGAGATGGAAATTTTTTAAATATAAAAAAATAAACCATGAGGAAAAAAAAAGAACTCTTAAGTTTTAGGTGTTAGGAACCTTGACTCCTTATATCTTGGCAGCTGTCCCAGCTTCCTAACAACCAGTGTGTCCAATTCTCTTACTCTTGACTCCTGCCATCGGATATTCACAGCCTTTATTTTCTATCATCTCAGTTTCCCTATTGACTTTTGTCTTCTTAATATTTCTGCCATACTGCTTAGGCTCAAACTCTACATCAACATCAGGAGCTCTCTGGAACTTCTCAGGTGCCTCTTACATCTCTGAGATTTGGTTGTAGGGCTCTTAGCATTTGTTTGTATTCTGGAACTCTTGACTCCTCACAAGTTTAAGGCAGAGTATCAGAACCATTAATTTTGTGTGACTCTCCAGATCTTCTATGGCCATCTTATAAGTGGTGCTGTCGGCAATGAAAATGATAAAGAGAGCTCCACATTGTCACCTGCAATAGTCTAAGGAGTTCCTTTAATGTTTTCAGAACTCCAATTCAGTAAAATCGGATCTCTACTTTGATTCCATAAAGAATGTCAGGGCAATGAGCAGCTGTGATTGCTTGTACAAGACCAGCATAAGATAAAGCCAACCTACATTCTAGCACTTAAGGGTAAGAAGTACATGAACATCACCCCAATCAATAAACTATAGAGAGTTGATGTGATGTCTTCTGGGGTTTGGAGCCAATTTTTCATTAAATATGTAGTCACTAGTAAATTGGTCATACTCTAATTGATGGTCCCACATCTAGAAATATATGTGAAGCATAAATTGGACTTAATAAGTAGCTGAAAACAAAAAAGGGCACAAGGTTTGAGGCATGGATAGCTGAGGATAGACTTGTGGGGAGTTAGAAGAAGGATTTAAAGGATTAATAATATCAAAATATTATGAGGTTCTCAGATAAGCAATACAAATATTATTTTAGTTAGTTGCTTTTATTTTTTAAAGACAGTTGGATCAAGCTAGGATCAGGCAGGGTTGAAGTTTAGTAAAGACTTTCACAAATATTTTAATTTACTTACTGATAATTTTATACACATATACAATTTATCTTGATCATATCTTCTCCTTCTACGTTCCCTAGAGTCCCCTCCATATGTCTCCTTAACATCCTCACATACTCTTCTCCTTTTTTATTTTTCTTTCTTAACCATGTCTAATTGGAGCTGCCTGCATTTGCAGTTGTGTGGGGGGCAACACTGGAGCACAGACAACCTTCCAACAGCCACACTCCTGAGAAAAATGGTTACCATTGTTCCTGCAGCCACCAACTATATAGTCAACTATTCTAACTGGGAGCTATTATTTTCTAATTGTATTAAGATCAATCACACTGTCTTAATTGGCTTTTACTGTCTACTTGAAACAGCCTAGAGTCTTCCGAAAAGGGAATCTCATTTGAGGAATTGCCTAGATCAGATTGTCTGTGGCATGTCTGTGGGGTATTTGGATTATGTTAATTGTTAATTGATGGAGGAGACATTCAGCTTATTACAGGCAGTACTCTAAATTGAGCAAGGTGGTCCTAGATTAGATAAGAAAGATAGCATGAGACTGTGAAGGTCAGCAAGCAGTGCTCCTCCATAGTTTGTGTTCAAGTTTCTGTCATGATTTTCATCAATGATAGACCGTAGCCCATGAGCTGAAACAAACATTTTCTTCTTTTCAGTTGCTTTTGATCAGGATATTTATCATAGCAACAGAATAAAACTAGAACACGTGTCTTGGGCTGTGAAGTATCTTGGCTCAGGTCTCAACAGAAATGCTTCTTCTTATGTCCTGCTCCCCAAATCAGTGTTGCAGGAGCAAGCACAATGTTTTTGAGTTTCCTTCTGGTCCTATGAAAGTCTTAGGAGGTTCTGCTTCCTATCTTTTAGGATCAACATTTCCTTGCAGTGTTGTCTTGGTTGTGGCTCCAGAACCTGAAGGGCCAGGAGGTCCTGCATTGATCATCTGTGCTCCACTTCTACCTCTCGTCCACGGTGATCCTTGTCACTTTTCCAAAAGTGGCAGCCTTGTAACTTTCATCTTCTAGGTTTAGTCGGGCTCTGGGTTGGGAGAGGAAATATCCTCAGAGCGTAGTTTGCCACTTTTATCTTAGTCAAATGTTGAGGAAACAAATACATTTTAACTTACAGGATTATGGCTGAGTAATATCTAAAAATAGAGACTTGCATGCTGCTAAACACACACACACACACACACACAAACACACACACACACACACACACACACACCATGTAACTTGATGCTTCCAATGGCAATAACAAAGTCCTTCCATTAATCATTTTAGATGTGTTATACCTTACTTAATACCATTACTTTAAAAATTTAAAGCTCCAGAAGCAAGGTCAGTTTTCCACTTTCAGATCTTTTGTGGAAGTGAATGCAAGTGAGCTGGAGGGGAAACAATACGATATGACAGATCCATTCCATTCATTTTCACCTTCAAAGTTCAATTACTAATTTTTGGCTCAGTGAAATAAACAGTGCCATTTCCTGGTGCCTAGAAACAGGGTCCTTTAACTGGGAGACAAATCATACTGGATTCAGTTCACTGTCCTTCATCCTGACTTAAAGTCCAAGTAAAAGTGATGCACACCTCTGATGAAACCTAAACAACCGCTTTATCTCGACAGTGGCAGCCTCTTCATAAGGAACTAAAACATGGAAATAAAGCCATCATATTTGACCGGGTAAGCACAGAAAAAAATTTACTTCAGTGGGAAAGCTCTGTACTGAATTTAGTGGATTAAAATACTGAGTAGTATTTGTTTTTGTTTTTTTTACCATTGTCATCATAAAAGATTCTGAAGTGAGAGAAGAATAGAGAACGTTCTCCCACCATTGATAACTGTCTCCTAGGAAAAGGTGGGTTTGTATGTAGCTTAAGATGACTGAGAAGGGAGTAAGGCATTCGTCTACTCCATACAACTCACAGAATATGAACTCATAAACACCAATGCAGAGATAGTAGCTAAGTTCAATGGCAATGGTCCAAAGAAAGATTAGTGTATGTGTAAATATGTTAGCACCTCCGATTATGATGGCAATGACATTATAAAAATCCCAGTAAAGAGATGTTCATAAAGTGGGCTTTGGATGTCTCATTTGGATTGGATTTCAACCAGCTAACTAAAGAAAAGGCTTTAATTGTCTACCCTCTCGTTGCATAGGTATTTTAATTTGTATTAAAACAGTATAGACTAGAAAACGCTTTAAAGAATAAAACCTAAGGCACAGAACAATACAATTGATTATGTGTTGTTTAGATGTGTGATACATTATTCAAGTTAGACAGTATTTGTTAACTTTCTTATATAATCAGTTATCAATGCAGTACAAGAAAGGACAAAAGAATAGAAATGAATGGTGAACTAATGCAGATGAGCCAAATATATTCCCTCAATAATAAGAATCAAGCAGCTTTGGAAGTCATTACACTAAGCACATTAAACCTCAGATATCACAAGCTCTGCATACCCAGAGTGTGCAAGGCCTAGTACCACAAAATTAAACAACTAGATAATAAATGATTACTAATAAAGAATATATAATAAATAATCACTATTGTTACAACTACTGCCACATTCAATTGAGCTGTATCTATGTTGGATCTCTTTAGTGATCTTGTTTTACCCATGAGACAATTTTTATTAAGCCCTAACTATTTTTCACCTAGGTGTACTTCATGAATTGTTACTGACATAGTCAATCATGTTTCCTCATCTTCTCTGGATCTTCTGTATGTGAAGTGTCTCAGATCCAGTTCTCCAAGCATACACTATGGGACATGGCTTCTCTACACCTTTATAAAACCTCTGGGTTCTTAAAGCCAAAAACTAACATTTTTAACATGAAGACAAAAGTTCATTTTATTTTAGGAACTTCATTTCTGAGAGGCAATGACATACTTGTTACATACTACATGAAGAAACTACCTGTATATGTCTCTTTTTGGTTGATATAGTACAAAGTACATTCCATGAGAAGTCTCAGGTACTAAACATATAAATAGCACATTAACTTGACTTTTTTCCTTTGACCAAATTAGGTTTGAAACTTTGTGTCAAATTTTATCAAATGTAAATTTAAGTACTTTTTGTTTGTTTTGTATTGTTGAGGATCAGACCCAGGGCTTTGTGCATGCAACTCATAGGCAGTGCCATATGGTTATTTAAATGTAGGACACATCATGAACTTTGTGCCTGTGATTCTTCAGTAGATGAATATAGTTAAATTCTTTCCAAACTTCAACCCTAGCTCTTATCAAATTCATATATGTAGTAGTAGGAATTTGATACTTAGCTCTGGTTGGCCTAAAATTCACAAAGATCTACTTGTCTCTGCCTCCTGAGTGCTTCTTAAAGAAGTGTGCCAACATTTCAGGCCACATAAAAGTACCAGGTTACATGAAGTTTCTCTCTAACTCTTTATTATACATAATGATACAATGGCAGCAAGCAAATTGATCCATGAACAGTTTCTTGATGTGATAATAGAAACAGTTGTTTTCTTCGTAATGACATTAACACATAGAATTCATTTATGAATCTAATTCTAATTTATAAATCGATTTTCTCAAAGAGATCTTGATACACATTGTGACATATGGACTCTCTGGCCATATTCCTTTTTCCTTTGTGTTCATTAAAATCTCTGAAGCTTACAATCAGGATCAGTTCTTTGGGTTTATCATCTTTTCACTGTTCGTGTCGGCTAAGACAAACAGAGGCAACCGATAAATTCAGGATTATATCAGAATTAACTACTCAGCTGTTAACATCTCCACCAAATATAAAGATAATTAAACCTTTATAGTGCCACTGTTATTTCTTGGTCTGTGAATGCTTTATGATTTAGTTCATAAAAGTGATGACGCATTTAATATTCCTAAACAAATGTGTACTACTTACCGTGAAAACTTCACAGTCATTTGTTTAAAGAATGTGTCATCTGATTAAGCAGAATTGAATTCTGTGCCATGTAAACATAGAATACACCGGCCGTGGAACCAGCACAACCACTGAGGCCTCTTGGGCTCATCTGCCCATCTCTCAGAAATGAGGACAACTTTAGTATGTGACATGCATGACATGTGATAGGTTTTCAGTAAAAATAAGTATTTATTAAAGTTATTCATTTATATTGGGATGACAAAAGTATCCCTTTATCTTTAAAGAAAGATCTCCAGTTCTGATATCAGTATAAATTTTAGAATTTTTTTTCTTTCTTTGGTTTTTTGAGACAAGGTTTTTCTGTGGAACAGCACTAGCTGTTTTGGAAATAGCTCTTGTAGACCAGGCTGGCCTCAAACTCATAGAAATCTACCTGCCTCTGTCTCTCGAGTGCTGGGATTAAAGGTATGAGTCACCACTGCCTGACAAATTTTATATTTTTTATGAGCATGAAGTATAGTTAAATACATGTATTTATCAATCAATTCAAACTTTAGTTTTGAAATTTGAATCATAACTGACATGCAAACTGAAGTCCTGCTTAAAAGCCTACTCTAAATCCTGAACATTGTATTCAATCCTCTGAGGATAGAAAAAAAATGAACTTGGGCCTCCTTTCAAGCTAAGGTTCTAAACACAGAACCTTCTAGAAAGTGAACCACTGCTGAGTGAACAGAGCTCACAGAAAGCAGTTGGTTGTCCATATGGGGGCTCTTGGCATCTTCAGAGGTTGGTTAGGCAGAGAAGTATGTGAACATCAAGCTGGTCCATTAACTGTTGTGCAGAAATCTAAGTGGTATATTTCCTTTAAAAAAAAAGGGCAGAGAAGTTGGCATGTATTATGTATTTGTTTAGAATGTATTTTCAAAACATGAAGCTTGTTATTTTTTTCTAACTTTTTGGCATCATATTAAAATGTTTTATTTAGGTGTTGTCCCCTCAAGGAGAAGAAAATTCATGAAAAAGCTACTCCAGAGAAATAGTCTTTTGGATTTTAAAACTGTTCATTTGATAATGTGTGTGTATATACTTTGTGTGTGTGTGTGTGTGTGTGTGTGTGTGTGTGTGTGTGTGTATGAATGACCTGTAAAGAAACCAGAGTATTGAAACTAATCATTTTAGACAGCTAAAGAGAAACTGATCAAGATGAATTAAGTTATCTACCATGGTGATGAGATAAATCATACTTAAAGCATCAGAACTCTGAAATTATGAGACAGTGGCAGATGGGAGGATTTATGAAATTTGAGCTATTCGTGAAAAGTCAATGTTTCCGTTCAGGTGCTTATGATACAGGAGCTCATGGTTACATATACAAATGTGACAGATACAAGACAAGTAGCTTAATTTCAAAAGAGATTTACTGATGTTGCACAACATAATTGTTCAATCTCTTTAAGTGAATTTATACTATGTCTGCATTTGATAAATTTACTCTTCCCAATGTTTGTGATTATAATTTCAAAACTATAGAGAAAAATAAAACCCTCCTATATTGGGACTCAAAATTTATCTGTAAATTCTGGAATGAAAATAATCAAATATTAATATCTAGATAATCTGAAGGAAATGCTGACCATTTGCACAAGAAGAGAATCATAACCAAACTGAGGAAAGTAATGCATTGGCTCACAGGTCTATCAGGCTGTTTGTTAATGTCTCATGTGACTTCTGACTTGTTAGGAATTTCTTCAGCTGTTTTCTGATGTGGGAGAGTCTTCTGTTTGAGTTGATTTCATTGGCTAATAAAGAAACTGCCTGGCCCATTTGATAGACCGCCCCTTAGGTGGGTGGAGTAGACAGAACAGGAAGAGGAAGTGAGGTAGAAGGATCAGTAAGATGCCACGCCTCTCCTAAGTTAGGCAGACTGCCGTGCCTCTCCTCAGAGAGAGATGCCAGGTGCAGTGAAGCTCCAGCCCAAGATGGACGTACGCTAGAATCTACCTGGTAAGGCACCACTTTGTGGTGTTACACAGATTATTAGATATGGGTTAGTCAAGATGTGAGTAAGAGCCTGAAAATAATGGGCCAGGCAGTGTTTAAAAGAATACAATTTGTGTGTCGTTATTTGGGGGCACAAGCTAGCCGGCGATCAGGAGCAGGGCTGCAGGAAAGCAGCCCATAGCTCACTACAGAATGGCGCCCACGTGGATAACTGAATCCACAGAAAGCCTGAGAAAGCTTGGGAAAGACTAGAGTAAAGCATGTTTTCTTGATAACAGCAGTTTCTCGGGTCTGAGCAAGTGCTCTCATCTAAGAGAGGCTTCCTGACTCAGCTTCAGCTGCAAAAAACCCTGCATCTCATTAAGAGGTCCTGCCACAAAACACTTAAATGGTGTTGATGAAAAGCTTTTCAGTTTTCAGCTGTAGCAGGAAAAAAGTTGTGCCGTTTTAAAATGCCAGCTTTCTGGGCCGTTCTGCCAGGGCAAACTCTGACTCTTTCAAGCAGGCGGTCCTGACTATGGAGCTTTTGAGTGTTGTTTAACACTGTTGCAGCTTGCTTGCTGGCAGGGACCTTGAACCGCCACAGAGTTGTGGTGATAAACAAGGCTATAGCCGGTACCTCTGCCATGAGGCTGAAAAGCTAAGGAATGGGCTGGATCTAGCTGTCAAAGCCACGGCTTTAATCCTACCTATATTGCTTGGTAAATTAAAGACTCGTGTGGTCAGAAAAAGAGAGATATACAGTAAAGAGAGATTCAAAGACAAAGAAAACCTCTAAATGGTTTGCAGTGAGTTAAAAATACATGCAGGCTAAAAGTTAAAGTTCTTACAGTTAAAAAAAAGAGAAAGAAAAAAAGAAAAAGGAAGTAGTTTGTTGTGGTGGTATATACCTTTAATCCCAACACTTGGGAGGCAGAGGTAGATTGACCTCTGTGACTTCAAGGTGTGGTAGGACACACCTTTAATCCGAATGCCTGGGAGGCAGAGATGGAAAGATCTCTGTGAGTTCAAGGTGTTGTAGCACGCACCTTTAATCCCAGCACTGGGGAGGAAGAGACAGACGGATTTCTGAGAGTTCAAGGACAGCCTGGTCTACAGAGTTATTCCAGGACAAAGATATACAGAGAACCTGTCTCAAAAAATAAAAGTAAAAATAAACGAAATAGAGGTTAAAATAAAGCCACACAAAGATGGAAAATACACAGAGAATCTTGATACTGTATGCTATTATGCTCTTTTTGAATTGTTTGAATGCTGAGGAAGGAGCAACAGCTGCTAAAAGATATTTGTTTACAAATGCTGCTGAACTAATCCAAGAAAGATATCTTGAAAATACCTTGACTTTAGAATTTGGATCTAAGGATATGATACTTTGGAAAAGAGATTCTTCTTTTATTTTTACAGAAAATGAGACCCGTTGTATTGCTTCTATCCCAATATGGTATGATAGACCACGCCCTCCTGAAAGGTTGCTGTGAACACCTTCAGAAAATTACTTCACCCAACTGATGACTGAGATGAACCTGGCACACAGGTTACACCATGAAAGATCTGATTAACAGCGTCCCCATTCAGCAGGAAGCAGTTTGGAGAGAAATAACTACGTCCATATTCCCAAATATTGTTTATAAATGTTCTTTTACATTTAAAGGGGGATATGATATAGATATGAATAATTTGCATTGATATGGATTTTGCTTTAGTGATACAATTTTGTTATATGTATATGTATTTCTAATAATGATTAAGGTATTGTGATTGTGTAGTTCTTTTAAAAATGTAATGTATAATTAGGAAATATAGGTTGTTAATGGATAATTGTCGATAATAGCAAAGCTTATAGTCATGTTAGTTAGATTTTCTAGATATATAGAGATATATTTTAGTTAGATAGGCATTCCTAATATCTTTCAAAGACTACAGAATATTCCACTTAAATGTTTTAATAACTTAAGACTTTTCATGACAATGAGACATATCTGCTCCTGGCAGCACTAGCTACTTCAAGAGGAAAATGGGCATCAAAGAGGATCCTTATGGAGTTTGACAGCCATTTGGGCAAGAAACTGCTCTTGCCTGGACTGTTGCAGAAACTGGACACAAAGAACCCACAGAGAGAGGACTGCTGAACTTGCCTAAAGGTGAGATGATTCTTTGGGATTCCTGATTCATGAAAGAGTCCGTGAGACATTCTGCAGGACACAGCAGATACTGACTGAACTGACTTTGAAATTTCCTGCTTCATGGAAATGTCTGCTGGACACTATGGGCCTGAAGGCCGAAGATGGATGCCCCAACGGTATAGAGGAACTTTGGGTGACTGTCCAGGCAGCGAGATGTCTCTGTCATTTCTAGAGATTTGTAAGTTGCTTACTTCTTATTTACTTAGGTAATATTATATCCTTCTGGAGTCTTTGATGGAGTTGAAGAATGGATAGATAGTTAAAGTTTTCCTTTGTTATGATAAAAGATAAAATGGATATAATATTGTAACTAATTCTTACTTGATAACTATTTTGTTATATGTAATTTTACTATGTTAAAGTTAAAGCCTTTCTTTTATTGTTTAAACAGAAAAAGGGGAAATGATGTGGGAGAGTCTTCTGTTTGAGTTGATTTCATTGGCTAATAAAGAAACTGCCTGGCCCATTTGATAGACCGCCCCTTAGGTGGGTGGAGTAGACAGAACAGGAAGAGGAAGTGAGGTAGAAGGATCAGTAAGATGCCACGCCTCTCCTAAGTTAGGCAGACTGCCGTGCCTCTCCTCAGAGAGAGATGCCAGGTGCAGTGAAGCTCCAGCCCAAGATGGACGTACGCTAGAATCTACCTGGTAAGGCACCACTTTGTGGTGTTACACAGATTATTAGATATGGGTTAGTCAAGATGTGAGTAAGAGCCTGAAAATAATGGGCCAGGCAGTGTTTAAAAGAATACAATTTGTGTGTCGTTATTTGGGGGCACAAGCTAGCCGGCGATCAGGAGCAGGGCTGCAGGAAAGCAGCCCATAGCTCACTACAGTTTTCTGCTTGCATGGGCTTTTTGTTTAGTTTTGTTTATAAAACTTGGCTTCACCTTCTAAGCAGAATTAAGGTCTATTTTATTTGTGTTCATTCTTATACCAAAGAGAATGCTAAGCAAAAGCTTCAAATTAGAAGTCATTTTACATTCCTAGAGCCCTACTCTTCAGGCCATAGCCTCTGAGGCACATCCCTTTCCCACCCCCACCACCAGAGCCTCAGAGACCTGGGAGCAGGATCCCCAAACCCCCGCAACCACACCTCATGGCATCTGAGACCACCAGAGTCTTGGCCCCACCCTCACCTTGAGAGGTGAGTATCTGGTTCCCTGGCTGGAAAGCCCTAGTCTCTAGGCCACATTACTTGGAAGCACACCGCATGCCCCATTCCCACCCATCTGAGCCCAGGAGACCTGGGTGCATCCTCCCCACGCCCCCATTCATCCTTCATAGCATTTGTGACACCAGGGCCTTGGCCCACCCCCACCTGGAGAGGTGAGTTTCTAGCTCCCCTACTGAAGAGACATATTCTCTATGCCATAGTCCCTGGAGGTCATCCTGTGTTCCCCCATACCCAGCAAAGCCCCAAAGACCTGGGAGCAGCCTTCTGACACCTCCAACCACCCCCAATGGCATCTGAGACCATTAGAACCTTGGCCCCACCAATACTTGGAAAGAGGTTGGCCCTGAATATTCCTGGAGGGATGAGTGACTGAGTCCCTGTCTGGAGGACCTACTTTGTAGCCTGTAGCTCCCTAGATATATCCCACATTCTACCAGTTATAATTATAATTATGCTGGCCTGCCTTGTTACCTGGCTACCCTGTCATTTCAAGACATAAGCTCCAAACACTCCTAATCTATCCCTTCCAGCATAGGCAACCTGATCTTGCCCCCCCTCCTTCATAACCACCCTTATACCCTCGCAATACCCACTAAATAAATTCTTCATACCCAAGCTCTCTCAACATGGCATATTTGTCTCTCTCCCACACACCAAAATCCCCCACCTGCTGTGAGACCTGTCAGGGTCATCAGAGCCATTAATCATAGCACTACCCACACCCAAGAAAGCCCCAGAGACGTCCAACTATGCCATGGGATCTTCAAACATCTGACCCTTAGCCCTGCCTATCTGGAGGAGCTTCAGAGCCATATCACCATCCATCAGAGATATGGACCTGACTAGACCTGGAGGAAGAACAACCACTTAAGCAACAGGTCCTACCTGCACTAAGTGGAGGAATAGGGACCCCCTGAATCACAGACCCCACCTGCATCCACTGGAGGAAGAGATGGACAGATGGCAATCTACAAACACATTCAACAGCATAAAGAGCAATATGGCATCACCAACCAGTGGTTTTACACTGGCAAGACCTGAACATCACAATGCATTTGAAGCAAAAGAAAATGACATTAAATATAACTTTAAAAAGATGATAGAGACCCTTAAAGAGAAAGTGAGAAATTCCCTTAAAGAAGTAAAGGAAAAGACAAACAAAATATTGAAATCAATCAACAAATCTCTTAAATAAAGCGTAGAAAGTCAAGAAAAATCAAACAGATAAAGTAAATGCTTCAAGACTTGAAAGCTGAAATAGAGACAATAAAGAAAACACAGACCAAAGGAATCCTGGAAATGAAAAATATGGGTAAATGATCAGGAACTACAGATGGTTGCCTGGCCATTTTGAAGTTAAGAAAGCTCTGTGCCATCCTGATGGGCGGTCAGGATATGCAGATGTGTTTCTGCTTCTTTCTTTTGTAACTTTGAGATCACCTAGGGAAGAGCAGTCTTCAGTGTATGTGACTCAGAATATGTGTTTAAGGGTGCCTTGCTACCTAGACAACAGAATGGTAATGCTTAGACGTCTCAGAGTTTGACTGTGTGAGTTAATCTTTTGTATCATGTTAATAAAGTCTTTTGTTACCTTCTTCCCCAGTTTACATTGGATATAAAAGCTGTGGAAAAACAAACGCGGGTGATTCTAGGGTCTGACTAATCACTGGAATATCCTCCTGATACTATGTTTTCTGTCTTATTATTTTTACACATCTTCATATTCTTACTTTTGTTTCTTCAATTCCCATGCCTCTACTCTAGTAAGAAGTACTTTTGTCGAGGCCGATCCTTGACATATGGCACCCCAATTTTGTGCGGTTATCGACATAGGATGCCAAAACATGCAACTGACTAGTGAACCCCGAAATGTACAGAAGTGTGGTCAGGCATACAAGGGAGCTTGTGAGGAACAAGGTAAAAAATTACACCACAGGTGGAGCGGTGAGTAATGAGTGCACGAAAATAAATAATACATAGTAAAACAGGAGAGAGAAAGGCGGGGGGAAATTGGGAATAAAACTGTAAATAGTAGTAGAAATCAGACAAGGAAATGGTATTCAACTATCTGTACAGTTGATAGCTAGAGGAGCTAAAGTGGAGCAGAAACAATAAAAGAGATAGTATATTCCTGCTTTTGCACTGGCAGCATTTGCGCTGCTGCCTTCAGGCTGCTTCCAGTCGCAGGGAGGCCAAAGTGAGGCCTTGCCTTCCACTGCAAGCGGTGGTGCTTGGTTCACTGAGTCACAGCCTTGGCCGACGTTGAACAGGTAGGAAGAGTGAAAAGAACACAGTGTTTTGCCTAACAATGGCCCAGGTTACCGCTGGGATTGTGGCAGTCCAAGCACACCGGCTTATAGCCAGCTGAGTCTGACCCATACTGTGCAGCAGAGCCAGGAAAGGCTGGAGACGAATAAAGGGCTATCTATACCTCTGACAGTCAGCCTATGGAGCCGGTCAATAGAAATGCCTAGAGGCTATTTGGCCCATGAGCCAAGGAACCTATATGGTTAATTCTATGGTTGTAACAGAGGAGAGGATTCTGGAATTCTCCTAATTTTATGATTACAAGATTTAAAATAAAAAACCGAGGATGGTAAATATCAGCACAGCCATACCCGCCTGAACTTTTGGTCTCAGGCTGCAGTTTCAGAACTGCTGTAATGGCGGACACCGCTAAAACTGGCCTCTGGTAGGACTATGAATCCTAAGAAGCATGGCCTATGCCCTGCCCAGACAGAGCAGGCAATAAAGGCCAGAATGCCTGGTCCCAAGTACCCAGGCAGGATGGCCAAGTGGCAGAGGAAGCATGGCTTGCATCCAGCTACATGGCCCAGCTTCAGCTAAGAGTCTAGCCTGACCTGACAGCCAAGGTGCAAAACAAAACCAAACAAAACAAACAAACAAACAAAAACAAAAAAAAACCCAAAAAATAGCCTCAGGAAAGTACAGCTTCAGGCCAGTCAAGGACCTGTAAAAATGTAAATAAGCAAGTTAAATATGCTTTCTTTTTTGGTTATACATTTTTTGCTTCTTTGTCAAAAATGTGTTCAAAAGAGTGTGAATTGATATCCAGGTCTTCAATTTGGTTCCATTGGTCCTCATACCTGTTTTTATGCCAATATCAGACTGTTTTCAGAACTGCAACTCTATAGTATTGTTTAAAGTTAGGGATTGTGATGCCTCCACAATGCCTACAGAAGTTCCTTTATTGCATAAAATTGTTTAGGCTATCTTGAGTTTTTTTTGTTTGTTTGTTTTGTTTTTTTGTTTTTTTTGTTTGTTTTTTTTCTCTTCTCATTTTTTTTTATTAAAGATTTCCATCTCCTCCCCTCCACTTCCCCCTTCCCTCCCCTCCCCTCCACCCATATCCCCTCTCCCTCCCTCTCCAGGTCAAAGAGCCATCAGGGTTCCCTTCACTATGTTAAGTCCAAGGTCCGCCCAACTCCCCCTAAGTCCAGGAAGGTGAGCAACCAAGCTGACAAGGCTCACAGTGAGCCCGTCCATGCTGAAGAGTCCAAGACCATCGCCGTTGTCCTTGGTTTCTCAGGCCTCCTCCACCGTCAGCCACATTCAGAGAGTCTCGTTTGGTCCCCTGTTCCATCAGTCCCATTCCAGCTGGACTTGGTGGTCTCCCGTTAGTTCTGTCCCACTGTCTCAATGGGTGAACACACCCCTCACGGTCCTGACTTCCTTGCTCATGATCTCCCTCCTTTTGCTCCTCATCAGGACCTTGGGAGCTCAGTCCGGTGCTCCAATGTGGGGCTCTGTCATTTTCTCCATCCAACGCCAGGTGAAGGTTCTATGGTGATATGCAAGATATTCATGAGTATGGCAATAGGATCTGGACATTTATGGCACCCTCTCCTCAGCTGCCCAAGGAACTAGCTGGGGGCATCTTCCTGGATACCTGGGAACCCCTCTAGAGTCAAGTCTCTGCCAACCCTAGAATGGCTCCCTTAATTAAGATATATAATTCCTTGTTCCCATATCCACCCTTCCTATATCCCAACCATCCTATTCCCCCAAGCTCTTCCCATCCTCCACTTCACACTTTTCTCTCCCCATCCCCCCATCCCCCCATCCCACCCCACCCTCAAGTTCCCATTTTTTGCCTGGCAATTTTGTCTACTTCCAATATCCAGGAGGATAACTATATGTTTTTCTTTGAATTAACCTTATTTAGCTTCTTTAGGATCACGAATTATAGGCTCGATGTCCTTTATTTATGGCTAGAAACCAATTATGAGTGAGTACATCCCATGTTCATGTTTTTGGGCCTGGGTTACCTCACTCAGGATGGTGTTTTCTATTTCCATCCATTTGCATGCAAAATTCAAGATGTCATTGTTTTTTACCGCCGAGTAGTACTCTAATATGTATATATTCCACACTTTCTTCATCCATTCTTCCACTGAAGGGCATCTAGGCTGTTTCCAGGTTCTGGCTATTACAAATAATGCTGCTATAAACATAGTTGAACAAATGCTTTTGTAATATGATTGGGCATCTCTTGGGTAAATTCCCAAGAGTGGATTTGCTGGGTCCTGGGGTAGGTTGATCCCAAATTTCCTGAGAAACCTCCACGCTGCTTTCCAAAGCGGTTGCAGAAGTTGGCATTCCCACCAGCAATGGATGAGTGAACTCCTACAGCTGATAAACTCCTTTAATAACATGGCAGGATACCAGATCAACTCCAAAAAATCAGTTGCCCTCCTATATAGAAAGGATAAGGAAGCAGAGAAGGAAATCAGAGAAGCGTCACCTTTCACGATAGCCACAAATATTTCATGATAGCATAAAATATCTTGGGGTAACTCTAACCAAGGAAGAGAAAGATCTATTTGACAAGAACTTTAAGTCTCTGAAGAAAGAAATTGAAGAAGATACCAGAAAATGGAAAGATCTCCCTTGCTCTTGGATTGAGAGGATCAACATAGTAAAAATGGCAATTCTACCAAAGGCAATCTATAGATTCAATGCAATCCCCATCAAGGTTCCATCAAAATTCTTCACAGATCATGAGAGGACAATAATCAACTTTATATGGCAGAACAAGAAACCCAGGGTAGCCAAAACAATCTTATACAATAAAGGAACCTATGGAGGCATTACCATCCCTGACTTCAAACTCTATTACAGAGCTACAGTATTGAAAACAGCTTGGTATTGGCATAAAAACAGAGAAGTCGACCAATGGAATCAAATAGAAGACCTGGATCTTAACCCACAAATCTATGAACACCTAATTTTCGATAAAGGAGCTAAAAGTACACAATGGAAGAAAGAAAGCATCTTCAACAATGGTGCTGGCATAACTGGATGTCAACCTGTAGAAGAATGAAAGTAGATCCATATCTATCACCATGCACAAAACTCAAGTCCAAATGGATTAAAGACCTCAATATCAATCTGAACACACTTAACCTGTTAGAGGAGAAAATGGGAAGTACTCTACAACATTTGGGCACAGGAGACCACTTCCTACGTATAACCCCAACAACACAGACATTAAGGGCAACATTGAATAAATGGGACCTCCTGAAGCTGAGCAGCTTCTGTAAATCAAAGGACACTGTCACTAAGACACAAAGGCAGCCTACTGACTGGGAAAAGATCTTCACCAACCCCGCAACAGACAAAGGTCTGATCTCTAAAATATATAAGGAACTCAAGAGACTAGACTTTAAAATGCTAATTAACCCAATTAAAAAATGGGGCACTGAACTGAACAGAGAATTCTCAACAGAAGAAGTTCGAATGGCCAAAAGACACTTAAGGGCATGCTCAACCTCCTTAGCTATCAGGGAAATGCAAATCAAAACAACGTTGAGATGCCATCTTACACCTGTCAGATTGGCTAAAATCAAAAACACCAATGATAGCCTTTGCTGGAGAGGTTGTGGAGTAAGGGGTACACTTAACTTGAGTTTTTTTGCTTTTCCATATGTAGTTATCATTCTTTCGACATCTGTGAAGAATTTTGCTAAAATTTTGATGAGCATTGCATTGAATCTGTAGATTGCTTTTTGGTAAGATTGCCATTTTTACTACGTTAAATTCTACCTACCCAAGAGCATGGGAGATCTTTCCATTTTTTGGTGCCTTCTTCATTTTTTTTTCTTCAAAGATTTAAAGTTCTTGTCATACAGGTCTTCTACTTGTTTGGTAGAGTTACTCCAAGATACTTTGTGCTATTTGTGCATATTGGTGAAGGGTGATGTTTCTCTGATTTCCTTCCTAGCTCATTTATCATCTGTGCAAAAGAGGTGCATTTATGTTGTTTCCAGATTCTGGCTAGGACAGATAATTCTGCTATGAATATAGTTGCGCACATGTCCTTGTGGATGATTGAGAATTGTGGATATACCTAAGAGTATTGCTTGGTCTTGAGGTAGGTTGTTGCCTAATTTTCTGAGAAATTGCCATACTGGTATCCAAAGTGGCTATACCAGTTTGCATTCCCACCAGCAATAGAGAAGTTTCCCTTTACCCCACATCCTGTCTAGCATAAGCTGTCATTAGTGTTTTTGATCATGGCCATTCTAGCAGGTGTAATATTTAATCTCAGAGCTATTTTGGTTTGCATTTTCTCTGATGGCTAAGGATGCTGAGCATTTCTTAAGTGTCTTTCAGTCATTTTAGGTTCTTCTCTTCTCTGTTTAGGTCAGAGAGTTCTCTGTTTAGGTCTCTACCTCATTTTTTATTGGATTATTTGTTCTTTTGATGACCAATTTCTTAAGTTCTGTATATATTTTGGAGATCATCCCCCTGTCCAGCATGGAGCTGGTGAAGATCTTTTCTCATTCTGTAGACTGTCATTTTGTCTTGTTGACTGTGTCCTTTGCTTTGCAGAAGCTTCTCAGTTTCAGAAAATCCCATTTATTAATTATTTCTCCCAGTGTCTGTGACACTGGGGTTATACTTAGGAAGTGGTCTCCTGTGCCAATGCATTCAAGGGTACTTACTACTTTCTCTTCTATGAGGTTCAGTGTGGGTGATTATGTTGAGGTCTTTGATCTATTTTTAATTTTATGCATGGTGATAGCTATGAATCTATTTTCATCCTTCTAGATGTTTATGTCCCATTATGCTAGCACCATTTGTTGAATATGCTTTCTTTTTTCCATTTTCCTGTCAGCTAAGCAGACTTACAGCTTGCATTAGAAAGATAGCTTACAAACTTTTAATAAGACATACAATGGCTAAGACCTTATTTAGAATTTCTATGGGAGACCTTGAACAACTAAGTAAAATTCTTAAAGGGAGTAGTGATCCTAATTCCAATAGACAGCTTACAGAAGCTGACAAACAAGTACCCAAGCAGATAGAGCATGCTATACAAAACCAGCAAGTACATTATATTAATTATGATCAACCTTGGCAAGTATGTATATTACCTACAAAACTTATACCTATAGCAGTTTTATGGCAAAACAGTCTGCTTTCATGGCTACAACTTTCTGTTTAACCAATTAAAGTATGAAGCCTTTATTTTGAAATAGTAGCTTGCTTAGTACAAAAGAGGAAAAATGGAATCTAGGAGATATTTTTGCAGAGAAATTGCTATGATTAATATTTCTTATACTAAGCAAAAATTGATTGGTTATTTTAAAATAGTGATTCTTAGACAACCACATTTGCTCAATTTCAAGACCAGATTAATAAACTTTTTCAAGCTGATCATTGCTGCAGTTCACGCCACTATATTTCTTTATTTTTCCTAAAGTTGTAGCAAAAAATCCCTTAAAGGATGTTATGCTAAATTTTACAGATGGTTCTTCTAATGGAAGAGCAGCACATATTATTGTTAATGGTGAAAAGGAATTGTGGACCATTTCCATGGCTCCTTGAAAACAACTTAAAAGGATAAAAACAGGAAAATTAAGAATTACCACATAATGCCTTTTTCATGAATGCCCATGAACAATCTGCTGTGGACAGATTTTGGTAATATGGCACCAAGGCGACCTTTGCTAAGGCAAAGCGAGAAAAGCCTTGCACTGGATTATGGAAAAGATCCAACACTGTATTAATTTTGGACAGAGGATATGTTTGTGCTTTTTTTCACAGGAAAAATATAAAGCTGGATGAGATGGCTGTTTATACAGTAAAGGAGTGCCAGCCCTGATGACATCATAACTGCTAGCACCCCATATAGGAATACAAGCCCTGATGACATCATAACTGCTAGCACCCCATATAGGAATACAAGCCCTGATGACTTTGCAGCCACTGATGTCTCCATAGGAAAAGCAGAAAGAGGTTCCTAAACCCATGACCCTGGCTGCTCATACCACCATGCTGCAAGTCAAGGAAAGGGGCACCTGAACCAATGTTCCTGAAGGAAAACAACTTGCTGCAGTCTGACAAGGGAAAGATTGTGGAGAAGACCGGTAATTTACAGCATCTTGATGGACTTGCTATGCAGATTTCCGGACATAGTGAATCTGTTTACCATGGAGCCAGACCAGAAACACAGACTGAACATTGGACTGTTTTGATCTTTGGGACTCAGAATTCATTTCCCCTCAGGGAAAAAGGACTGTTATAAGGAGTGACTGATAGCTCCTCTTCAAATCGGAGGAGGGTAGCCTAAGGAGTTTTGCTGCTGCTCAAAGACTGGGACAACTATTTAAAAGCAGCAATGCCTTTGGACTCTCACCATCAGAAAAACTGTTCTTGTCTTTTGATTAGGATGGATTTAAGAGAATGTGATACGACAAATTGTGAGTTTATTGTTAATATCCATTCTAGAATTATGGTATTGACATGGTAACGTTTGTAACTGCTTTACTATAAGATGTTAATGAAAGTTTGACATTTCCTATGAGTACATGGATTTAACATATTTGATACGAAATTTAAATCTTGATACAGTAAAAAACTGGTTAAGAAGTACTCTACACCAACTGAAGGACAATAGAAGGGAGGAATTGTGGAGGCCGAAAAATGGAGGCCCATTTTCACCTTGTCTGATGGTCAGAGAGTTTTGGGGACAAACAGACTTATTTGAACCTTTTAACTCAGGAGGTGGTTGCCTGGCCATTTTGAAGTTAAGATAGCTGGGTGTCATCCTGACAGCGGTGGTCAGGATATACAGATGTGCTTCTTGCTCTTTTCTTCGGTAACTATGAGGTCACCTAGGGAAGGGTGGTCTTTGGTGTACGTGACCCAGAGTATGTGACTTGGGGCACCTAGCTACCTACACAACAGAATGCTAATGATTGGATTTCTCAGAATTTGACTGTGTGAGTTAATCTTTTTTATCATGTTAATAAAGTCTTTTTTTGCCTTCTTTTCCAGTTTACATTGGATATAAAAGCTGTGGAAAAATAAATGCAGGTGATTTCAGGGTCTGAGTAATTCCCGAAATACCCTCCCCATACTGTCTTATTATTTTTATGTGTCTTCACATTCTTTACTTTTATTACTTCCCATACCCCTTCTCTGGTAAGAATTATTTTTGTCGAAGCCTGTCCTCGCAACTGAGAATGTTTTTATAAGAACTTAATAGGTAGTCAAAGATGCTTTATTACAAACAAAGGTGAAAATAACTCGTCATGATTTCTGTTTTGTCAGAAGAAGTAGAGCAGTCGAATGTCTAGGTCACAACAGGTGTTCAGTAAATATAAGTTTTGATGTAGCTAGTTCCATGGACAGAACACCATCTTTGGACACTCAGGTTTCTCTTTAATGATCACTGAAGATCGCTCCTGTTTAATGTGAAAGTATAATGTGCTGTCTCCGTGTAACATGATAAGATGACTCAAGATGCACCATAACAGACCCCAGGTACAGCTGTGTCCTCCATCCCCATTCAAATCAAGACAGAACATGGTCTTTGGGGCAGAGCTTCCTGGACTCACAGCACAGTTCTGCACTTACTAATGACATGGATATATGTATAGCTGGATATTTTTCCTCTTTTGACATTTTAGGAGGCCTATCACCCAACTCCCAAAAATCAGACATAGAGACTTATTCTTTCTTATGAATTTCAGGCCTTAGCTTGGCTTGTTTCTTGTCAGCTTTTCTTAATTTATTTAAATTTTTAAATTATTACTTCTATATTTTGCCTCTGGGCATTTTTCTTTTTCTATCCTATATACCTTTCTTTACGTATTACTCTGTGACTGGCTATGTAGCTGGGCAGCTGACCCCTAATGTCCTCCTTTTCTTCTCTTCTTGCTCCTTGATCTTTTCATCCCAAATTTCTCTTTCTATTTATTTCCTCTGCCGTCCAGCCCTTTTTATTCTTTCTCCTGCCTTGCTGTTCATCTCTTTATTAGACCTATGAGGGGTTTTAGATAGGCAAATAACTACAGCTTCACAGAGTTAAACAAATGCAAAATAAAAGAATGCAGTACATTTTTACATCATTAAACAAATATTCCACAACATAGACAAATGTAATATATCTTCAACTAATCTACAACACATACATAAAAGCTTCATTTTATAAAACTAAAGTCAAAATGCATAGTTGTTCTTCGGTCTTACTTGTTAGGGAGAGTCCTGAAGTAAATAGAGTGTCATGCTTGGTCCAATTCAAACTTTGGAATTAGATCAATAAACAGCAAACTCCCTATTGTCCTGAATGAGCTTGATAAGGGAAAACTTTGGTACTGACATCTAATGGTTCCAGGAGAATCTGATTAAGGACCATAATGTTACCTTGAACTATTCATACATTAGGAACCAGCAGCCCAGTTTTCCCATCCTCCCTTCCTGTTTCCCTTCATTCCTTGCCCCTTGCTTCTACATTTATTTCTATTCATTATTCTTCCATCTTCATTTATAAATAGGACTTGCTTAAATCAGTCTATCATAATTCACCACAGTGGCAATCCATCTAAAATGCATGTATATTTCTTTATATAAACATATTTAGATTCTTTTTAGTAAATTGAAAAACATGGAAATTTTAAGTGTTCAAATTTAGGAAGTATATAATTTTGTTTACTTTTCTTGTTTAGTAGGTTTCGAGACAGATTCTTAAGTTACCATGACTGTCTTTAAACTGGATATGTAGCAGAGGTCAACCTTGAACCTGTGAACCACATGCTTCCCCCTCTTAGGTTCTGAGATTAGTTACATGTGCCATCATGTCAAGGTTGGAAGCCATAATCTAATTTTATGTCTTATAAAGGTAGGGCAGCAAAAATATTATGGCCTTTGAGAATAAAACCTTATATCTATAAAGTGGGGATCTATCCTGCTTAAAAAATTTGAAGTGTGGTAAGGTAAAATACCAGGGAAAATGGCAGTATTTGCTTACTTCTTGATACAAACATTATTATGATCATATTCAGTATTATCATATTTTTACAGTCTCAGTACTTGGGATAGATTAGAACAATATTTGCATCCATGAGTGGCTGTACTCACAATCAAACTGCTATGCATTGTGTTGTATCTCACCTATGAGGGGCTTGTGGTCCTTATACCGAAAACACAAACATCTTCACTCCCTGCTTCCCTGCCCCCTTTCCTCTCTCTTCCATCCCTTCCAACTTTTTCCATCCTTCTTTCCTTTGGGGACCACTTTGTGGCTTCCTATGACTATATGACTTATATAGGTGGTGCAAAGTCCTGTGAGCCCTTGTCCACACAATTGTTTTACCTCTGTTGCATAAAAATAACTATATGAGAAATAAGAAGAGATGTATTCATAAACCACAAGAAGCTGGAAGAGATGTATTCATAAGCAATCTTGCATGGACACAGAGTGCAATTTTGTTTTTGTGACACACCAGCAATTCTTTAAATATTTATTGTCAACCTGGGGAATTCATGTGCAGACTGCAGGCATATTTAGGATTCTAATAGGCTTTCTCAGCAGGACTGCTTAAAATAGCCCATATGGCAGATGAAACTTTAGAGCTAATTTTCAAACATTTCCTTCAAGAATAGTTAAAACTAGCTGCATCCCACCATGACATACTGAAGTGAACCTGAGTTTTTTGCCTTTGAGAGTTTGTATTTAACCCAGAATCAGTGCTTCTTTTTGAGAACACCAGAAGGAGACACCTGCACAGTCATGGATGACTGACATTTAGTGCTGTAAACTAGCCTGAGAACAAAATATGAATCATAGACGGGAGATATGATGCCTTTTATGGCAGCAAAAGCAGTCAGAAAATGTAGTTAGAATGTCACTTCAATCTCTTCTTTTCACGCTTAGTGGATAGGTATAGTGCAACAAATCTCTGTCATTTGAGTAAAATTTCTCAGAATTCTATCAAGCAAAATTTTAAATATAATGACTAAATTACATTTGTCTTTACAATGATTATTTTACCAAAGATGTGATGATGATGGTATGCGTGTGTGTGTATGTGTGTGTGTGTGTGTGTGTGTAAGAGAGAGAGAGAGAGAGAGAGAGAGAGAGAGAGAGCCACCAAAGGATATTGTTTCATCAGTTTGTGAGAGAAAGTCTTAAGAAGTTAGATTTGTGCTGTACAGCTTTAGATGCCAGTCACAATTAGTCTCCAGTCTCTGGTGCGGGAGAATTGTCTATATTTTGCCAGTCTGTTTATTCTGAATAAATGCTGATTGGCCAGGCAGGGAGTATAGGTGGGGCGATGAGAACAAGAAAATGCTAGGAAGGAGGAAGCCCATTCCTTCTACTCCTGCCCAGACTCTGGAAAAGCAAGATGTATTCTGCCTGGCTGAGAAAGGTACTGAGCCATGTGGCTAACGTAGGTAAGAACAATGGGTTAATATAAACTACAAGAGTTAATAAGAAGCCTGAGCTAATGGGCCAATCAGTTTTATAACTTATGGAGACCTTTGTGTGATTTTCTTTGGGACTTGCCAGCTGTGGGGTACCAGGTGGACAGAAACCCCAACAAGCTGGCCCTCATGTTACAAGTCTCTGCAACAAACCTTTATGATTTGAAAAGATAACCTTCCTCTCTTCCAAATTTTCCTTCCTGTCTTCCTTCCCTCCTTGTCTCCCTCCCTTTTTGCCTCCTTACCTTCCTACCTCTCTTCTTTTCCTCTTGTCTTCTGGCACAAATGAAGAAATTTGGTGTATTTAAGTGTTCAGCGCTCCTTCCTTGTTTTGGTACTTCAAATTGTTTCATTCTGGAAGGTTTAGTTTTCTATAAAGTCTAATTAAACTCTGTATATTACCTAATATGAGGTAGAGGAGACATTTTATGGGACTCAGGAGAAGGAAGAGCCATAGTTGATATAAAGGCATTTACAGAGGAGTGTCAAAAAGGACACAGTTAGGTCAGGGACAAATTCATAGCTGTCCTCCATGACAGAGTCATGACATTCAAAATGAGTTCTTTGCTATCCTCATAATAGTCAAAGGGAAAATACAAAAAGAGAATCTAGCTTCTTTACAAGTTCTTTTATTAGCCAAGTTTTGGAAACTTTTGACCAGCTCTGGAATTACCTATAGCAATAGTTCTCAGTATTCCTAAAACTGTGACCCTTTAATACAATTCTTCATGTTCTGCTGAACCCCCAACTATAAAATTATTTTTATTACTACTTCATAGCTGTAATTTTGCTACTGTTGTAAATCATAATGTAAATATCCGTGTTTTCTGATGGCTCTAGGTGACTCCCCTGAAAGGGTCATTCAACCCCAAAGGGTTCCAATTCATAGACTGAGAAGCACATTGTTAAAACCTCAAGAAGTATGGCCCACAACTCTCTTGTCCCTCTCCCTCCTTTGGACAGATTTCTCTTAAAGTTAGTGCTAAGACTGCGTAACCAGCCCAACTGACACACTCAAGACAGAAGTGTTCCTCTCTGAGTTCTCTCTTCTCAAATGAGACCTGATGAAGCTAAACCAAAGAGGAGGAGATGATTTTCTTATGATGCTTGGTTATAGCTGGATAAATCTTTCCCATTTACTTCACCTAGGAAAATCAAGCCCCACTGACATATTACATGAAGTTTCAAGTAATCTAAAGACCTTGACCAATATTGCAGAATTCTTCTTACTCCTCTGTGCAAAGTAGTCCTATGTGCTTACACAGAGCCCAAGCAATTCGGTAATGTTATCCTTAGCAGGGTGAGATATTGTTTGAAAAGCTATTTTCAAAGAGTTGGCTTGACCAAGTCCCTCTTCCACTGCATTTCTTATATGGTATTGAAAGAAACGTGTGTCCAGTATGTCTCAGTCCTTTCCTTTCATTGCTATTTCACTGTTTCTTTTTAAAACATAAAATAGTGACTACGGTACAACTGTGGTTTTTCTCTTGATATTGCTGAGTATTGTAGAAATGACTGTCTTCTCATCCTATAGGGGCAAGCTGGTCATCAAAAGCCTTAGAGATCTCTGCTTGACTCCAGACTCTAACATGTAGTGGATCGTATTTATTTTCTACATAACAGTTCTCTGAGGCTTATGCCTCAGTTATCTAGTTTATATAACTAAGGAGCAAACTTCTATCATACTTGAGCCCTCTCTACTGGGTAGTCTACTTTATGCAAAGGATCTTAATTCCATCAACTCTTCTAGATATGAGGAAGAGACACAGCCTAGGCTTGCCGGAGGTGCCACATTCTATTAGTTGTAGGTGCTAATAGAACCTGATCTGGTAACTGCCCTCCAGTCCTGGCTCAAACCAATCAATGCTAATAGCTCTTTGAGTAAGCCAACCCCAATAGCTGAAAAACAACCCCTGAGATCCCCACTTGTTTCCATGGCTTTTTGCTTTAAAAGTAACCTGTACCAGTTATTCGGGGTCTTTCTGGCTTCTCAAATGCTGAAAGACCCTGTTGCAACAGAATTAATTAAAATCCTCATGCTTTTACATCAACTGAGGTGTGAGAGTGTTTTCTTGGGGTGACTCCTCCTCAGTGATTGACTGCAGGGTCCAACATCCCTAGTGCTGTTCAGGTTTCCTATTTGTAGACTGAGATGTGAGTTCTCAACTGCTGCTTCGGTGTCATTCTTGCCTGCTCGCTGTCTCGCTCCCCACCAAAATGGTGATAGACTCCAATCCTCCCAGAAATGTAAACCCCAAATACACCTTTCTTTCTGTAAATTGATGTGGTATTTTGTCACAGCAATACATAGGTAACTAAGTCACAGTTTGTGGGAAGTCCCCACTTTTCGGTCTCACACTGGTGCCAAACATGATCATGTTGAGCTGGATCAGCAGACGGCTCTGCTGCTGCCTTCTGATTGGGCTCAGTTAACGGGAAATAACAGCGTTGCACCAGAGTGTAGGAAGAGAAAGACGGCACCTTTATTTCATGGTTTATTTCTCAAAAGGTCATTCAGGAACAGCTGCATCCCTCTACAAATGGGTACATGGTCCTTTTATATGGGATTATTAATAGCATCCTCTTATGATTTGTTGTTTTTTTAAAAAAATGAAACTTCTTTCATTAGTAAAGGCACAGGGTATAGAACATTTCAGACACTGGCTGTCTATGTCTTCTATTCCAAGTGTTCTGACTCTGGTTACCTGTAGTCAGTACAGACCCAGTGGGTTAAGGGTTACATACTTATGATTTGATTGTAAATTTTGACTTAAATCCCTTATTTGCTATAACCACCCAAAGCCCAGGAAAATAATCCACTAAGTGTATTACTAGTTTATTTTAAAGGACACAAACAAATCTAGTTGAGAAGATAAATAGAGTTGTCCACAGGGTCATGAGTGAATAGGAAGGTCAGCTTTGCTGACAGATGAATCCTTGGACATTGACTAGGAGGTTTTCCAAAACACTGTTTTGGAGTTTGTGAAGGCTTCATTAGATAGGCAAGATTGATTAAATTATCGCTTATAGGTGATCGATTCCGTCTTCAACCATTCTCCTCCCTGGAGGTCCCAGGTATGGCTCAGAGCTCTAGCCCGGTACCTATGTGTTCTAGCTACTTGGCTCTTCAAAGTTCTTAGTAGCCTCAAATTGTGTATAATAGGAAGGGGCTCATGAGAAAAATAAAAGATGCTTCTGTCACTTTTATTGCTTTTATTATTTATGACTTTATAAGAGTTTTAGGTTTAAGAATCTGGTATGAAAACTCAATCTAGGTTCTCATTCCATCATACATTTCAACACTCAGAGTTATGGTGATAATTTGTGATTTAACATGTAAAGCTTGCATGAAGATCAAAGTGCAGAGCTAGTCACAATAGTTTGCCATAGAGACTAGGTATTGCTAGCATACACCTTTAATCCCAGCACTGGGGAGACACAGGCAGATGGATTTATATGAATTCAAGGCCACCCTAGTCTACATAAGATTGAATCAGTCTAAGAAACGAACAGAGCCAAGTGGTGGTGGCTCACACCTTTAATCCCACCATTAGGAAGGTAGAAACAGGAAGTGATATAGCTGAGTAGAAAAGAATATAAAGCAGGAGGAGACAGGAGCTCAGAATTCTGTTGGAGGTTTTGTAGAGAAGGCATTCAGTCTGAGGATTTGCAGAGAGAGGATCTTGCCCACTTTGGTCTGAGAATTTGCTAGAGTTAAAATGTTTCTTTCTCTAGTGGCTGACTCCTTTACCTTTCTGATCTTTCAGCTTTTACCCAGATATCTGACTCCAGGATTTTATTATTAAGATCAATTAGAATTTGTGTTGTACAGAGGTGAGTTGTGACCCAGTGTTACTGTATCACGCTTGGAAAATTGTTTTATGAGTACTCACAAGCATTCTATTTTACAAAGTGCTAAACATTAGCTAAATGATTTTTGCAAAGATGTTGCCCCCTTTCTCCCCCTACCTTTATCATCTTCTCTGCAAATCTCTTTCCTGGATATTTTTCTTGTTAACTCCTCAAATGACTTTTTTTATTGCTCCTAACTACAACTGCCTTTCTGCCTGTCTTTCTTACTATCTTCTCAAAAGATGTGCTTTCTTTATATTTAGGAATAATCACTGCCTCTTTGCAATTGGTAGAAAACTTATGTCTTCTCAGTTTAATGTTTTGTGGCTGGAGAGTTGGCTCAGTGGTTATTTAAGATCGCTCTTACAGAAGACTTGGTTTGGTTCCCAGTTCCATATGACAGCTCAAAACTAGATGTAACTCTAGTTGCAGGGTGTGTGTGGTTTTTGATGTCCTAACTGTGGTTGAATACTCCACAGCCACTTGCTGTGTACTTCAACCAATTGTTATTTTCTACATTAACACAATGCCCTCTGGATAAAAAAAATTATGTAATGAAATTTCAGTGCTCCACTAATCAGTGGGTATAGACATATGAATTCAGAAGGCAGTTTGCTAAAAAAAAAAAATAGCATCAGGTTCACTTTCGGGTCATAGACGCTTTACCAGATTTATAGTACCAGGTGTGCATTTATTCCAATGGAACTGGTGCTAAATCCACTCCGAAGCAGCTGGTTACCCCAATAACTATAGCACCCATGGATATATCATGTCAAAATTGTCATGATTGTTGCCTACATGGTTCATAGCTGGGTAAGACAAGTGATGAATTACCAGTCAGCAGTCTCCATAGTAACTTATGCTACTATGCAAGCTTGACAATAGAGAGGAAGCTTCCTTGTCAGTATGAACTTGATTTTTCTATGTCCTGTGACCAAAGTATCTGATATTTCAGCAATAGGATCCTACCATCAAGTTCTGTTGGGCACCCCAGTTCTATGGAAATTTAAGTAGGGGAAGAGGGCTCGGAGGGTAGGGTACAGGAGAAGGGAGGGAAGGGACAACTAACATTAAATATATTTGAAAATTTTATACGAAAACTTATTGATTTATATGATATTTCACACATAATATATAATATTTATATACATCTACATATATATAAAAGAGAAAAACCATCATAAAAAAGCTTAATTGGAGTTACCCTACAAACGAGAGAATGATATTCCTAGAAGTGACAAGTTTCCTTATTAAAAGCTCAGCACTAGTATATGGGTCAACCTCCCATCAAGATGTTGATCAAGGGTATTCCAGGGATCCCATCTTAGTTAATTTTCTATTTTTTGTTGATAAAATACCCTTACTAAAGAAAACTAGAAAGAATTTATTCAGCTCACAACTTTTAGGTTCCACTAAATCATTGAGGGATATCAGGGTAGGAATTCCAGGCAGAAATTGAAGGCAGAAATTAGCTGAATGACATGGGTCAAAGAATATCAGGATAACTCCAAGATAAATATATATTTTTCTTTATTATAAGTGGCAAACTCAGAAAACAGGAACGAGAAGCCCAAGCTCAGTTGTGTAGCATGAGAACCAGAGAGAGAGAGAGAGAGAGAGAGAGAGAGAGAGAAGAACCCAAAGAGACCTGGTGTTTTTCTTCAGGTACCAAAAAGGTATGCTCCAACCTGGCCCCACCTCTTAAAGATTGAGGCTGACAGAGATTCCCCATTAGGAACTGTAGCAGAAACCATAGAAAAGTGCTACTTGCTGGCTTTCTCAACATACTTTCTTATACCATCGATGACAACCTATCCGGGGGTGGCCCTATCCTCACTGGATTGGCATCTCCCACATCAATCATTAATCAAGAAAGTGTCCAACAGGGCAATGTAGGTGGGGTGGGATTTCTCAGCTGAACTACTCTTTTTTCAAATGGCTCTACCTTGTTTCAAGTTGACAAAAGGCTAACTAGGAAAGATACCAAAACAATAAGGTATATTTTTATAAAGTATAATGAAAACTCATTTTCAATTGCTCAGCCAATTCACAGACCCAAGAATATCATCTGAACTCGGTATCCATTGGCCTCAGCCACAGAGGTAATTTAAGACTATGGCAATAGTGCACAAGATGGAAGATCAGTGTTTTAAAAAGTGTGTGTGGCCAGACACCCAAATGGTAATGGAGAATCACATGAAATTAGGGAAGTGTCCAGGGGCTTTATGTACTTCTTTGACTTGCATACTATTCGATATGCATTGACTACACTCAAACATCAGAAATATAAGTCAGAAAATGGTCCTCCATGAACAGTACAAAAGAATGGCATAATACCTAGATTCAGGAAAATGCCAAGACAAAAATGACATCCGGGAATGCAAACTATTACTAAGAAGCTGAGATAGTACTGTGCACTGGAGATGACAGGGGCTTTCTTGCCTTGCGTTGTCTGACATCACAGAACTTCTTTTGAAAAGTGGATCCTTTCCTATGTCTGTAAATATTGATTTTGTTTCTCAGTTTGCTTATCTCAAATCACATTGAAGATATAGGTTTTATTTTGGAAAAATTAAAACTAACCTGAAGAATTATAGTCCATTCTTCCCTTCACATTGTGTCAGTGGTTTTGCTGTTGCTGTTTTTGTTTTTCTTGGTATCAAGATAGGTACAGGGGTATCAACAGCATGAATAGGAACAGAAATTCTCAGGGGTGAAATAAAGGGCATCATTTAAGATCTAGAAATTCATTTTAATTTCTCAGATGTCTCCTGCTTTCCATTGAGCTGAATTAAGTCACATGGCATTCCTTAACTAATCATTTGTCAATAAGCAATGGAATTGCCAGAACCAGCTTACTCATTCAAAATTATCACATACCCATAATTGAGTTTAAAAAAAATTCTGCCCAGGGAAGGGGTCAACATTCCTGAAGCCTGCTGGCACCCACATAAATGTCTGATGTAAACAACATTGTGTGTAATTGTGCCTGAAAATCTGAACACACATGTATGCAAGGGAGTCAGCTAAGCAAGGAGAGCAAGAAAAACATCAGGTTTCATGTGTTCATGAACAAAGGGAGAATATTGCTCTGCAAAGTACCTTTCCTTTTTCCCCAGAGTACTCTTTAAGGAGTCCTTCATCATTTTTGTTAGGAAAAGTGAAGGTAATGGCCAGAAAAATTTATGTCTTACATCAAGGAAGAATTGAATTTGTTGGATTGATTTTTATTTAATTGCATGTCCTGAACGATATTCTCCAAGTCATCTGACCCTTGGTCATATTGTAACTCAATTTTTCCATAGAGCTGATGGACGAGTTCTTACTGTAGCAAGATTAGGCTTTAGAGCAAGGACAGCTCTCAAAATTCAAAAGGCAATTTCTTCTCCCTGAGTTTCTTGTCCACCTAGCCACTGCTTATCTTAGTAAATCATCCTTTCTGCTTTAAAAATCTAACATCCTCACTTTTGCTGTCATTTCTGTCTTCAGTAGGTGTAGTGTGGCTTTAGTCAGGTGAAGTGTGGGGTGGATGTGTTCCTTCCTTTATCCTTCAGTGAGTGATGTGTAGGAAGGTTGACCTTTTCAGAGACATTCCCAGAAGCTTTTCTGGTGTCCAAGCATCCATCACTTTTGAGATCTGTCTTCAGGTGCAGAAACCAGGCCTCTCTAGAGAGCTGTCCTAGATCTGGAAGGAATGCTTGAAGAAGGCTGTTTTCTCGGGAGCGCATGCTATCTAATACTCAATTCTGCAGGCTGGAAAACAAATAATGGTAGCCACTAATCACTGTGACAGGATAGCCTCGGGACACAGAACAGATTTCACGACAGTGATAGCTTTATTTGTGCAAACAGAGAAACATAATTACATTTCATCCATAATAATCAGATTTTTAATTATTTTGATTCAATCATTCTTTTAAATCCTTCTAGAAAAGAAGTCAACTTTCACATCTTCTGATTTAATTATTCTTTCTGATTCTTCCAGAAAAATGTGGTTGGAAATTTTTTGATTTAATAATAGGTCTCAAAAATGTAGATATCCAGAAACACTAACTATTTTAATGTCAATTTGGTAAACTATAAATGCTACCCAGAATACAAGGAAATGCCTCTACACAGACATGAGTACAGTAGAGACTGCAGTGGGCCTGAAGAAACACTACATGTGTAGGCAATATGTTGTAAGAATAGAATATATATGTTCCTATATTCCCACTCAGATGCAGCCTCTTGCAACAAGGAAGTAAAATTAGAAACAAAACATGAGTCCTGAATAGATGTCTTTGATCTGGGAGCTGGTACCTGAAGGAGACCATGGGAAGCCTGTTCCTGATGATGAATGTTTACATCCCAGTCAGACTGCCTGGTATACAATCCCACCTTCAAAATTTCATTGTTTCCCATTGTTTCACAAGGTTCTTTGAGGTTTCCGTGCTTTCGTATCCTCTTCTGCAGAGTAGCAATGACAACAATAATGATGGTGACTGAATAGGGTGAGTGGGACCATTAAATTATGTAGTAAAAAAAAACAAAATACATTGAGTCACAAATAGTGAAATTATTATGACCACCCCATTTTTCAAGTTGAAGAACATTGTGGAATATAAAAATGTATAGTTTCTAGTGAGGTTAGAGATAGTCTGTTTCCATTCTTGCTTGCTATGATCATATACACATTGTTTTACAAGAAGTAGGAAACAATGAGTTGATTAGTGCATGAGATAGACCCACAGTGGGAATTTAGCAGAAATTGTGGAAAGTAAAAAGAAAACTTAAAAAGTACTTTTTCTTAAAAGAGTATATGTTAAATTTTTGATCAAAATGGTATGAATACAGCTAGTTGGCCCTAAACCACAATTAGAAATCATAAACGTTATACACCCCCCCACACACACAAACACACACACATTATATGTGTATGTGTGACTTCCATCCATCTCTGTTAATCAGAGAAGAACGGAAGTATCCAAGGAATGAAATCAAGAGAGGATGATCAAGAAGCTGCAGGCTTCATGGTACTGGAACCAGCTTAATTCAAGACTGGGAAGAAGAGCAGAAGGAAACTTGGTTTAAAAATGAAGCAATGAACAGAAAGTAAAGGCTCATAGAAAACCACATGAAGAATTTTTGGGCTCTGTTCTTTGGATGATGAGTAGCTGTCAAAATGTGAAGAAAGCAATTTTAGATTTGTTGTTCAGAAAAATCACTGTGCAGAAAATCCAGAGATGAACATGTTGGAGACAAAACTCACATTTGGAAGGCTGTTTCAGTTTAGAGATAATAACACTCTCAGCCACTAACTTCATCACCTCGCTTGTATTCCACCATAGCTATTATGCCAAACTCATGACTCCATGTTGAATGTTGAATGCAGGAAAAAAATGTAGATATTCTACTTGCTTCCTCAAATACACGAGAGAGAGACAGAGAGAGAGAGAGAGAGAGAGAGAGAGAGAGAGAGAGAGAGAGAGAGAGGGGGAGTGTCTTTCCCAATTCTGACTTTTAGCTTCTGTTATTTCTTCTTGCTATAGCATCAAACTGGAGCAATTGTAGCACATCCTCCGGGTGCCCAGAACATCTGTAGTCTTTAGGCTGCAGCATCAGTGTCGGCTCCAACCCATCATTTTACCAACCCCCATCTTCTCTGCCCTGCTTTTCTTCATCATGTCAGCAGTTCCTTCCTTTTTTTTTTTTTATCATATATGGGTTTTGCTTCTCATTGGACCATTATCATCATTGAAATACTGAAATAAGCTTTTTAACCTTAGAAAAAAATTTCTAATACTGTTCTAGAAATGAGTAACACTATGTTGCCCTGGCCAACATAGAGCTCACTGTGTGGACCCAGGGACCTTGAACTCACTGAAATCTTCTTGTCTCTCTTTCCTGAGACCTAGTATTAGAGGTGTATGCCACCATATCAGACAATTTCTAGAAAAACATATTTATGGTTCAACTTTCTTGTCCAGCAGTTATCTTCTGATCTTTGCCTTTTACTCAGACAATGCTGAGAAGGATTCTTTCTCTTCCTGTTTCCAGTCCCATTTTTGTTTGTGTTTTGTTTTGGTAAAAGCAGCCCAGTCAAGCTTTGATTCCTTCCCCCACACCAGGACTATTCTGATGAAGTCATCAGCTCCCTCATCACTGCCCTTCTTTTCATAGACCTTTGGTTCAGACCCCCATTGTAGGAAAGAACTTAGTGAGCCAGTTTTCATTAAATTGTGTCTTACAATAGTTACTCTTTCTTAGTTGTCTTTTTTAGTCATTCTGGCTCAACATCTTAACACTAAGGAATTATAGTGTTCAATCCAAGTCTCTTCAATTCTCAGATTGTACTTCCTTGGTGACTATATACACTTCCATGAGTTTGAATACTTTCTATACTGCTTCCAAATGTAAATTCTCAGCCAAGCATTCTATTCATAAAAGATAAACCCAATGCAATATGTCATGAACTGGGACGGCAACTGGATCAGTAATAAGTATCTAAAATGTTTTTGCTTCAATAAGGAGTTGTAAAGGGGACAGTTGATAGACAGGAGAGGATTTGAGAAGATAATGGGAGTGAAGATGAGCTAAGTATGCATAGATGAATGCACATCAATGAAATGTGTTACATAGTACAATGAACTGCATTGATTTAATATTATTACAAAGTGAACTATAGTAAAAGTGATTGGAATATTGGTGCATTGCTTTTCACATGGATCTCACTAAATATGAAGCTTTAGGTCTTCAAACTCCAGATGTCCAACATTGCCAAAGGTCAATATTATATTACATTTGATTTTAGAAAGAGAGTCAGATCTCCAAGCTAGATGTGGATGACCTTTGAGTTCTGAAAGAAGTCACTGGAATTCAATCTGGGAGGACAAAATTATCTTTTGTAGCTTAACTTATTGTTTAAGAACATATGTGTCCTGTTTGATATAATAAAGTTTTTCAAGTTTTCATAAGAAATTACTAAAAAGCTGTTTCTGATCATTATCCAGCACAATTTCTATTGGAATGTCATGAAAACAAAAATCACTTCTCCCTTAGTCTGTGTCCTCCGCTTTAGCTCTTCTGAGAGGACGAGACACAGTGTGATGGTCAATAGATTTTATTGGTGCAGTGTCTAACTTTAATGCTACAAATTTATTTCCCTCCTTTTGAAATTTTTATGTATGTTATAAATATTTATAGTATTGAATAAATGATAAATGTAACTATTAAATATTTATAAGCATTGTATATGTACATATATATTATTATACACAAACACATGGGAAAAGGTCCCTGAAATCACACTAAGCAAGAAAGCTGAGAAAATATAACTCAAGCCTGAATTCTTTCTAGTATATTTCCTGGATTGTTTTTAGTGAGGTGAAGGCTCTTCTCTATGAAGTACAGTCATGACATCGTTAAAGTCCTGTGATATTGTTTAAATGATATAAGAGTTGTGATAAGATAAGCTCTGATTTAGACATTGTATTACCATAAAAGATATCTGTATTAACAACATCAAAATCCTTCCCAAGCACTATCTCAAAATATACTTGTCTCTGAAGTTCCACGGTAACCCCATTTTGTTCTGATGGATCTTACTAGACTTACTATTGTGTCTGCTCAGTTGCCTTTCTATGCTTAACACACTGAACAGTAACATCTAAGCTTCCTGCACCTTTGGGACATTCCGTGACTCTAAGTATGACATAGACATATAACCAAATTATCTGCTGGATGTATAGATAAAACACAGGTTACCAGGTCCCCCTGACCCACACCTGAATGTGTATATATATATATATATATATATATATATATATATATATATAATGTATCCCTGAGTTTTGTGCCTAAAGATCTTTGGGGCAAGAGTTTGCTCTTGGGTAACTAATAAAGGATTCAAAATTGGCCTCATATGTAGAATAGTCTGTAATTTTCTTGCTCAGACTGTTACAGTTTTACTAATTTTCATCTTAACAGATGTTGCATGGTATCTCACAGTATGTTCCACCATAACCATTAACAGGATACTTTAAACACTGTGGGCAGGAAGCATTGAATTACACCAGTAGCTGGCCACAGAAGCAACTCAGCAATTTGACATAGAAGGGTGTAGCTAAATGCTGCCATTGACTTCATGTGCACAGGCTCGTGAAGTCTGTACGAGAAATGATAGAACCCAAACCTTGCACTACATAGAATTCAATTGGACATGTTTAACATTTTGTGAAGTGAATGGGGAACCTATCATTTCTGCTAACTCATCACAGAAGGGCAGTGGAGTGTTTTCCTTTAAGAGTTGTCAGAAGGCTTGATCTTCTGTGGCTCTGGTCAAGTAGAAACTGTATGAAGGGCTTTTGAGGAAATAAAAGCTGAAAACACAGACGGATGCTTTCCTGATTGTAATGAAATGAGGTGTTGCTCTGACGCTTTAAAGAATGAAAACCATCATTCAAATAAAGCCTGAAAGAAGCCTGTGAGAGAGTAGGACTGAGCCCAGCCTGGGGAAGGGAGAGCTTCAGCTACAACTAAAAGAGCATCTTAGACTATCTCTACCTCCTCTGGTACTGCTTTTGAACAAGCAAACACAGAGCCCCAACATACAACAGCAACAACCATAAAAGCAATAAAATCCAGAAAAGCTTGTTCAGCTTTACAAGACTGCAAAAAGGAAGTATCAGAAGCATAAATAATTAGACAAACAATAGAAGTGCCTATAGACAAGCAAATCTTTTGTGAGTGTGTAAAGACAGTTTCAGTCTGCTTGTGCCCATTTGTTCCTAAATCCAGACTAGTCCACACAGTCCTTAAATTAAAAAGCAAGCACGTCCATGGTGCTAGATGAAGCTGTAGTTACAAGAGTTTATATGTTTTTTCCTTAGACTAAATGTAGGAAAGTCTGGCTTAACTCTTATCTGGTGTGTCGGCCTGATGTGCTGAGTAGATTCCACTGGCTTTCAACAATTAGTTTATTTTCATGCAAGTTTGTCCCAATCATCCCAAACACCAATCTTGTGTGTTTTTTTCATCCAATCATGCTGCATAATGAGTATTACTAAGAATGCTTTATATAAGATACAGTGGCAAATACCTGTGATCTCAGGAGGCTGAGGAAGAGGGATCACAGGTTTGAAAGCTAGCAATAATTATAAAGGAAGACATGCAGCCTGTTGAGAGAGGGGATGATTGATGGAAAAGGGAGGAGGAGAAAAAGGAAAGAAGAAGAAGAGAAAGGGGCATATTTCATCAGAAACTTTTTTATATGGGTTTACTTACATTTTCTTTTTTCATTATTTTATTATTTAAGGGAAAAACAAGAGAAGTTCCTCTATTCCAGCCATACAGCACAGCATGCTGCTTCTCAGAGTTCCTGTGCAATATCATGGCACCAAAAACAGTGGTTGTTTGCATGCCTGAAGTTCCAGAAGGGCCTACACTACTTATGGAGTTGTAAACTATATTTAAGTCCAAATTTGGAAGTAAATGATACATTAACCCTGGGAAGAGCTATATTCTTCTACATTTTTGTCTTTTAAGTTATCCTCTATCCCAACAACCCTTTTATATTTTTCTTGTTTCTACAGGCACTAGAATTTAAACAAAAATAAAAAGATTTGTCTAAAATTCAAATAGCGAATATATCAATTCTTCGTCTGTCTATTTCTTTTAATAATGTTTTTCCAATTTCATACACTGACCTGAAAATTTCATGTTTCAGCTTTCTTTTTAGTCAAATTGTCACTGTGCATATATACCATGTTATTTTAAATCTATTCATCAATTAATGGGTGTCTGCGATAATTCATTTCCTAGCTATTGTGAATAGAGTAGCAACAAATATACTTGGACAATAATCTTTGTTGTATAGTACAGAACTTTTTGAGTATATTCCTAGGACAATTAAGTTGAGTTAAAGGATAGTTCTATTTCTAGACTTTTGAGGAACATTGACAATGATTTCCATACATTTGTACATCTTTATACATTTGTATCATTATGCTTTGTTTACATTGCTCCCTTTCCTGCCATTAACTCTGTCCTGCTCTCTTATCACACATATTCCTTGTACTTCCTATATCCTATAACCCTTGAGATCTCCTCCTTCCCTCACATGAACCACTTCTAGTGTCACGGCTTACTCAAACACACATATACAAATACACCCCCAACACACACACACACACACACACACACACACACACACACACACACACACACGTATATATTTGAGTGTAGCTTCCTGATATAAGAGAAAACATGATATTTGTCTGAGTCTGATTTGTTTCACTTAACAAAATGATTTCTAGTTACAACCATTTTCATTAAATATTATGATATTATTTTTCTTTTTTAATGCATAAAATTTCTTAAATACAAATACTACACATTTAAATCTATTTTTTGATGAACATCAGGCTGATTCCACTTTTTGGATGTTTTGAGGAGTACAACAACAAACATGCACCACAACACAATTATTTTGATGTTTACTCATGTTGTAGCCTATACCAATAATGTATTTTTGTGGCTGATCGGTATCTCAGTGTATGAAAACATTACAGTTTGTCTGCACATCAGCCATTGGATCATCCTGAGTCAGGTAACCCAGACACAGAAAGACAAACATGGTATATACTCAGTAATAATTTAATATTAGATGTAAAGCAAAGGATAATCAGTCTACAATCCATAGCCTCAGAGAATCTAGGTTAAAAAAATGATTTCATTTTAATATGACCTTGAATTATAGGAAGGGTATTGACTTTTGTGTGTCAGTTTTGTGTCCTAAAATTTTAGTAAAAATATTTACTACTTATAAGAGTTCTTTTTTTTCTTTTCCCTCAAAAGAAACCTTTATTCTGAATTTCAAAGTGGCTCCACAAGCTTGCATTCCCTTTTTCTGAGGATTTTCTTTCACACCACCCTTGAGAGCAGTTGACATTTGCTTTCATTTTTTTCCATTTTTAATTTTTTATTATTATTTTTCCACCTCCTCCAATTTCTTTCACCGCACCCCCTCTCCCTTCCCTCTCCAGTCCAAAGAGCAGTCAGGGTTCCCTGCCCTGTGGGAAGTCCAAGTTCCTCTCCCCTCCATTCAAGTCTAGGAAGGTAAGCATCCAAACAGACTAGGCTCCCACCAAGCCAGTACATGCAGTAGGATCAAAACCCACTGCCATTGTCCTTGGCTTCTCAGACAGCCCTCATTGATTGCCACATTCAGAGAGTCCGGTTTAACCACCTGCTCCATCAGTCTGAGTCCAGTTGGCCTTGGTGAACTCCCATTAGATCAGCCCCACCGTCTCAGTGGGTGGGCACACCCCTCATGGTCCTGACTTCCCTGCTCAAGTTCTCCCTCCTTCTCCTCATCATTTGGACCTTGGGGGCTCAGTCCAGTGATCCAATGTGGATCTCTGTCTCTATCTCCATCTATTAACAGATGAAGGTTCTTTGGTGAAATGCAAGATATTCATCAGTATGGCTATAGGATAGGGCCATTTCAGGCACCCTCTCCTCAGCTGTCCAAGAAACTAGCTGGGGACATCATCTTGGACACCTGGGAAAGCCTCTAGATTCAAGTCTCTTGCCAACACTAAAATGGCTCCCTTAATTAAGAAATATACTTCCCTGCTCCCGTATCCACCCTTCCTCCATCCCAACTGTCCCATTCCCCAAAGCTCTCCCCATCCTCCCCTTCTCACATTTCTCTTCCCATTTCCCCTTACGCCCACCACACTCCCACCCCCAAGCTCTCCATTTTTGCCTGGCAATCTTGTCTACTTCCATTATCCAGGAGGATAACTATATGTATTTCTTTGGATTCACCTTCTTATTTAGCTTCTCTAGGATTATGAGTTATAGGCTCAATGTCTTTTATTTATGGCTAGAAGCCACTTATGAGTGAGTACATACCATATTCATCTTTTTAGGTCTGGGTTACCTCACTCCAGACAGTGTTTTCTATTTCTATCCATTTGCATGCAAAATTCAAGATGTCATTATATTTTTACCATTGAGTAGCACACTAGTGTGTATATATTCCACACTTTCTTTATCCATTCTTCATTGAGGGGCATCTACGTTGTTTCCAGGTTCTGGCTATTACAAATAATGCTGCTATGAACATAGTTGAACAAATGCTTTTGTAGTATGATAGGGCATCTCTTGGGTATATTCCCAAGAGTGGTATTGCTGGCTCCTCGGGTAGATTGATCCCGAATTTCCTGAGAAACTGCCACACTGCTTTCCAAAGTGGTTGCACAAGTTTGCATTCCCACCAGCAATGGATGAGTGTACCCCTTACCCCAATCCTCTCCAGCAAAGGCTATCATTGGTGTTTTTGATTTTAGCCATTCCGAGAGGGGTAAGATGGTATCTCAAAGTTCTTTTGATTTGCAGTTCCCTGATTGGTAAGGAGGTTGAGCAGGACCTTAAGTGTCTTTTGGCCATTTGAACTTCTTCTGTTGAGAATTCTCTGTTCAGATCAGTGCCCCATTTTTTAATTGGGTTAATTAGCATTTTAAAGTCTAGTTTCTTGAGTTCTTTATAAATTTTGGAGATCAGACCTTTGTCTGCTGCAGGGTTGGTGAAGATCTTCTCCCAGTAGTAGGTTGCCTTTTTGTCTTAATTACAGTGTCCTTTGCTTTACAGAAGTTTCTCAGTTTTAGTAGGTCCCATTTATTCAATGTTGCCCTTATGGTCTGTGCTACTGGGGTTATATGTTGGAAGTGGTCTCCTGTGCCCATGTCTTGTAGACTATTTCCCACTTTCTCTTCTATCAGGTTCAGCATGTTCCAATTAATATTGAGATATTTAATACACTTTGACTTGAGTTTTGTGCATGGTGATAGATATGGATCTATTTTCATTCTTCTACAGGTTGACATCCAGTTATGCCAGCACCATTTGTTGAAGAAGTTTTCTTTCTTCCATTGTATACTTTTAGCTCCTTTGTCATAAATCAGTTGTTCATAGGTTTGTGGGTTAATATCCGGGTCTTCTATTTGATTCCATTGCTCAACTTCTCTGTTTTTATGCCAATACCAAACTGTTTTCAATACTGTAGCTCAGTAATAGAGTTTGAAGTGAGGAATGGTAATGCCTCCAGAAGTTCCTTTATTGTATAAGATGGTTTTGGCTATCCTGGGTTTTTTGTTTTTCCATATAAAGTTGATTATTGTTCTCTCAAGGTCTGTGAAGAATTTTGTCAGGATTTTAATGGGGATTGTGTTTAATTTATAGGTTGCCTTTGGTAGAATTGCCATTTTTACTATGTTGATCCTACCCATCCAAGAGCATGGGAGGTCTTTCCATTTTCTGGTGTCCTCTTCAATTTCTTTCTACAATGCCTTAAAGTTCTTGTCCAATAGATCTTTCACTTCCTTGGTTAGAGTTACCCCAAGATACTTTATGCTATTTGTGGCTATCATAAAAGGTGAAGTTTCTCTGAATTCCCTCTCTGCTTCTCTATTTGATGGAGGAGGGTCATCTGTATATCTGTTGTTTCATTGGTTAATTAATAAAAAACTGCTTGGCCTGATAGGTCAGAACATAGGTAGGCAGAGAAGACAGAACAGAATTGTGGGAGAAAGAAAGCAGAGTCAGGCAGACGCTTCAGGCAGTCCCCATAGGCAGTCACCATGCCTCTCCTCTCTGAGTTGGATGCAGGTTAAATTTTCTCCTGGTAAGCCATCACCTCATGGTGCTACACAGATTACTAAATATGGGTTAAAGGAAGATGTGAGAATTAACCAATAAGAGGCTGAAACTAATGGGCCAAACAGTGTTTAAATGAATACAGTTTCCGTGTAATTATTAGCCAGGTGGTGGGACACAGCCCCACCACTCCATCTACATCTCTCCTTTGTGTATAGGAGGACTACTGATTTTTTTGAGTTGATCTTGTAACCTGCCATATCACTGAAGTTATTTATTAGCCAAAAACTCTACCAAAGAACTCCTACAGCTGATAAATAATTTCAATTATGTGGCAGGTTACAAGAGCTCTTAACGTGAAAACTTTAGGGTCACATATATAAAATCATATATTACAAAAACTGAGATATATAGACTTACTTTTCTATTTTTTGTTTGTAATTTATTTATTTTTATTGAGCCATATATTTTTTCCACTTCCCTGCCTTCCTCCTGCCTCCACTTCTACCCTCTCCTATGATCCTCATGCAACCAATTTACTCAGGAGATCTTGACTTTTTCTACTTTCCATGTAGATTAGATTAATGTATGTCTCTCTTAGGGTCCTCTCTGTTGTCTCGGTTCTCTGGGATTAATTGTAGATTGGTTTTTCTTTGCTTTATGTCTAAAAGCCACTTATGAGTAAGTACATACCATATTTTCTTTCTGGGTCTGGGACGCCTCACTCAGTGTGGTGTTTTATAGATCCATGCATTTCCCCACAAACTTTAAGATATCATTATTTTTTGTGCTGTGTAGTACTCCATTGTGTAAATATACCACATTATCTTTATTTATTCTTTGGTCAAGAAGCACTTAAGTTGTTTTCAGTCTCTGACCATGACAAAAAAATGTTGCTATGAATATAGTTGAGCACATGCCCTTGTATGTAGTGATGAGCTGTGGGCTGGCTTCCCGCTGCCCGGCTCCTGGCTGCCCAGTTAGCTTTACCCAAAATAACAACACACAGATTGTATTCTTTTAAACACTGCCTGGCCCATTATTTCTAGCCTCTTATTGTCTAATTCTCACATCTCTTGCTTTAACCCATATCTAATAATCTCTGTAGCACCACAAAGTGGTGCCTTACCAGGTAGATTCTAGCGTACGTCCATCTTGGGCTGGAGCTTCATTGCATCTGGCATCTCTCTCTCTGAGCAGAGGCACGGCAGTCTGCCTAACTTAGGAGAGGTGTGGCATCTTACTGATCCTTCTACCTCACTTCCTCTTCCTGTTCTGTCTACTCCACCCACCTAAGGGGCGGTCTATCAAATGGGCCAGGCAGTTTCTTTATTAGCCAATGAAATCAACTCAAACAGAAGACTCTCCCACATCATTTCCCCTTTTTCTGTTTAACCAATAAAAGAAAGGCTTTAACTTTAACATAATAAAATTACATATAACAAAATAGTTATCAAGTAAGAATTAGTTACAATATTATATCCATTTTATCTTTTATCATAACAAAGGAAAACTTTAACTATCTATCCATTCTTCAACTCCATCAAAGACTCCAGAAGGATATAATATTACCTAAGTAAATAAGAACTAAGCAACTTACAAAACTCTAGAAATGACAGAGACATCTCGCTGCCTGGACAGTCACCCAAAGTTCCTTTGTACTGTTGGGGCATCCATCTTCAGCCTTCAGGCCCATAGTATCCAGAGACATTTCCATGAAGCAGGAAATTTCAAAGGCAGTTCAGTCAGTATCTACTGTGTCCTGCAGAATGTCTCACAGACTCTTTCATGAGTCAGGAACCCCAAAGAATCATCTCACATTTAGGCAAGTTCAGCAGTCCTCTCTGTGGGTTCTCTGTGTCCAGTTTATGCAACAGTCCAAGCAAGAGCAGTTTCTTGCCCAATGGCTATCAAACTCCATAAGGAGCCTCTTTGATGCCCATCATCTTCTTGAAATAGATGGTGCTGCCAGGAGCAGACAAGTCTCATTGTCATGAAAAGCCCTAAGTTATTAAAACATTTAAATGCTATATTCTGTAGTCTTTGGAAGATATGAAGAATGCCTATGTAACTTAAATATATCTCTATATATCTAGAAAATCTAACTAACATGACTATAAGCTTTACTATTATTGACTATCCATTAACAACCTATATACATTACATTTTTAAAATGAACTGCACAATCACAATACCTTAATCAGTATCAGAAATACATATACATAAAACAAAATTGACCTTAAATTTAAATCACTAAAGCAAAATCCATATCAATGTAAATTATTCATATCTATATCATATCCCCCTTTAAATGTAAAAGAACACTTATAAACAATATTTGGGAATATGGGCGCAGTTATTTCTCTCCAAACTGCTTCATGCTGAATGGGGGCGCTGTTAATCAGATCTTTCATGGTGTAACCTGTGTGCCAGGTTCATCTCAGTCATCAGTTGGGTGAAGTAATTTTTTGAGGGTGTTCACAGCAACCTTTCAGGAGGGCGTGGTCTATCATACCATATTGGGATAGAAGCAATCCATAGGGTCTCATTTTCTGTAAAAATAAAAGAAGAATCTCTTTTCCAAAGTATCATATCCTTAGATCCAAATTCTGAAGTCAAGGTATTTTCAAAATATCTATCTTGGATTAGTTCAGCAGCATTTATAAACAAATATCTTTTAGCAGCTGTTGCTTCTTCCTCAGCATTCAAACAATTCAAAGAGAGCATAATAACATACAGTATCAAGATTCTCCATATATTTTCCATCTTTATGTGGCTTTATTTTTACCTCTATTTCATTTATTTTTACTTTTACTTTTTGAGACACATTCTCTGTATATCTCTGTCCTGGAATAACTCTGTAGACCAGGTTGTCCTTGAACTCTCAGAACTGTCTCTGCTTCCCAAGTGCTGGGATTAAAGGTGTACGCTACCACACCTTGAACTCACAGAGATCTGTCTGTCTCTGCCTCCCAGGCATTTGGATTAAAGGTGTGTGCTACCACACCTTGAAGTCACAGAGGTCAATCCACCTCTGCCTCCCACATGTTGGGATTAAAGGTGTGTACCACCACAACAAACTACTCTTTCTATTTTTACTTTTAAGAACTTTAACTTTAGTCTACATATATTTTCAACACATTGTAAACCATTTTGACGTTTTCTTCAACTTTGAATCTTTCTTTTACTGTATATCTCTTTTTCTGACTACATGAGTCTTTAATTTACCAAACAATATCGGTAGGACTAAAGCCGTGACTTTGGCGGCTAGATCCAGCCCATTCCCCAGCTTTCCAGCCTCATGGCAGAGGTACCACAACTCTTTGGCGGTTCAAGGTCCCTGCCAGCAAGCAAGCTGCAACAGTGTTAAACAACACTCAAAAACTCCATAGTCAGGACCGCCTGCTTGAAAGAGCCAGAGTTTGCCCTGTCAGAATGGCTCAGAAAGCCGGCATTTTAAAACGACACAGTTTTTTTCCTGCTACGGCTGAAAACCGAAAAGCATGCAGTTAATTTTCATCAACAACATTTAAGTGTTTCGTAGCCGAACCTCTTAAAGGAGCTGCAATGTTTTGCAGCTGAAGCTGAGTCAGGAAGCCTCTCTTAGATGAGAGTGCTTGCTTGCCAGACCCGAAAAATAGAGCTTTACTCTATTCTTTCCCAAGCTTTCTCAAGCTTTCTGTGGATTCGGTTATCCACGTGGGCACCATTCTGTAGTGATGAGCTGTGGGCTGGCTTCCCGCTGCCCGGCTCCTGGCTGCCCAGTTAGCTTTACCCAAAATAACAACACACAGATTGTATTCTTTTAAACACTGCCTGGCCCATTATTTCTAGCCTCTTATTGTCTAATTCTCACATCTCTTGCTTTAACCCATATCTAATAATCTCTGTAGCACCACAAAGTGGTGCCTTACCAGGTAGATTCTAGCGTACGTCCATCTTGGGCTGGAGCTTCATTGCATCTGGCATCTCTCTCTCTGAGCAGAGGCACGGCAGTCTGCCTAATTTAGGAGAGGTGTGGCATCTTACTGATCCTTCTACCTCACTTCCTCTTCCTGTTCTGTCTACTCCACCCACCTAAGGGGCGGTCTATCAAATGGGCCAGGCAGTTTCTTTATTAGCCAATGAAATCAACTCAAACACTTGTAGTATAATTGAGCATCCTTTGGATATATAACAAAAGTGATAATTCTGGGTCTTAAGTTAGGTTACTTCCTAATTTTCTAAGAAATTGCCATACTGATATCCAAAGGGGCTATACCAGTTTGCATTCCCACCAGCGATGGAGGAGTATTCCTTTACCCCCCAATCTCTCCAGCAGAAGTTGTCATCAGTGTTTTTAATCTTGGCCATTCTTACAGGTATAAGATGGAATCTCAGAGGTGATTTGATTTGCATTTCTCTGATGTCTAAAGATGTTGAGCATTTTCTTAAGTTTCTTTCAGACATTTTTAGATTCATCTATTGAGAGTTTTCTGTTTAGGTCTGTACTCCATTTTTTACTGAATTATTTGTTCTTTTGATGACTGATTTTTTTGAGTTCTCTGTATATTTTGGAGATCAGTCCTCTGTCCAATATTAAGATTTTTACCCATTCTGTAGGGTGCCATTTTGTCTTGTTGACCAAGTCCTTTCCTTTATAGAAGCTTCTCAGTTTCAGAAGGTCCCATTTATTAACTGGTTCTCTCAGTGTCTGTGCTACTGGAGATATATTTAGGAAGTGGTCTCCTGTGACAGTGCATTTGAGTGTACTTCCCACTTTCTCTTCTATGAAGTTCAGTGTGTTTGGTTTTATAATGAGGTCTTTGATTCATCTGGACTTGAGGTTTTTGTATGGCAATAAATCTAGATCTATTTTCATTCTTCTACATGTCGATACCTAGTTATGCCAGCGTCATTTGTTGAACATGCTTTCTTTTTTAAATTTTATGGTTTTAACCTCTTTGTCAAAAATCAGGTGTTTGTAAATGTGTGAGTGGATATCTGAGTCTTTGATTCAGTTTCATTTGTCCTGCTCTCTGTTTTTAGGTTAATACCAGACTGTTTTCAGGACTGTATCTTTGTAATAGAGTTTGAAGTCAGGGATTATGATGCCTCTAGAAATTCCATTATTGCACAGGACTGTTTAGGCTATCCTGGATTTTTATATTTTTATATGAAGTTGAGTATTGTTCTTTTGATGTCTGTGAAGAATTTTCTTGGACATTGCATTGAATCTGTAGATAGCTTTTGGTAAGATTGCAAATTTTACTATGTTAATTCTACTAACCCAAGTGCATGGAGTTCTTTGTATTTTTGTTGTCTACTTCAATTTCTTTATTCAAAGATTTAAAGGTCTTCCACTTGTTAGGTTATAGTTACTCCAAGATATTTTATGTTATTTGTGGCTATTGTGAAGGGTGATGTTTTTCTGATTTCATTATCAGCCCATTTATCACCTATTTAAAGGAGGGCTACTGATTCTTTTGAATTAGTCTTATATCCTGCAACATTGCGGAAGGTGTTACAAAGTTGTAGAAGTTTGTTGGTAAAATTTTGGAGGTTACTTATGTAAACTATCATATTATCAGCAAACAGTGAGAGTTTGGGTTCTTCTTTTCTGATTTGCATTCTCTTGATCTCTTTTTGTTGTCTTACTGCTCTAGCTAGAAACTCAAGTACTCTATTGAATAGATATGGAGAGAGTAGACAAGCTTGTTTGGTTCCTGATTTCAGGGGGATCACTTTGAGTTTCTTTCCATTTAATTTGTTGGGCTGATGTATATTACCTTTATTATTTTTAGGTATGTTCCTCAGATCTCTGCTCTCTCCAAGACCTTTATCATGAAGGGATGTTGTATTTTGTCAAAGGCTTTTCTAGCATCTAATGTGATAATCATTTAACTTTTTATATGGTGGATAACATTGAAAGATTTTCATATGTTGAACTACCCCTGCATCTAAGGGCTGAAGTCAACTTGATCATGGTGGATGATTTTTCTAATGTCTTCTTGGATTTGGTTTGCCAGTATTTTTTTTTTGAGTACTTTGTATCAATGTTCATGAGTGAGATTGTTCTGTAATTCTCTTTCTTAGTAATGTCTTTGTGTGGCATCAGGGTAATTGTAGCCTCATAAAATTGTTTGGCAATGCTCCTTCTGTTTCTGTTGTGTGGAACAATTTGAGAAGTACTGATATTAGTTCTTTGAAAATCTTGTACAATTCTGTGCTGAAACCATCTGGTCCTGAACTTTTTTGGTTGGGAGACTTTGATGAATGTTTCTATTTCTTTAGTAGTTATTGGTCTATTTAGTTTGTTTATCTAGTCTTGATTTAATTTTGTTAAGTGATATTTATGAAGGAAATGGTCCATTTTCATTAAGTTTTCCAACTTAGAGAAGTACAGGTTTTCAAAATATGACCTAAAGTTTCTCTGAATTTCCTCCATGTCTATTGCTTGGTCTCCCTTTTCATTTCTAATTTTGCTAATTTGGATATTCTCTCTCTGCCTTTTGGTTAATTTGGATAAAGGTTTGTCTATTTTGTTGATTTTCTCAAAGAATCAATTCTTTACCTCATTGATTCTTTGTTATGTTTTCTTTCTTCCTATTTGTTGATTTCAGCTCTCAATTTGATTATTTCCTGCCTTCTAGTCCTCCTGAGTGAATTTGCTTAAGTTTGTTTTAGAGTTTCAAGTGTTCTGTTAACTCACTAATGTGGGATTTTTCCAGCTTCTTTATGTAGGCATTTAGTACTATGAACTTTTCCCTTAACACTGCTTTCATTGTGTTCCATTGTGTGGTCATTTTCATTGAGTTTTAGGAAGTCTTTAATTTCTTCCTTAACCTATGGGTGATTCAGGTGAGCATTGTTTAATTTCCATGTGTTTATGGCCTTTCTGAAACTAATATTGCTGTTGAATTCTAATTTTTAGCCATAGTGATCCAATAAGATACATGGGGTTATTCCATTTTTAGGTATCTGTTGAGGCTTGTTTCATTGTCTAGTATGTGATCAGTTTTTGAGAAGATTCCATGATGTGCTGAGAAGAAGGTAGATTCTGTTATGTTTAGATGGAATTTTGTATAGATGTCTCCTAAGCCCATTTGAGTCATAATATCTGTGAGTTCTCTTATTTCTCTGTTAATTTTATGTCTGGCAGACTTGTTCAGTGGTGACAGGGGGGTGTTGAAGTCTCCCACTATTAGTGTGTAGGGTTTAGCGTGTGATTTAAGCTTTCACAGCATTTCTTTTGTATATAGGGTGCTGTTATATTTGGGGCATAGATGTTCATTATTGAGATTTACACTTGATTCATTTTTCCTGTAATTGATTGATTTTAGTTTGAAGTCTATTTTGGTAGACATTAGCTACACCAGCTTGTTTCTTAGGCCCATTTGATTGGATTTTTTCCCAAACTTTTACTCTGAGGTGATGTCTATCTTTGAGGTTGAGGTGTGTTTTCTTGTATGCAGCAGAAGATGGATTCTGTTTTGGGATCAATCTGTTAGCCTGTGTCTTTTTATAGGTGAGTTGAGTTTTATATTAAGAGATATTAGTGATCAGCAATTTCTAGCTCCAGTTATTTTAGTCTTCATTGATGCTGATGTTATTGTGTGTATTTTTCCAATTTTGGGGAATTGTTGCTGTGAGATCATCTATTGTCTGTGTTTTGTGGAGGTAGCTAACTTACTTGGGTTGAAGTTTTCCTTCTAGTACTTTGTGTAGGGCTGGGTTTGTTGCTAGGTATTGGGTAAATCTGGTTCTGTCATGGAATATCTTGTTCTGTCTGTCTATAGTGATTGAAAATTTTGCTGGGTATAGTGGTCTCTTAATGTTAGCATAATGCTTGACCATGACCTTCTGGCTTTCATTGTTTCCATTAAGAAGTCATGTATAATTCTGATAGGTCTGCCTTTATGTGTTACTTGGCCTTTTTCCTTTGCAGCTCTTAATATTCTTTCTTTATTCTGTATGATTAGTGTTTTGATTATTATGTGTTGAGGGGACTTTTTTTTGTCCAGTCTACTTGTGGTTCTGTAAGCTACTTGTTCATTCATATGCATATGTTTCTTTAGGTTGAGAAAGTTTTCTTCTATAGTTTTGTTTAATATATTTTCTGTGCTTTTGAGTTGACTTCTTCTCCATATAATCCCATTATCCTTAGGTTTGGTCTTTTTATGGTGTCCCATATTTCCTGGACAATTTGTGTTAAACTTTTGTTAGATTTAATGTTTTCTTTGAATGATGAATTGATTTTTTCTATCATATTTTTACCTTGAGATTCTCTCTTCTGTCTCTTGTATTCTGCTGTTTTTGCTTGCATTTGTGATTCCTGATCATTTTCCACTTTCAGAATTCCCTCAATTTGTGTTTTTTTTATTGTCTCTATTTAGGTTTTTAAGTCTTGAATCATTTCTTTCACCCCTCTGATTGCTTTTTCTTAGTTTTCTTCAAGGGATTTGTTGATTTCTTCAAATTTTTTGTTTGTCTTTTCCTCCATTTCTTTGAGAGAATTTTTCATTTCCTCTTTAAGGGCCTCAAATATTCTCCTAAAGTTATTTTTTCAGGTCATTTTCTTATGCTTCATCTGTCTTAGGGTGTTCAAGTCTTACTGTTTTAGAACCACTAGTTTTTGTTGGTGTCATGTTGCTCTGTGTTGTGCTGAGTGTGCTCTTACTTAATCTACCCATTTCTCTCTGGTTAGTGTAATGGGGCTAGTGTCTCTGGTGATCAATCTTCTGAAGGCCTGAGGCATTAACTCCCAATGGAGCAGGCCCAAGTGAGTGACCTCTGTGGAAACAGGCCTCAGCAAGCAACCACCACCAGAGCAGGCCTGAGCCAAGGACCTCCACTAGAGCAGGCCTGAGTCAGCGACCTCTGCAGGAGCAGGCCCAAGCCAGCAACTTCTGTGCTAGCAGCCCCAAGCAAGCAATCTTCATGGGAGCAGGTCTGAACTACCTCCAAGATTGCAGAACGAACACTGTTAGCTCTTTGGGAATGCTGAATGACCTCTGGGGTGACTGAAAATGTGACCCTAATTCCACCATGAGGAGCAACCATTAACTCTGAGTTCCTTTTCTATTTTTATCCCCCTTTCCACATCTTTGTTGCCCTTTGTTGTTAGCAGCTTTCTTGATTTTGTCCATTTTGACTGGCATGAGATGAAATCTCAATATAGTAAAAAATTGGCTAAAGATAATAAAAATTTTTGAGCTATTTCTTAGCCATTTTTATTTCTTCCTTTGAGAACTGCTTTTCAGATTGATAGCTTTTTCATTAATTAGGATGATTGTTTTCTTGTCTCATTGAATTTTCAGGTTTTTTGTTTTTTGTTTTTGGTTTTTTTGAGACAGGATTTCTCTGTAGCTTTGGAGCCTATCCTAAAACTCGCTCTTATAGACTAGGGGGAGACTCAAACTGACAGAGATCTGCCTGCCTCTGCCTCCTGAGTCCTGTGATTAAGGCATGTGCCAACACTGTCCAGCTGATTTTTGAGTCCTTTATGTAAAGTGGATATTAATGATTTGTCAAATATAAAGCTGGCAAAGAGTCTCAGCCATTTTGTGGCTTTTTCATTTCACTGATTGTTTCCTTCATTGTACATATCATAATGTTTTTATTATGATAGATCTTTAATATATATTCAAGTCCAGAGTGTGAACCCTCCAGCATTGTTCTCTTTGCTTAGGAGTACTTTGAATCTCTGGGGTCTTTTGAGGTTTCATATAGATTCTAGCATATTTTCCCTATGAAGAATGTTGTGGAATTCTTTATTGGGTTTGTGTTGAGTCTATAAATTGATTTTGATAAAATACCATCTATATAGATTAGTATACTCTTTATTTGGGGAAGCTTTCTTCTATGATTTTGTTGAAAACCTGGTCTTTGTAACTAACCTGAGAATCTTCTCATTATAGTTCAAAAATTTAGTCTTTTTATGGATTCCTAAAATCCCTGCATGTTCCTTCTTGTTTGTATGTGTTTGTGTGTGTCTATGTGTGTGTGTGTGAGAGAGAGACAGAGACAGAGACAGACACAGAGACAGAGACAGAGAGAATGTAAGTACATTCTTTGTGTGGTCATGTTCTTTACTGATATGGAAGAAGTTGATTCCTGTTATTATCTCTTCTACTTAATCTATTCTATTTGTAAGACTTTCCCCTGAGTTTTTTAATTGTATTATCAACTTCTAACCATTCCATCTTCATTTCAGTATGAGTTTACATAAGTATTTCAATCACCTTATTGAATTCAGTTTTTAAATTCTGAATTATCTCTGTCATTTTGTCAGTATTACGTTTTTTTGGGCATCACTCACACATTTATTTCCTTTAAGTTCATTCTCCTTAAGTTTATTGGCCTATTTCTTTGTGTCTTCTTTAAATTCATTGAATTATTTGATGAAGCTTATGATTGTTCTTTTAAGTTCGGTGTCCTGAATTTTCCTAGGTAATTCTTATTGACGAACATTTCTACATGAGTGGTAGATTTTTGTAAGAACAAAATTTCTCAAACTTTCATATTGTTTTTGCAATTATAGCTAGTCATGTGGACTTCCTTTTTTGGTTGTATGTCTTATGTAGATACAGCAGGTTTTGCTGGCACATAAGATGAATGACCCCCAAAAAAATTTAAAAGAAAAAGATGAATTACCCAAGGGGGTGGGAAAAAAAGATGAATGACTCAGCCAGTCTATAAGTTCAGAAAGGCATGGTAAAGCTTGCCAGTTTGAGATAGTCTTGGTTGTTAGACACAGCATCGATCTGGGGATTGTAAAACATACAAGTAGGGTAGGGTCAGCAGGAAACAACACGTACTAGTGAATGAATTCCCTGGGAGCTATCTAGCTGTGCTTATGACATCTTGACAAACTAGCCTTGGAATTGGCTTCCTAACTGTATCAAGACTGACTATCATAGAGATTATGGAATGTCTGTTGTTTCATAGAGCATATGTAACAGTTTTCCCATCATTCACATAGTGCATTAACTCCTGGTGAAACAAATATAATAAATTGTTTTTATTACATTCCTAATGTTCAGGCATATGATTCAAAGACCAAAATATGAATTGACATAGCAACTATGGAAATTTTCATTAAAATAATGATAGTTTCTCCACTAGACAGACTGCTAGCAATGTAACAAAAACACATATCACTGGCAGAAAGGGTGAAAATTGGAATTGTGGGATATTTGGAAAGCCATCTGGAAGCATCTATTAAAAATTGAATAGGCTCATATCTTTAAACCCAGCATTTCCACTTCTGGGCAATCACCCCATAAAAATAAAAGCATTAGCAAGCAAGTTTCAAGGGTGATTATTAGAGATTTTGTTGGCAAAAGACTAAAATAAAGACAAAGGTGGTCAGTCAAAAGTTGAATAGATTGTAACACTTTCCAGATAGAGACATTGTGCATCCATTAAAAAGAATTTGTTGCATCACCACCAGATGAATTGGTGTAACTACAACAAAACATGGAGTCTGATGTCATCCAAAATATACAGACAAACTAAATGAGACAGCAGCAAATACTAAATGTACAAATAAACAATATGAAAAGGGATAATCATGTATGCAAAAAAAACAGATGCATTGAAGAAGGTGGGGATTAGGTGGTAAGTTTGGCTTTGGTTTGTTTTTGTTTTTGTTTTGTTTTGCTTAGACCTGGTCTCATTATGTACCACAGTCTAGCCTTGAGCTCATTTCATAATCCATAACATTCTCAAATCTGTGATTCTCTTATGTCTGTCTCTTAAGTGATACAATTATAGGTTTGTGCTACATGCCCAAAATAAATATGGGCTTTTCAAGGTGAGTGATTTCAGGTAATTTTCCATTTAGGTTTTCTGAATTAAGGTGTTTTTTATTCAGTATGTAGGCAGCAGGGGTGGGACACCTTTTGGGCTGTTGACCTTTTGGGCCTTTCAGACCAGTCCACCTGGTAGGCATGGAGACAGGATCCATATGGGTGCCAGATTAAGATGGATGCTAAAAAGAAATTTAACACTAGCTCAGAACTGAATATAATAAAGGATTATTTATTTAGGGGTAGACTCACAGATCACAGTCCTCTGCTTGAACAGGGAACAACAGAATCCAGCAGCCAGAAGAGAGAGGGACTGTGTGCTTTACAACAGCGTTTACAGTATAAGAGGCCTCGCCCAAGTGGGCTGGTAACTTAAAGGTTCCTGACTGAAGAATTTTCTACAGCAGACACCATTTCTCAAATTACCTTTTCTTTGGCTTATGACTCAATTCAATCATACAAAATCCAGCAAGAAATAATATAAATACAGCCATGTTCTTTGTTCTCTTTTATAAAGATAGAGCAAATATTTTTATTCTCACTTTCCTTGGTCTTCCTTTGCCTAGTAGTGTCATTACTAATGTTCTTTAGTACATTCAGTCTTCATGGTTTAGGTAGCAACTTCAGATAATTAAGGATTAATGCTGGCAGCTTTCTGTAGTTTTCTTCAAGGGCATTCTCTTCTTCTGGCAGGAACAAGCTCTATAGTTTCATAGATATTTTCACTCCCAAATATTCTATTGGCAGAACTAAATCAAGATTCTGTAACCTAAGACAAGAAGCTCAAATTAGTTTCTACTCTCCTGAAGCAAATATCAGGATAAAATTGTGCTCAATGACCTTGGACTGAAGGAGAACTTGGGGTGGATGTGTTCTGTATTCAGTCTTCTGCCTGTAGGTGAGGTACACAGCTCTACTCTTTTTGATGTCTCAGCATGAAAAATCTAAACCAAAAAACTAGAATATTGATAACTACTTTACAAAGCCATTCTAAGAGGGGAGATTTCTTAATCAAGTGCTTTGCTTGTTTTAGCTGTTGTCAGGATATTAAAGGACCCATTGAGAGTATAGTTGCTCAAAAGCTGGTCACATTGTGAGATCTCAGAGACTAACAGCACTGGTTCATAGTTTCTCTGTCACTATGAAAGCACAGCACACAGCTAGAGTAGCCAGGAAGGCAGCTGGTCCTCTCATAGCCAGTACTGTCTCACCTAGAGAAGGAAGAAAATGAATGAAAGAACTTAAGTATGATCTCTCAGATCCTAGCATTATGCCAGTTGAAGAAGGCTGTGGTCATATAGAAAAGGAAGATTTCAAGACCTGAAAAAACAAGTGCTTCTTGTGTCTAGAGAGTGACACACACACACACACACACACACACACACACACACACACACACACACACATATATATATATATATACTGAAGAAGGCTTCCTATTCACTTCTGGAAACCTATACACTTTAAAGCCAGTCATTTAGTTTGAAAATTTAGTGAGGCTAGTAAACTGTATGACTTTTAAATGCTAAAGTCACTTTTAATTTTACTGGTAAAAACATAAATGACCTTTAATGCAGGGTATTAAATCATAATAAGTATTCATGCTGAACCCATAAGCCATCTGATATGACAAACAGCCATTTATTCATCATTTCTGTATTGCTGTCAGATCTGATAGGATAATATTTAAAATTTATTAAGCAATGCGTTACAAGGAAGATCTAGTTCCATATTATATTCATAATAGTAGCAATAACTGTTGCCAGTGCTAGTCAAGTATAAATTATTACTCAATTTGAACATGATGCTACTGCAATATGATGCCCTGTGGCTAAGAAAGTCATTAGCATGTAACAGTATTATCCTGCCTAGAACAAGAGTGAGCCTGTACACACACACACATGCATGCACGCACATAGTTGCACATGCACACACAAACACATACAGTATCACAACACTTAGCACTATAGACAAGAAGTAAAAAGAGATTAAAAAAAAGGATTAAGCAAACATTCCTGATTTGCAGCAAATAAAGCTGGGGTGGGTGACTACCAAATGAGATGGAAGGGAAAGGTTATCTCCTGTTGCATGCTAATACATTATCCTATCTCCAAGGGAGCAGAGTTCAAAGTCAGGTCAATGAAGCAAGCCTGGAACTTAAGGCAATCAGAAAACAGATACCTTTTGTGCCAAGCTATTGTTTTCAGTGGGCAAAACTGCAGCTAGTGTTACATATAAGGCCCTGCTAGTTTCATTTAACTGTTTTTCACAAGAAGTTATAAACCATGTAATAAGACACTTAAAGCGATCAGCATCATGGATGCAACTGCATATCTGTGTGAGAGTGGTAGAGAATCTAAGCAGGGTTCAAATAGGCATTTAGATCTTTGTAACATATGTGTTTCACCAACCTTTCAATACCAAGGAGAGAAATGTTTGTTAGGCACTACCTCCGTAGCAGCAGAATACTCTTTAGTTTACATGTTGTGAGTCTTACTTTTATGTTTTTAAAACAACAACACCATGATTACTTTTTTTTTCTTCAGCAGGTCTGTGCTTGGGAGAGTGTCTCACTGCTATGCTATTAAGTAGTAAGACCAGAACCTCAAATCAGGAGTCACTTGCTTCCCGAAGTTTATAAAAACAGAAGGAAACATGTATAACCATCCAGGTTCCTTGCTGCTTTTGAAAATTTTGATAGGTTACATCTTGGCACATATAAATTATTAATCTCTTCAGCAAGAAATAGTCCTGACCTATGATGGTGACTTCCTGGAAACTGACATAGTCATTCACCCAGCAAAACTTTATAGTTTTTTCTGCATCTCTGTGCATGTGTTAGGTTCTGCAATGTATCCATGAGTCAAACATTGCTTCTGACTTCTGATTGCATCTGTCTGTAGTTCACTGAAGAAGCCAACACTGTTGCCAACTTAATGCCAACACTGTTGACATTAACTCTGAGAGGGATTTCAAGATTCTTCTTGTGACTCTTTCAACACTAAGAAGCTCAGATGGTTGACCTTGGAAATGTACCCTACATCTACAGGTAGAGGCTGAGCCCAGGTTCTGAGTCATCCTTAGGCTGCAAACCAGAAACCCAAGTTACTGTCTCCCATACAGAGAGGTTTGATTTACAAAGTAAGCACTGATCAGATTCCAGACCCATTTTCCATGGAGAGGAACGGTTTCTTCCTCCCCACTTCATAACTAGAGAAAAGATGTTTTCTGATCTTTCACCTGTGGCATTCTAGTTATTCAAGAGTGACATTTTATCTGGCTCCTACTTTTATGAGAAGCACTAGCTAATGATTCCATGTTAAAGAGATGCTCAGCTTTTTAAGTCCTCTCCTGTGTAGATATTAGGACTATTTTTCCATTTGCGAACATAAGTCAATCTGAGCAGCCAAAGAAATGAGGTACTTCCAAACAGAATGTTGTACTTTCTACAGTGAAAAAAATCAAAGATCTAAATTTCTCCCTCAAGAGAAAGATATAGAGACCACATATTATCATTTACACACTATATGGTATTTTCCAATTAAAACTTAAAGAAATTGAGAGAAACCATAAGACAGAGACAAAGAGAAAGAGACAGAGAGGAAGGGCTAGAATAAGGAGAAAAAGAGAGAGGGAGACTAAGGAAATTTTCTTTTCTTGAATAGTAAGTACCTTTGGGGAAGAAGATGCATGGAGAATGAATGACCCATTTCATCTTGTTTATTTCCTGTGCTAACAAGAATTTCCATGTCTAAACAGCTACAGTTTTCTGAGCACCAGGCTTGTAAGCATACTCTTGTGGGACTTTTGTCAATTAAAAATGGATAGGGTATTTGCAATTAGTTTTCTATTTCATTTTGTTCTTTGTGATAACTAAGTAAATAAGTAACCTTATTACAAATAATAAAGATTAAAGCTATAATCTTCACGTGCGTATTATGGGAGTCATAACAATAAAGCTTAGTTTTCAGAATGCTTCAAGGAAAGGCAAACCTTCCAACAAACTGGTCTTTAGAGAATGTATTGCAACTTCTCAGGAAATAGTGGAAATGAAAGGGAAATGTGGACGGCTCAGAGTGGAAGATAACAATATCAAGCAAACCCTCTTCCTAGAAGATCTCCAGCCACGTCAATGAACTGAAATAAAGTATTTAATGGACACTTAAATTTATTTGTAAATATTACTCTTTAAGTCCTACAAAATTTTCTATGTTTTCATGTTCATTGATGCATCAAGAAAAGTCACTTTCCCTTTGCCTTTTAGTTTCTTGTCCATACAATAGGAAAAAACACACCTTACTCTCACAGCTTTGAGTGGGACTCACTAAGAAAGAGGTGAATTATTGGGTTCAGCACCTTATATACCTACTGATCAAATTCTAAGCAGAGCAAACATCAGCATTTAGTAACTTCATCAGATAGGTCAAAAGCTCATGTCACAGCCTTTTAGTGACAAAGTCTAAATTAGAATCACTAACCCAATATTTTCATCACAAAATGACTAAAGTGCTTGTTTGAAGCACTGATGTCTCCAGCTCATACCTGCTTTCGCCAGTTCAGAAGGGCCAATTGCACACAACACCTCTCTGTCTACTTTTACCTCTTTCAGGAGCATGGACCTAAACTCTGGGTGAGAATTTAAACCTTAGAAACTAAGTGCTGTTAGTGGAGGATTTTCCTTCTGGAATCAGTGGTGAAATACTTATCAGTACACTCCTCAGTGATCTGGAGATTTCGATGCAGTTGTGCTCTGTGTCTCTTTGGTCAGGTTAAGCATGGGATGCTGATGTCATCTCTATGAGAGGTCACACAGGATTTCAAATCATCAGATTTCATTTGTAGTTAATGTTTCTAGCGTATACTTCATTGCCTTGGGGCAACTTCAATAGAGGGTATTTTCCATTGTACAAGTCTCTAAGTGTCTTTTCAAAACATCTTATTGCATCTGTTTCCTGAGAGCTGCCTTTTCCAATATTTCTGGAAGACAGAGTAAAAGGCCTTTAGAGGACTCAGGACATTGATTTTTTCCCCCTTCTTTTATGTTGCTAGCTCAGCACCATTCCCTCTGCCCCAGCCTCAAGCAGGATTAATCGCTCAGGCCTCTATGCTTCTTTGCACTGGGTTTTGCACACTGTTAATGCAGCACTCATCACACAGTGCCAACTTCAGATTTTCCCTGCCTCAGTTCTGAGCAGAATCAAAGGCTGTTCAGGGCCTCCATTCACATTTTCTCTTATAGCACCTAAAATGATCCTTGGATTTCAAAGGTGAGCTGAACTGAGCTGGCAGACTAAGCATGCAGCATGCAGCCAAATCTCCTCTCTGCACATATTCCTCAGTTAAAAGACTATTATATGAGAAAAGAAACTATACATTTTTCTTAGGTAGTAGAAATGTTTAAATAACTTATTATAGAATAAAATTCAAATAGCAAACTGATATAGTAAAGTAGGGAAATTAAGGAACAGTGAGATTTTTCAAAGAGACAATTGGGGCTTTATGTACTGTTTACATATTGCCAGGTCCTCTAGGCATTCTAAAAACACATCCATATCAGATAGGGCAGGATATATAGTCACTGTTTACAGTTACTAACTGTGCTATCTGAGAGCAATCTCAGCTCCAATAAGCCTAAATTCTGTTTTAGAATAAGTTTTTCTAAGGTTCCTTCTATCCTAGAATCAAACTCATAGATAGATCTGTCCTGTCTTTGACCTGGCAGTCTTCTCCTGTATCAATGCCTATTATTTGAGTATTTGGTCTTTATTTTATTTTTTTATTAAATTATATAAATTTTACAAAATTTCACCTTCTCCACTCCTCCCATTTCCCTTCCCCTCCCCCCATTCTCCCTCTCCCTCTCTCTCCAGTCCAAGGAACAGTCAGGGTTCCCTGCCCTGTGGGAAGTCCAAGTTCCTCCCCCCTCCATCAGGTCTAGGAAGGTGAGCATCCAAACAGACTAGGTTCCCACAAAGCCAGTACATACAGTAGAATCAAAACCCAGTCCATTGTTCTTGGTTTCTCAGTAAGCCCTCCTTGTCAGCCATGTTCAGAGAGTCCAGTTTGATCACATGCTCCATCAGTCACAGTCCAGTTGGCCTTGGTGAGCTCCCATTAGATCAGTCCCATTGTCTCAGTGAGTGGACACTCCCCTCTCGGTCCTGACTTCCTTGCTCATGTTCTCCCTCCTTCTGCTCCTCATTTGAACTTTGGGAGCTCAGCCCAATGCTCCAATGTGGGTCTCTATCTCCATCCAATGCCAGATGAAGGTTCTATGGTGATATGCAAGATGTTCATCAGTGTGGCTATAGTATAGGGCCAGTTCAGGTGCCCTCTCCTCAGCTGTTCAAGAAACTAGCTGGGGACATCTCTGTGTTCTTGGACACCTGGGAACCCCTCTAGAGTCCAGTCTCTTGCCAACCTTCAAATGGCTCCCTTAATTAAGATATATATTTCCCTGCTTCCATATCCACTCTTCCTCCATCCCAACTGTTCCATTCCACCAAGCTTTCCCCATCCTCCCTTTCTCACTTCTCTCTCCCCATCTCCCCTTACCCCTGCCCACCCCCACCCCCAAGCTCTCAATTTTTGCCTGGCAATCTTGTCTACTTCCAATATCCATGTTTATCTTTGGGTTCACCTTCCTATCTAGCTTCTCTAGGATCATGAATTATAGGCTCAATGTCCTTTATTTATGGCTAGAATCCACCAATACCATATATACCATATTCATTTTTGGGGGGTCTGGGTTACCTCACTCAGTATGGTGCTTTCTATTTCCATCCATTTACATGCAAAATTCAAGATGTCATTATTTTTTACTTCTGAGTAGTACTCTAATGTGTTTATATTCCACACTTTCTTTATCCATTCTTCCATTGAGGGGCATCTAGGTTGTTTCCAGGTTCTGGCTATTACAAATAATACTGGTATGAACATAGTTGAAGAACTGATTTTGTAGTATGATAGGTCATCTCTTGGGTATATTCTCAGGAGTGGTATTGCTGGATCCTGGGGTAGGTTGATCCTGAATTTCCTGAGAAAGTGCCACACTGATTTGCAAAATGGTTGCACAAGTTTGCATTCCCACCAGCAGTGGATGAGTGTTCCCCTTACTCCATATTCTCTCCAGCAAAGGCTATCATTAGTATTTTTGATTTTAGCCATTCTGACAGGGATAAGATGGTATCTCAAAGTTGTTTTGTTTTGCAGTTCCCTGATCGGTAAGGAGGTTGAGGAGGACCTTAAGTGTCTTTTGGCCATTTGAACTTCTTCTGTTGAGAATTCTCTGTTCAGATCAGTGCCCCATTTTATAATTGGGTTAATTAGCATTTTAAAGTCTAGTTTCTTGAGTTCTTTATAAACCTTGGAGATCAGACCTTTGTCTGTTGCAGGGTTGGTGAAGATCTACTCCCAATCAGTAGGTTGCCTTTCTGTCTTATTTACAGTGTCCTTTGCTTTACAGAAGCTTCTCAGTTTTAGGAGGTCCCATTTATTCAATGTTGCCCTTATTGTCTGTGCTACTGGGGTTATATGTTGGAAGTGGTCTCCTGTGCCCATGTCTTGTAGACTATTTCGCACTTTCTCTTTTATTAGGTTCAGTGTGTTTAAATTGATGTTGAGATCTTTAATCCATCTGAACTTGAGTTTTGTGCATGGTGAGAGATATGGATCTATTTTCATTCTTCTACAGGTTGACATCCAGTTCTGTAGCACCATTTGTTGGAGAAGTTTTCTTTCTTCCATTGTATACTTTTAGCTCCTTTGTCAAAAATCAGATGTTCATAGGCTTGTGGGTTAATATCCAGGTCTTCTATTCGATTCCATTTGTCAACTTCTCTGTTTTTATGTCAATACCAAGCTGTTTTCATTACTGTAACTTTGTAATAGAGTTTGAAGTCAGGGATTGTAATGCCTCCAGAAGTTCCTTTATTGTATAAGATGGTTTTGGCTATCCTGGGTTTTTTGTTTTTCCATATAAAGTTGATTATTGTTCTCTCAAGGTCTGTGAAGAATTTTGTCAGGATTTTAATGGGGATTGTGTTGAATTTATAGGTTGCCTTTGGTAGAATTGCCATTTTTACTATGTTGATCCTACCCATCCAAGAGCATGGGTGGTCTTTCCAATGTCTGGTGTCCTCTTCAATTTCTTTCTACAATGCCTTAAAGTTCTTGTCAAATAGATCTTTCACTTCCTTGGTTAGAGTTACCCCAAGATACTTTATGCTATTTGTGGCTATCATAAAAGTTGAAGTTTCTCTGAATTCCCTCTCTGCTTCTCTGTGTATAGGAGAGCTACTGATTTTTTTTTGAGTTGATCTTGTAACCTGCCACATCACTGAAGTTATTTTTCAGCTGTAGGAATTCTTTGGTAGAGGTTTGGGGGTCACTAATGTACACTATCACATCATCTGCAAATAATGAAAGTTTGACTTCTTCCTTTCCAATTCAAATCCCCTTGTACTCCTGATGTTGTCTTATTGCTATTGCTAGAACTTTAAGAACTAAGTTGAAGAGATATGGTGAAATCGGACAGCCTTGTCTTGTTCCTAAATTTAGTGTAATGTCTTCGAGTTTCTCTCCATTTAATTTGATATTAGCTGTTGGCTTGCTATGTATTGCTTTTATTATATTTAGGTATGATCCTTGTATCCCTAACCTCTCCAAAACCTTTATCATAAAGGGGTGTTGAATTTTGTAAAATGCTTTTTCCACATCTAATGAAATGATCATATGGTTTTTTTCTTTCAGTTTATTTATATGATGGATTACATTGATAGATTTTTGTATGTTGAACCAGCCCTGCATCTCAGGGATGAAGCCTACTTGATTGTAATGGATAATTTTTTAATGTGTTCTTGGATTCGGTTTGCCAGTATTTTATTGAGAATTTTTGCATCGATGTTCATTAGTGAGATTGGTCTGTAATTTTTTTTTCTTTTTTGCTAGGGTCATTGTGTGGTTTTGGAATCAGGGTGACTTTAGCTTCATAAAAGGACTTTGGAAATGACTCTTCTGGTTCTGTTATGTGAAACACATTAGAGACTATACCTATCAGCTCTTCTTGGAAGTTCTGATAAAATTCTGCATTAAAACCATCAGGTTCTGGACTTTTTTGGTTGGGAGGTTTTTTTATGAGAGCTTCTATTTCCTCATGACTTATAGGTCTATTTAACTTGTTCACCTGGTCTTGATTTAATTTTGGTAAATGGTACTTATCTAAAAAGAAGTCCATTTCTCTTACTTTTTCCAACTTTGTGGCATATAAGCTTTTGTAGTAAGACCTAATGATTCTCTGAATTTCCTCAGTGTCTGTTGTTATGTCCCCCTTTTCATTTCTGATCTTGTTAATTTGCATGTTCACTCTATGCCTTTTGATTAGTTTGGATAAAGGTTTGTCAATCTTGTTGACTTCCTCAAAGAACCAGCTCTTTGTTTCATTGATTCTTTGGATTGTTTTCTGTGATTCTATTTTGTTGATTTTAGCCCTCAGTTTAATTATTTCCAATCTTCTACTCCTCCTGGGTGAGTCTGCTTTTTTTTCTAGAACTTTCAGCTGTGCTGTTAAGTCTCTAATGTGAGCTTTCCCCATTTTTTAGTGTGGGCACTTAGAGCTATGAACTTTCCTCTTAGCACTGCTTTCATTGTGTCCCATAGGTTTGGGTATGTTGTATCTTTATTTTAATTGAATTCAAGGAAGAATTTAATTTCTTTCTTTATTTCTTCCCTGACCCAGGGATGATTCAGTAGTTGACTATTCAGCTTCCAAGAGTTTGTAGGATTTCTGGTGATAGAATTATTGTTAAATTCTAACTTTATTCCATGGTGATCCGATAAGACACAGGTGGTTACTATTATTTTTTTTAATCTGTGGAAGTTTGCTTTGTTGCTGAGTATGTGGTCAATTTTCAAAAAGGTTCCATGAGCTGCTGAGAAGAAAGTATATTCTTTCCTATTTGGGTGGAATGTTCTATAGATGTCTGTTAAGTCCATTTGATTCATTACCTCCATTAATTCTCTTATTTCTCTGTTAAATTTCTGTCTGATTGACCTGTCCCTTGGTGAGAGAGTAGTGTTGAAGTCTCCTACTATTATTGTGCGTGTGGTTTGATAGCTGCCTTGAGTTCTAGTAATGTTTCTTTTATGTAAGTGGGTGCTTTTATATTAAGGGCATAGATATTCAGGATTGAGACTTCATCCTGATGGATTGTTCCTGTTATGAGTATAAAATGTCCCTCTCCATCTCTTCTGATTGATTTCAGTTTGAAGTCAACTTTGTTAGAAATTTGTATGGCCACACCCGCTTGTTTCTTAGGACCATTTGCTTGAAAAACATTTCCCAACTCTTTACTCTAAGTAGATGTCTGTCTTTGTGGTTGTGTTGTGTTTCTTGTAAACAGCAGAATGTTGGATCCTGTTTTCATATCTAATCTCTTAGCCTGTGCCTTTCTATAAGTGAATTGAGTCCACTGATATTAAGTGATATTAATGACCAGTGGTTGTTAACTCCAGTTATTTTATTTATTTATTTTGGTAGTAGAGTATGTGTATTTCCCTTCTTTGAGTTGTGCTGGTGAAGGGTCGCTAGATGTCTGAGTTATTGTGGGCATTGTTGGACTCCTTGGTTTGTGATTTTCTTTCTATTAATTAATCTGATGCTGGATTTGTGGCTATGTATTGTTTAAATTTGTTTTTATACTGGAATATTTTGTTTTCTTCATTGATAGTGAATGAAAGCTTGGCTGGGTATAGTAGTCCAGGCTTGCCTCCATGGTCTCTTAGTTTCTGCAGTACATCTATCCAGGACCTTCTGGCTTTTATGCTTTCCATAGAGAAGTCAGGTGTAAGTCTGATAGGTTTACCTTTATTAGTTACTTTACCTTTTTCCTTTGCAGCTATTAATATTCTTTCTTTATTCTGTATGTTTTGTGTTTTGATTATTATATGGTAAGGGGATTTTTTTTGATCCAGTCTATTTGGTGTTCTGTATGCTTCTTGAACCTTCATAGGAATATCTTTCTTTAGATTGGGAAAGTTTTTTTATTGAATATATTTTCTGGGCCTTTGAGCTGTAATTCTTTTCCTTCTTCTACCCCTATTATTCTTAGGTTTGGTCTTTTTATTGTGTTCCAGATTTTCTGAATGTTTTGTGATGAGAATTTGTTGTATTTGCTGTTTTCTTTGATCAGTGCATTTATTTTCTCTATGGTGTCTTCAGAATCTGAGATTCTTCTGGCTCTTGTATTCTGTTGGTTATGCTTGTTTCTGTAGTCTCTGTTCGTTTACCTAGATTTTCCATATCCATCTGACCCTCGGTTTGTGTTTTCTTCATTTTCTCCATTTCAGTTTTCAAGTCTTGAACTGTTTCCATTATCTGTTTGATTGTTTTTTCTTGGCTTCCTATTGTATCATTTACAGATTTACTCATTTCTTCAAACTTTTTGTTATTCTTCTTATCCATTTCTTTAAGTGAGTTTTTCACCTCCTGTTTAAGGGACTCTATCATTTTCATAAAGTCAATTTTTTCCACTACTTCTGGATTAGGGTGTTCAAGTCCTCCTGTTGTAAGTTTGCTGGGTTCTGGTGTTTTCATTTTGTTTTTCAGATTGTTGGAGGAATTCTTGAATTGGTGCCTGCCCATCTTTTCCTCCAAATGCTCCCTGATGGATCTTCTGGAACAGGATCTGTTCCCCTTGCTGGCCAGGGTCTTTGCAGACAAAAGGCTTACCTTGCTGCAGGCAGGCTACTGAAACAAAGGAACTCCCACCCAGTTGCACTCACTCACCACCATGTCCCAGTGCCTAAACAGGCTGATCTGGGGGATCTTATGGCCCCAAAGAAGGGAGGAAGAAGGGAGGGTTTGCCTGGGTGCAAGCTGGGATGGGATAGGAAGAGAGAGGCAGTACGGGGAGAGTAGCCCCTGCACAGAATGACCAGGAAGTATAGGGGATTGAGAAATGTCTGTGCTCTGTCTCCCGGGCTGCTGCCGCGGGTCAGGAACTCACTCACCCCTCTAGTATTTGGTCTTTATATGATATTCTATGTAGCACAACACCTGCTCTATGCACCATGTGCTACGGAATGGTTCACGATTTGGGCAATGAGCGAGAGATTGAAACACATACAGACACACAGACACACAGAAAATGCCCCAAGAATGCCCCTTTTATTGTGTTCTAGAGCATCTCATATAGGGTCTCCTGGACTAATGGCCATGCCCTAGCTCTCATTTGCAAGCTGAGTGCCCACCAGAAACCACTCCCCTGCCATCAGGAACTCCTGGGGGTCTTTGTGCTCAGAGCAGCTGCAAGCACAGGAAAAGAAGTTGTTTAATCTGGAAGGCAGGGGGTCACAGGAAATTGAGGATCTGGGGGTCCAGGGTCCCCAACAATCCTATAATTCTTGCGTTTTCCTTTCCCATGTGTGTTGGTGTTCTATTGCTGTGAAGAGACACCATGACCAAGGTCACTCTTTTAAAAAAAGCATTTAACTAGTATGGCGCTAAAGAAGTTGAGAGTTCTACATCTAGATCTGCAGGCAACTAGAAGAGAGTGTCAGTGGACCTGAATTAGCCCTTTAAAACACCAAAACCCAACCTTTGTGACACATTTTCTCCAAAGCCATATCTCCCAATCTTTCTCAACTAGTGTCACCCACTGATGACTAAGCGTTCTAATATGTGAACCTACTGTACCATTCTCATTCAAACCACCACAAAAATATTGTGGGGACATTGAACAGACAAAAAGTGAGTAACTCTGGATTCAAAAGGTAGCCACATTTCTGGAAATTTTAGTATTTTTCAAAACTGTACAAACACTTTGTATATAAAATGGGACTTGGTACTAAGTACAGGGATGAAAGCTTCCACAGTGGATAAAAACTGGGCAGTGGTGGTGCACACAATTAATCTCAACGCTCAGGAGGCAGAGACAGGTGGATCTCTGTGAGTTTGAGGCTTACCTGATCTACAAGAGCTAGTTACAAGAAATCCAGGGCTGTTACACAAAGAAACTCTGTCTCAAAGAAACCAAAAAAAACAAAACAAAATAAAACAAAACCAAAAGCTTCCCCAGTGATTCTCAACCTGTGGGGTGTGACCCCTTTAATAATTGAAGTACCCTTTCATAGGGGTCATGTATCAGATATCCTGCATTACTCTTCACAACAGCAGCAAAATTACAGTCATGAAGTAGCAATGAAATGATTTTACAGGTAGAAGCCACCACAACATGAGGAACTGTGTTCAGGGATCACAGAACTAGGAAGATTGAGAATTAACAGCCTCTAAACACAAGTATCTGTACAGAGCTAAAAAGTCACCATCAACCTAGATCAAGTTTCTCACATGGAGTTTTCTTGCAGAGGATAGGACATACCATTCTTGGAACCTTACTTCCAACTGCTGAGAATCCAGCCAAAGCCACCCACCCAACATAACTAAGTTCTCCTCAGTTTAACAAATAATACCTGGTGTGTTAGAATTTCTAGTAACAAGTGACTCTAAAATTTTGGTAAAATAGAGATAATCACACAATTTTTTTCTAGACCCCAAACCTAGAGTGAAAATTCAATGTGAAACATTTTTAAAGGTTCTTAACTAACTGTAACAAATCAGACAAATCAAAATTTTTTTCTTTTACAGACTTGCTTTGCAGCAAATTTAGACATTCCTAATATTTTTGAGGCTTTGAGACCCTGTATCTACCTCACTATGACCATTAGAAAAACATCTTCTTACACCAAGGGCAACATTTTCCCAAATCGCCATGAATTAAATTCCACTTGTTCTGGTTTCCCCCTGTATATTTAAACATTCTGAAGCCAAATCATGATATACTAACTGGCTGATACTGCCATCTAGTGACGATTATAAACCAATCAATTGACACCATTCAATTCAGCTACACTGGTACCTAAGCACATTTAGTGTATAAATGTCTAATTTTCCAGAGCTAAAATTCAGCACTCATCGGAGCAGATTTGTGAGAAAGTCATGGAACTTTCTTCCATAGATGGTGCTCCTCCTCCAGCATTGTTCTGGCAGTGCAATGTGACAGTGTTCTTTGTTAACTAGCAGTACCGCCACTGCAGCAGCCACCCACATCTTAACCCCCACACTCATAGACTTTCTTTCTTTGCAGCAGAGAGGACTGACTGCTTTCTTATCATGACATTTTGAATTTTCATTCAGACTCTAGAGTACATCTTTGCTCAAGTACCAGACATTTGACCGCAGTGGGGACTTGAGTGGTGGGAACCTAAAAACCGATCATCTATTTTTTCCATTCTTAGACAAATCCACTCCTTATCCAGGTAGTGCCTTTAGAGAAATGGAATGTAGATCTAAACCCTGCCCTGGGAAGTCATGTGTGGCACATTGTAATATGCTTGATGGCTTGTCTGGTAGGGTCAGGACTCAAAACTGTGACTTGAGCCCACAGCCTTGTCACTATTTAAGGCAAGTGGCTAGGGAATGATTCCTGGGGCCTGGGGATGATGAGAAACAATCAAATACATACATTTATCATTTATCTATGATATTACTTTTTCTCTTCTCTCATGCTTCTTTCCCACTAACAGTTAAGCCTTAATTAACCATGAGCTTCTCTGAATACACTGCTGTATCATTCCCTGTATGCTAAAAAGGAAAGACAAAAACATAATAGTAATCATAAAAAGAAAGCAGGAATCCCAGGTAGCTTAGGGAGAGATGATTGCAGAAGAAATCCAGAATTCTTCCTTCCCTCTTTTAAGTTCTATAGTTTGTTCCTTTTTCCCTTGAGACAGGCTCTCATGTAGCCAAATCTTCCTTGAACTCGCTGTATGACCCTGGAACCTGATCCTCTCAATCCTCCTGCTTCCACCTTCACAGTGCCTGTTTAGAGATGTGACCTTTTGAGGGATTTGTCACACCATTAATTATTATTTGCCAAGCATCATCAATCTTAGCAAGAGAATGAAAGCAGCGCAAGAGCAGCAAAGGGTCCCAAACCAGGATGGTGTCTTCCTATGCAAGTCACATCCTAAAGACTGTCTCAGGTTCAAGGGGCAGTGGACCATTGCCTTACTATTCTCCTTCAAGCATCTCTACTTAGAATCAGCTTGATTTTAGACTACACATAAAACATCATTCATGACCATTTCTTCTCAGACCTTTGTTCAATATTATCATGTTTTTACTAATGGATAATTAAACCTTTCCTAATTGATTTCTTTCTTGTTCATTTGTGAAATCATCGCATTATAGCAAAAGAGTGGTCACTTTCATCTCTTTTAATTAATAATTAATAAAGGCTTTATTTCTGTTTTACTGACTATTGTTACACTTGACATGTAAGCAATAGTGCTAGCTGACAGTGCTGACCCATAGATCAGCCCATTGGACTTGGCATGAAAGGCCATTGAAAATGAGGTTCCACTGGCTTTGAAAGATATAGTCCTACCCCTAACCAAGAAACTATTAGCAACTGATGAAGGTGCGTGGTTGATCGGCAGTTATGATTCACCAGACTAATTTTAATATATATATATATATATATATATATATAATTCAGTTTTAATAAAAGGAAAGGAAATGGAACTTACAAATCCAAGGTTCCAGCGAGGAGCACAGGAAAACAAAGAGCAGGTGGGCCGCAGGCCTGCAAGATTTTATAAGTCAATATTAGCCTAAGGGGGACACGCCTTACAAAACAAGGTTTTTGGCTAGGCTTCCCCTTCATCTCCCCCTTTTGTCTAAATAAGACAGAACCAAACCAAATACAACTATATTCAATAGGAACAAATAATAGATATAAAATTACAAACAACAAATAATATTAAGAAGAAACATATAACAAAAGTTTTACTAAACATTCTATTTCAAGGAGTCTAAATAATGTAGAGGGTAACTACAATTATCTAATCTTCAACCCCATCAAAGATCTGAGAAGGGAAGTAAATTACTTAAGCAACCAGGAAGTACAAACAAGAAACTTCCAAAAATGTGAAACAAATGACAGAAACAACTAACTACCTGGGCAGTCACCCAAAGTTTCGTTTTGCAATGTTGAGGCAACCAACTTTGGCTAAGGCCTAACACAACTGACACAACATTTTTCAAAGGCAAGGAACTTTTTGTAGAACTGTCCTACCCTGTCTTGGCAAGATAAGACAATCTGTTTTATCCACTTATGGATATTCTGTATCTTTGTCAGTAGTTGAGGTATGGGCTTTTCTTTGCCCAAAGGCCAGTTCTGCCAAGAAGAAGACAAGCTCCCAGTAGCTCCTCACTACAAACCGATACCTTCTGGGGCAGGAAAAATCATCTTTCTCTAATGGAGTATCACTGGGTATGTTAAACATACCTCAACAGTAGACCTCATGACTAAGAATAGTTGCCTAACAGAAAAGACACTCAATGATCTTGTTCTGTTGGGGATTTGATGTGTGAGTGTGTGTGTGTGTGTGTGTGTGCGGTATAATTTTTAAATTTGTCTTTGTCTTTATTTTGGGGATTGTTATATAATTATATACTTTCTTCCTTCCCTTTCTACTGTGCAAATCCTCCTATATATTCATTCTTGCTTTCTTTCAAATTCAGTCTCTTTTTTATTAACTGTTGCTATATGTATGTATTTACCACACACACATACACACACACACACACACACACACACACACACACACACACCTGCTTAGTCTATTTAATGTTACTTGTGTGCTGGGTTGACCATTTAGTATTAGATAAAGAATTGGTGTGCTCTTCCCTGGGGAAAATTGTTTCTTCTGCTCTCATCATCCCTGTTGCCTGTAGGCCTTGTGTATGGTATGAGGACTCCTGGGTTTCTCATTTCCACTGAAGTATGTTTATTGTTGTTCATTTTCAGCTAATGTTTAAGCAGCCATGCTGGTGTATCTTTATGTGTATTGTTTTGACATTAGGAGGAGGAACAGTCTTATAAAAAACTGCCAGATACTCTGGATGTTCTAACTGCTCTATCCCTTTGTCCACAATGTTCCCTGAGCCTTAGGAACAAAGTTATTTTTGTAGATGTATCTGCTAGGACTGAGCTCTGTAACTCTGAATTTTGATTGGTGCTCTTTTCTGTAAAGGTCTAAGTCTGTTTCATAAAGAAGTTTCCTTTATGATCAGCAAGGTTGACACTTAACTATGGATATAAGAACAATATTTAGATTCCATGGCTTATGCTGGTTTAGCAAAGTGGTAAATGGAGGTTCTCCTCTAAGAGTCATGAATTCACTAGCACTGAATATTTTGCTAGGTTTCCAGTACCTGTTTTCATTGCGGTCTTGTTCAGTGGAAGTCTTAAGTCCAAGATGAAAGCTGTGGGCTGCAACAAACACCGCATGCCACTACTGTACTCTTAGGGTTCTCAGACCATGTTAGTCACTGTCGTAGTTCATAGCCTTCATAGCTGGGTAAGACTTTTGGTGGCTTCCCTCCTGTGGAAGTTTGCATGGCATCTACTGGTATCATGAAAACTAGTCCTCAGGGAGGGGACATTCATGTCAGTTGCAGGGTACTTATGGACCCTATGTCTCAAGTGTAGCAAATAAGGCATTCATTAAAAAGGATTTTATATCATGACAAAATCCAAACCTGGAGTGTGAGGTCTGCCTGGGTGGAAAGGTTGGATATTCTGTGGGAGGTGCCAATGTGCTGGGACTTAGGGAAGAAAGGTCCTGGCAGAAGCATAGAGATTGATGGGAGCACAGGTATGGGTTGTTCAGAGTATGTCTGGACATTGATTATGGGACCTAGGCTAGGTTGGGAGGGTTTGGAAGGTTCTAAGATGGGGAGTGTCAGGGAGACACACTTGAAAAAGCAAGCTGCAGATCCAGATTGGATGGGGAGCAAAAGGTACCTTTAGGTGGTGGCAGGTAGGACCAGTCCTGGCAGAAGCCTAGTGGTTGTGGTATCACTCGGAGTGGCCTGATTAGATCCAAGCACTGCATTTGGAACTCAGACAAGATTTGCAGTTAGGGAGAAGATATAGCATGGGAGCTCAGAGAGACTCACTGGGCTTGGCCCTGGAAAAGAAAATGGGCCATGTTTTTATAATAGAGAAATAATATGAAATTGAGTCGGGAGGGAACAGGGATTTGAGAGAGCATGAGAGAAGAAGTATAATACAACTAAAATACAATGCATGAAATTTTAAAGGTTAAAGACACCACAAGACCTTGGGAGCTCAGTCCGGTGCTCCAATGTGGGGCTCTGTCATTTTCTTCATCTATCGCCAGGTGGAGGTTCTCACTCAGAATAGTGTTTTTTCTATTTCCATCCATTTGCATGCAAAATTCAAGATGTCATTGTTTTTTTACCGCTGAGTAGTATTCTAGCATGTATATATTCCACAGTTTCTTCATCCATTCTTGCACTGAAGGGCATCTAGGCTGTTTCCAGGATCTGGCTATTACAAATAATGCTGCTATGAACATAGATGAGCAAATGCTTTTGTAGTATGATTGGGCATCTCTTGGGTAGATTCCCAATAGTGGAATTTCTGGGTCCTGGGGTAGGTTGATTCCAAATTTCCTGAGAAACCACCACACTGATTTCCAAAGTGGTTGCACAAGGAGAGAGAACATGAGAAAGAAAGTCAGGACCGTGAGGGGTGCGTTCACCCATGGAGACGGTGGGACAGAACTAACGGGAGATCACCAACTCCAGTTGGATTGGGACTGATGGAACATGAGACCAAACCAGACTCTCTGAATGTGGCTGACAGTGGAGGCTGACGGAGAAGCCAAGGACAAAGGCGCTGATCTTTGACTATTCTGCATGGACAGGCTCTGTGGGAGCCTTCTCAGCTTGGTTGATCACCTTCCTGGACCAGGGGGGAGTTGGGAGGACCTTGGTCTTAACATAGAGTAGGGAACCCCGATGGCTCCTTGGCCTGAAAAGGGAGGGAGGGAGGGTATGGAGGGAGGGGAGGGGAGTGAAGGGGGAGCAAGAGGGGAGGAGATGGAAGTTTTTTAAATAAAAAAAAAAACACCACAAGACAAAACAAACAAACAAACAAACAAAAGAACAAAAAGTGTTCTACCAAGAGAGATAAGATTTTTCAAGACTTCAAGATCAGAATATAGAAAGCTGGAAAAAGAACACCTGGTTTGCTTTAAATAAGCTGCATTTAATGTTAAATTGTTTGATCGCTGGCAATTAGTTGACAAGGAGAAGAGGTCACACAGCCTTCTGAGCTATTGATCTACAGAAACCCACAGGCTCAATGTTCAAAGTCTCTTTTCTCATCTGATCCATGAAATCGTCCTTATTTTAATAACAATGTCAGCATTAAGCTGTTCTAGCCTTTTTGAATGACTGTTAATTATCAATTTCCAAACCATGCCAAGATTCTCATTCTTGCAGTTATGAATATAATTATCTATTCTATCTCTTCAGTGGCCAGGCACATAGATATAAAATGCAGGAAAATAACAGATTTCACCAATGTTTTTTTTTTTTTTTTCTCGCTTTTTCTTTTAAATCTCAGTTTGTTTCCATGGCTTAAAAAAAGCTGTCAAACACTAGATACATAATGCTATGCTTTGGGGGAACTACCTTTAATTATTTTCCCCTGTGTGTGCTTTCTGGTATTTTTCTAAATATTCTACAGTCTACAAGCAATAAATGATCATCTTTTAGTCCATGGCTTCGTGCAGAAACTAATTCTAAGCAATCCTTTCAGGAAATGATGAGATTCAAAGTAGTATTCCTCCCTAGTCACTGATCTGTTGTCTAATACACAAGAGAGTTGGAAATAAGGAAGAGAACAATCACAGGTAGTAGAGGTTCACCTTGAGTCCACTATGTGGGATTATTCCCTGGGCTGGGGAGGCTTAAGTCAGGATGTTTTGATATGAGTAAAGATTTCTTTCTCTAAGAGTGGGGAACCCTGATGGCTCCTTGGACTTGAGAGGGAGGGAGGGGAGGTACGGGTGGAGGGAAGGGGAGGGAAGGGGGAGAAGGAGGGGCGGGAAGGGGGAGGAGGAGCGGAGGGAGGGGGAGGAGGAGGGAAGGAGATGGAAATTTTTAAATATAAAAAAAAAATAAACCATGAGAATTAAAAAAAAAATAAAGAAAGCTTTAGTACCACATCTAATATATGGTTGCTGTGACCACTAGAGAAAACAAGCTAAAGGATCCAGAAATCTGTGCACAATGAGAACTGTTTTATTTGAGAAGAAAATAGAAATTACAAACATCTGGAATACAAGGAAGCAACATAAAGAAAGTAAAGACAGATTTCTCTCATTGAAATCCATGTCATTATTAAAAACATCCACTTGTCACACATGTGAGATCATCACACTTATTTCTAGGAAAATGATTTTATTTGTGCAAGTGTCCATTTGAATATAGATTTAAATTGGTCATCATGCTTCATGTGGCTCTAAGTTATGGAGCCTAGATATACTTTTCAGTTACCTCATACAGGTAATTTTATAAAAATTAAAGTGTCTTCAATGAAATAAAAGAGTTTAAATTTTTTTCTTTTTAAAAAAAGATTTCTTTCTCCCAGAAACATCAATGTATTTTGTTCCCCAAATTTCTTTTTTCACAAATGCCTTTAAACACACAAGTAAATATAAAATTTCTTATTTTTCATTGTGGTATCTTACTTAGCATGGTTTCTTGATCAATAGTTGAAGAGCAAACAAATGTAACATGTATCTGTCAATCAAATTCTCTGCTCTAAACAATCATTTGCACCAACCAGGAAAAGGTGCTCAAAGTGTCACTTCTCTACAGGGTTTGCATCTATAATTCTTCTTAGGAGCAGTTCCACTGAAGCTAAGAATGTGACTCCACCCTTGCAGCGTCAAGGTCTGAACTCTGGGCCTGATGTTTTCTAAGTCTCTGCCTGCATTCCCCCCCCCCTCTCTCTCCTGTGTGTGTGTGTGTGTGTGTGTGTGTGTGTGTGTGTGTGTGTGTGTGTGTGTATTTGAAACAGGGTTCATCTGTATATCCTTGGCTGATCTGGAACTTGCTCTGTAAACCAGGTTGGCCTCAAACTTAAAGAGATCATCCTTCCCTGCTCCCATATCCACCCTTCCTGTATCCTAAGCATCCCATTCCTCCGAGCTCCCCCCATTCTCCCCTTCACACTTTTCTCTCCCCATCTTCCCTTGGCCCCGTCTTGGCCCACCCTCAAGTTCCCAATTTTTGCCCGGCGATCGTGTCTACTTCCAATATCCAGGAAGATTACTATATGTTTTTCTTTGGGTTCACCTTCTTATTATCTTCTCAAGGACCCCGAATTATAGGCTCGATGTCCTTTGATTATGGCTAGAAACCGATTATGAATGAGTACATCCCATGTTCATCTTTTTGGGTCTGGGTTACCTCACTCGGAATAGTGTTTTCTATTTCCATCCATTTGCATGCAAAATTCAAGATGTCATTGTTTTTTACCGCTGAGTAGTATTCTAACATGTATATATTCCACAGTTTCTTCATCCATTCTTCTACTGAAGGGCATCTAGGTTGTTTCCAGGATCTGGCTATTACAAATAATGCTGCTATGAACATAGTTGAACAAATGCTTTTGTAGTATGATTGGGCATCTCTTGGGTAGATTCCCAAGAGTGGAATTACTGGGTCCTGGGGTAGGTTGATCCCAAATTTCCTGAGAAACCACCACACTGCTTTATTTAGGGAGCCATCCGAGGGTTGTCAAGAGACTTGACTCTAGAGGGGTTCCCGGGTTTCCAGGGAGACGCCCCCAGCTAGTTCCTTGGGCAGCTGAGGAGAGGGAGCCTGAAAAGGCCAGTCCTATAGCCATACTGATGAATTTCTTGCTTATCACCATAGAACCTCCACCTGGCGATAGATGAAGAAAATGACTGAGCCCCACATTGGAGCACCAAACTGAGCTCCCAAGGTCCAAGGAGAGAGAACATGAGAAAGAAAGTCAGGACCGTGAGGGGTGCATTCACTCATGGAGACGGTGGGACAGAACTAACGGGAGATCACCAACTCCAGTTGGAATGGGACTGATGGAACATGAGACCAAACTGGACTCTCTGAATGTGGCCGACAGTGGAGGCTGACTGAAAAGCCAAGGACAAAGGCGCTGGGCTTTGATTCTTCTGCATGGACGGGCTCTGTGGGAGCCTTCTCAGCTTGGTTGATCACCTTCCTGGACCTGGGGGGAGTTGGGAGTATCTTGGTCTTAACATAGAGTAGGGAACCCTGATGGCTCCTTGGCCTGGAGAGGGAGGGAGGGGGGGTATGAGTGGAGGGGAGGGGAGGAGATGGAAATTTTTAAATATAAAAAAATAAACCATAAAAAAGAGATCATCCTGTCTCTGTCTTTTTGTGGTAGGGAGCTGAGGACTGATCCTAGGGCATTGGGTTTGCTAGACAAGCATTCTACCACTGAGCTCAACCCCCAACCCTGCTTCTTCTCTTGAATGGTGAAGTGTTCTAGTACTTCAAGTAGATCTGAAAAACAGGAGAACCTTATTTTACTTTGCCCATTTTTTTCTTTCCCTCTTACGTCATAATGGCATTATCTCTGAAAGTCCCCTCCCACTCCCCCTTCTTGACTCACACTGCAATGGCTTATTAAAATTACAGTGGTCTAGTTTCTTATTGTCTGCAGTGTGAATAGGCTCATATTTTTCTTCTATCTCTAGATCCCTTTACAGTCAGTAAGAAGAACACTGTCGTCTTACTCCTCTATTTCATTTTGTGAAAAGAACCAAAAAGAAACCAGACTATGTTTCAACAGATCACTTAGACATCTCCCTGGCTGAATTTCCACAAGGCCAAATGTAATGGACCTGGACCTAAGTACTGTATTTTTTATGAACAGTGAGTTACACATTAAGTGAATGCTTATACCCAGAATTTTTATTATTTAAATCAGAAGAGAAGCAATGGAGAAAGTGTAAAATAACTTGTGTACTAATTAAAGTTTGAGACAGTACAAATAATTTATTCATGTCTGCATGCTTATGTATAGATATTGATACATCTGAATATACAGGTAACTATTCACATATACATTTTATTTTATTAAGAAAAAATATAGAAAGAAGTGACCTGTTAACTAGCATTGTATGTACCTATTTTTCAAAACTTGGTTTCTTGTACCAGCATTATCCAATAAAGAGAACCAGAGTCCTCTGCATAACTGAGTAAGTCAATGACTAGTCAAAAAATACATAATGTTAGGTTACATTGCAGTTCCAACAAGTAAGGAAGCTCTTGTACATACATCAGTGTATATAAAGACATTCAAAGGATCTCCATGCAAACCAATCACACAATAGCCAATCAGGCAAACAACTGAATAGGAGGCAAGTTACTATCATTCAAGGTTCCAGATTAATATCCTGACATTAACATAAAGATAAATAAGCAATCTAACAATCACATGAAAGGGGAGACTGAAACACTGCTTTCCAAGAGGAACTGCAGGTTGTCAATACAGATACCTCAGCCTCTAGCAGGGAGACTGTCCTCATTCCTTATGAGCATCTGTGTTTGCCCACTTCTTCTGACTAACTTTTAGTGAAGGAACTTTTCAACCGTGTCTCAAGCCAGGAGATTAAGGCTAATATTTATTATGACTAGTCAAGTACCTGCTAGGTGACACTGAAAAGATGTAGTGAGAATCCGTTCTCTTGTCTCCTTTTCAAAAACCTTTACCCCATTCTCATAGTCAGAGAAGCAGATAAGAAGAAAACATCTGAAGGGAGTGAACTTCTATAAAATACCAGATCAATTCTCTTGATAATTGTCAAGGTCATCTATAATAGGGAAAGACATTAAAAATATGAAAGACAAAAAAACCACAATGTTGAAATTAGGTGGTTTGCTGACAAGAAAGGAGGGACTTTGGAGAAAAGCCAAGAAAATCTAAAGAAGTATGGTCTATTGGAGAAGGGGGAAGAAAGGAGGGGAGCCCAAAACAGGTGATCTGCTACATAGCTTGGGATAAGACTGAGGAATGGATATGGAGGAGAGAGGGGAGAGTAAAGGTTTGAAAACCACCTAACTTCTACACCCTCCATCACCAGCCCATACTTTGTCTGAGCCAGCAGCTTCTGCAGGTCCTCACTGTCCATGCTGCTCAGGGAAGTAGATAGTTCAGGGAGGCAGAAGAAGCAGACAGGCAATCTTCAGATTTTCACTCTCCCTCCTCTTCTCCAAACCCAGTTCCTCAATTTCACCCCCAGATCAGTAGCAGACTTGTGGACTCTACTTTATCTCTGTCCTCATTTTTATGTAACTAAATTGATCATGGTGGCACAGCCTGCATTCTTCCTCCTGTGAACCCCTCAGGTACCTAGGCCCATCTCCATCCCTAAATATTAGCTGTCAATACTAAGAAACACAACCTGAGTAGAAAACCCAGTGACAGCACCTGGCAGGATCTCAGAAGCATTTCCTACACAACTACCACATTCCCCTAAGAACCAGAATCGGCAACAGTAACCAAGGAACATAACACACACCTAACAAAAACAAGACCAGATATCAATACCTAGAATTGAAATTATCCCAAAGCCAGATACATAGATGCCAGCATTAAAAACATAATCAATAAATCCTCCTCTAGTAGACTCTAAGAAATACAATATAGATGAAGAGTAAGACAAAGACTTCAAAGTAGTGTTTATGAATATGATAGATGTCCTGAAAGAGCAAATGAATAAATCCATTAAAGAAATCTTTAAAACACAAACAAACAGTGGAATAAAATAAAGAAAACCGTTTAAGACTTGCAAGTGGAAGAAGATTGAATAAAAAATACCCAAAGGGAGAGAAAACCAAAATGAAAAATTTAGGAACTTGAACAGAGGAAAGCCACATTAACAGAACACAAAGGATAGAAGAGAATCTCAGTCATGGAATACAAGACAGCAGAAATGGTTAACTCAGTCAAAGAAATCATTAAAACTAAACATGATCCAACCATAAAACAACCAGGAATTGTGGTATACTATGAAAAGATCAAATCTACAAATAATACCAATAGAGGAAGGAAAAGCCCAGATCAAAGAACAGAATGGTTGTTTTAATCACAAAAGAAAATTCCACCAATCTAAAGAAGGTGCATATCAAAATACAAAAAAAGACAGAAGATCAAATAAACTATACTAGAAAAAGAAATTCTCCAAGACTTGCAATAATCAAAACACTAAATATATAGGAAAAAACAGATATTAAGAGATGTAAGGGGGAAAAGTATAACCAGATAAAATACAAAAGGAGAACTATTAAGCTAACATCTGATTTTTCAATGAAGACTTTAAAATCCAGAAGTATTTGGACATATGTTCTACAATTATAAGAGACCACTGATGCCATACCAGACTATGGTAGCCAGTAAAACCTTCACTCATACTAGCTTCAAAATAAAGACACTCCATGTTAAAACCAAACTGAAGTATCTATCTACAAATCCAGCCCCATAAAAGATGCAAGAAGGAAAACTAAAACATGAAGAGGCTAACCAACCACTGGGCACAAGGAATAAATAATATCAGGCTAGCAAATTAAAAAGAAAGCAAACCCATACAATCACAAGAAAATAAACACTGATCACTGATTACTCTCATTATCAATGGTCTCAATTCCCAATTTTAAAAAAATACAGAATAACAGAATAGTTTTGAAAGCAGGATCTATTCTTTTGCTGCATCAAAGAAAAACAGTTAATTTAACATCAAGGATAGACATCATGACCTAAATGTAAAAGGATATGCCAAATATAAGACCCATGAATCGAGCCAGTGCAGCTATTTTAAGATCTAACAAAAGAGGCATCAAATCAAAACTAATCAAAGAGATAGAGAAAGTCATTACATACTCATCAAGGGAAAATTCACCAAAAGACATTGTAGTTCTTAACATTTATACATCAAGGGCACCCAAATTCATAAAATAAATACTGCTACAGCTTAAATTATTTATTGGCCCCCACAAACTGATAGTGGGAGACTTCAAAAACCTACTTTTACCAATAGACAGGCCATCCAGATGAAAACCAAGAATAGAAATACTGTAGCTAACTGATGTCATAAATCAAATTGACCTAACATATATTTACACAACATTTCATTTAAACACAAAAGAATATACCATTTTCCCAGCAGCTCATGGAACTTTCTCCAAAAGTGACCACATACTCTGTCACAAAACAACTCTTGGCAGATATAAAATACTGAAACAATAGCCTGGATCTTAGTTAACACTGAAGATTAAAGCTGAATAATCTTTTGTATAAAAGATTACAAACTCTGGAAAATAAACAATTCTCTAATGAATAAAAAATGGGTCAAGACAGAAATTAAGAAAGAAGTTAAAGATCTTCTAGAATTGGGTCGAAATAAATGCACAAGATACCCAAACTGACAGGACACAATGAAGGCTGTTCTAAAAGGCAAGTTTACAGAACTAAAGTAAGAGTTTTTCAAGCCATAAAAGCCCAGGGCCAGATGGTTTCAGCATAGATTTCTACCACACTTCCAAAAGACAGTTAACACGATGATCCTTAAATTATTCTATAAAATAGAAATGGAAAGAACGTTGTCCTATTCTTTTCATGAGACCATATTTACTCTGATACTTAAACCTCATAAAGATTCAATGAAGAAAAAGAGTTACAATCTCCTTCATGAATATAGATGCAAAGATTTCAATAAATACTTGCAAACTAAATCCAAGAACACATCAAAAGGTTATATACCATGATCAAGTAAGCTTCATCTTAGAGGTGCAGGGATAATTCAGTACATGAAAATCAACAAATAAATTGTTTTATACAGTAACCTGTTGAACAAACAGCAAAACAAAAATCAACACAAACAAAACAATAACGAAAATCTACACATGATCATCTCATTAGCTGGAGAAAAGGTCTGTTTACAGAATTCAATGTTACCTCATGATAAAATTCCTGGAGAAATTAAGGGAGATACCTCAATGTAATAAAAACAGTTTACAGCAAGTCCTAGCCAATGTTAACTTTAAAGAAGGGAAACTCAAAGCATTACCATGAACAGAAGGAACAAGACAAGGTTTTTCCACTCTTTCAACAGGTAATCATTATTATATTTGTGGTATTAGCTAGAGAAATAAGACAACTGAAGATGATCAAAGGACTATATATGGGAAAAGAAGTCAAAATATCTTTATTTCCTGATGATATGACAGAAGTGGAAAGAATGCAAGAGCATGAGGGAATAGAGGACACCAAAAAAAAAAAAAACAAACAAACAAACAAAAAAAAAACCAATGTCTTCTAGATACAACATGAATGCTGCATGCAGAAACTTGTGGAGACTGAGGAGTATGCACAATGCACAGAGTCTTTACAGGTCTAAAATAAATGAGGTCCTAGGGCTGAAAGAAGTGGACACAAGGCCCCACCTTTACCCAGAAGCTATCTCTAATTGATAGCCCTTTGCAAATGAAAAAATTGATGTTCTCACAGGCAGTCTCGCTGGTCAAGCAAACCACTCTTAAAGTAGCCCCCAATGTCCAGCAATAGATGGCCAACACAAAATGAACTCAATGGCATCTTTGGAGAGTCTTTGTCTTACAGAGTTAAGTCAGTAGGTTAGGACAATATATTTTTCTACCTTAAAGAACATATGTGTATACTATTGCTTGTGGTATTGTGTTTTATGAGATTCCTGTGTATGAGAACATGCATGACTCTGCCTAAATGTGTTTCTTGCACTTTTTCTTTGGCCCTTTTTCCTGTCTGGTTGCTTTGAAACATTTTGATGTGTTTGTTTCTGATTTATCTTATTTTATTAATATTCCTTAGATGCCTATTTGCTCTTTTAGGAGAGAAATAAATGGTGTGGCTCTGAATGGGAGGTGTCAGAGGGGAATTGGGTGGAATAGAAGAGGGGAAACTATAATCAAAGTATATTGAATAAAAAGAACTACTTCCAGTAAATGAAAAAAAAAACAGGAAATGTTTATTTTAGTAAATAATGTATCAAAGTAGGCCATGGTGTTAATTGCTCTTCAGGAGGCTGACCTGTGATGATCATACATATCCTGGCTACATAGTGATGTCAAAGTCTGCTTGGGCTATGCAGTGAGACTGCCTCAACAAAATCCCAGAACAATAACAATGAAATAATTATAATAGTTGTTCTTAATGATGATAACTAACTGACTAATATGAATTATTTCTTATGTAAAAACTAATTATGAGTTACACACACATATATCTTCACAGTTTTTCTGTAAATGAAAAACATTTCTAAAATTTAAATATTTACCTAAAAACTATAATATAAATCCATTTTCTCCCAATGAAATATGTTTGCATTTTAAAACCACTCCTGAAACCAAACATTAAAGTGAATGACAGCAGTAATTAAACGTTTCCTTCAACTTTTTAGAAATATTAATGAATACTTGAGAAGTCAAAAAGTATACCTTTTTTCCTTAGAAAATCTTATTGCTGCCACTGCTTAGGCACAGTAATTCCACCTCTGCCAAGCTGGCAGCACTAGATCCACATTTGCATAATTTATTAGTCCATTTGTATATGGGCTGGCTTTCAATCCTTTATCATTTTAATTGAGCAAACAGAACTTGTGGGACCTCCTTGGTGCCTCTTCCTCTTCAAGCATCTGCTTTGCTGGCATTTGTAAACTGTGCCTTTGAGTCTTAGCCACATGGCATATCACCACCACAGGGAGCAAAGAAATGCTAATTCCATCATGTCAAAACTTAAAAATACTACATCTGGGCGACATCAAATAAATCTTCTAACATAGCATTGAAATTACCTCATCATTAAAGCTGTGAGGAATTTGAATATCTTTGAACAGGTTGGAGGTTTGAATAAACAAAATGTTAATACTTGGTGTCTAAGCACTGAAATAATGTAACTTGTTATACAGTTCAATCGTTCTTTAAACTGCTGTATGTATGCAAAGCTAAGCTGACTTTCCTGAAGAGAACCTGGGTATTGTTCATAGCTTTGATCTTTGACCCAAGGGGGAAAGACTGGCCTACTTTTAAGTTATTTTCTTTCCAGACATAAATTAGCATGCCAATGAATTATACCTATGCATTCTGAGAAGTGTAAAGAGGCCCATTTTCACTCTGCCACCTGAGTGTGTGTAACTGATTATTGCCTGATTAACCTTCACATCATTTCTGAGGTATTAATGTTTGATATACTATACATGTCATACAATTTCTTACTTTTGTTCTACAGCAGAAAATTAAAATCAATCTGTTTTTCAAACACTTAAAACAATTCTGTTGATGCCTTATTTAACTATTTACTGAAATATTATGTGACAATCCATCACAGATAATGTTAGTTTTTCTAAACTGCATTATTTTCCAGCAATTTAGAAATTATAGAAGTAAAATGTTTTAAATGATTTATACCATTATACTCTATAAAACTGCCTTATTTATGAACTGTACCCATTCTGAGATCTGCCAGATCATTCCCTTCTGTAACCCTAGACAATTATTTTCCTCCTGTGGTTTTGGGAAAAAAAATTGCCCTAAATTCCTTGCTCCACATTGTAATCAAAAGATCTTCAATGTCCTTTTCTAAGGATAGAATAATAAGTTGATTATTATTATTATTATTATTATTATTATTATTATTATTATTATTAAGCAGGGATGGCAAAAGCTCAGAAACAAGTAACTTTAGAGTTCTAGACTATGTTAGCAAGTTTTCCAGGGAAAAGGATTTGTGTCATCTTGCAAATTGGTGTGTAGAGTAATATGATTACTTTCTTTAGCCTTTGGTAGAAATTAGAAATTAATATTAGAAAGTCACTATCTTTCTTACACTGGAGGAATAAATGGAAGGAGTGGTACTGGCAGATTCCCAGTGACAAATGTTAGTATCTGAAGCCATGACAAGCCATACTCAAGAACTGGAGAAAGTAGGAGGAAACCATCAAGGCAGAGTGAGAATAAGATGCTCTGTTTTATCCCCCCCCCCCACATTAGTATTGGATAAATGCAAGCTGGAAACAGCTGAATAGATGGAAAAGTGAACCCTGCAAAGATCAGCAACTGGAAATAGGGAAGCAAGTAAAAGAGCTATGTGCAAAGGCTTTCTGGTCGGAAAGCTTAGTATCTTTACCTCAATCTACACATAGAGACACCAGTCACAGAGGTGATGCAATTAGTAGACTAGTATTTGGGAGGTGATTATGCTGTGGAGGAAAAAAGCCTTAATAAATGAGATCCCTCTTGCAATGTAAAGATGAAGTGGGCCCCCAACAAACACTGACTCTCCTGGAGCCTTGAACTTGTGTCAACATTTGGAGCTGACCCACACCATGGCATTTTGTTGGAGCAATTTGAACAGACTGAGATCACTCCAAACAACAGAGCTCCTGATGTCTGGTTTTCAGGTGCCTTTAGTTTCAGGGTCACTGAGAAAGTTGGGTCACATCATTGATAAAATAATTCTATCAACCAATGGGCAACTTCCTTCATCACTTCCGCTGCCTGCTTTCCTTGAAACTCACTTCCTGCCTCTCAGTTCCTGAGATTTAAAATTCTTGGGAAACTTGCCATCTCTGAGAAAGGTGCACTTGGGTGCAAGTCAGCTGGTTATCCAAAACCAGTCCCTCAAAACCATCACCTTAAAAGTACAGATGTACCGAAGATTGTTTCTTAAGACAGTGCCATATGCCTTTAAATCTTGCTTCTCTTAGGGCAACATGAGGGCAGGTAAAATTTCCCTTCAACTCTTTCTTCTTAAATATCCTGCAGTTGGTTTAACTCATCCCATTTGAGTCTCGTTTTCCAATCAAAAAGAAGCAATTTTCAGTTCACTTATACAAATGGTTGTGTATACTAGAAGTATTCTAGTTAAAGATGCTGATAAACCACACAGTAACCTACTTCTCAGAGACGCTAGTTATTTTTGACAATGGACATTTTTAATCTGATTTATCTAAAGACTAAAATAAGTAGCAGCACCAAAAAAACCATTGTTTCAATGTTTCTCAAATGTTGCCACACTTTAAGATCAACTATTTAACATTTACATCCTATCTAATCTGATAAAGATTTTGAAGCATCTAATTAAAACAAGATTTGTGTCCCACAGATAATAATGGTCTGAATTATATCCCCGGAGTTATTCAGAAACTTCATCAATCATCTTGAGCACTCAGAGGACCAAAGTTGGAAGAGACCTTGAAAACTGCCCCTAAAATGGAGAAACCTGTGTTCACAAGGGCTTTCATTCAGTAAGAATCTAATACATTCATAAGACTGAACTGTGACAAATAGAGATGCCACAATTCAAAAAATAGCAAGGAAAGAAACTACTGCATATAACAGTCAACATAAAAATAAAACTAAGCCTAAAACCACAGGCAATCTATACTGCTATTTTATAAGAAATAACTTTCTCATGAGAGAAAATTTTTTAAAAAATTAGTGTGTTGAAAGTGATATTAGAGACTGGTGGTAATTACATGACAGAATCCTAGTTTACTAGACAAAATTATCAGCTAAAATTGTCTACACCTAGGAGTCTTGCTTTAAAAATTAAAGAATTCATTTTCCTAATATCATATGGTAATCCTTAGCATCCATAGTTATTTGTATATTTTTATTTATAGGTAGTCCTATGAATAGCAACTGTTGACAGTGTCTTCAGAATCGCTGTAGGAGAGCTATGGAAACCATAGCAAGCAAAGATGACAAGCGGCAGAAAGGTTCATGGACAAATGACAATATCATGCCAAACAGTCAGGATTTTGTCTGTCTGTAACAGCCTGTGTGAGCCTGTGGGCATCTGTGGGTGTGTAACCTTACTCAAGTAATTTAAAAATAATTTGGTGTTTCTTGCTACATTTAAAGATAAAGTAATTTAGCGGTTTCTGCTTAGCTTCATACAAGGAGATGTTTTTACATATACATCTGGAAATATATACACATAAGAATGCTCCTGATATTTGACACAGTAAGAAAGTAGAAACTACTAAAAGTTCACTGGCAAGAGTATAGATGATGGAATAATTGTATAATGAGATTCTATGCATCAAATAAATGAATAATTTATAATTATAGCCATACATGTGCATAAATCTCAGAAACAATATTCTCAGGAAAATACATTCAGAGGTCAAGTTCATAAACAATTAAGACAAAATATTCTATTTTTTGGAATATGTACATATGTGATAAAACTAGAAAAACAATATATATTCTGAAAAAAAAATCATACATTTCAATTAAGAAGTTTCCCCGAGGCTGAGTACTGACGTGACTCTGTGAAACAGGAAGAAGTGAGCAGCTTTGAACAATCTTGTGAGTGCTGTATCTTAGGCTGTTTGTTAAATTTTCTGGAGTTTGTTCTATTTATAAGCTTGAAAATTTACATACAGTAGAGATTTTAAACACATAAAACACTTCATAATTTTAAAATATTATGTTTTTGTGTAAATAGCCAATAAACATATAAAAATGTATTAAACACAATTAGCCATTGGGGAAATGCAAAGCCAAATCACAGTTGGGTACTGGGAAGATGGCTCAGTCATTAATGTGCTTGTGAAGTAAACTTCTCAGCACCACACAAATAGCCAGGCTATGGGGGCCCATGTCTGTAATCCCACCATAGGGCGGCTCCTGAGGAGCTAATGTCGACCTATAGAAGGAGAGGTAGAGGGAGCTCTGGAGGGGATGGGGGCAGCTAGAGCCTGCTTCATTGCTGGTAAAATAAAGTACTGCAGCTACTGCTTCAGTTTTTCCAAAACTTCAAATGTTACCTAACAGTTCCACTCCTACTTACATATCCAGAAACCACTGGAAGCAGAGATTCAAGAACCCGTGCAATGATGGGCACAGAAGCTCTGTTCACCATAGCTAGTGTCCATAAACAAACATGGCACATGCATGCAGTGGCATATTAGCTTCCCCATGAAAGGGAATGTGGTAAGTGGATGAGCTCTCTCCTGGATGAGAGAAACAAGACAGAGAAAGGGTTTTATGTATTTATTGGACCTAGTATAACAAATTTCAGACACAAAGCTAAAGAGTGGAACCATATGACTGTTTATTACAATATTCAACATATTTTTCCCTAGCATGACCACAGAGGAACTTCCTTTAAAAAATATACACATATATGTAAACTCTTATATCAAGTGTTTTTTAATGAAGATATTGAGAAAGTCACATTATTGAAGCTGATATTTAATAGATACATTTTAGAAAAATAACTAAAGCTTATATTTGGAAATAAATAGCATATACATTCACTTATCAAACACAGAAATTAAAGTATTTTATGCCAAATCACAATAATATCTTTAGCCACAGACCCTCAATTTTGAGCACTCTCAGTTCTTAAACTCTCTTCAAATAAATGACTGAATATCTTCTTTCATCTTAACCTCTCAATTGGGGTCATGCTGGGATGTCAGTGGGTTTAATATATACTTATTGAAAAAATAAACAACAAAAAGCTAGTGGAGGTGGAATATTCTTCAATGTCATTCATCTGTCCCTCGTAATTCTTCATTATTTGTTGTTGCTTAACTTTAAACAGTAATATGTTCTAGAATTCAAGCATTTATTATTTTTCCTTTGGATACAAATAAGGATACATTGAGAAAGATCCCATTTATATGATATATATGATCCCATATATACATTTTATATTACTTCTCTTACCTGCTGATTTCATCCACAATCAGGACCCCCACATGAGCACATAAACAACTAAATATTCTTACACATGTAATATACTTACACATGTAATTTTCCACTGCTGTTTCACAAGAATAATCCATAAAATACTGGAAACTCAACACAGGTAAGTATGATAAATTACTTTTATGTTTAAATGTAGCATGTAACATCGAATTATTTTTAAATTGAGTAAACTTACACACTCACAAATGCCCACAGAGCTCACGCAGGTTGTGACAGAGAGATGAAATCCTGACTCTTTGGACTGTTTGACATGATACTGTCATTTGTCTATGAACATTTCTGCTGTCTGTCATCTTTGCTTGCTTTGATTTCAATGTACTGCCAACTTGATACTATGTAGAATCCCTAGTAAGGAGAGACTCAGAGAGGGTTTGTTACATTGGATTGCTAGATATCAATGTCTGTATGCATCCATTTCTTTTTTTCTTTTCTTTTTTTTTTATTATTAAAAATTTCTGCCTCCTCCCCGCCTCTCATTTACCTCCCCCTACCCCCTCCACTTCCCCTCCCTCTCCTATCCGAAGAGCAGTAAGGGTTCCCTGCCCTGTGGGAAGTCCAAGTTCCTCCCCCACTTCATCCAGGTCTAGGAAAGTGAGCATCCAAACAGGCTAGCCCCCCCCACCCCCACCCCAAAGCCAGAATGTGTAGTAGGAGCCAAATCCAGTGCCATTGTCCTTGGCTTCTCAGCAGCCCTCATTGTCCGCCATGTTCAGGGAGTCCGGTTTTATTCTGTGCTTTTTCAGTCCCAGTCCAGCTGGCCTTGGTGAGCTCCGAATAGATCAGCCCCACTATCTCGGTGGGTGGGAGCACCCCTCGCAGTCGGGATACAGGAAGGATATGGGAGCTGGGAAGTATATATCTTAATTAAGGGAGCCATTTTAGGGTTGGCAAGAGACTTGACTCTAGAGGGGTTCCCAGGTATCCAGGGAGACGCCCCCAGCTAGGTCCTTGGGCAGCTGAGGAGAGGGAGCCGAAAAAGGCCAGATCCTATAGTCATACTGATGAATATCTTGCATATCATCATAGAACCTTCATCTGGCGATGGATGGAAATAGAGACAGAGCCACACATTGGTGCACTGGACGGAGCACCCAAGGTCCAAATGAGGAGCAGGAGGGAGAACATGAGCATCCATTTCTTTTTTGGTCCTTTAAAGAACAAGAAATAAAAATCATAATCACTGAAGTTACATACAATGAGAGCTTCTAGAGATGTCTGAGCAGAAGGAGCTCATTTAGCATGTGTTGGAGTCCTGAACTGAATGAAGGAAAAGGGGAATGTTAGCATTTATCTCTGTCCTGCACTGCCTAGGTATGAGCACACTTCAACTATTACTCCATGAGTCACTGCAGTCACCTTGCCTTCCCACCTTGGTGGACTGTCACTTCCAATAGTGAAGATAATAAAATCCTGTCCTTTAAATTATTTCTTCTTGAGTATTTGATCACAACAAGATAAATGGACTAGCACCACTGTGTAGAAGTCAGCTTACAGGGCCAAATGATAAAGAAAAGCATGTGCCTCAATAGCTAATAGTTTCTAAATAATACAGGAGATTAAAGGGAGTTTTGTGCCTGTCAACACAACATTATTTGACTTTAGTTTATTCATTAAATCTTTTTACTGAGGATTGCATTAAAAACTGGGAAGATGAGATTAATTCAACATATGACCTTCCCTTACACAGTCAACACTCTGATGATTGAAACAGACAGACAGGAAACACACAGTTACCCTCTGACATACCTACACACACACACACACACACACACACACACACACACTCCAGGCAGTAAGGGTTTTTGTTTTTAATCTTATTTTTTCTGTTTGAAGGGATTGAATCCATGGGTTCATACTAGCTAAGCAAGCTTTCTTTTTTTTAAACAACACTTTCCTTGCCATCAGACAATATGTTCTTTGGAGAAAATCTTAACACAACAGAAGATTATAGAGTACAGAATCATCAGGAGCTGGTCGTACTGTGATATGGTGGGATCAGCAATCATTTCTGCCAACAGCCAAATCTCCACACAAGCACCACAGTGCTGATGCTGATGAAGTAGAACAGTGTGTCCAGAATATGACTGATGCTCCATGATGATGCTCAAAATGCTACACAATGCTATACAATGCCCCACAGTACTTCATGGTGCCCCATGATGTGCTACAACACTTACCTAGTGTTTCCTGGCATTCATCTTTGGAACCTCAATACAACAAAATTAGGATGTTCAAGGCCCAAAATTTCTGGCCCCACCATGCTGACAATATGATTATATTGAACAAATTACTTACCTTCTTAACTACTTGTCCATTTTCTTTTCAGAGAAAAGAGTGTATCCACTTGGTCTATTTGATCCTGGCCACGATAGCCTGGCTACTCAGTGCCTCCCACTTAGTGCTGTCAGATAAACTTGGTTTTTTGCACAGTCAGTTTTATGCTGCTGGTGTAACCAATTCAGTGGTTTAAAGTCTAAGCTTCCAGTTTTCCTACAGTTTTGAAGAGCCAATTTCTCTGTCAAATTCAGTTTTTATTTATTTTTATGCTCATGAATCTGTTTTTTTTTCCAAGTGTAGTTGAATATTGCCCTCTGTGAGTCAGGGCTTTATTCATACCACATTATGATCTTGCTAAGGAAGGATAGAAAGAGGGGAAATTAAGGTATAATGGGAAACAGCTCCCTACCCTTCCAGAACTCTTAACTGAAATTTAAGAATTTTGACACAACTGACCAAACCATGATATATACCTCATACATGAAACTGCTGTCCCTTTGCTAAGAAACATCTTAGGCAAAATTACTAAGATGTCTAATGAACCATGGTTAAGGCCAAGATGCATCCTTTAAACTCTGTGACCTTTGATTATAGCCTCATAAGAGCACTTCTTTCTCACCATAAACCTGAGCAGCAGGCCCCATAAACTGCTCACAATCTAGCTTACAATGGAAATTCACACAGGAGAAATGAGAAGTTCACATTTCTATTTAATTTTTTAGACATTAACCTTTGAACCAAGTTATAAACTATATACCTTGAACAATTTGGTTTCAAACCCCACAGAACTGCATATCTGGCTATTGCTAAAACATTGGTGTGTCTCTTAACAGCTGTGACTTCTACACTTCTTTGGTGCTTTCTTTCCTTATTTACTTTATTTACTTCTCATTTACTTTATTTTATTCCAAGATTCCAGCTGCACCTAAGTTCTCTGAATGTTTTTCTAGTTGCACAGCCCTGAGCAGTAGTTCCCTGCTGGAGAACTGAACAGAGTGGAAAACCTTGCCTGGAGCCGGGCGGTGGTGGCGCACGCCTTTAATCCCAGCACTCAGGAGGCAGAGGCAGGTGGATCTCTGTGAGTTCGAGACCAGCCTGGTCTACAAGAGCTAGCTCCAGGACAGGCTCTAAAGCTGCAGAGAAACCCTGTCTTGAAAAAAACAAAACAAAACAAACAAACAAATGAAAACCTTGACTGGGAATGTCTAAACCATATTTACCCCTGAGCAAGAGTAACTTCTAATAAATACCAAAGGAAAACCACACTTAAAAACTCCAGCTGAACTTAGGCCCTTACAATAAACCTACTTCCATTTGAGTGAAGGGAGGTATACCAGCACATTATAAAGTCATACATTGAAATTCCATTTTTGTTAAGTACCACAATTTAATATGGCTGGCTTAGTTTTCTCTGGATGAGCACATTTCATATGCAACACATGGGTTTTGTAACAGGGGCTTAAAAGAATTCTAACTGCCACAGTCTCCTGAAATAAAAGCCCTTTCAGTTACTTTTTAAAAAAAATCTTTTCCTTTACCCCCTACTACTACTTCTCCTCCTGCTGCTGTTGTTTCTGCTTCTCCTCCTCATTCTTTTTTCTTCTTTGTATTACTTGTGTTTGTATGTTCAGAGGCAAAGTTCCTTACTCTAAATGCCACACATAATGTTAGCCCTCTATGTAGCAAGTAGCAAGTAGTCTCTACACCTTTTAACAGGAGCCTGTAGAAGGAGCTGCAGGCAGGCCTGCTTTTCATCCCACCTGGCTCCCGCATAACTAGCTTAGCCCCGGAAATAACAACACACAAACTGTATTCATTTAAACACTGCCTGGCCCATTAGTTTCAGCCTCTTATTAGCTAATTCTCACATCTTGCTTTAACCCATATTTAGTAATGTGTGTAGCACCACTAGGTGGTGGCTTACCGGGAAAGATTCAGCATGTCTGACCTGGTGGCTGGCTTCTCAGCGACTGACCCAGAGAGGAGAGGCATGGCGATTGCCTCACTTCCCTTCTTCCCAGAATTCTGTTCTGTCTACTCCACCCACCTATGTTCTGACCTATCAGGCCAAGCAGTTTCTTTATTAATTAACCAATGAAACAACAGATAGATAGATATAAGACACTCCTACATCAGGAGCATTAACGTCCCATCCTTTCAGACTTTCTTTCAGGGTTCACTTAAGGACACCATGATAAGGTAAAAGGGGGCTAAACATCTGAGGGTAAAAAAGTCTGCTCACAAAAAGTTCCTTCTCTCATTGTTTCTGTACTCTTCTTCCCTCTCTTCTTTATCGTGTCTGCCAATTCTCTCCACTACAAGCATTCCCAGTCATATACACCCTTAAAAACAGCAATTCCCCAGCCCTAAGAGTTTCTAGAGCTGGGATTCTCATGGCCCTTAAAGATCAGGTAAGATTTTCACATGCACACACAGAGATCTGTGGCTGCAATGGTGGGAGTCGCTAGTGCACATCTGATAAACTCCTTAATGGAGTAAGCTAGTTTAAATGGAATTAAATCATCAGGGAATTCTAGATGGGAAGGTTAGTGTGCTACACTACATTTTTAGGTGGTTAATAAGGAGCAAAAAGGTTTATTTTCAGTGAAATTATGAATAGGTTGTGTATTGATTAATCAGTGTGTCATTTCTTTTCTCCCAGCATGTATAGGATCAGGTAACCAAGCAACCTATGTAAACAGTCAGATAGAACATATACAAAATGCCATAGTTTTTATGGGACTATGTCTGGAGTTTTGTTCTAGGTGGTAGAAACAATGAAGGGACCCAAGCATCTAAATTATCAGTTCTGAGATATGCTGTTATCAGCAATTCTAGTCTTGTGGTAAAACTAAGGCAGCTGATTGGGCAGGCATTAATTCTATCTATATCTTTGAGATCTGTGAATATTTATATGAAATGCTGTTTCCCTGACACTAAGCACTGACTAAGTGAGTACAAATAAGGATAATTGCAAGAAGGCAGATCTCTACATTTATCTAGGAGAGAGGAATGGAGGGATTGTAGTAAGAAACTATTTTCACATGAAGTGAGGGGAAAACAGTTCTGAAATGTGGGAATTAATCCCCAATATGTAACAGAAGGGAAGTTAGCTACAGTAAAAGTCTCCAGCACTTATTCACAAAAAGAACAGCCACTTATTCACAAAGAAATAATGTAAAAATATTCTTCAATCTTAGTTTAACCTTTTCAAAGTCCTTGTGTTGTATGCGGAGCAGTGAACTGTGTCCTGCCACTGGACTGGCTTACACCCGGGCTGGCGGGCTGCTTGTCATCCAGGCCACCGGGCTTAGCTTATGCCCGAAATAATCACACAGATATCTGTATTAATTAAATTGCTGTCTGGCCCATTAACTCTAGCCTCTTATTGGTTAACTTTCACATCTTGATTCAACCCATTTCTAATAATCTTTATGGCACCATGAGGCCATGGCTTACCGGGAAAGATTCAGCATGTCTGACCTGGCAGCTTCATGGTGGGCAGCTCTCTGCCTGCCTTCTTCCTCACAGAATTCTGTTCTGTCTACTCCACCTACCTAAGGACTGCCCTATCAAAAGGCCAAGACAGCTTCTTTATTCAACCAAAGAAATCAACACAAGTGCAGAAGGACCTCCTACACCACCCTTGGTTCTGGTAAATTGCTCATGAAAAGATGGCTGCCAATTTACTGTATGATGTTGCAGCTTATAGCATCTGTACCATTACTCTGGACTGATGCAAGCCCTCCCTGCAGTGGTCTGAGTCTGCAGATAATAAATCTATCAAAATCACCTACAGCTACTTGCTTTTTTTAAATTTTTCTGTTATAGCTTTTATTTTAATTAGGCTGAATATGTACTTCATTTATAGAGGTCTTGCTTAGCCACCAGCAGGACACTGGATATAACAGCCAGAACTGCAAAAGAATAGTTATAAAGTTATTTCAAACTTGTGTAGTTTCATTGGTTATTTCAGTGCATCTCTGTCACATGAGATGCTGAGGCAGAATGAACAAGCATTCAAGATTAGATGCAAAGGTAGATCCAAGATAGACCAGGCAGAGGGGACTCCTATGAGAAACTAACCAACCAACAAATGGGACCAAATGGAAGCTTTTCAAGTAAATGTATTAAAACTGTGGGCTGTTTTAAAGAATGTGGCATGTTGCCTATTGTATGTTTTCATATAGATACTAGTCATTATAAATGTTTAGAGTAATAAAGTACAGACGGATTAAAAGTGTATTTGAATTCTATTAGTGTTTGATTAGTATATATTTTCAAAACAAGTAGAAAGTAAATATGCAAATGTTATCATGTACATTTTTAAATGTTGGTAAAATTGTACTAATCAAAAATGTTAGTGGCTGTGGTACCAGAACATAGAGTGCTTATCAGGTCAATGCAGAGCTGACAAGATCCAACAGGACCTACCATGGAATGCTGGTCGTTGTTCTTTTGTAACTGAAGTGTTGAAACAAAGTTTGATCCCATCATCACTGTTCAGGCGTGTGTCATGGTAAGCCTTGTACTTGTCTGTATAGCCATCTCAAGTTCTCTCTGGGTTAAGATGGTGCTTTTAAAGCATCTTTCGCCATATGACTACTTTGTCCTCCCTTTCTTAGACCACAGAAGCAAGTCAGTGTCAGTCCTTTATGCCCTTTTAAAGCTTCAATACAGGCATTACCCTCTAAGCATTTGTCCCAAGCTCTCCACTTCCTTCAACTTTTCCTAAAGATTTAAATGTCTGCCTTGGGAAAAAAGGTTTCATCTTTATGCTTCAGTACTAGCTCCATTCCAAGCAGCTTTCCCATGTCTCTCTGCAACTAAAAATAACTTATATTTAGAACAGGATGCCATGGTGTCTTTCATTTCCAGGACAGTAGCAAGCCCAGTTTGCTTCTGGCACTTTCTTTTAATCATCAGATTCAGGCTACATTTCATCTGACAAGCATCAGCACGTCAGTGGGTTTTTGTCTCTTGAGTTTTAGCACCCTTTATCCAAAGTGTCGCTACCACTGTGAGAGCTCAGTTTTGCAATATCAGTGCACCGACATAGAGAAAGTAGCTCTCATTAGTAATGAACCTGCACTTATTTCTCTGGCCTCACTCTCAGACTCTGTATCGTCCAGAGCACTTGCTCATTTCATTGGACTATGATTTGGGGAGACAACTCATTCAGCAAGGGAAGAAGTAATGGGTGTATATTAAGAATCCTCAGGAGTCTATGCTCTTTCACCCCTTGGTGATTTAAATGATTCTCAGGGCTCCTTCTGTGGGCAAGAAATACTTCCTAATGTTGGTGGAGGCACACTGTAGCCTTTTAAAGTTAACAACAACTTTAACAGAGCTGCTGCATAAATAGTTCTCCCTTGAGACTTTCTTAGGGTTTACTGTTGCTGTGAGGAGACACCATGAGCATGGGAACTCTTATAAAGATAACATTTAATTGAGAGGGCATGCCGCCAATTCAGAGGTTTAATACATCATGGTGAGGAGTACAGCAGCATGCAGGCAGACATGGTGCTGCAGAAATAGCCAAAATGTCCTACATCTTTCAAGCAACAGGAAGTCTACTGTCTATCACACTAAGGAAAGCTTGAGTAAAAGAAACCTCAAAGACCACTCCCACAGTGACACACTTCCTCTAGCACGACCACAGGCACTCCGACAAGGCCATACCTAATAGTGCTACTGCCTTTGAGCCCATTTTAAACCACCACAAAGAGACAGTATAAGAAGGTAAAGAAAAGCATGGAGATATCCAGACTTACCAACAGCTCTCAACTCATTTAAAATAAGATTTTGTTCACCTTTATTGATTTGCTTTGTTTTTCAAGATAACCTACAAATAAATTTCTGAAAAAATTTCAAATACCAATGTGTGTAAGTTAAGATTAGACATAAATAATAGCAAATAGGAGGTTACCTTTTGACGCTGGAGCACTCCTGAAGCCCTTGCTAGAACCAAGAAGCTGACTACAAGGCTCAGTGACCAGTATCTCCCTGAGTGGCCTCTCAGTGTTTGAGCTTCTGTGTAGACAGTAACACCTCAGACTGCATCAAGTTGAAGCTTGGATGCAAAAGTTCTAGCCCATGACTAAGACGGCATTTGAAAGATGTTTCCTAGCTGCTGAACACTTTTCCACATGAGGACCCTTTTTTAACTGTATCACGGTTTAATTTTGTTCTGGGTGCCAAGCAATGTTTTTCTCATCTCATAGTTACTGTATATGAGCATACTCCATGAACTTTCCTGTCCACTTTTATTTGTGTGTTTGTGTGAGTCGTGATACTTGCAGGGGAGTGTGTGGGTGCGCTCAGGCAGAGGTCAGAGGAGAATGCCAGGTGAATTCTTTTATTGTCTGCATTATTGCCTTGAAGCAGAGTTATCCCTTCAGTGGTAGAGAGTAGGCTGGCTGGCCAGAGAGCTCCTGGGACCTACCTGTCTCTCTTCATCTCGCTCCCATACTGTTCATACCCGGAACATTATGTGAGTGCTGGGGATTTGAACTCAGGTCCCGATTCTTACAAAATAAGCACTTTTGCCAACTAGGTAATAATCCCTAGCCTCCCAATAAACTTTCTATCTAAAAATATCAGCTTTCTTTTTCATGGAACTTTGCCTACTGCACCTGCTATTTAGATTTGTCATTGTTTTCTTTAATGATTTATTATGTACATTTTCAAAAAATGCCCCAAACCAGAGACATTATTTATTTACCACCATGATTATACTCTCAATAATTTTATGAGATATCTATCAATTTATGCATCTTTCATTAGTTACTAAAATCTGTATATTTAATTTAAAACACAAAAGATTATGAAAAATCACAAAATTATAGTGAATGCCATCATTTATGAAAAGATACTATGTATTATTAGGATATTTTGAGCTGCTTCTTGTTGTGTTTGTAAGTAATTCAGTCACAATGAATAAATCTACAGGTTTGAAGGCTATTTAAACAAAGAAAATCAAGCTTTACGACATGCAACTCAAACCTTCCTGGATATAGCAACAGTCAACGGTTGCTTCCTAAGATTTCCTCACCAGAAACTTGCTGAATAAATCAATCCAGCATGCCATGACATCTCAAGCTTTCATACATGCCCCCTGTTGCACAGCCCACCCATCGCTCATGTCTGGGAAACTGCCACAACAGCATGCTTTCTAGTGGTAGAAGAAGCCTGAGTGGCCCCTGAAAATCCAAGAACACATTCATGTAAATATCAATCACTATTCTATTGCAGTGTTTCCAGTCCAGGGATCAGAGAACATTTTCTCAAGTAATTGTATGGAGTCATAACAGTTGAGGGCCAAAGCTATGGGTCTCTCAAGCAATATTCCGTTCCCTGATTTTTAGAAACTAGCTGTAGACTGTGGGACTACATCATCAGCACCACTGGGTCTCACATAGAGTGCAGAAACTCAATCTGGGGGGACTATCATGGCTGGAGAGAGGGGGTGCTTTTAATAAATTAATCATATGATTGTACCAACCATTGACTAGACCATGACAGACCTGCATCATCTCTGTTGGACTGGCTATACTCCCTTCCTGCAGTTTTCCCAGATGCCTCATGTTCCTGGTATGACTCATGTTTCCCCTTAACAGCTTCATAAAACTACCTAGGGCCTCCTTGAAGAGACTTCCACCCTGTCACACACTGCCTGGCCTCCACTGCTTTGAGACCTTGGTGAAAACTTCTCTTCCTTTTATAAATCTTGCGTTTCCCATGCCTGACAAACCAGTGTCACGTGGACAACATTGACAGATTATCCTGCCAGCCCCACTTAGAGTCTGGCCACCTAGTACCACAGTGGATATGAGCACTATGATTTCTGACCTCCCAATCTGACACAGCAGCTCCCTTGGCAGTGATTTCCAGCAGAGAACACCTTTACAGGGATCTTCAACTCAGTTGCTCTGCTTTAAGATGACTTTGTATTTTTACAGGCTGGTGTCTTTCACCGGTAGAGTTGTCCTTAAGGGGCTGTCTATATGAGTTTCTCATTCGTTGTGTTAAGCTTTGTAATAGTAACACCTGCTTCCTCTACACCTCCCTAGGGCACTCACTAACACTAATGCTATTTTCTTCACTAAGCCACATATTTTTCATGGACTTCTCTCTCTCATTTTATATCTAACAGTACTGCACAGTGACAATGTTACATCCTGAGTACTGCCCTGTTTTGGAATCTCCTCCATGAATGGAAGAGTCTATTACTTTTTAATTCAGTCTCACTCAAATTCTCAGACCATGAGAAAAATGTGAACAGATTCTTTGTCAAAATGTAACTCCAATGGCCTCTAGCTTGTTAATGATGGATGCTTGATCTCCTGGATAACCTCACAACCCAGACCTCTACTGTCTGAATTTCTCTAAGGCAGTGGTCCTCAAACATCTTATCACTGTGACCTTTTAATACAGTTCCTCATGTTGTGGTGTTCTCCAATGACCAAATTATTTTGTAACTACTTCATAACTTCATAATTTTTGACTGTTATGAATCATAATGTAATTATCTGATATACAAGATATCTGATATGTGACACCTGAGAAAGAGTCATTCACCCCAAGGGGTTATGACCTACCGGTTGAGAACCACTGCTCTAGATATTCTGATTTTCCAAACTTCCACTCTACTTGTTCAGCAAGATCTGCTTCTAGAACGCTAAGGTTTCTCTAACCAATATTTTAAAGCTCTTTCATAGACCTCCTACAAGCCAGTTCCAAAGGCCCATGATACACAGTCACATTGCCTGATACTGATTTTCTGAATTCATTAAACTTTTCATCCCTTGAACAAAATGTCTGATAAGAACAACGTAAAGGAGAATGGGCTTATTTAAGCTCATGGATTGAGAGATATAGCCCTTCACACAAAGATGGACTAGGGGCAGGAATGTGAGGCAGTTGATCGCAGTGCATCTACAGATGGGGCTTAGAGAAACAAATGCTACTTATATGTTTGTGTTTCCTTTTTATGTGGTTCAGGAGCCTAGTAGTGTTGCTTGCACATAGTGTAGATCTACCCTCCTCACTTAAATTCCTCTGGAAACATCCTCATAGACACACTTAGATGTTTATTTTCTAGGTGAGTCTACATGCTATTGAGTTGTCCATCAAGATTAGCCATCATCTGTTCTTAATGAGCTTCATTCTTTGTTCAGAGTTCTCCTCTTGTTAATGCAGACAATAAGTTAAAAATTAGATTTTGATTGATGGTGTTACTAATTATTCAGGCACTCACCAAATATGGACAAAAATGAACCAGTAAGTGCTTGTTAGAGAAAAGTAATGTTTGTCCATAGGTTAGAGGCTGTTATCAAAAAGGGGTTACACAATCAATGCTTAGAAGAAGCAGGTAGATATTGAGATAGTGGCTTATATTCATTTTGCATTTTGATATTAGAAACAACTGGGCAAATGATTTAAAAACTACAGCAGATATTGTCAGGCAGAAATAAGTAATATGGAGTTCAAGGTGCATTAAAAAGAATGTTATAGGGAAATGTGTCACCAAAACAAGAACCAGAAAGAGAATGAAAGGAGAAAGCATTCCAGTTCAAGGGAGAGTGTGTTGTTACAAACTAGATTCTCCCAATGGCATTTGATTAGCAGGCAAATGGTATATAGCCCTAAATTTAAACTTTATCTATTCACAGTGTGATGGGAAAAGCTTGTGCAGAGCTCAGGAGGCAACTATCAGGAGTCCATTCTGTCCCTCCACCATGTGGTTCTGGGAACAGAATTCAGGCTTTTATGCATGGAAGCAAATATCATTAGTTGCTCAGCCACCTTGTTGACCATATTTATTGGCATTTTAAAATTGAATATTTTTAATTTATAGTATTTTTATACTTACAATATAGAAATGATGACTCGAAGTACACAGATAACATGCAATGGTTAATCCAGGTCACCTCATGCACATATTCTTCACTTCTTTATTAGTATGTTTGCTCCAGATTTTCAAGAATATAATGGTATCCTCCATGTTCCAAAGAACATCTCTTGGACTTAGTTGCTTTGTTCAGTAGAAACAGTGTGTCTCTGTGGCTGTCACTATTATACTCTCTTGTTTGTATGGTCTTTTAGATCCCGTATTTTGAAAATGGCCGCATTCTCTAAGTTTTTCCAGGATTCTCTTATAGACAAGATGATAGTTTTTCATTGATTTCTGGACACCTAGGTAGCCAAAGCTATAGTGAGTAGTGCTGCAATGAGCAAAAGCATGCAGATCTCTCAGTGCCAGCGTAACTGACAAATTCCATCAGAGTTTCGTTCTGGATTTTTGAGAAACCGCTATGCTGCTTGCAATGATTAAGGTGCTAAGTTACAATCCTAGACAAGTGCACAAGGCTTCCTTTTCTCCTCTTTACCACCACTATTCTTCAGCTTTTCAATAATCATATTAACAGATGGGCCATCTCATTATGCTTTCTACCAGCATTGCTTCCGGGTTGATGCTATGAATTGAATATGGAGTGTCCCTATAGATTATGAATTGAATATTTGATATTCTGCAAGAGTCTGGAAAACTGGGGCCAAGTGGAAAGAGGAACTCCTGGAAGCACATCCCTGGGGAGATATCATCCCTGAATTCTCCTCTTTCTTCTTCTTCCTGCCTCATTCTCTGCTTCCTTGTCAGCCATGAATAAACATGACTGTCATTATGGATGGGGAATGAACTTATGAGGTTCTACATCTCCCTGACAGTGACAGTTATAATTGTCATGGTAAGGGATGCCATTTTTCAATGTTGTAGTGACTGAAGAATTTAGAATTCCATTTGCTTTAATAATATTAGTAACCTACCACCTCTTCTGGGGTATTCACCAGAGAAAACTGCTTCAGTATGGACTTAAGCCAGTAAAGAGTCTTTATTAACTGTTGACTACATTGGGTATTCAGTATCCCAGTATAGTTTTGAGCCTTTCTCAGGGAGACCTTTTAAGTATAAAAAACATGTTCTAGATTTCCATACTTCAGTTAGCAAGAATGCTTATCCAGAAGCAGAGCTACAATATCTAAAAAGGTTAGTCCAGCTAAGACTATATGGACTTTCATGGATTAGGCCTTTGTTTTAGTTTTGGCAACTGGTGATGTTTACACACTGAGTATTATGGTCCTTCTATTATGGAGTCAGTCATGCTAAGATCTGGGGGCTACTGAGGTCTGGGGCCCTGTTACAGCAACCACACTTGATCAAAATACTCTAATTAAACCTAGCAGACCACCCATGAAAGGAAATGAAAACAAGAGAGAACCCCTTTAGAAGGATTTCAGCATGAGAAGGAGGAGAATGAGAGGGGAGTGAAAATGTGTATAAAACGAAATATGTATAGAAACTTCATGTGGAAATCCATTACTTTGTAGACTGACTAAGTTGAAAGTGAATTAATTTAATGTTAATACCTGAGAATGAGAGAAACTACTTACTTACTACCTTTCTTTAGACATCATCACTGAGAAGATGGTTAATACTGAGAGGAAGAGCAGCCCCAGTGCATTGAGCTCTTTTCCTGACATTCCCCTCTCCCTTCACTTCTCTGTGCAGCAGAAAGGAAAGGGCCCTGGGAAGTGGGATGGATGGGAGACCCATCATTGATATTGGTACTTTCCAACTCCAAGTCCTTTCATGCAAAATTCTGTTGCTGATGGAAGCAAGAAAAAGGTCACAGTAGGACATAAGCCAGCCAGGTTGATGGTAAAGTCAATGTTTCTGTTTGTCATAAGAAACAGAAATGTCCAGATCCTATTGCCATACTCATTAATATCTTGCATATCACCATAGAACCTTCACCTGACATTGGATGGAGAAAATGACAGAGCCCCACATAGGAGCACCGGACTGAGCTCCCAAGGTCCTGATGAGGAGCAAAAGGAGGGGGATCATGAGCAAGGAAGTCAGGACCGTGAGGGGTGTGTTTACCCATTGAGACGGTGGGACAGATCTAACGGGAGACCACCAAGTCCAGTTGGAATGGGACTTATGGAACAGGCGACCAAACCGGACTCTCTGAATGTGGCTGACGGTGGAGGAGAACTGAGAAACCAAGGACAACGGCAATGAACTTGATCTCTACAGCATGGACAGGCTCACTGTGAGCCTTGTCAGTTTGGTTGCTCACCTCCTGGACTTAGGGGGAGTTGGGAGGACCTTGGACTTAACATAGTGAAGGGAACCCTGATGGCTCTTTGGCTTGGAGAGGGAGGGAGTGGGGGTATGGGTGGAAGGGAGGGGAGGGAAGGGGGAGGAGGAGGGGAGGAGATGGAAATTTTTAATTAAAAAAAAGAAACAGAAATGGAAATTCTCCAGAATAAATGAGTAATTTTAAAAGTGATTAGCAACCTTATATCTGTCTCATCAAGCTTCATTATTCATTAATTTGTCTCCACATTGTTATGCAGTAACTCATATTTCATAATCCTTTGTTCATTTAAAATTAAAAATTACATGGATATTGGAATTTTGATGAATGAATAAAATAGAAACAGTTTGAAATAGTAATGTAGTTTTGAGAGAACATCCTGGATGAAAATCAACTTGGTGCTATTGTGTAAAGTGTTTCATAAACATCTTTTGAGAATCTTTATAAAGAATCATTATCCATTCCAGCATCCAGATTAGGAAAACAGCATTAAAAATATGAAATAAAGGAGTTCAGGTGAAGGCCAGAAGGCAGTGGACCTGATCACAAGGTATATGCCTATAGGGAAGACAGGAAAAGATATTTTGTGCAGAATGGTAGTAAGGAAAGGAAAGAAGATCAGAAATCAAAGAAAGGGAAAAGAAGAAGAACTATACAGATCTGAGCAAACAGTTCTCCAATTTCTCAACTTTGAAAAAAATAGGTGACCCACAACACTGAATCTTGTACATTTATAAAGTGGGGAACAACGGCTACCAAAAAAAGCACAAATAGAGCATATGCTTCAAGTGAAGAGGCATCACAAGTTGGCATTTTTTCCAAATATTTAATGTGTTTTAACATGACATTTGTATGGTTTGCCTTTTATAACACAGTCTTGGTTGTCAATAAAGGGAATTATGCAAGCCTTGTATTTAGCCGTAACATCTGCTCCAAAAAAATGGCAACATTTTTGTTTCAGTTCAGCTAAGCTGTTTGTTTCCAGTTTGGGATGAACTAAGCAAAACAAACAAACAAATAACCCCCCCCCCCCCCAAAAAAAAAACCAGAAAACACCAGGAGAACAGAATAACTCCCAGTCCTTTCTGTCATTTTGGTTCATGGAAAGGTTTCTTTTTTTTTCTCTCATTTTTTTTATTAAAAATTTCCATCTCCTCCCCTGCTCCTCCCCCTTCCCTCCCCTCCCTTCCACCCATACCCCCACTCCACCCCTCTCCAAGACAAAGAGCCATCAGGGTTCCCTTCACTATGTTAAGTCCAAGGTCCTCCCAGCTCCCCCTAAGTCCAGGAAGGTGAGCAACCAAACTGACAAGGATCACAGTGAGCCCGTCCATGCTGTAGAGTTCATGCTCATTGCCGTTGTCCTTGGTTTCTCAGTCCTCCTCCACCATCAGCTACATTCAGAGAGTCCGGTTTGGTCCCCTGTTCCATCAGTCCCATTCCAACTGGACTTGGTGGTTTCCCGTTAGATCTGTCCCACTGTCTCAGAAAGGTTGCTTATATATTGAAAAAGATCACATTCACAAAGCTATTCAAATGTGCCCACGTGAATATAGCATTCAGCAAAATGCTGTGAAAAAGCATTTATCATCAGGAAAACATTCAATTCTGCTCCCTCTCATCAATTCAAAATTATGAAATCTTCTAAGTCATTTATATAAAGAGATAACAATATCCTTTCTCCATTGGCAAACTTTTTCTAAACAGCTGCATGCAAACTTAGAGTTTAAGATAGGTTTGCTTGTGATGAAAGCCCAAGGACTGCATGGCCTTCCCATATGGTCTAGATGCCTATGTCTATGTTTATGCATTTGCATCAATGGAAAATTCTAACACAAATGTTTGAGAAGTAAAATATACACACACCTCTGAATCTAATAATCTACACCAATAGTGTGTGTGTGTGTGTGTGTGTGTGTGTGTGTGTGTGTGAGAGAGAGAGAGAGAGAGAGAGAGAGAGAGAGAGAGAGAGAGAGAGAGAGAGAGAGAGAGATATTTTGGAAATAACTTTGATCAGTCCACAACCCACAACCATAGTTCAAATGTTCGCCTTAATTTTACCAGGAAAATATACACATTTCTAAATGTGAGACCCAAAATGTTTCAAAGAGAACCTTAAGAAGTCTTGTCCCAACTAAACCAAATATCCAAAGTAGAATTCATATTTTTTACCCAGTTCTTCCTATTCAATTCACATGTAATATTCTAATGTCAAATGCACTCTTTTGTCACTTCTATTCTCCCTGTGTTCTCTTCCCCTGGAAGCGTGAGATCACGAGCCAGAGAGGAAATCTGGAGGAAAAGGGTAGGGCAGGATGAAAGTTGACAAATGTAATAAGTATTTGCAAGCCAGCTAAACATAATAAGCCCTGTGCTTCTCATTGTTTCAGTGTTTCCAAGAATTTTGTGTACATGACGTTTACCAAATAAATCATAATTAATTACACTTTATCTTCTGAATCATCATTGGGAAATCTGAAAAGATATCCTGTGGCTTATTTGAAGCAATTTCATGCCTAGAAATTCAGCACACTATACCTGTATATTGTTATGTTTTGGTAATATACAAAGCTTCAACAACAAGGAAAATCGTCTACAAGGATGTTTCACGTTTTCTCACCTATTTAACTGTTTCTTGCTATGGCAGCAAGGTAGAAGCTTTACCTCCAAGTATATCATCATCATGCCAGTGGAGTAAGGCAAAGGGACAGGCAGTAACAAATGCATTCCTCTTGAGTTTGTCATTTTAAACAAGTAAAGAAAACAATAGGTTTCTGGGAAACTGTAACTAGTAGATTTCCAGTTACATGTTACCTGCCAAAACAGGATAGCAAGATCAGTTTTATTGCCAAGGTACCATGAAAAGCTGAAATTGTTGTTGTTTTGCATTTTCAAACATAGCCCAAATTTTTTTGCTGAAAGCTGTGGAACGTGGTACATGGAACTGAGCAGGAAAACACACATTTGTTGTTATTGGTAAGATTAAGAGTGGGTTCTACCAGCTGGGCGGTGGTGGCACACGCCTTTAATCCCAGCACTTGGGAGGCAGAGGCAGGTGGATCTCTGTGAGTTCGAGACCAGTCTGGTCTACAAGAGCTAGTTTCAGGACAGGCTCCAAAGCTGCAGAGAAACCCTGTCTCAAAAAACCAAAAAAAAAAAAAAAAAGAGTGGGTTCTACTAATGAGAAAATGGGCAGCAATATCAGTCAGAAAGTATTAACAGAAGGTAGCACATTCCATTTAAGAGGCATTGTAAGTTGGCATTCTTATTTCAATCAACATCCATCCCCATAAATTAAACGCACCATAATTTGTCTATTTCTTATTCCTGGGGGAGATTTATGATACTTCAACAAGAAAAAAATCTTACCTCTCTAAAAGCAATTTCAATTTGAAACCCTCTAGTTGCCCTTTTCCTCTCTCAGGAATCAGGCCATGATTCACCCTCTGTCAAGTTTTTAAGTAGCTGTGCTGCATGACCTCATGTAGCCATCCCACTGCCCTGACACTGGAACTATATATCAAGTTTATGTTCTCCTCTATGACTTGTCTCTCTGCCAGGAGTCACACAGGCTAAGTCAGGATAGGCGATACATTGTGAAATTTGCCTACATCTTCTGGAAAGTTTTGAAAATCAGAAATCCTCTTTGTTCTGATGGTTTGGGTAGGATCCATAGGCCTCTTCAGTACATACTTTGCTATATGTGATGACTATCTTGCCTAACTCACCTCCTCCTGGATTTTGAAGGAATGGCCCCCTTTCCCTCTTCCTACAAACCCCTATCATATTATTTCTAGTGAGATGTATTGTGTTTCTTAATTACTCTTCACTTTAAGATATTAACATTGATCATATCTTACCCCTACCCCATTGTCCTGAATTTCCCTCAAATTCAGGCTCATTTGGAAGGGTAATTTTATAGCATTTCCTTTCTTTAAACTGCATGTCATTCTAACAGTTTTTAGATTCATTTTTGAGACAGGATCTCACAGAGTGGCTCATACTGGCCTGGGACTCACTACATAACCCATTCAGGCATTGAACTCATGGTTATTCTCCTCCTTTAGCCTCCCAAGTGTTTAGATTACAAGTGTGAGTCTCCACATCCATTTCTTCAGATATTAAAATTCTTTGATTCCTTTTTCAAGAGTGCACCCCTCTTTGACCCAATCTTGGTTTTGCCATTGCATGCCAGAGAAGCACATATATAGTCATGCACAAACCTCCAACAATACCTGACCTAATGTCAGAAGATGTCGTCATTTTCTACATGATAATATCTTAGTGAAAGAGAAAATTACTTCAAATCTCCAAGACAGTACAGGATCCTATAAGTGTTAATTTGGGGTGGCTCCTTAGAGATGCTATAGCATGTGTTGTCAACTTAGAAAAGATGCATCTTCTTACATGTCTCGAGTTGTTAGGACCGATGACAGGGTGTTGACAGGTCTGGTGATTTCTAGGCATTCCTTGTGGTTTGTGGTTTATAGATGAAGCTTTTCCCTCTTGGAGTCTTTCCTCTACACACAATGAATCCGTGACTAGTCATTTTTTCTTCCTGTAAGGACACTAGCTAGATGGGACAAACCTCTATTTTAACAAATTGTCTTTTAAAGACCCTCATTCTGATTCCACGTATGTTGAAAAACTGAGAGTCAGGACTTTAGCATGTGAGCTCTGGGATGACAGAAGTCATAAGATACTTACTTATATGTGTGGAGAGGAGACTGGTTATAAAATACATTACCCAGAATTCTCATTTTCTTAAAGATGAAAGTTAAGAAAAAAAGTGTTTTTCAGGCTTGAACACAAAAGAAGCATCAACAGATAAATGAAATTTGAAATAACACCCTGCATCCTATCTGACCACCACAGATTAAAGCTGAATATAAACAAAAACAGAAAGCTTGCAAACTCATAGAAACTGAAAAACTCATTACTGAATGAAAAATGGATCAATATATAAGTTAAGAAAAAATTGAACACTTTCTAAAGTTGAATGAAAATAAATTCACAGCAAACCCAAACTTATGGGACACAATGAAGGTGGTTCTAAGTGGAAAATTCCTAGCACTAAGTGCCTACATTAAAAAATTGGAAGCCGGGCGGTGGTGGCGCACGCCTTTAATCCCAGCACTCGGGAGGCAGAGGCAGGCGGATCTCTGTGAGTTCGAGACCAGCCTGGTCTACAAGAGCTAGTTCCAGGACAGGCGCCAAAGCCACAGAGAAACCCTGTCTCGAAAAACAAAAACAAAAACAAAAACAAACAAAAAAAAATTGGAGAGATCTCATACTAGTAACTTAATAGCACACCTGAAAGCTCTAGAACACAAAAAAGAAATAGCAACCAAAAGGAATATGTGGTAAGAAATAATCAAACTTGTATTTAATACAAACAAACAAATAATTCAAAGAATCAATGAAACAAAACATTTGTTCTTTGAGAAAGTCAGTAAGACTAACAATTCTCATCCAAATTAACTAAGAGGTGGAGAAAGAATATCCAAATTAACAAAATCAGAAATGAAAAATGATACATAAAAACAGACACGGAGGAAGCCCAGATAACCATAAGGACACAATTAAAAACCTATACTAAAACAAATTGGAAGATCTAAAAGTAATGAATAATTTTCTTAACACATGCTCCTTACCAAAGTTAAATAAAGATCAGATAAACAATTTAAATGGACTTATGAAATAGAAACAGTAATTAAAATCTACCAACCAAAGAAAGAAAAAAGCCCAGCGACAGATGGTTCGAGCATAGTACTGTACCAGACTGTCAAATAAAAGTTAATGCCAATGCTTCTCAAATTAGCCCGCAAGATAAAAACAGAAGGAACATTGCTCAATTCATTTTATGAGGTCATAGTTACCCTGATGCACAAACCACTTGAAGGTCCAACAACTACTCTTAGGCTCATACATTTGCATGCTTGGTCCCCAGATGATGAGCTTTCAGGGAAGAATTAGGAGGTGGGGCCCTGTTGGAGGAGATGTGTCACTGCAAAAAGGCTTTGAGGTTTCAAAAGCCCATGTCAGAGCCGGGCGATGGTGGCGCACGCCTTTAATCCCAGCACTCGGGAGGCAGAGGCAGGTGGATCTCTGTGAGTTCGAGACCAGCCTGGCCTACAGAGCTAGTTCCAGGACAGGCTCCAAAGCCACAGAGAAACCCTGTCTCGAAAAACCAAAATAAATAAATAAATAAATAAACAAAAGCCCATGTCAGCTCAGTCTCTCTCTCTCTCTCTCTCTCTCTCTCTCTTTCTCTCTCTCTCTCTCCCTCACTCCGCCTCTCTCTCTCTCTCCTTTCCTTTCTCCCTCTTTCCCTCCCTCACACCTCTCTCCCTCCCCCTCCATCTCTGCCTAAAGTTAAGGATGTAAAGGTTTCAGAGCCTGTCGGAGTACCACCATGATAATGGACTAAGACTCTGAACCTGTAAGCAAGCAGCAAATCAAATGCTTTATCTTTTAAGAATTGCCTTGGTCATGGCGTTTCTCCACAGAAATAGAACAGTGGCTAAGAAATCGTCTTTCAGCTCCTTGACTTTAATAAATTAATTAAGGAAGCAACAGGACTAACACAAGCATCAAAAGGCTAATATGTTTCATGTGTATCTTGTTATCAGGTTTCCTTGGAAATGTGATCTAAATTAGTCAGCCAATCTTAATGTAATTTAATAATGAATTTCTGCTGTTTGCATCTGCTGTTTAAACCAGTGATCTGAGAAGAATTTTTTTCTTTTGGTTTGGTGTGAGTGCTCTGTGTTCATGCTAGACGAGGGTATTAGATCCCATTGTGAGCCACCACGTGGTTGCTGTAAATTGAACCCAGGACCTCTGGAAGAGCATCCAGTGTTCTTAACCACTGAGTAATCTCTCCAGCCCTGAAAATTAACTTTTTTCTTTTATTGTGGTGAATATTGGTCTTGTCAAGCTAATTATCCTATAGTGTTGTACAGCTAATAGCCTCGTCTGAAAACAAATCAGTGTCATAGGCTCTTTAGGAAAAGAGGAACGGTTTCTCTCTCTCTTTATGAAAGGAAAATGGTAGCCTTTTTATTGAATTGAATCCTGAGCAACTGTCATTTGACCTCAAGAACTATAGCATGTTTGATTTTATGGGGCATATACTCTTGAACAAACCAGATGTCTGTGCACATGCCTCGTTGCCAGAAAGATCTTTCCAGAACAACTATTAGAAAAGGAATAGCACATTCTTGCCTTGCCATGCACCTGACCCCTCCTTCACATACTACCCTGCCTTTCTTACTTCTCTTTTATTATTTCTACTAACTCCTCATATATTTGTCTTTTATTTATCACTGCTATGTGTGTATCTGGCATGTATTTTGTTCGATATTTTAAACATTGAATACTCCTTGCTTGTGTATGTGTATAGATACGTAGAGGCATCCAGGTACATTTGCACATGGAGACAAACCTCTGTGTACAGGTGCATGTGTGTGCATATATGTGTGGAGGTCTGCTGTTGATATTAGGCATCTTTTTGAATGCTTCTCCTCGTTCCACATTGAGAAAGAATCTCCCAGCTACACCCAGATCTCAATGGTACAAGCTACCCTAGCTGACCCTCTTGCTCCAGGAATTTCCTTCCCAGCCACAGAACCCTTTACCACTCTCACTCGGCATGTGTATGAGTTCTAGGGAGCTGAACTCTTGTCCTTATCACTTCCACAGCGCCTGACCACTAAGGAGGGAAGCAGGTAAGGGTCTGAGACTTCACTTCCATCCTGCTTTAGGACTGATGAGTCTAAGCAGAGAAAATTAAAACTGCAGAAAGTGATTGATGATGTTGTCGCCATAATCTTTGGTGACAACCTACTCAGTGGCACAAGCTAATTGGTAGATATTTCATTTCTCCTTCGTGTCTGAAGACCCAGATCCTCGATGACTGTGTGAACAATGATTTGAGTGATGGCCCTATTAAGGTCTTCCTTGCTGCAGTTCTGCTCTTGAGACACAGCTGTTGAAGGGGTCATTTCCGTCATAATCTCTTCCATTGTACAGACTGCTCATTCAGTGCCCAACAGAGCTGCACTTTTTTTCTTGCATCCGAGGGGGAAAAAAAAAACACCAACTCAGAAATTAGAAATTTGAACATTCAGATAAAAATGAACACAAATACCTATTAATTCAGAGAGACGGGTTTGGTCGCATGATCCATTAGTCCCATTCCAACTGGAGTTGGTGGAGGGGAGGGAAGGGGGAGGAGGAGGGGAGGGAAGGGGGAGGAGGAGGAGAGGGAGGGGGGAGGAGGAGGGGAGGGAGGGGGGAGGAGGAGGGAAGGAGATGGAAATTTTTAAATATAAAAAAAAATAAACCATGAAAAAAAACAAATACCTATTAATTAAATAGTAAGGATTTTTCTAATATAATAATATTATAGAAATATTCTGTTCATCATACTTAGATCTGACAACCCCTACCAGACACTAACCTGTTCTTAGTTTTTAATCAAATTATTTAAAAATTAGACCTTAGTCTTTAGCACAGCATCAACTCAGTCGTAGTGGTTAATGTAGGGGATTCAGTTTCCAACTTTGCTATTTCAGACTGACAACTCTATTTTACAGACAAATGCCTGCTCAGCCACAGGTGAGTATTAATTCTGCCAGAGTAAGACTGCGGCCACTGTTTTGAAATGCTGACTGTAGCTTTACACTGCTCTTGGGGATATATTTGGGGCCTTATTGTAGCTAACCTTCATCCAATTCTCACTATCTGAAAGTGAATTGTGGGGGTCCACAGATGTGGGCCTGCTGCACCTTGACTAAAGGTCACAGAGTATGAACCGAACCTACTCTTGCTCTGACATAAGGTGTGACTACAAACAAGATCCTCCTGACCAAGAATGTGGTTACTCGATGTTTTGGATATTAAGATGGCCCACAGAGGTGCATCTGCTTTACCTTGCCCAAATGTCACAGAATTCAAGCCCATTCTTGATCATCAAGAAGGTAATAGGAGGCTTGACCCAGGGAGTGGCTACCTAGAGGATACTTGGTCTAAGGTGTGGTTGTCTTGACTTAATAACAGAAGGCTTAACTAAGGATATAGTTGTTTGATGCTTCAAGTATTGAAATGGGTAATTGCTCTGTTTATTCCTTGCAAATCATACTAAAACAGTCCTTTGCCTACTCCCCACTTTTGGATTGGGGTATATAAATGTATAGATAATAAACATAGGAGATTTCAGTATTCACTGAATTTCCTTCCTGATGATATCCTGTGTTTCTGTTTCTTCTGTTCCTTTTGCTTAGTTGTTCTAATCCTCATGCTCCTACCCTGGAATTGTGAACCCTGTGTTGGCCAGATCCAAACAGTGAATGTTTAAAGACATTAATATTTTTACTTTTATTTAATCTTTACATCAACTTTCTGAAATAGAAACACACACCCAGCAGCCAGAAGCTAGTGTGGTGGTTTGAATGAGAATAGTCTGCATTGGTGTATATGTTCAAATGTTTGGTTCCCAGTTAGTTGAACTGCTTGGGAAGGAATAGGGGGTATGGCTATTTCGGGGAGGTATGTCACTTGGGGTGGGGTTGAGATCTCAATAGTCCACACCAGGCTTAGTCTTTCTTTCTCCTCTAGCTGCCTGCAGATCAGAATGTAAAGCTCTCAGCTACTGCTCCACTGCCATTTTTCTCTGCTTCTTGCCATGATAATCACAACTCATACCATATATTATATGAAAACAAGCCCCCAATTAAATGCTTTCTTTTATAAGTGCTGCCTATGTCATGGTGTCTCTTCAGAGAACAGTGACTGAGACAGCAAACCAAACTCCTCCTGAAGTCTCTGTTCCTTGAGGCGGAGGTGATGTCATTAGGGGATAGGGGAATCGAGGAATTTGACAGCATGGCATTCAGTGTAGAAATTAGTGCTTTCTAGTGTTGTGATCCATACTCTTAGGCAGACTCCTTATAAAATTATTCTTCCTGAATATCATATTAAATAAGAATGATTCTATTAATATCAGCATTCTAGCTTGCTTGTTATTATATTTCTTATAGTATATGAATAAATCACAATTCCAGAAGTATGTCAGTTTCTAAAATCTTGGGTATTCTGATCCTACACCACACACACACACACACACACACACACAAACATACACACACACACATACAAACATACACACACACATACAAACATACACAAACAAAAGAAAAAATTATTTCTTAGAGAGATGGCAAAGCAGCATAAAAACAAGAGAAGCAAATTCTAGATGTGATAAAAAAAAAAAACACTAGATAGCCACATCTGGTGAGTTCTTTACATTGCAGCAGGCATGCGGAAACTCATGGAAGAGAACAAATCCAAGTTAAATCCATTTTAGAAAGATTTGTTCTTGCCATAATCTAATGGATCCAGCCATAATCTAATTTTCGCAGTTTTATAAATATTTAAATGGTAATAAAACAGTTATAATGACTCCAGAAGTATGTAATGCAAAATCATATAAACATACCTGCTATATAAATCCAATCTCTGGACTAAATCCTGTGGGAGAAACTTCTGAAACATCAATAATGTGTTTGTCAGTTGACAATTACCCACACTCAGATCAGCAAAGATAATCCTGTTGTATAATGAAAAGATGCAGGGTTCTTTAGAGAATGGCTAATAACAGAGTTGGAGTTAGGGACAGACAAGATAAATCAGGGGTATATTGAAAACCAGTATGCAAAGATGTGATTAGAAAACAGAACAATAGGACATGTCAACCTGAAAAACATAGCTACCATATCAGATAATAAATGAAAGCAAAAACCATAAAGAAATAAAATAAATACTCCAAGTCCTTACTGTTATAAATAAACTAATAGATACACAACCTAAAAAAATAAAAGAAAAATTTTGTCAGCTATACATTTAACTGAGGATTAGTAGGTAGAATATACAAAGAAATAAAAAATTAAAAAACAGCCTGACCAATAAACTGATTATGTAACTGAACAAAGTTCTCAAAAGAAAAAATTCAAATGGCTAGTAAAAGTTTTCTGAAATCTTCAACACCCTTATCTTTCAGGGAAAATAAAAAAATTACTTTGAGATTTCATCTCATCCCAGAATGGCCATAATCAAGGGAACAACAGCAAATGATATTGAGGAAGTGGGGAAAAAGGAACCCTCATGTAGTATGTGGGAATATAAATTGGTACACTTGCTACAGAAACAATGTAGAGGTTGTAGGTAAAGGGAACCCTCACATACTATTGTGGGAATATAAATATCTATTACAGAAACAAGTGTGGAGGCTGTCCAAAAATCTACAGGCAGAACTATTATACGATCCAGGTACAGCACTTTTAGACATACAAACAAAGAGCATCACACCTATGACAGAGAGACTTATGTTCCCATGCTCCTTGCTTCTCCACTCATAATAGATGAGAAGTGGTATCTTCCTAGATATCAATCAACTGATAAATATATAATGAAGTGAAAATTTTTATTGCACACTGCCAACTTTTAAATGTTAAAAGCAAGGTAAATTGTGAAACTTTTAGGAAAATGTATTAAGCCAGATAATACTATACCAAACATGGCAATACAATATAAGGCACAGACCTAGAAAGACAGATGTCATGTGTTCTCTTTCATACATGGATCCCAGAGTTGAAGGTTGGAAATTTTGTCTTTAAATTGGAGGAACTGTCTACAAAGTCTAAGAAGTAAGAAATAAGTTGTGTTAAAGAAAGTAAGGAGAAGACTGAATGTGCGGATCATAAAACCATGTGAAAGAAAGTAGTGGGAATTAGTAACAAGAGCAGAAAGATTTAAATGGTCATGGGAGTGGAGGAAAAGTGGGGGGAGGGTCAAGATAAACTAAAGACTGAAAAATCCATATAAGAATCTACCATTTTGTAATCTAACTAAAAATTGCAATCTTTATAAAAAGGGGTTGCTTGAAAAGATGCACTCTCCATGAGTAGATAATGCTGCTCCCAGAAATCAAAGATTTTAAACCCAAAATTCCAGTTCCAGATTTCAGAACATTCTATTATGTGCTATTGGTAGGGAGCCTCTTGAGGTTCCCAAAGCAATTATAGGCTATTGTCACTGTGTGTGACTGACCGCCTTAAGTAGACAGTAAGACCCTACTGCTGAAGACACCATGCACCTCAGATACAGAACACAGACAAATCAAACTGAACTATAAGCTATCCTTCCTATTGGATAATATTCATTGAACTAGAAATGCCATGTAGGCTGTTGAGGGAGAAAAGTCATCAGTGATCTCACCCAGATAAGGACCCTGCCTGTTGTAAGGCTGACTTATCTGACTGGATAAACCAAATGATACAGATGAGCTATGAATATTCTGGGGATAACCAATGACTCACTAATTAGATTTGAGGCCCACTCTATAGAAATGAGTGTATACCTGATACTGTAAACCTAGGTGGATTGTGTGACTAGAGCAGTTACAGGTCCTATGTGAGGAACTTACTGCTGTTGTTTTGCTGAATGGACGCAAAGATAATTGCTTTATAAATAGTTACATTTATACCCATATGCCAGTTAGCTTTCCCTCTCCTTCTGAAAAGCTTCTTTTGGCAGTGGATGGTAGATGATCAAAGCAGGGACTTATAATTGGTCTAAGTGCTAAGACTATCTCACCTTTGAGTGACTGGCTGTAAATGGGAAATCTCACCTGCTCTGGGTCGCAGAAGACTGCATTGGAAGACAGTGGAAGCTAGGGGTGAGAAGGAGTAAATAAAGGTCCGTTCTGTCTGTGACATGACTAACGCAATCATGGACACAGCAGCTATGGCCACCTCTGCAAGCCCTTAAAGGGAGAAGACAAACAAGGTAGGAAAGAGCTATGCAGAAGAAAGGGCACCACCTATTGTTAGAAAGAGGGGTTAGAGCTGGAAGGGAGTGAGAGAAAGCATTGGGGGGTAAACATAGAAACAGTAATCACACACATCACAATCAAGTAAAAAAATTTTTAAATATTTTTTAAGTAGAAGGAAAACTTTCAGATTAGGGAAACAAAGTATGCCAACAAAAGAGGAGGGAGCTATGAAAGGGGCAGGACAGGAAGGGGCTATGAGGAAATTTGTTCAAAATATATTATACATGTGTATCAAAAAAATTCCTTATTTATTTAACATAATACCATGAACAGAGAATATGCGCAGTGAAATTAGCATAAATAAATAAACTAAAATCTTTATTGTCTTGGTAGCTTTTCTATAAATAAAGCATCATTCTAAAATTAAAAGTATTTTTTAAACAAGTATTGTTTCTTTTTTCATGTTGTATGATTATAAAGTCCCTAGAAGATATTTGAGGAATATCCTGTACTCACAGGTTTTGACATTGGTAATTGTCCTGGGGAGGTCAACTCTCCTTGAAAAGCCTAATTGCATTTAGATTTCAGCAGCATGACAATCAATTAGATGCCACATCAATCAAACCCTCTGTATCAAAGATCTTACAAACAAAGAAGCTCTCTGATCTATTGATAATAGCAGAATCTTCTAATACAGATTGTCACCAGAAAACTAACTAACCCTAAAAATAGTAAATGAAGCAGAACAAGGAAATAATCTTGTCATTATAGACACTTGGCTTTTCTGGACGAGGGAAGGAATGTGGTGTCCTTGGAAAGGTTACCTGTGACAAACAGGCTGAGATGGGAGTTGTTCTCATTTAGTATCTGAACAATAGAAGCGTACCACCTGCTCATTGTCTGATAGCTAATCTAGAAATGGAGGAGGGACAGAACACCTGTTTTCACTTGAAAGGAGGTTGCAGTCTGGGGGAAAGACATATACAGAAGACCACTGTAATTCTCTGATGATGCTGGGAACGCAGATCTCCTTGTGTGTCCATGCCTGATTCAGCATGCACCTTCTCCACCTTCAGCACTGTGACTTGTTATGACAGCAGATACCCTTCATGATATGTAAATGGAAACGATTTCCAGACCACAGGGCTACGCAAATCAATTACATCCTTTTCTTGCCCAAGAAAGTCATTTGATAATGACAATTTCTTTGTCTCCTTCAAATGTCATCTCTTATGTAGTCACTTGGTACTTTGTGCCTGCTTACAAGGAGTTTGCCATAGTGATCTAAATACAAAGGCACACCTTTAAAAAGTGGCTTCTAAATGTACTTTTATGTAAGTGAAACATACGTGTTTGCAGATATTGTCCAGATGGCTTTACATTCTGTGCATGGCAGGTACCTGTCTGCTATCTGTCTTGACAAGCCAGCTATGGACACTTTATAAGATGACTCTTTATTCAATTTTACTGAAGAATGAAATGCTTGAAGTGTACATTTCAATAACTTCTGTCAAATGAATATCTTAATTGCTGAAATATTTTTCTATTTCCTTAAAATGGTTTACTCAACCTTGGCCTCAGGCAAGATTCTGCTAATTTGCATGCTACTTCTGGTAAGGGAAGTAGATGTCTGATATGATTAGCTATGACAATTTGGGAGAAATATGAAAGATGAAGAGGAGAACATCTAAGCAGTCCAGGGCCTGCAAAACATCTTGGTTTTCATACCCTAGAACACAAAACTAGAGGAGAGAGTAGCTCAGAAAGCTTAGGCTGAATGACATTCTTGGGGAAGGTTGAGTTAAGCCCAGCTGTCCTCTGGCAGCTTCCTATTGCAATAGCCCAGAGTCTCTGGAAAGAACCTGAACAATACCTTCTCTTCTGCAGTCACTACTGGCTGCAGATATCCCTCTAGGACAAACACAACATACCCAATTGCTGCTGCAATTTCCATTGTTTTTAATTGGTGTGCAATGCTCTACTGTAAAGTATAAGTATATAAATAAGGCTGTCATGAACATTTAGTTACAGCTCTGCATAAAAATATCTCTTCCTTTCCCTGACATCAATAAAACTAAAGGACTTCTGAGGCATATTTTAAGTAGTTTAAGAGAATCAGAAAGTTTCTTTTTCTCTCTTATCTGTGTTCTTTTATGTATCTGGAGACGCAGGTGCCTGCAAGGCCAGTAACACACTATGTCATCAGTTATTCTGATTTGGGTGCTTCCAGTCAGTGTGTAATAGTTTGCCATTGTGGTTTTTAAGACATCACTTCACATGCTTGTTATCTCTTGCAAAAGTCCCCAAGAGTCTCATTTCTTCCATAACATTGTCCCCAAATTATTTAAATCAGGGCAAGGCATAATGGAAGATCCTGGGTACGCTGCATAGACTGCCCTAAAGGGCAATGGTTTCCTGATTTCTCAGATATACATTCACAGGAATTTGATAGTCTGTGACATGCTTTTTCATTTGCTAGACTGGGAAGCTTCTCACATAGTTGGGTGTGTTTTTGAGCAGGCCAGTTCTTCGGATATTTGCTGTTGCTTATTGCTTAGGGAGACTGAAGTGATTCCCAGTCATTTGTAACTAGTCTGATGCAAGGATTTAAGAGTCTTTTGAGATTGCATGAGTAAAATCCAAGCTGGGCTTGGGTCTGGAAAAGCCGCAGAGAGAAGGGAACCTGGGGGACTTTCTAAAACAGTGTGGGGATTTTGCTCTCAGCTGGGCATGGGCCTATATGGCAGCACAGATGGCAAATAGTTGGGACAGACTGAGCAAGTAAGCATATGAATGGCCATAGGCCAAGTGAGTTTGCATATATGGCTCGCTCCTGCCTTGGGACTATAGAGGCTACATATATGGGGATCTCAGAGTGAATGTTCTAGATCATACTATGATAGGGAATTTTTGTCAGCCAATTATCTTTAAGAGGTAGAATCAAGTTATGGCATGACTTTCTAGGTACCCAGCAAAAAAATGCCATATGGCCCAGGGGCTCTCTTTCTCTCTCCCTCTCTCTCTGTGGTTTCCATGCTACACAGCTGAGCTGGGACTACTCATTCCTGTTTAGTGAGTTTGACCATGATAATAAAGAAAATTATAATTACTCTATTTTTTTTTTTTTTTTTTTTTTTTTTTTTTTTTTTTTTTTTAGCTTGCCTGATTTTTTTTTTTCTTCACTCGAGATAATTCAACAGTTGGTGCCCAACGTGGGGTTCAGGTCCCCTGTGGCTCCAGACAGCTGCCACCAGGCTCCATGTAGTGCACCGGGTAGGATCCCCATGTGGCGACCCTGAGTAGCCACTAGCCTCAGTAGCATCTCAGAATATCTCCCGGTCACCTGTGCCACTGGTAGACTGCAGCTGGCTTGTGGTTTCAGCTTTTCTGGCACACCACAAAAGCTCAGGTGGGGCGCAGGCTTCCCTAGGTGTCTCTGTCAGCATTGTTGCCTTGCTGTCCTTGAGCTGCTAAATACCTGCTTTTAATTTGAGCATATTTTTCAGTATCTAACACTATAACCAATTCTGACTATTCAAGCCAGCAACGTGGCTACCACTGAGCCATGACACCTACTGGCTAGTAACTGTTATTACATCTATCCAACTCATTACAGGTGAGATTTATAAGGTCAAGTTTATAATTTATAATTTTAAAGAGCAAGATAACAGATAACTTAGAAATACAAGAATTTAACAGTTTTTTTTTACTTATACCATGTGTGATATTATGCAAGATTTATATGATTTCCCTTCTACATCCCTCTATTTGATTCTGGGTGTGAGCTTTGTCCTTCATCATTTCTCCTTAAGAACATGGCTTGATAATAAGCCCCAAAATGAGGCACTTTTAAAAATGATACAGTCTTTACAGACTGATAATAACCAACTAAATGAGAAATTGAGCACTCTAAAAAAAGGATACAACCAATCTGACGAACAAATCCCAGTCAATGACAGAGGCTGCTGAGACATTGCCTGAAAAAATTCGTGCTGTCGAATGCATTAATTGAAATCTTTTGAACAGTTATGATCAATTGAAGGATAAAATGTCTTTCCTTGAAGATAATACATACGCTATAAAAATTACATGGACGGGTGAGATGTTATCTTTACTGCGCAGATTTTATATCTTGGAATCCACAATGAGTACATTAAAACAAAACACTGTACAAGAGATCCAGATTTTGCAAAATGTGGTAAAAATATTGAAAAAGATTAAGAAACTTATCAAGTTTGATGACCAGGGACAAAAGATACAAAAACAAAATTTAGCCTTATCAGTACACTAATAATAATAGTGGGTAATAAAGTGAATACTTGTGAGCTATTATTTATGGACAATTTACATTTATATAGTTTTGCATATTGATACAAGTTCAAATTATCTTTGTTATTTCTGTTTACAATATTTGTACACCTATACAAAGGCATTTTGTCAGATTGTATACATACATGTTTCTACCTCTGTTTAAGACATGTTGTATATTGGTGCAATTTTTAGGATACATTTTCATATTGCATTATATATTATTCCTACCTCTGATTAAGACACTTATACATTATTTGCTTTTTGAGGTCATTGTCCTCATTTGCTGCAAATTTGTTTGCAGATTATTTAAAATTATGATATGATGTCTTAGTCTTTAAGTTATGCAGGTATCAAGTATTATAGGTCAATAGTTATTTATGTTATTATACATATAGTCAGATTAATTAGGTTCTTTAGATACATAGAGATTGTATTCTTCCTAGATAGGTAATTTTCAACAACTACAAGGATCTGTAGACATGTAAATAACTTAGAGTTCTGTTGACATGAGACACAATTGCTCCTGACAGCACCAATCTATTCCCAAGAGAATGTTGAGTAACAAAGACACTCCACTTGGAGTTGATTTTCTTCTTGGCACAACTGGCCTTTGGGCAAGGAACTGCCCATGCCTCAACCACTGACAAAGCACAAGGTGTCTGGACAGGATAAGCAGGACACAAGGAAAAAGACTGACAAACCTTGCCAAGACAGAATAAGATGATTCTAATAATTTTCCTGCCTTTTTTTATGGTCTGTCGGTTACACTAGCTAAAGTTGGTTGCTTCAGCATTACAAATGTGACTTTGGATAGTGCTCAGGTAGCCAATTGTCTCTGCCATATACTGCTCATTTTGAAAGCTGCTTGATTGCACTTCCTGACTACTCAAGTAATTATACCCCTTCTCAGGCCTTCGACAGGGTTGAAGATTAGATAGTCTTAGTTACCTTCCTCTTATAATTTAGCCAAGTCATTCCAATGCAAAACTTAAACTCTTTAAAATAGAATATTAAAACATTTAATCATGTGTTTCTTGCTAATATTGCTTATGTTGGTTGTAAATATATACCTGATATCTATTCCTATTTTATTTAGTTTTGTATTGGGTTTGGATTATTTTTACTTAGACAAAAGGGGAAGTGATGAGGAATGTTTCTCAGCCCATTATCTTTAAGAGATAGGATCAAGTTAGGGCATGACTTTCTTGGTACCCAGGGAAAAATGCCACATTACCCAGGGGTTCTCTCTCTCTTTCTGTCTCTGTTGTTCCCACACTACACAGCTGGACTACTCATTCCTGTTTCATGAGTTTGCTCCTTATAATAAGGAAAAATATAATTGGTCTATTTTTTAGCTAGCCTGATTTTTCTCAACCCAAGATAATTAAAAAGTACTAGGCAAGAGAGCCCATGGATATGATTACTTAGCTTGTGTCCAGAGAGTTGCAATTAGTGTTGTTTTGTGACTTAGGTTAATTCTTAATATTTCCCTCCTTGTAGAGTTGTTACTGGCAAATAGGTTTATATATAATAATTCCAAATGTATAAACCTCATATTATTTTGGAAAATATCATAACAGGAGAGTAAGTGAAAGCAGAGAAGAATAAACAAAGATAAAAACAAAGGGATTAAGAGAATTGGAAGGAAGCTTAGAAGAAAAACACAGACATGTGTTAGATTTATTCTGCATGTTTGGTAATGGTATGGTTGTGTGTTCCCTCTTAAAGAGAAAATAAGTAAATCAGAATAATAACAATAGCTCTGTCTGTGTGTGTGTGTCTGTGTGTGTGTCTGCAAGCAGCTGTTTTAAATAGAAATGTACATATATTTTATCACTTTTACTCACTAGGATATGGTACTTTTGTCAAGCCCTGCCCACTCCCCCCCAGCAGATCTTTCCTCTGCTTCCAGCTCGCACTCTTTCTGCCATGTCTGTTTTTTGAAAAGGTGGTTGAGGCCTCTTCTCTCACCTCTTCTCTCTCTCTCCCTCCCTATTTCTCTCTCTCTCTCTCTCTCTCTCTCTCTCTCTCTCTCTCTCTCTCTCTCTCTCTCTCTCTCTCCCTCCCTCCCTCCCATCCCTTTCATTCCATAACCTACTAAATAAATACTCACTCTACATGGCGTGCCTATTCATCTCTGTCTCACCCACTGCAGCTCCTTGTGGGACCCATCTGCCCATCATGGCCTGCTGCCACCCCTTGGGGAACTGCAGCATTTTATCTAAATCATAACATTTGGTGCTCTGTGACTTGGTCAGGCTCTCTCCCATTTCTTCCTGCGCATGGGGGGGGGGGAAGCTGAGGACATGTGGAACCCTGGGCTTGGCAACTGGGTATCTCCCTGGGCACCAACTGCTATTCACACCACTGGCTTTGGTGGTGAATTTTCCCCTTCCAGTCAGCTTAATTGTTTCCCAGAACCCAAGGAATTAACTGTTGAGCTCCCAGCAATCCCCTGGTGTTCCTAGAAATGGGGGGATCACCCCCAAGCACACAGTCTTTACAACTGCAGTTGAGCCCTTCACTGACATTCATCTGTGTCTGCTTAAAACGTGATCGGACTAACAAGGTTAGTTCTGTGCTAGCACTGCACACACTGAATGTTGCACTTGCATTGGGACCCAAGTTCCCTCGGATTTTTTTTTCTTCATGGTTTATTTTTTTATATTTAAAAATTTCCATCTCCTCCCCTTCACCTCCCCCTTCCCTCCCCTCTCCTCTACCCATATCCCCCCTCCCTCTCCAGGCCAAGGAGCCATCAGGGTTCCCTACTCTATGTTAAGACCAAGATACTCCCAATTCCCCCCATGTCCAGGAAGGTGATCAACCAAGCTGAGAAGGCTCCCACAGAGCCCGTCCATGCAGAAGAATCGAAGCCCAGCGCCATTGTCCTTGGCTTCTCAGTCAGCTCCCACCTTTGGCCACATTCAGAGAGTCCGGTTTGGTAGCATGTTCCATCAGTCCCATTCCAACTGGAATTGGTGATCTCCTGTTAGTTCTGTCCCACCGTCTCCATGGGTGAATGCACCCCTCACGGTCCTGACTTTCTTTCTCATGTTCTCCCTCCTTCTGCTCCTCATTAGGACCTTAGGAGCTCAGTCCTGTGCTCCAATGTGGGGCTCAGTGATTTTCTTCATCTATCGCCAGGTGGAGGTTCTATGGTGATATGCAAGAAATTCATCAGTATGGCTATAGGAACTGGCCTTTTTGGGCTCCCTCTTAGACACGATCGCCGGGCAAAAATTGAGAACTTGAGGGTGGGGCGAGACGGGGCCAAGGGAGGATGGGGAGAGAAAAGCATGAAGGGGAGAATGGGGGGAGCTCGGAGGAATGGGATGCTTGGGATACAGGAAGGGTGGATATGGGAGCAGGGAAGCATATATCTTAATTAAGGGAGCCATCTGAGGGTTGTCAAGAGACTTGACTCTAGAGGGGTTCCCGGGCTTCCAGGGAGATGCCCCCAGCTAGTTCCCTCGGATTTTTTTTCTCTTTTCTTTTTCCTTTTTTTTCTTTTCGACCACTCATAAGTGGCCCCACTGTATGAGGCTGCTCAAAGCAGCCTCTAGCCTCTGGATTCTGAGCTGCCTGAACCTGGAGCCAGTCAGGCTTCATTAACCCCCACCTATAGAGGAAAGACATTCTCCTACAGGCCTTACAGTTTTCATTCACTGTTTTCACTGGTATTCATGTTTTTAGCTATGAAATATAAACCCTCAACCTATCAGCCACACACCTGTAAATGCTCTGCCAGTGTTCTTCTGGCTCCACTTTTCTTCAAACTATCATCCCCCTGCATGTAAATGCTCTGCTGATGTCCTGCCAGCTCTGCTTTTCCTTTTGCTGGGCAGCCCCTTCCCCACCCATCTAAAAATTCTCTTTTCCTCTTGCTCCCATTCCTTCTATTCTATCCATGCCACTGCTACCACTGATCTCATGGAAATCGACAAAATTAGTAGGATCTGTGAGGCAGCTGTTTTCAATTCCTGCCTTTGCTCCCCACAGTGGCTTGTGGTGCAGTGGCACAGGGACAGGGCAGATCATGCCACTATGTTTCTTTTGTTATTATTTTTAAAATTCCCATGGCTCAAAAAAACATTGCTTCTCCATGTAACACAAGACTGCCACCATTTTGTCTGAGGTCAGGTGACCTTACCACCATTGTAACTAAGGTCAGATGGCCTCACCGCCATATTAACTAAGGGCAGGTCAGTTGACCAAGTCCTAGTAAGTCTCATGTTTTAAATTGGTATGTACTTTTAAGTCTCTAAAAATGCTATATATTTAATCCAACTCTGCTTTAAAATATATTAATCTGTTCTCTACTATTGTCAGTTCTACCATCAACCTTCTATTGGAAGCAATTTTTTTTCTTCTTTCTGTCTTTTACAAGTATAAATCTTACCTGTTAAGTTGAGAGCCAGTACAGTGAAGCTTGGACTCAATTCTCCAGGCAGAAACTATACTGTGGTTCTACCTGATAAATGGCCCTCAACTGCTCAGAGATCTGGGGAATACAGCATTTAAATGTTTAATTATTATAAACTTTTTATACCAAAAAGAGATGGGTTGGTTCCCAGCAGCAGCACTTTATTTCCTCCAAAGAAGACAGATGAACACAAAACAACATCTATCCACAATTTGCTTCAACTGCCAAGAGTTGAACACTGGACAAAACTGCCTTTCATCTAAACTGAAGATCACCATATGTGGACAGAATCACTGAAATCAACAGCCTGGCTGCTCAAGTCAAGGTAGGCTTGTCTTCCTACAGATTTCTTAGCCCACAGCATCTTCTGGAGCCTGGCGGGCCTTGCTCTAAACAGCAAAAGGCAAATATGACACTCAGCCACCATGGAGGACCCTGAGGAGTAGATTTAGGTGCCAACCAAGTAAGTTCTCTGTCATTTTTAATCAATAACTAAAGTAAAATTTTATCCTTCTCAAAAATCTCTGATACAGTTTAGCAGCTTAGAGACTTTGTCATTTAAAAGGACAGCCTCACTAAACAAATTTCAATAAGATACAAATTAGCAAAATTCTCTCTTATACTGCCTTTCATAATCTTAAAGATACCTTTTTAGGCAAAAATATCTGTCACAGTCATTCTGGTATAAATATGCTGCTTTTTAAACTTATGCTTTCATAAACACAAAAGTTCTTGTGAATTCCAGGGAATAGAATTAAAGGATCCACCTTAGACAGGTCAAATACACCCCTTGCAATTCCCTGGTCCTAATATTTTTTCCTAAATTTAACTTTGCCCTCTGTTCTGCCAATACCTTAAACAGGTCTAAGAGACACCAGACATTTCCATACCATGAACATTGGGCAGAAGCAAAGAAACCAGGTACCCCAGTATGTAACCAGAACCCAGCTTTCTCAGGTACCCCCCAAGATGATGCCCACAAATAAGCAGGAAGAAGTCTGGAGAATCTGCAGTCCCAATTCCTTTAACCTGTTGTGCCTAACCTCCCATCTTTTTTATTAAAAAAAGAGATAGGAATATAATGGTCTGTTCTGTCCTATTAAGAGACAAGCCCTGTCCACTCCTCCTTCCTCTGAGGCAAGCAGATCTTCCTTTGGCTTCCAGCTCACCCTCTCTCAGTCCCTGCCCCATCTCTCTTCAGAAGAGGTGGCTGCTGGCTCTCCTCCTCTCCCCCCACTCTCTCCCTCTCTCTTTTTGCTTCTTTCTCTCTCCCTCTCCCCTTTCCTCTTCCTTACCATAACCCACTAAATAAACTATACCCACTTTCTTTACATGGTGTCTATCCATCTCTCACTGCCAAGGTTCCAAGTGAAACCTACAGCCCTGTCAACTCACCAGGGTGTCTCATTCACCACCTCCCACCTGCCTGAAATGTGCAGAGGCCTCAGGTGGTAGGATCTGGCAGCCCCTCATGGCCCGCTGCTGCCCCTTGGGAAACTGTGCCATTTTATCTAAACCATTTCAATAGTCACCTTCATCCATTAAAAACAATTACCTGGCAATAAGATTTCTCAAAGGCTTATTTTCTCATGAACAGGTAACAGGTAGATCCTTGACTGAGGAGGTCAGGAATGTTAGAATTGGTGTTTCTGTCAGTACTTTCCCATTTTCATATACTTTAGTTGGTGCAGGGACTTGTGCCTTTCACTTCAATTTCAGGAAATGAGTGAAGGCAGGAAAACTGGAAGGGAGAGCCATAGGTGAGAAGCATTTTAAGTAATGGGTTATTACATGCTTACTGGATTCCCCAGTTTGTATAGTGACCATCAAGACCCTTGAATATATATCAGTTGTCACATGGATATTATCTTAATTTGGTAAACTCTGAAATATTAGTAACATCTATTTGCAATAAATGATTAGGAAGTAATCTTCTGAAATTTACTCCAAGATGAGGTATAGGTAAATATTGTGAGCATATATCACAATGCTTAACAATTTGGTGAGCAATTTCTCTTGTTAATATAAATTGTTTTCTTAAACTTATACTATTTTGATAATGCAAAGGATGTGATCGCTGAGCAAACTGAACCTGAGATAAAGTGATTAGTTTTATAAACTTATCAGCTAAAGCATTACCTTCAGCTAGGGGACCAGGAAGATTTGAATGTGATCTAAATTGCCCTACAAAGTATGGCAACCTTCTTTGCTGTATGCTATTTTGAATTTACTGAAATAACATTTTAACTTGCATATTGCTAGTCCTAATACATGGGACAGTTTCTAGGACTTGAAGAATGTTAAAAATATATTGACTGTCAGTATATAGATTAAACGCCTTATCTGTAAAAAGCTGAAAATATAGCAACAGCTCACAGCTCAACTATGTGAGCTGAAGCCAGTTCTGTTTGTACTACATATCCCTCTCCATTAACAACATATACAGTTCTTCTTTGACTGGAAGAACTATCTGCAAAAAATAAAAAAAATATCCTTTAAGGGATCTTTTGCTGAAACTTTTGGGAAAATAAAGGAATACAGTTATGTGAATTGCAGCAGCAAATAAGCTGGGAAAAGACCATTAATCTGACCTTTAAATTGAGTAAATGCACTTGCCAAGGAATTACTATTTTGAAACAACCAATCAATTTGTTGCTTAGTATAAGGAACATTGATCATAGCAGGTTCTCTGCCAAATATCTACTAAATTCCATCCTGTAATACTGTACTAAGCAAGCTACTGTTTCAAAAATAAGGTTTTAATACCTTAACTGGTGAAATGCAAAGGTGTAGTCATAAAAGCAGACCATTTTGTCATAATGCTGCTTTAGGAGTCAGTTTTATAGGTAATATGCATGCTTGCCAAGGCTGATCATAATTAATATAATTTACTTGCTATTTTTGAGTAGCATACTCTACCTGCATGAGTACCTGTCTGGAAACTTCTGTAAGCTGTCTAGTGGAACTTAGATCACTGCCCCCTTTAAAATTCCACTTAGTGGTTCAAGATCCCCCTAGGATATGTTAATCCAAGTTGAAAGTATGCCTAGCTGATAGGCTTAGCTTGTTCATTTACCTTTTCATAGACAATTGACTTGGCCTGAATCTGCAGTTCCCTGGGGCTACCTTTTTGCAACTTGGCTATCAGGCTGGGATCCAGGATCTGGGATGACAGCTGAAACTGGTCATGTAGTAGGGCACAAGCCATCCTCTCTGGTGTTTGGCCATCATACTAAGCTACTTGGGATGAGAAAGCCAGTTTCTCATTGCCTACTGTGTGAAAGCAAGGCAAAGGCCATGTTTAGTGATCCAGCCATGGACTGGGACTGGCTGGCAAACATTTGTGTTGCTCAGGTTCTCAGCTGCCAGCCATTGCTGATGTTCTGAGACTGTCTTGTGAGACCACAAGCTTAGGTGGTTATAGTCATGCCGAGTTTTACTATCCTTGCTTTTTTTATTTTTAAATTAGTAGAATACTGAATCCTCTCCTTGGTTAAAAGTCATACAGTTATCCATATAGTCTCCTTGTCTCATGGCTCAATTAGTCTCTAGGCATTTCCATCTACTGGCTCCTAGCATTGACTGTGGGAGGTGTAACCCTTCAAACTATCCTTTCTTTTCCCTTAGTGGCTTCATGGCAGAGCATGGGTCAGACTCAGCTTGTTACAGTACTTGTGCATGGACTTCCACAATCTCAGCAGTAACTCAGGCCATTACTGGGCCTTGTACCCTGAGCTCTCTTCTCTCTTCTTTCCCAATCAGCAGCAGGAGAGACCACAGCTCAGTGACCACAGAACCTCCATCACCATATCATCGCCACTTTTAGTGGGCACATACAGGACCATACTTTGGTCTCTCCAAGCCCTGGAGCAGCTGGAAGACACCAGGGACACCAATAGCCTGAAGGCAGGAATACAATATTTACAAACTCTAAAATTCTCTGTATTTGTTTCTGTTCCACTTTGACTATGCTAGCTATCAAAATTCATCCAAGCAACTGTACAGATAATTGAATACTATTTTGTCCTATATTTACAAATATTATTTACAAATTTTACTCCTGATTTTTTGCCCCAACTCTTCTTTCTTTTTTATTATCTATTATTATTTATTTCTGAGTGCTCATTACTCACATCTACACCTGCAGTATAAGTTTTTTATGTGGAGGATTTCATCATTTACTCCCTTGTACTACTGGTTCCTCTTCTGTTCATTTTGGGGTTCACCTGTTGTCCATGTCATGGGCGCATTTGTTGGAGAGTAGCTAGATAAAAATACCATTTACCAGGATAGAGGGATGGGGATTAGAAGAGTTAGTAAAGAGGACTAAGGTGCAAGTGAAAACAATAAAACAGAAAACATAGGATGGTACTGGGAGGGAGTTTTAGTGAATATTAAAATTGCCACATTTAATTTCCAGTTGTTTAAAATACCCCTGACCCCAAAAGGTAGGAATAAGATTTTTTAAATAAATAGCATTAACATGATACAAGAAAATGAAAAGACCAGTTGAAGATGGCATGCTACATTCTTAGGTAAATATTTTGTAACACTCATACCCTTGACCAAAACATTCTATAGTCAAACCACTCCATTGGGTGAACTCTGTTGTCATCTCCTTAAGGGAGATGAATCCTTAAACTTTTAGTTGGATCCTTAGACTTTTGTTTAGAGTAGAAACATATCTACTTCTCTATTCCTAAAATACAAGGTTTGGATATTAGCCATACCTGTTGACAATAACCTTTAAAGAGAAGAAATTTCTGAATTTTGTTTGAGGTAGAAACAGACAATAACCTTGAAGGAATAGAATTAAGTTCCAGCTCTCTGACCTTTGGTCAAGGTGAAAATAGATTCACATTTTTGGGCCTCCACAAATATGTTCTCTGAAATCATGAAACCCTTCACCTCTTTCAATTGTCCTTACTTAGAAAATTATATTGTGTAGATCCATTTTCAGTAAGAAGTAAAATTTTAGAAAGCAGAACCTTATATGATTAATATTTGCATAATATTAAAAAGTTTAGTCATTTGAGCACCTAATCAATAAATTCAAGAAATTACTTTTTTCTAAGCCGTACTTGTAGTTAATTTTACCATTCACCATTATTAAGTCAAAGAAAAATTTCTGCTGTTTGTTTAGGAAACTATAATATGACGGGGATTGAAATGTGTGATAATCTCATTCACTATAAACCTATAAACAAGAGATAAACCCACTATAAAATGCAAAATCTACTCATGGTCTATTGGGGAAAATGGGGTTAGATTCCACTTTCAAAATCCTCTTCAGACATGGGAAGTGCTTATTAGGTAGGAAAAAAAGCCCAAGTGAGAATTTGAAGGAATTTCAAGAAGTGGTGGAATAAATGAAGAAAGAAATGAAAGCTGAATGTAAAAATGTGTTTTCATTACAAACTTATGAATTTTTAGTCTAATTTAAAAACTAGCACCACAAGCCTGCAATTCTGCCTGTATTATTTTGCCTTTATTTTACATTGGGAAAAATTCTGCCTGGTTACATAACAGAACAAATTTTCAGAAATGTTTAATGAAAAAACCCTCAGCAACACCTTTCTGACTGCAGTCAATGGGGATATTCAGAACTATGACTTTATTAACATTCCAAAAGTTAAGGTTCTCAAAATTTTCACCTACCTATCTTTATATCTTTGAATATATAAGACTAAAGAAAGCAAGAGAATGAAGAATAGAAATAGGAGAAAGAGAAAGAAAGGAGGGTTAATAAGGAAGGAGGGAGAGGATGAATAAGGGAGAAGGAGGAAGAGACAAAAGGTGAACAAGAAGGAGGGAGCAGCAGGAGTGAGGGGGAGGTGTTAGTAATTCCATTGCAAACTTGGCATGATTCATCTTAATCATTTAAGAAATAAGATGAATGTTGACGAAGGTTTCTGTCTCACCAGGTTCCACATTCATAGTCCCAAATAAACACACAGAGGCCTATATTAATTATAAACTGATTAGCCTACTAGCTCAGGCTTCTTATTAACTCTTTTTTTTTTTTTTGGCTTTTCGAGACAGGGTTTCCCTGTAGTTTCTAGAGCCTGTCCTGGAGCTAGCTCTTGTAGACCAGGCTGGCCTCGAACTCAGAGATCCACCTGCCTCTGCCTCCCGAGTGCTGGGATTAAAGGCGTGCGCCATCACCGCCCAGCCTTATTAACGCTTATAACTTATATTAGCCCATAATTCTTGTCTGTGTTAGCCACGTGGCTTAATTTCTTTTTCAGCAAGGCAGTCACATGTTGCTTCCTCTGTTTCTGGATGATAACTGCAAACTGACTTTTCCTCTTCTCAGAATTCTTCTGTTCTCATCACCCCACCTCTACTTACTGCCTGGTCACCCAACTTCTACTTCCTGCCTGGATACTGGCCAATCAGCATTTTATTAAACAAGTACAAGAAACAAATCTTTTACAGGGTAAAACCATTGTCTCACAGCAGGTGAGTGCCTGGAGAAAGAGATCATAGGAAAGATAGCTATGCTATACACTGATAGTAAGGAAGATGATCCAAATAATGTTCAATAATTTTACCTCTCAAATGGATGCAAGTCTTACATGGATACTTCTTCCAATAACACATGTATGTATGGCACCATTCTGTAGTTGGTTTTATTGACAAGTTACCTTCCTTGAGTGTCCCATCTAAGACTTGATTTTTGGATCTCCAGTTGCTCTACATTACCTAGTTTGGAACGAATCTGGCAAATCTTATTTTAGAATCTACCACCTTCAACGCATAATTTATTTCCTTATTCCCTGACTATAGAATCTGAACTTTTGTTAGTATCTTCCTAGCCCCTCCTATTTCCATCTACTAACCTACTTCTTGGCTATAAATTCCCAGTTATTTCTGCTGTGTTCAGAATGGAACCCCATTCTCTATTAAATTCTCCTTCATCTTCTTGTTACACTTCCTGAAAAATGTATTCACTTACCACTTTATTGTCCAGCTCTGGCTTGCTTTAACAATGCCAGCTAAATATCTCCAATACCCCTCTCTTTGTGTGCCTTTCTGTTTTACATTGTGACCCTTCAGCTCTATGAATACCATAGCTAAATTAATTTTTTTGAGACTCAGAGTCCACTCTGTATTCTCTCATGTCTCATCTTTATTAAAGAGAAAAATATAAGTGATCTAAACCTGTAAGTTATTTTAAAAGAATAGAATGAACATTATTAAATATTATCAAATGTTAAATATATATGTACCTTTTGAGTCTCAAATTTTTACTTGTAGCAATAAATACACATATTCAGAGTTGCAAAGTTGGTTTTGGGTTCATTCAACATATAGGATAATTTTTAAAGTAAAATATCTTGATATCTTTGTTCCATGGAGAGCAGGCCCTTTTGTTCTGTCCTTGCCGCCCTGCTAGCTTATACCCAAAATAATCACACAGAAACTGTATTCATTCAAACACTGCCGGGCCCATTAGCTCTAACCTCTTATTGGTTAATTCTTACATCTTAATTTAACCCATTTCTATTAATCTGTATATTGCCACATGACTGTGGCTTACTGGCAAGATTCTAACCAGCATCCATCTCAGGCAGGAGATTCATGATGTCTGTCACTCTGAACTACTTCCCAGCATTCAGTTCTGTCCACTACACCTACCTAAGTTCTGTCCTATCAACTAGTCGAAGGCAGTTTCTTTATTCATTATCCAATGAGAGCAACACACAAACAGAAGAAACTCCTACACCATATCTTAGCATCAGTTAACAGACCTGTGAAGGTTTAAAGGTTTAAGTGGAAAGTATAAAATCTATTTAGCTTGCTTAGAACTCATCTGACAGTGTCTTCTTTAAAGTGGAAGCAGTAAATTATGGAGATGAAATGATTATGGGGCACAAGTTTCCTTTAGAATAGCAGTGACTCTTCCAAATGAAAGTCTCATGCTCCTGTTTCATCAGGAAACAATTTTAATATTTGTATAAAGAATCATAGCAGTGTGACGTACTTATTAACTTAGGGTGCTGTCTGGAAGACTGGTCACTCAGTTCCTAGCGTGGCCCTGTTTCAACATTGAGTGTGCTTCCTTCTCACTAATGCTCATCCCTACTATGCTCTGAACATGAAAGCAGAAACTGGATTGAAGTTAATGTCACCTATACTCAGCTACTAAATCTTAGTTTCTATATTTCTCATTTTGTGAAAATGTAAGAATATTTTTACTCTAAAATTATAATGCAGACCACTGTAATAGTAACAATTACAAAATTTGTCAGTGCTTCATGTTTATAAATGGCTTTTGTGGTGTCTTATCTGAAGATCACTACAAATCTATGGGATGAATTGGACAGTTGCTGTCTTCACAGCAAATGGAGATCTGATTTCAAGAAGGTTTAATTTGTTCTCACTAAATATCTCACTACCAGGGCATTCAATAATTCATAGAAGAAATTAGCCTTCATCTTTTAGAGATAAGTGTGAAAATTACATGGAGACTTGTTTCTGAAATAGGATCTCTGCAAAACTGAAAGTGTAAATCACATGACCCAAGGCACGTAATTTCTAGCTATAGTAGAGAAGAGGGGAAAATGAGTTACCTGTGTTTGCTACAAAACCTTTATCATATTTAACCTAAAACTTAAATTTATTGGTATACATTTAAAATGACGTTGAAATAATTTAGTAAGAAAAACTAGTATGCATTCTAAAATCAGATTGTTATTAAATATATGTATTAGCATTTGGGTCAGGAAATGCCTATCATTTGATAAGCTTCATCCAGAACAGGAACAGTGTCATAAACTTCTTTATAACAAAGCAAAACAATGAACATTGTGTCCCATTTCTGTGACAAATATTCCATTAGGACAGAGAGTGCCAAAGGTCAGAGACAGCTGGCTTAGAATAAAGGACACTGCCATAAAGAGAAGGTTGACAAAGTAGATGGGATACACTCCACTTTGAACTTCTCTCTTCCACCTATAACACAGATCAAATGGAATGCTCCTATTTTCTTTTCTGAGTTTGTCTTTATGCCTTTTCTAAACTATGTTGAAGCTTATTCTTCAAGTATATTTATATTTCAAAACTAAATATATACTTTGAGCAGCACTTGGGAGTGACAACCTGAGTGTGTATTTCTGACATGGGCACAGCCATGTTCAGGACTTCAAGACCTTGGTCTCATGGTAAATTAAGAAAGATATCTCCCTGTGTGGGTCAGGATTAAGGGGAATAGTTAAGCTTTCCTCTGGAGTCTCAGCATGAGTGTTTATTAACAAGGGACCAGTGTGTACAAAGGTGTACAAAGACTAGCAATCATGCTTCCTCCTCCTAGATGTTTACAGCCTGAGAATGGCCTCCTACCATGACTAGATTGTTGTAGGAGGGGCTGCTTTTTTCTGCCTGGCTGCCCAGACCTGAAATAATCACTCAGAAACTATATCATTTGAATCACTGTTTGTCCAATTACCTATGTGTATTGTTAGCTAGCTCCTACATCTATTTTTTTTTTTTTTTGGTTTTTCGAGACAGGGTTTCTCTGTGGCTTTGGAGCCTGTCCTGGAACTAGCTCTTGTAGACCAGGCTGGTCTCGAACTCACAGAGATCCGCCTGCCTCTGCCTCCCGAGTGCTGGGATTAAAGGCGTGCGCCACCACCGCCCGGCGCTCCTACATCTAGAATTAAACCATCTCCAGTATTTTATATTTTCCACAAGGTTCGTGGCCTAGCGGCAAAGTTCAGATGCATCTGTCTCCGGAGGTGGTTCCATGGCTTCTCTCTGACTCTGCCTCCTTTCTTCCAGCATTCAGCTTAATTTTCCCTGCCTAGCTCTACACTACCCTACCACAGACCTAAGACAGTTTATTAACCAATGGTATTCACAGTATACAAAAGAGACTCCCACATCACTAGATAAATCTCCCACTGTACTGTACCTAGTAAACATGCTGTGGTTCCATGTTGGTGGTAAAAAAATCCCACCTTATCCCAGCTTTACTATATGTGTTTATCCTTTCTTCATGTGCTTCCTGGCTATAGTTAGGGTTCCAGGACCCAAGCCTAAAGAGTGCAGGCAAAGCCAGGATACTTAAGTATTCCTGTGTCTGGCGACAAGAAATGCAATGCTGCTTAAGTACACCTATTGAAGGGGCGTGGTTGATTGGCAGTCATGATTAACCAGACTAGCTTTAATATATAATATTCAGCTTTAATAAAGGAAAGAAAAGGGAACTTACAAAAGCCAAGGTTCCAGCAAGGAGCGCAGGAAAACAAAAAGAGAGAAAACAAACGCACACGGATGTTTTATAGACTATTTGTGCCCCCCCCCCGGGGGGGGGGACGGGACACACCCCACAAACAAGGTGATTGGCTGAGCTTCCCCATCAACCTATGACTTGGCATGACAAGGGTGGTGCTACTTAAGCATATGTGTAAATCTTGATTTCTATCCCAAATGATCTATTGGAAATCTTTTATCCTTAAAGTCACAAAAAAGCGGGTAACTGATGATTACCTTTTGTCTCCTCTTGACCTCCACCACCCCTGTTACTAGCCATCTGATCCAGGAATGAAATCAGTGGGAAACTTGGCAGCCAACTTTAAGAAAGCCACTGTTTTATTAATGAACAGTCAGATAAAATTACAGTTATGTGAAATGTTTGATGTTTATGGGTATAGCTTTTATTAGAATGATGAAAAATACAAAATATGCATGATTATATATAATATTATAATAGAAATACATATTCATATATAACCATAATGTAAGAACACATAATTTTGAATACAATATAGTTAGGCATCAAATGTATCAAGGAAATGCCAACTTTGTTAGACATTATTTTTAATTTTCAAATAACTCACTTTCAAAATAGTTTTATATTATAAACATTCAGTGCTAATAAGATGAAGCATTTCTCCAACTGAAACAGAGATTTTGAATTATCTGAAATTCCAAAAGACTATACAGAATGACTGTGGCCCTGACAGAAGCAAATGTGAAATAATGCTGTAAGGGAGACACTCAATAATGTTCTGAGTTGCTGAGAACCAATTTGTGGATAAACATAAATGAATTAATATAAACAGCAATGTTGAGTCTTGCACAGACTTGTGGTGACCCTTGTGGAGTAGGAAGAATCAATTTAGTAAATAACATTATTTTATGTTTTTTTGTCTATAAAATAAATTTCCATTCCAGCTTCATGTTAAACAGAAATGTTAAGGAGGCAGATTTACAACATACAATCTAGGTAACTAATAGTGTTTTTATGAAGCAGGACAGATATAGAAGCTCCTTGCTGTCATTATGAGGTATCAGAAACATGGACTTATCTGAAGAAGTCCTGCAGATGACCATAAATACACCTATAAAGGTAGCTGATGAACATATTCTCACCTGTCTTTGGAAATAAGAGACTAATACTGATCTGATTTCCTTCACTCTGCTGTATAACAAACCCCATAAAAGTCATCAGGAGAAAAGTCCTATGTGGAAACATGAATTTATTTTTCAGAGAATACTTTGGATGCTGAGGTTAATGCTATCTTCTCTATGAAATATTCTGCTGGTGCCGGTTCAATTCTAACATCTACCAATGTGGCTAAAGGTAAATTGTTAGACATTGTATAAAAGCTAGGATCTAAAAGATCAGCAGAAATTGTTTAAATGACAGGAAAGATAAAAAAAACTTTTATAAACCAGAAACAGTAACATTAATTAGGTGTTCTAATTTGATTTCTGATGCTGTAATAAAAACAATGATCCAAATAAGTTTTGGAGAGAAAATAGGTTGTTTTATTTTCTTTTATTTCTTGTTTATTCTTTGCTTATAGCTTATAGCCCACCATTGAGGGAAGCAATGACAGGAGCTGAATCAGAAGCCATTGATGAATATGCCTACTGGCTTTTCTGTATGCTTAGCTAAGCCTTCTTTTTTTCTCATTTTTTTTTTATTAAAGATTTCCATCTCCTCCCCTCCTCCTCCCCCTTCCCTCCCCTCCCTTCCACCCATACCCCACTCTCTCCTTCTCCAGGCCAAAGAGCCATCAGGGTTCCCTTCACTATGTTAAGTCCAAGGTCCTCCCAACTCCCCCTAAGTCCAGGAAGGTGAGCAACCAAACTGACAAGGCTCACAGTGAGCCCGTCCATGCTGCAGAGTTCAAGCTCATCACCGTTTTCCTTGGTTTCTCAGTCCTCCTCCACCGTCAGCCACATTCAGAGAGTCCAGTTTGGTCCCCTGTTCCATCAGTCCCATTCCAACTGGACTTGGTGGTCTCCCGTTAGATCTGTCCCACCGTCTCAATGGATGAACACACCCCTCACGGTCCTGACTTCCTTGCTCATGATCTCCCTCCTTTTGATCCTCATCAGGACCTTGGGAGCTCAGTCCGGTGCTCCTATGTGGAGCTCTGTTTTCTCCAACCAACGCCAGGTGAAGGCTCTATGGTGATATGCAAGATATTAATGAGTATGGCAATAGGATCTGGACATTTCTGGCACCCTCTCCTCAGCTGCCCAAGGAACTAGCTGGGGGCGTCTTCCTGGACACCTGGGAACCCCTCTAGAGTCAAGTCTCTGCCAACCCTAGAATGGCTCCCTTAATTAAGATATATAATTCCTTGTTCCCATATCCACTTTTCCTATATCCCAACCATCCTATTCCCCCAAGCTCTTCCCATCCTCCACTTCACACTTTTCTCTCCCCATCCACCCATCCCCCCATCCCACCCCACCCCCAAGTTCCCATTTTTTTGTCCGGCAATCTTGTCTACTTCCAATATCCAGGAGGATAACTATATGTTTTTCTTTGGATTCACCTTCTTATTTAGCTTCTCTAGGATTTTTTTACGAATTACAAGCTCAAGCTCGATGTCCTTTATTTATGGCTAGAAACCAATTATGAGTGAGTACATCCTATGTTCATCTTTTTGGGCCTGGGTTACCTCACTAAGGATGGTGTTTTCTATTTCCATCCATTTGCATGCAAAATTCAAGATGTCATTGTTTTTTACCGCCGCGTAGTACTCTAATATGTATATATTCCACACTTTCTTCATCCATTCTTCCACTGAAGGGCATCTAGGTTGTTTCCAGGTTCTGGCTATTACAAATAATGCTGCTATGAACATAGATGAACAAATGCTTTTGTAATATGATTGGGCATCTCTTGGGTAAATTCCCAACAGTGGGATTGCTGGGTCCTGGGGTAGGTTGATCCCAAATTTCCTGAGAAACCTCCACACTGCTTTCCAAAGCGGTTGCACAAGTTTGCATTCCCACCAGCAATGGATGAGTGTACCCCTTACTCCACAACCTCTCCAGCAAAGGCTATCATTGGTGTTTTTGATTTTAGCCAATCTGACAGGTGTAAGATCGTATCTCAACGTTGTTTTGATTTGCATTTCCCTGATTGCTAAGGATTTTGAGCATGCACTTAAGTGTCTTTTGGCCATTCGAACTTCGTCTGTTGAGAATTCTCTGTTCAGTTCAGTACCCCATTTTTTAATTGGGTTAAATTAGCATTTTAAAGTCTAGTCTCTTGAGTTCCTTATATATTTTGGAGATCAGACCTTTGTTGCGGGGGTGGTGAAGATCTTTTCCCAGTCAGTAGGCTGCCTTTGTGTCTTAGTGACAGTGTCCTTTGCTTTACAGAAGCTGCTCAGCTTCAGGAGGTCCCATTTATTCAATGTTGCCCTTAATGTCTGTGCTGCTGGGGCTATACGTAGGAAGCGGTCTCCTGTGCCCAAATGTTGTAGAGTACTTCCCACTTTCTCCTCTAACATGTTCAGTGTGTTCAGATTGATATTGAGGTCTTTAATCCATTTGGAATTGAGTTTTGTGCATGGTAATAGATACGGATCTACTTTCATTCTTCTACAGGTTGACATCCAGTTATGCCAGCACCATTTGTTGAAGATGCTTTCTTTCTTCCATTGTGTACTTTTAGCTCCTTTATCGAAAATCAGGTGTTCATAGTTTTGTGGGTTAAGATCCGGGTCTTCTATTCGATTCCATTGGTCGACTTCTCTGTTTTTATGCCAGTACCAAGCTGTTTTCAATACTGTAGCTCTGTAATACCAGGAGTAGCTTGGGGGGTGGTACTAATCACAGTGGCTGAGCCTCCCATTTAAGTCATTACTAAAGAACATACTTCTGCGAACTTACCTATAGACCAATCTGATGAAGGCATGTTCTCAATTGAATTTTCATCTTCCCAAACTACTCTAGGTTGTGTCAAGTTGACAAACAAAGCAAAGCAAAACCAAAAACCAACATCTAGTGCATCAAGGTTCCCTAAAGAGATAGAGCAGCACATAAAGATATTTATTATAATGTAGCAACTCACATAAAAATGAAGTGTGAAAACACATTTAATTTAGAGACCCAGGAAAGTCAATAGTGCTGTTTCAGAAGAGATGAAGTTTAGAAAACTTCCAGGCTGTGTCTGATGGCTAGTAGAGTTGAGCATGATACATCAATTCCAACATCAAACCTTCAGGGAATGAACTTAACCCTTCTTTGATTTCTTCATTTTACTTGAATGTTCTTCCTCAGGAAAGGACTGTCAGATTTCCCAGTTTACCAGTTCAAATCCCAGTCTCCAGAAACACTTTCACAAATACATCTAGAAATGGTATTTGACCAGTGTGAACTACAGTGCCCTGAAAAAGCAACTCCATGTTGAAAATTCTGTAGGTAGGGTGCCTGATTGGGATGTCATGATTATGGAAAGCTGTGGTGCTGCAGGTTCAGAGACAAAATAACCTTGTGTTGTCTTTGATTCTCTTACCCGACTCCTTAACAGATCTTTCCTTTCCAGGAGAGCATCTGGAATGTATTATTAGCAGCACACTAGCTTCCACCCCGCAGAAAGATAAACACGAGTCGAAGCCCGCTGCATGTTTGTGTCACTTTCCTCTTTGATGTCACTAATACATTTGGGAATGCAATAATTTATGACTTCCTCTAGTTCCGTGACTATTAAAATGTAACTGTTTCCACATTGGAGCATGTCTGTCATTAGGGATAACTTGAATCTGTGTTCCCAGGATATAATTACACACATTTGGATCATCATAAACTATCTTTTATTCCCTTTAGAGTAACTCTTTCTGGAGATGATTTCTTCTTGCTTTTCTGGGTTTTTAGATGTGTTGTTAAGTTACTGGTAAGAGATTTTTTTCCAGTTCTTTGGAATAGGCACTTAATGTTATATAAACTTGCCTCTCATAACTGCCTTTATTTTTCCCATAGATTTCGGTTTGCTGTACTTTTGTTTCAATTGCATTCCAAAAAATATTCAATTTCTTTCTTGATTTCTGTCTGGACTTATTTTTTATTCAGTAGTGAATTGCTCAGTTTCTTTGAGGTTTGTAAGCTTTCTGTCATTTCTAATACCCAGCTTTAATTCCTGGTGCTCAGATAGGATATAGAGTATTATTTAAATGGTCTTATATCTGTTAAGATTTAAAATTAGCCAATTTTGGAGGAAGTACCATGAACTTCTGATAAGATATTTTCTTTTGTGTTTAAATGGGATGTTCTATAGGTGCCTGCTAGGTGCTTTTGATTGTTGCCATTATTTACGTCCACCATTTTTCTCTTTAGATTTTGTCTGAATGACCACTTCATTGGTGAAAATGGGATATTGGAATCACTCACTATCACTGTATGTGGGTCAACATTTGACTTTAGTTGCAGTACTGTTTCTTATATGAACTTGGATGCATAAATTTCAATGTCCTCTTGTTTGACTTTTCCTTTGTTAAGTGTGTAGTGTCCTTTTCTATCTCTTCTGATTTGATCTGTTTTATCAAATAATCCATACCAGCTTGTCACTTGGATCTTTTTGCTTGAAATACATTTTTTGTGCCCTTTTGCCTGAGATAACACTTATCCTTGATAGTGAGGTATGATTCTTGATTACAGCATAAAGACGGGCTCTGTTTTCCAATCCAAAATACTTTTCTGTGTCACTCTGTTAAAGAATTGAGACCATTAACGTTGAGAGTTATCATTAAGAAGTGTTTATTGATTACTGTCATTTAGTTTTATTGGTATGAATTTCTTTGCCTTCTTTTGATTTACTGTTCTGAAATTATTTGTTCTTTATGTCTTCTTGGGTATTGGTAATTTTTTTAGACTGAAGTTTTCTGCCTAGTGTCTCCTATAGAGCTAGATTCATAGATAAAAATTCTTTAAAATCTGTGTTTTTTTTGTATAATGTGAAGTGTTTTTCTTTCTTCATCAACAGTGATTTATAGTTTTTGGAGTGTAATAATCTGCACTGGCATCTGTGGTGTTTAACAGTTTATAGAATAGCCATCCAGGCCCTTCTGGCTTTTAGGCTCTCCACTGAAAATTCTGTTGTTTTCTAATTATACTGCATTTGTAAGCTTCTTGGTCTTTTCCTTTTGCAGATTTTACTATTCTTCCTTTCTTGTTATGTTTAGTGTTTTGATTATTGTAAATCCTAGGATGTTTCTTTTCTTGCCCTGTATATTTGGTGGTCTGTATGGTCTTTATACCATCTTCAGATTAAGGAAACTTCATTCAATGATTTAAAAAATATTCTCTATGCTTTAACTTAGGTATCTTCCATTTCCTTTATCCCTATTTTTTGCAGGTGTAGTATTTTCACTGTGTTCCAGACTTCCTCAATTTTTTGTACTTGGAAAGTTTTATATTTAACATTTTCATTGATTGAACTACCTCTCTTGTGGTCGTTTGAATAAGAATGGGTCTCATATGCTCATATATTTGAATGCTTGTTCAACAAGAAATGGCACAATTTGAAAGGAATAAGAGGTGTGTCCTCTTTGGAGGAAGTGAGTCACTAGGGGTGAGCTTTGAGGTTTCAAAATCCCATGTCAGCCGCAGACTCTCTTTCTAGGTCTAGAGATCAGAATAAAACTCTTAGCTACTTCTCCTGAATCATATTGGCCTGTTACTATGCTCCCTGCTGCCATACCTCTTGCCATGATTATAATAGATTAAACCTCTGAAATTGTAAGTAAGCCCTCAATTAAAAATACTTTCTTTTATAAGAGTTCACCATGATGCCTCTTTACTGAAATAGAACAGTGACTAAGATACTTTTCTTCTATCTTGATTTCAAAACCTAAAATTCACCTCTTGTGTCTAAAATCTTTTGGTAAGAATTACCTCTGAGATTTTTGCTTAACATCCTAAATTTTTATTTTCAGGCGTTTGTTTTCTTATTTCAGTGTGCGTGTGCGTGTGCGTGTGCGTGTGTGTGTGTGTGTGTGTGTGTGTGTAATTCTCTTTCATGTTTTGAACTACTTTCACAATATCATTCAACTATTTCTCTTTTTATGGTCTTCATTAAGGCACTTATTCATATCCTTCTTAATGTTCTTGAATGTATTCATAATTGCTACTTTGAAATCCCTTTTTGCTTCAGCTAAATTGTTTATCTCAGGGCCTATTGCAATGGCTTATTGGTTTCTGAGGAGGCTTATTGTCTTAGATATTCATGTTTGCTGTTTGCATTGGGATCAGGGCACTTGGAGTTATAATATTTGAGTTATTTCTTGGTATAAATATCTGGTGCTGTCTTCATCAGGTGGGTGTTCCAATCTTTGGTTGCTGCTTACCACTCTGGATCCTAAGAAAGGTCATGGCTTTGGGATCACTAGTATAGAGTGGTTCCATGAGTAAGTGGGTTATGCAAAGGAACAGAGAGAGTCTGGGAAGAAAGGATGAAAGAATCAGTAGAAAGGAGCTGGTGGGCATCAGCATGTGCACCAACAGAATGAGTCTCTAAGGAGAAAAGTTAGGGTGGTAGAGGCTCTTGTAGGGGGATTGCTGAAGGACTAAGAATAAGTCCAGAAAGATTGGGATATAGGTCAGGAAAGATAATGGAAGTCACTTGCCTGAGTCTTATCCAATGTGGCCACTGGGGTTCCTTGTGGAAAGTGTTTCTGCACAAAGGAATGGAGATGAGCTAGAAGGGAAGGATGAGAGGTTAAGCAGGAAAAAACTAATTGGGTGCACCAAGAGGCAGGATCCACAGGGAGAGGAGATAGGATGGCATTATGGCTGCAGAAGGATGAAGTCTGGAGAGACGGTAATGAAAGGGCATGGGTACTCTGTACCAGAGCAAGTTCTATGTACTACATGTACTTTAACTATCTGAACATCTTGCTATCTAGTAAAGTCAGCATCTATAATTATCCATCACAACTCAACAAGGAAGATGGGATATGCTTGTTTAGAGGTGACTCTCGTTCAATGTAATCATCCATGGAAAATAAGACAGAAGAGATTCAAGATATAAACAATAGAGAACTTGTTTCTCTTACAATTAGGAAGTAAATCATAACCTAGAAAGCTAATGAAACCACAAAAAATGAAAAAGGAAGATATCTTCATATTTAAACAGTTAACAAATCAAGACAAGTTCCTGTTTTAAAATACAGAACACGTAAATTTTACTTTTTCCATTTGCTTGAAGAAATATAGGTTTGGGAAACAGACAAAGATTACTCATAGCTGTAGAATATTATAATGGGAAACAAAGCCAAAAATGAACTATATATCCTAGTTATATTTTCTAAACAATTTTCTGGGTAAAAGACATTAAGACTTCATTGGTCAGCTATAGCTTTTAAAGATGTAACAGTGAGTGAGAAAATACATTCTGACTTACTGTTGAATTTCCTTATAAAACCTAAAGATGATTATTATTCATCTGTGCCCAGAAATTTTCATCTGAGAATTACCAATCATTGTACATACACTACAGATGACTGTTTTATATAAATTCCACATTATTTTTATTTTGTGTTTATTTAGTCTCTGAGTGTCAGTATGTGTGCACAAGCATGCCTGTGCCAATGCTCTTTGCTGGAGGTGAGAGGACAACTTCCAGGAATTAGTTCTCACCTTCCACATATGTAGAACATATCAGTTCTAAGGACCTAAGAAACTCAGGCCATCAAGCTTGGCACAAGTGCCCTCTGGATACAGAGAGCAATCTCACTGGCCTTTTAAAGAAGGACTTTAAATGCTTATTTTTTATTGTTTGTATATAGTTCCATATTTTAAAAGGTCTCCTTGAGATCGGAAAAAACAAAACTCAATGTGGTTTTGGATGGAGAGTATTAGAATTATACCATTTTTCAGGAACCTGAAGCTCAGCAAATGAAAACCACAATCACAGAACTAAAGGACACAATTTCAGTACCAAAGGAAGGAGTCAGAACAAAACATTTGCTGCTTCCCCTTGACCCTGTGCTCTTGATACCTATGGTAAAAGGAATTGGAGTTTTCTTTACATATAAATTCTTAGGTTCTTTGTCACTGTGATAGGAGTCAGGCTCTCTATCCAGTTCTGAACACTCTGTGCTCTTGCTCCTTGTGACAGGAGGAGTTAGGGTCCCTATACAAATGTGGAAAGTTGTGTATACAATGCTTTCACTTTACTCCTGATTTCACTTATAAAACCACAGAAGTAAAATGCTTAGCATATTTTGAAAAGAATGTGGCATTGACTAAGGACACCTATGAAACCTAATTTGAAACTGATCTCAAATTGGTCTTTCCCTTGTGATTTTCTGCTTATAGTCTCACTTCATTCCCTTACCTAGTTTTATGTAATAGACAACTTTTGAACATTGTTTGTCTCTCACAGAAGTCTCCTGAATATGGTGTGCCTTGAACAGAAGATCCTGCAATTTCACAGTGACCCAGAAATTTGGTCATCTATAAATAGAAGAACACTGCAGTTCTTAATTCCCTTCATTTTTTAACTTAATTAAGATCAATAAGACAAATAGAGATCATATGGCTTTTTTTCCCCTGCAATTCAGCTTTCTATTGGGGGATCTTTTGATGAAAGGGTAAGGAATCCATTTGCTCTCCAGGAATCACTGATGATCATAACAATAAGTCCAGCCCATAGAGTCTAAGATTTAGAACATGAAAAACACAGAGGTCCTAATTGGAATGGGAAGAATCCTCATGAGACATGTACTGGTTCTGTCACAACCCCATTTACTTTGCTTTGCTCTCTGTAGACATTTATTTGTAAGTTTAAGAAATGACTCCCACACATATGCCTGTGTCCTCTTACCTCTTTGGTATGGGAGTTCCTTCTGTTTATGTGTTGCTTTTATTAGTTAATGAATAAAGAAACTGGTTTGGCTTATAGGAAAGTAGAACTTAGTTAGGCTGGGAAAACTAATGTGAATGCTGGGAGGAAGAAGGTAGAGTCAGGGAGAAGCCATGGAGCTGCCATCAGAGACAGACATGCTGAAACCTTGCCTGTAGGCCACAAGCCTCGTGGTAAAATATAAAACGATGGAGATGGGTTAGTTTTAGATGTATGAGCTAGCTAGAAATACGCTTAAGTAGTTGGCCAAGCAGTGATGTAATTAATACAGTTTCTGTGTGATTATTTCCGGGCTGAGCAGCTGGGAACCAACAAATGGCCTTGTACTACACCTCTTTCCTTGGAGATCAGGAAATATTCTAAAGAAGACCAAGAAGAAACTGAAGTAGGTGAGGAGGATAAGTGAAGATATATGTTTTAGTTCACTCCAATCAGTGAACATTCAAACTGGATATGCTGATGTCAGTGGGGGATATGTAAGAGGTACCATTTCTACACCAAAGCATTTCCCAAGCTGAGTTTTAACTTCTGAATGGGACACTGGCAATATAAATCCTTAGGAAATCAATAAATATTTCTTTCCCTTAAATTCTTACACAAAGGAATTTTATTGTTCTTTACTACAGATACTAAACTTTTCCAAAACCAGCTGTCTATACAAATTAATAAATCAAATGACTTCAATCAGTTATTTGCAATAAAAAGCAAATTTGTATGAAAATAAATTTTAACAATTTAAACAACTGACGAGATGCTAATATCAAGGGGCTGGAGATGTAGCTTAGTGTTAGAGCACATTAACTCTCATGTACAAAGCTCTGTATTTGAATCTCAGTCCTACAGGACCAAAACAAACAAACAAAACAAAAACCAAAACATTATTATTCACAGCTAAATATTGTTAAGTTGCAGAAGGAAAAGAAAACGATTAAAATCCACAGAACTGAGTGACACTTTAAATCTTTATTGTTTTTTATTTCCAGTTAAGTTTTTTTTTCATTTTTAATTACTCCCAATGAAATCAGTAAAGGCAGTAAATAATTCTCCAATTCTAGCAACTGTTTCCAAGCTAATGAGATTTATTAAAGATCCTTTCATCACAGGCCTTCCCAACAAAGTCAATGATTAATAACTAAATAGGGACGTTCCCTACAGCTTGGCTGTCAGGAAGAATTATACAAACTAATTAACAGAAGACCTTAGAGGAACTTGGGCTCATTTATAATCTTGATAAAAAGGAGAAAATGATATTACAAAAAAGACAGATTTTTAAAAGAAGAAGGATATTCTTTCTTAATAATATATATACCTAATCAGATGAAGAAATTTTCTTGATAATATATATATATATATATATATATATATATATATATATATATATACCTAATCAGAGGAAGAAATTGAATAAAATGTGTTAGGAAAACAACTAATACTCAAAAGATAAAATGTAAGTATTTATAGGGAAAAGAACTTGAAAGTAATTGACAGCTTAATTCATAAGCTAAATTGGAAAATATGTTTAAAGGCAAAGAATTACTATGCTGGTAATTGTGAAAATTGATGATTGAAAATGTGAAAATTGATAATAGTTTTAGAAATCATTTTTACTAGGTACTCTAAATATCATGTAAGTTTCCCTACCTTTAACACAATAATGGCATTCATAAACATTTTCCTAAGGATTACTTAAAGGAATGAGTATTTGTATTCATTGTAGCATTACTTAGTATAACAAAATATGACAACATTTTAAAAAAGAAAATGATTAATTAAATATAGTCTGTAAACTGATAGTTATTGTGAATAATAATTAAAGTTATATACTAGGATTCGATGTCGATATGTAAGGAATATTAAATGGAAACCACTGTGTAATAACTATAGCATTGCAGAAAACATGGCAAAGGAAAATAACCCTGGGTAAGGACATTCTCCACATGCTATCTAATTTTTAATCCCCCTTGTTACTGCCTATTTGGGGTAAAATTGTAGAGAAGGAAATAGAAGAAGAAATTTTTCCTACTTATATTAGAATTTAATAATTTCTAGATAGGATAAACTCTTTGCACAAAGCTTGCATTGTAATTTATTTTTAACACAGCACCCTTTTGTTATTAAAAATGTGTTAAGAAAAAATATGTGTCCCTCCTAATTTGAAGACAGGTTTATTCTCCCTGTAAGGATTGGGCATTGTGGCAAACCAGCTTGATTTCTTTAATTATGTGGTTGCCATACTTCAAAGGATTGCTTCACCCCTGCCCTTACTTTGCTTTGCCCATGGATTATGCATTTTTCAGCTGCTGTTTTAGGAGCAAATCTTCAGGGTACACCTGGAATGAGTCAGCCTTCACAATCTGGAGCAGGATGTGATTCCTTGAATATACTTTCCCTGACTCCTACAGGGAGGCAGCTCCCAGAAGCCCTTACTTGACAATTAAACAGCAACGTTCAAGTAAACTGCTAATGAAATTATTGAAAATGTATGATGAGTCCTTTGGCCCTGTCTAACATAAAAACATGATTATTTAGAACAAAGTGCAATTACAAATTTTTAAATAATAGCTCTTACCTGACAATCTAAGGTTTACAGAAATTAGCTAATTAACCTGTAAAGATTTTCACAGTACCTGTAAATTGAGTATTTTTTGTTGTTGTTGATAACATTTTTAAATAAAGGAAATCCTATGTATTAAAGAAAATAATAGAATAATTAAAACAAATGAGTAGTCATTGTCTCTTCAGAACTTTCAATATAACTATTTAAAAGATAAATGAATCCATGAGATACAGCCTATAAAAACTGCACAGACTTTTTCCTCCACCAGACTGAAATTATTTATATATAATATATATATATATATAATATATATTTATATTATTTATATATATTTATAATATATTATAATAAAAATAATACAAATAATATAAACAGGGTATATTATTATAAATAATATAAACCTTTTTAGACTAAACATAGCTGCTATCCAGCATCTGCAATTTTCTGGTGACATCTACTGTACAAAGGAAAAAATGCATGGCATCTTTCTCAGGCATGATAGTTGAGCTGCTAGTTTGCAGGTTTTGCTTCATTTTATTTTACTTTTTATTTACAAGTCTGTAACTTTGATATTCTCTATTGTTATAAGTAATATTTATCTTATAGAGGGTGGAATAAATAATATCCATGCATTCTATATATAGAAATGTTGGGCTGAATATAGAAATATACCTGTACATGAGAGGATTTTATATATATATATATATATATATATTTCTATAATAAGTACAAAATTTCTATATTCATATGAAAGAGTTATATGAAAGGACACACACATACACACACATATATGTATGTATGTGAATGAATATTAGTCACTAAGTGCTTACCATTCAAGAATGAGCCCAAATCCCCATTCTTCTTGGTATCTGGGACATTACACAGAGGCACTGAAGTTGTTGTAGTGGTTGTTGTTGAAGAGATAACTTGAGACATGCTGGCCCCCAGCCTGACATCCTCCTGTATCACCTTCAGAATGCTGGGATATCCCACTACTCAGAAACTTTCATGAAATCTATATGGTTAAAATACATGACATACTTGCTTGATACATCTCTGTGGGTTATTATTAAGAAAATATTCCTCTGTAGGTTCTCAGATACCAGGGATATTGAATAAGTTCCAATAAATGGCAGGCATTTTCATATGGTCTTATGTTGCTCTTGATAGACTTCTCTCTACAATAATACAAATGCAGCAGCGACCAACAGTGGCATAACTCCATGTTTATTTAACAGTACATTTGCTAGAAATACCTATTATATATTTTAAAACATGCTTCTTTAAATAATGGGGTGTGGCTATACTTATCTGTGGGTTTGAGGGTAACATTTAGAATGTAGTAAGGAATTTTGCTGGTCTGATAAAGTGGTGTCAACAGATTCTTTTCTAAGGCGCATGACCTCATTAGTTCTGGGAATCTGGCTATGTTTCTAGTACCAGGCACGACTTACCTCCTACTGAATGGTCTTTAATTACAATTACATTGGCTGTTGGCTTTCATCAACATGAAAGTACCACTTTGTACATCTTTATGGATATTGTGCCATATTTCTTAAAGGTATGTACCTTGAATTATTAATTATTTCTATCACTGTTTATGAGATACAGTATTTCCATTTTTGCATTATATTTTCAATCCAACTTAGACTATTGTTGACGGAGGTCACTAGTTCAGTTTTTGACCACCCTGACTCAAAATAATCACACAGAAACTATATTAATTAAATCACTACTTGGCCTATTATCTTTAATTTCTTACTGGCTAACTCTTACATCTTAAATCAACCCATTTTCTTTATTTTATATTTCAGTGCATCTGTCTGGCAGCAGCTACATGTCTTCTCCTCTGGCTCTGCCTACTCTCTCTCTATCTCTTCCAGCACAGCTATATTCTGTTAAGCCACTGGCCGAACACAACTTCTTTATTAATCAATAAAAACAACACATGTACAGAGGGACTTCTCACACCAGACTATATTTGTTCTGTCTATGATTCAGAAATCTCCTGTGCTCCTCCATCCATGGTGTTCACTGGTCCCAGTGTTCTCTGCTTTCCACTGCTTTCACACTCTCTGGTTTCCATCAAAGAAGGAACATGTATTTAACTTTATTATTTTTGTTGCCTTAGTAATTTCATAAGGAAGAGAGAAACATTAACTGTGTATTTCCACTTTAAAACTGAAAGAACTTGTCTTAGTTAAGGTTACTATTGCTCCAAAGAAACACCATGACCACCACAACTGTTGTAAAAGAAAACGTTTAATTCAGGCTGGCTTACAGTTTCAGAAGTTTCATCCATTATCATCATGGTGGGAAACATGGTGGCATTCAGGCAGATATGGTGCTAGAGAAGGAGCTCAGAGTTCCACATTTTGACCCACAGGCAACAGGAAGAGAACTGCCTGTCACACTGAGCATAGCTTTAGCAAAGGAGATCTCGAAGTCTACCTCAACAATGACACACACCTTCCAACATGGCCATATCTACTCCAACAAAGCCACACTTCCTAATAGTGACACTCCCTTTAGGGACCAATTTATTATGAACTACCACAGACTTTGTTTAAAAATTATCATCTTTCTTCAAAGTCTATTTTAGTTGTATTGTTATGTTAAAATATTTAATATAAGTTATGAAAAATGTCAAACATTGACATACTAAAACAATTAAATTAAAGATTAATATTTGATACAGTTCTTATGTTAATCAAAATAATTTAATATTTCTTGAATGTAGTTTGTACATAGATATGCATTTGTGTTCTTTTAATTGATTTTTTTAAAAACAATTTCTTATAGGTTACAATTCATGCTTCCTGCCCACAGAGTCTGGAAATCTTGAGGACAGACTCAGGGTGTTAAATCAGTGCCTTGGTTACTCCCCACACCTTTTTAGGCCCTTTGATTCAGGTCCCCACTGTAATGTTTCTCCTATTCCTAGGCACAGAGACTCTGAATGACTTATAATCACTGTGTCTTCTGGACCTCCAGTTTTGCGGTGGTATACTGTTAACATTATGAACACATGGACAATCCACACATGATAGAGCTCCTCTTGTGTATCTATGTACCTACCAGACTTGTTCAGTTTCTCTGAAGAACCTCAGCGCATGTTATTCTATAACATCAGATGGCAGTATGGAATCAACACACTGCAATACCATATCCTAGCTAGAGAGAGAACTTGTCCTTCCTCCACTTACTTGCTCTTTGGAAATCTGTCTTCAGACTTCTTGGCTTTCAGTATTGGCAAGCATGGATCCTTACCCTCTCTGCCAACTCAGAGACTTCATCTCTTCCTAAAAGAACCATTTCAGCTACACAATAAATACGAATTTGCCAATGATCTGAACATTATTTTTTCTCCAATTAACTGACACATAAAATTCACAATAATAAAAAAGTATAGCAAAATGATTTGTATTTTTTCTTTTCTTGTCAACTCTTTTTGGATCCTTGCCCAAAATCACTGAAAAGAAATGCCATAAAATTCTTTTTCCTTGTGCTATCCCAAATCACTGCTTACTGCCTTCCTTCTATTCTGTGGAACACAGAATTAAATTGATATTCCTGTCATTTTGTTGTGATACCATGTCTAGTTAGCTCAAGACTGCTCAGTAATCACTTTTTAGCCTCAAATAATGATGACAGTATAAAAGTATCTGTCCACTTGAGAAAAACCCACACATAATGCTTCCTTGTTTTTGTTAAGGTAGAAAATTCCTTCAGTAACCCAAACTCAAATTGTTAACCATGTGTAATATCTTCTTGACTTCTTATAGTAAGTCACTAAAAAGGTCACCTAATTTCTTTGGCAAACTTTATAAAGAGGAAAGAGTTAAAAAAAATTGTCACTAGATATAAACAACTTTAAAAGTTGAATTCACTTTTATAAATATGAGAAGTCAGACATAAAAGGGCTGTGGGACATAATTCCATTTATAGAGATCTCTGTGAATGGTAAAAATGCAGACAAAGAGAGCAGTGTAATAGATGTTATTATAAAGTAACAAGGGTTGGAGATGAACATAAACTGGATTTGAGGGTCCGGGAAATGAGAGATATATCAAAGAGCCATAGTAGTACTCATGGACTCATTGTATTTACCAAACTCATGAGACTCCCATGACAAGGAGTGCCTTTTAATGCATGCTGATTTTTCAAAGATCCAACAGGATGTATGGGTAGGAATGTAATATTGTGAAGCATGTAGGTTCTTTCTGGAAAGGGCCAAATAATGAGCACACAAGGTTTTGTGAGACATGTCATCTCTGTTCAGTAGCTTACTCCTTCATAGTACATGAAGCACCATATAGTATATTTGAAAGAATATACATTGCTATATTCCCACAAAAAAAAGATCAAGTCAGCTTTGACTTATGAGCTACAGGTAGGTAAACTTCACTACAGTTAGCACTTTATAACAAGTATGAGTTAATGCAGCAGGCACTTTATTTTCATATTAAATTTAAGCCAATGGGTAAACATGTTATAGACACATATTTCTCCATATCAAAGACTGGTGTCACACTAAGAATAAAGTGGGTGTTACAACAAGCCATGCAAGACTGGATTGTGGATGGTGATATTATAATAAACCATGATACTTTTGATTTCTAAAATATATAGACAAAATTAAGTAACAATTTTTCTATATACTTAGGGACTGAAAAGCAGAGCTGTGAGAAAACTGAAAACTGTAGGACCCAGAAGACTATGTGTATATGGCTAGAACAGTACAGAATTTCAACACTAGCTACAGTTGGCTGGATCATTTGACATCAAAATGGATATCAGAACAATATCCAAAGCACTTGATAGCAGTGGTCAGATCCAAGTAGACACCATTTAGTGGTTAAAAGTAGATGTACCCCCCACGCACAAAATCAGTGTGGATTGATATGGCCCCTGGCATCTGTTACCACAATGGAACTTTACCTTCTTAAAAATCCATAGGTCCTTTGGAATTATAACAAGATAAAAGAAGCAATTCTAAAAGACCTAAGATGCACACTGGATAAAAGGAAGCCTAAATAAGCTGGAGATTATTCACACCAGGGAAAGGATGGTTTATTATGAATTGTGATCTTTCACAGAAAATGGAAGAGTTGTGTTTATTTGTGCATCTAATTAGTGATCGCTAAATTGATGACATCATTGCGTGTTTCTGTCTTGATAGCACTAGATGAAGAAAGATACTCCTGGAAGTGCATCTTCCCCAGTGGGTAGCATATAGCTAGCGAGATACTGCATTTGGTTCTTATTTATCCCATGGATGAAGGAATAAATTAACAATTACTACCCTACTGAAAGAGACCAGGAATAGCAGGCAGACAGGTAAGTAGATATTATATCAAAACTTTAATGACAGGTTAGTCCTAATCTTCCCCTCTCCCAACTCTGAAAAGCTGAAAGGAATTTAAAGAAGGTTGGGGCTCTTAAATATTCTCTTTGACACTGACTCCCTGACATAGAAAAACCTGGGATGTTTTGGGAGGAAAACCATTTATTTTATACTTCTTGATATTCTCTTGTAGGAGGCTGCTTGTTGGTTCCCGGCTGCTCAGCCCTGAAATAATCACACAGAAACTATATTATTTTTCAGGTTTTACATAGATTTAGTCAACCACATTGGCATACCAATTTGTAGTAAGGAGTTGAAGAATTTATAGTTATAGTTTTCCTTAGTTATAATAAAAGATAAAGTAGATATAAATATTGTAACTGTAATTTTTGTTTGATACCTGTTTTGCTGTATGTAGTTTTTCTATGTTGAAATTAAAACCTTCCTTTATTATTTAAACAGAAAAGGGGAGATATTGTGGGATTCCCTTCTGTATGCTGTGAATACAAGTCAGCTTATTTATTAAGCCGATCATAGTGGTATTTATTCACACAGTTTACAGAAGGATTATTCCACAGCATTTATACCTGTCTGTCTAATTGAAAAACAAAGTTTTAGTTTTAACATACTAAGATTATATACAACAAAACCATTTATTGGGTAAGAATTACAGTTACAGTATCCAGTCTGTTTTTATTTGGCAAAATTAGAGAATACACTATTATCTATATTATCTTGCTGAATTTAAGGTTTTATATCTAATTTGCTTTTAGTTATAACTAAAGATGACTATAAGTTTAATTATATAGTTTTTAATTCTATTAAAGACCCCAGAAGGATGAATTGATACCTAATGGCAGGGTCATCAGACTGCCTGAAACGTCAACCAAAGTTCCTCTGCAATGTTGGAATACCCAACTCTGGCCTACAGGCCTAGTATATCTGGCAGACAGTCCTGTGAAGCAGGGAATTTTGAAGGACTCTTCTACCTTGTCTTGGCAAAGTTTGACAGTTACTTTCCTTTGTGTCCTGCTGGCCCAGTTTGTGCAGTATCTGTCAGCAATTGAGTCAAGGGAAGTTTCTTTGCCCATGTGGCTAGCTTTTGTTATAAAGAAAGCAAACTCTATGCAGAGGTTCTCTGATGACTATCATCTTCCTTTGAAGCAAATTGGTGCTGTCAGGAGCAGAAGTATCTTGCTGTCATGAATATTCTTAGGTTGTTGAATATATTAGATACAATATTCTATAGGTTCTTGAAGTGTTTTAAGACTATATATCTATCTACATATATCTGTGTATGACCTTGTAAACATACCAAACATGACAATAAGATTGACCATTATATATGATTATTGATCTGTATTTTTAACTATACATTATATTTTAAAGAGCTACATAAACACAATACCCCAAACAAGAGTAGAACCAGGCATACAGTATAACAGAAAAAACTTTAAATTTGTATCAATAAATTAAATACATACTGATGTAAAATATTTTAAAATTGAATAGCTGTTTTCTGCATTAAAGTGGATTGAATAAACTACCCTTGTATCCTATCATTTCTATATCCTATTAACCTTCTCTTATTAGAATAAAATCCCTGAATCTAATCTCCTTTGTTCATATTTCTTTTCTGACCATTTCTAATAACAACTTGTAACCAACCCCCTTTAAATGATAATAAATATGTACAAACCATCTTTTGGGAATGTGGACATAGTTCTCTAGATTGTTCCTTGTTGTCTGTGAGTGATCTTATCTTTGGGGACTACTGTGAAAATTTAGAATCATGGTCAAGTCCTGACTAGAATATTTTGACAGGTTGTATCATCTCAGTCAGCATTCATGAAGCTATTCTGGATGCAGAATTTTGAGGATACTGCAATAGACACATTTTGAAATTCTGGATCACCTGGACCATCCATTTTCATTAGTGTTTGTTCTCCTGGCTCTCAAAATATATAAACCTTTAAAGATAATATACATATCTGCATTAATACAAGTATAGACTGCATTATATACAAGTAAACCTAAGATGATTTTCTTGAGCAAGTAAAATATACATCATGTGTCCTGTAGTTTTTCTAGGTTTATTTCTTTATGTTTGTAGTCAGATTTCTTTCTCAATCAAACATGATTTTACCTAACCAGGAATGAATCCATAACCTTTTATTTCCTGTGCAAATAAAAGCATAAAATCTTCCCAAAGCAGCATATCCTTTGACTTAAATTTTGAAGTCAAGATGTTTTTAAAACATAAAGGTTGGTTTAATCCAGCAGCTTTAATTCAGTTTCTTAGAAGCCAAAAAAAAAACTTAAAGACAACACTATAACTTATATAACACAGATAGATTCTCTATGTATTTTCCATGTCTATATGGCTTATTATATTTTGTATTATTTTATTTCTTTTAAAAGAACTTTATTATTTTATTTTAAAATTATTTTTATATATCCTTTCTTTTTTTCCCCCAAACCTTAATATATTTTTAAACAATCCATAGCCTGTTCAGAGGCCTTTTTTGGTCTGAATTTGTCTTTACTAGGTATCTATATTCTTTTTTGATCACATGAGGCAAATATTAAACTGCTAGAACAATTGTCAGCATTGCTCATCTTAGCACATGACAGTAGCAGATAGCAGTTGGGAGCGGCTATCAGGAGATGCTTTTCTGTACTGTAGCTAGCATGAGAGACTGCAGGAACACCCCAGTTAGCTTAGATCATGGCCGGCGTGAGAGACTGAGGGAAGCTGCCATATAGAGTATACTGCTCATCGTGTGCTAGTAGCTTCCAGGAGATGTGTTCCAGAATTGCAGCCAGCATGAAGGACATGAAACTAGGAAGTCACCTTTGGCCATTTCTGTGTGTTTAGAACTCCTTTTAAAGCTTTTTTAGGTTTTATGTGGATCTATGCCCCATGTTGGCTGCCATTTATAGACATAGTTTTTCTGTCCCACAACTACTGTCAAATAATCCCTCAGAGGCTTAATATAAGTTATAAATGCTAAGCCAATAGTTCAGACCTATCACTAACTAGTTCTTACAATTTAACCTATTTCTATTAATCTATGTACTGCCCTGAGGCTCATGGCTTTTACCTCTCTCCCATTTTGTGTATCTGACTCATTCTCTGGCTAACTGGCAACACTCCAACTCCAGCATTGCTCCTTCCATCCTTCTCCATTTGGCTTTCCCACCGAACTTTATCTGTTCAGCTACTGGCCAGTCAGCTTGTTTATTAAACCAAATATGTGACATATATTCACACAGTTTACAGAAGGATCATTCCACAGCACAAACATTTATTGTATGCAGTAATCAAAATTAACATTTCACCCAGGATATCTTTCATCCCCTCTAAATCCTTGCTCTAGGTCAAAGTTGCTCTCTTTTATTTCTTCTCATGTTCTTTCCCCTTCTGCACTAATTCCCCAGTCTTCTTTTTTATCTTTTCTCCCTCCCATCTCTTCTTATTGTCAAAATAATAAAGTACAGGAGTTGTAAGAAGTCAAGTATGTGAAGTAAAGGTAGAATCCCATCCTTGCTCTAAAATTAATTACCCCAGAGTAATAACTGGAATTACACAGTGTCGTACTGAAGATAGGAAGATTTTAATCTGGAAGACATAAAAGGACCAAGAAATTATGCTTTCAGGACTCTGTAAAACATTTTTCTTCAACTAACTTTTTATAAGCAATTGTTCAGTTTTTCATGAAAAGTTCATAAAAGTAGTTGATTTAATCTTAAATCACCCAAGATATTACTTTTTATTTGACAAAAAATTAATTTGATAGCTTTTACCCTCATAGCTTGAAAAAACCTTAAAATCAGTTCATTTTAAATATAGAAAACAATATGTAACTATCAATCTTAGAAGTACCTATGTATCATTTTCAAACACATAAAGTAAAAATACAGTGTTATACACACTATAGTTACCTAAAGAATAATGAGTGAATTAATTTCCCCCAAAATGTCAATCTATCCAGGAATGGTACATAGCCTGTAAGTTCTGCACTTGAGAAGATAACCCAGACGGGTGATGAATTGAAAACCCAAATGGGTTACAAAGTGAGATCCTGCTCCCTTGCCCCCAAAATGCAAGCAAAAAGCTCTAAACTTTGCCTTTAATCTGCATGTTAGAAAATTAAAATGAACATCATTAATGTGTTTCCCATATTTTAAAATCAGGGAGAAATGAAACTGAAAAACAATAAATATTAGAACTGATGTGTGTATTAGACTCTTGTATGGAGAACTGACAACTTGAAGAAAGGCAAAATCATACAATATGTTTGCCAGAGATGCTCATAAAGACTCTCTTGAATTACACAGACCTTCTCTACTATCTAGATTATTCCAGACCCAATTCTTAAGGTTGCGGCAGCATTGCAAGATGGCATCAGGGGCAGTCTTCTCTTCCCTGTCCATGCCTCTTGTGGACCCCTCAGAAAATCTTCCTCTGACCTCACCTTCCCCAGAATCCAACACCACAAAGCTTTCCCTCAGTGAACACACATGGCGAGCAGACTTTACAAAATAGGCCAATACACTCTCAAAATCTAGAAAGAAAACAGAAAATAAGGATTAAAACACCCACCAATGAAGACAAACTCAGAAATCAGCACCTAGACCTATAATGGCACCAAACAGAGATGCCTAGATATCAGTGTAAGAATGCAATCAGTAACAGCCATGGCAATCAGTCTCTACAAGAAACCAGCTATCTTACCATAGCAGAAACTTAACATACCAACATAGCTGAATTACAAGGAAAAGCCCTTAAAAACCAACACTAATATGATGATAGATTCCTTAAAGAAATAATGAGTAAATTCTTTAAAGAAATCCAGAAAAACATAATCAAATAATTGGAAGGATGAATCAATACCACAAAGAACCTCCAAAAACAAAAAAAAAGACAAATAAAACTGCTCAAGATGTGAAAATGGAAATAGGAGCAATAAAGAAATACAAAATGAAGAAATTTTGAAAATAAAATATTTACGACTGTGAACAGGAAATACATAGACAAGCATCACCAAAACAATGCAAAAGATGGAAGAGACAATCTCAAATATGGAGTACATTATATCAGAACTGTATACATTAGTCAAAGAAAATATTAAATTTAAAAAATTCCAGACACAAAGCATCTAGAAAATCTGAGACACTATTAGAATTACACTTGAGTTCTCAATGGAGACTCTAAAAGTCAGAAGAGCTTAGATAGATGTGCTACACACTCTAAACAGACTCTAAGAGACCACAGATGCCAGTCCAAACTATCATTTCCAGCAAAACTTTCAATCACCATAGATGGAGGAAGCAATACATTCCATGGTAAAGTCAAATTTAAACAATATCTATCTACAAGTCCAGCCCTATAGAAGGTACTAGAAGGAAAAATCAAAATTAAGGATGTTAACTATATACATGAAAACGAAGGAAAGGAAATAATCTCAACCCAGCAAACCAGAAAAGAGGAAACACCACACACACACACACACACACACACACCATCACCAAAATAACAACAAATAAAATTAATAATCATTTTTCATTCATTTATCTCAATATTATTGGTCTCAATTTCCTAATTAAAAGGACAAAGATTAACAGTATGCATACAGGAAACACACTTCAACATCAAGGATAGACATTATCTCAGGTTAAAGGTTTGAAAAAGATATTTACAACAAATTGACCTAAGAAGATAGCTGGTATAGCTATTAATATCTAACAAAACAGTCTTTAAGCCAAAATTAATTAAAAGAGATGGGGAAGGACACTATATTCTTTTTTTTCACTATATTCATCAAAGGAAAAAAATCCACCAAGAAGATATTTCAGTTCTTAGCATCTATGGCCTAAATGCAGAGGCACACAACTTTGTAAATATTAAATTTAAAAAATTCCCAAAAATCATTCTGAAAATCTGGTAAGTATGAAAAGATCAATTCATTTTATGAAACTGTATAAACTAGTTTAAAGGAAAAAATCTCTTCTAGAGGAAGTCTGACAATGTTTTACCCTTTATCTTTGAATAGATTAGGTGAATCTAAAATGCACTTCTAACTGGAAGTTGTCTGGGATTTATATACCTAACATTCTATTGTGCTCTCTAATTGTTTGTCTAGAAGTTATCTTAAACTTGGGCTGTTCTGGAGAATTCCATAGTTCATCTATAACACACAGCAGCCTTTTCCCAATCCTACCCTGAGAACTTCTTTTGGTTTTCTACTTTGCAGTAAATGATAGTTCTTTTCTTTATTCCCCACCACAGCTCAGCATAAACACAAAGGAAATTATTGACTCTTGTTGTAGTGGTTTGAATGAGAAATGTCCCAATCATTTCAGGTATTTGATCACTGGGTCCCAAGTTCACAATGCTGCTTGGGGACATTTAGGAGGTGTAGCCTTCCTGGAAGAAGTATGTCACCGAGGATGGGCACTGAGAGCTTGAGGCCTTTTGAAGTGTTAACTGAATTAATATTTATCAATAAAGAATCTGGCGTCAAATGTTGGGGGGAAACCGTGAAGACCAAAGAACGTGGAACAGCCATCAGTTGCCTCTTTCATCTCTCATTCCTCAATCCAAAAGTGGGCCAAGATCCTGTTACACCCCACCTTATCACTTTCTGCTTCTACCTCTCAAGTGCTGGCATTAAAGGCATAAACCCTAAGTGCTAGGATTATAGGTGTGTGGCACCATTGCCCAGCTTCTATGGTTTCTGATCTCAAGACAAGCTTTATTTGCCAGAATACAAGCAAAATATCACACAGCAGCCATTCCAATTTCCATTTCACCCTGTGCTTTGAAACTGCAGCTTGAAGACGGGAGTCCTCAGTTTTGCGCTTCTACTGCCTTACCTGCCTCCCCACCATGATGGTATCTTATCTTTCTAGAACCATAAGCTCAAATAAACTTTTCATTTTATAATTTGCATTGATCATGCTGTTTGATCACAGTATATGAAAAGTAACTAATACAGTAGCTGGTACCAGCTAGATGGTTGTTGCTATGAGAACTTAATAGGTTTTTTGGAGGATTTTTAGAAACCTTTAAAACTGGGGACTAGAAAAGTTGAACACTTAGTGGTTTGTCTTCCTAGGAATTTTGAAGACAGTAATACTGAGAAAAATGAAAATTGTGGAAGCTGGGATTAAAAAGATTTAGAAGGGAACAATAGTAGCAATTAAACTAAAGGTCATTCCTATCATAGTCTGGCAAAAGTTCTGGTTTCCTTCTATGCTTGTCCTAAGAATTTGCCTTATGTCAAACTGAAAAGTAATGGCCTAACTTCTTTTTTTTTTTTTTTTTTTTTTTTTTTTTTTTTTTTGGTTTTTCGAGACAGGGTTTCCCTGTAGTTTCTAGAGCCTGTCCTGGGAACTAGCTCTTGTAGACCAGGCTGGCCTCGAACTCAAAGATCCGCCTGCCTCTGCCTCCCGAGTGCTGGGATTAAAGGCGTGCGCCACCATTGCCTGGCTGGCCTAATTTCTTTAATGGATGCAATCTCAATACAGCAGATTGCTGAAACTGTGGTGTGGTTATTATTAATGATTCGTATGTAGGTCTTCCAATGAAAAATAATAAGTAGGGTAGAAAGAAATACAAACTCAGCAAAAAAAAGAAATACAAACTCTACAGTTTGAGGAGACAATACCACCAGGAAGAATGGTATAGCAGCATTTTTTTTTTTTGGTATAGCAGCTTTTGTAGAAAACATAAAGACATTAGTGCCCTTCAAGAAAGGCTTCCTGTTCTGCACTGGAATAAAGGAACAGTGGCTCAGGGCAAGACCCCACACAGCTAAACTCAGAAGCTGTGGAAGGAAAAGGCTAAGGGATTTTCTACTGCTAAAAAGCAACTGCAAGCCCAAAGTACTGATAATGTGATTCAAGACAGCCATAGTCCATTCTAAGATGGCAGCCAAAGTTGGCAGTGTCATTCTCATGATGTTGGCTTTAATGGCATAAAGAATACAAGAATAAAAGTTTCATAAATTTTTTCTTGTGGTTTCAGATAGCAACTGAGGTGAGGTGGCAGGGGAGTCCATGCTTGAAAGACTTGAAAGGACAATTGTTTGAAGCTATGGGAATGCAGACTGAGTTGCAATGGGGATCCCAAGATGTTGGAGATGTCAGAGCTGTAGAATTTCTGCCAAGGAAAACTGCTAACAGGGAGTGGAACCAGACACAAAGAGGTGTGGGAGAGAGAAATATATGTTTAAGGCAGCAAAACTGGAGGGGCAGAGCCATCTAAGCCCTTGAACATCAGATACAGAGCTACAAAATTTTATATTTGTTCTAGTTTCAGTCTTGTTTTGTGCCAGCATTTTCCCACTATGCTTCTGTTGATTTCTTTTGCAATAATAATGTATATCCCATACCATTGTATTTTCAATGTATAAAAGCTAACTGGATTCAGGAAATAATCAGGCTGGCTAAAAGATAAACAATTATATTTTTATTTATTATAAGGGGAAAACTCACAGAACCAGAATGAGAAGTCCAAGCTCAGCTGTGCCACCGGTGAGGCTTCCCCATCATCAATGTATACAATTAACTGTTTGATTTGACAGAAAGTTACAATTAAAAGACTGTCCCAAGCCTAAGACTAGATTTTGAACTTTGGAATTTTAAATACTCTTGAGACTATGAAAGACTATGAGGACATTGGATTAACAATGTGGAATTCTCTGTATGCTATGAATATGTTTTTATTACCATTGGTTAATAAAGAATCTTCTTTGGCCTATTGCAAGGTAGAATATAGCTAGGTGGGAAAAGTAAACTGAATGCAGGGAGAAAGAAGGCAGAATCAGGGAGATGACATGTAGCTACCAAAGGAAAAGAATGCCAGAACCTTATCAGTAAGCCATAGCCTTGTGACAATACACAGATTCATATAAATGGGTTAATTTAAGATGTAACAGACAGCTAGGGATATGCCTGAGCCATTGACCAGAGAATGTAATTAATAAAATTTTTGTGTGACAATCAAGTCTAGGTGGCCAGGAAATGAAAGCTCAGTCTCTGCTTCAGATTAATGCAACACTATGGGGACAAGGGAGAAGAATGTGGTTTGAGTGAGAAATGTTCCCCATAGGCCCAGACCTTTGTGCATTTGGTTCCCAGCTGGTGGCATTGTTTGGAGAGGTTTAAGAGGTGAAACATTGTTTGATGAAGTATGTGAATCATTTGCAGCCCTGTACCTACAATTTTCTCTTTGCCTGTATCGATATGAAAATGTTCTTACTTGATTTAATATTAGTCATTCACACAATTTTCAATAGGATTAAATTTTGTGTTTGTTTTTCATGTCTATTTGAATTTTAAATTTCATACTTAAAATTCAGTAAAATATACCTACATCTGGTACAGTTATTACTGACATCAACTAAGACTTTGGATAAGGGAAACAGATGGGGAACTTGTCCTAAGTTTCTCTCTAGAGCAGATTCTGCTGCTGTAAATTGAAGCCACTCAGAATGGAATGGAAATGGGGCTTGTGTTTCAATGGTATGCATTTTGTTGTGAATGTATTCATTCTTGAAATACATGAAAAGAAGTTATTTCTCTTACAGGATAATGATTCCATGAAGTAGGCTCAAAAGGGATAGTTCCATGCAAAATAAATACTTGAAAATCTCCCATTAATTTTCTCCTACAAATGAAAATGACAAAATAATACCTCCTGTCCCTGGTAATTCTATCTCCAGTGCTCTTCACTGCCAGCTCTTGCTGAAATATGTCCAGACTGCTCCTACAAATGAAAGTGACAAAATAATACCTTGTGTCTCTGATAGTTATATCTCCAGTGTTCTTCACTGTCAGCTCTTGCTGAAATATGTCTGTGTCTAGACTGTTGCTTTCAATCTAATGTGAGTTGTTTTCAGTCATCTGAACGTGACCTCAGTCTGCCGTTTTTAAAAGCCATGAAGTGGCTTTCAGAATGCCTGTGGCAGATTGGTAATAGTAAACAAACCAGTAACTTTCTCATCTAGTTAATGGTTCCATATGGTTAGAAGAATGTGAGCCAATATCCAGACTGTTTTGACTTAGTAAATAGACAAGTTGAAGCTTTGCCTTATCTTTGCAGTTCTACATGTTTTAATTATAGCTGCACATGAAATATCTATTATTTGCGTGCAGAGCTAAAGCTTAAAAAATAGTGGCAATGCTGTATTTGATTTGCTGATTCTGTGAATGAAGAGACATAGAAAGGGAAAAAGAAAGAAGTGGTGACAGAGAGGGAGGAAACAGGAAAGACAGGAAGAGGAAGAGAGAATAATGAGAGAGAGAGAGAGAGAGAGAGAGAGAGAGAGAGAGAAAGAGAGAGAGAGATGAGAGAGAGAGAGAGAGAGAGAGAGAGAGAGAGAGAGAGAGAGAGAGAGAGAGAGAGAGAGAGAGTTTTCTGCTGGGTATATAATAAAAATGAAACAGGACGGCAGAGATGTTCAGTGGTTTAGAGTGCTTATTACTCTTGCAGAAGAGACCTAAATTCAGTTCCCATCACCATTCTTAAACATCTCATGAATACCTGTAACTTTAGCTCCAGAAAAGTGCTGTGTTTCTGGCCTCTGTAAAACACCTGGCATTCATATGCACATACCTATACAGACATATACATAATCTAAATTAAAAATTTGTATTTTAACCAGAATACAATTTTAAATCCCTTAGCATAACTGGGCTGGTAAGAATTTGTGTTGTAAAATAGAAGAGGGTTTTTGTGGTACTTTGAATGTAATTGGCCCCCATAAGCTCATAAGGAGTGGCACTATAGGAGGTGTGGCTTTGTTGGAGTAGTTATGGTCTTGTTGGAGGAAGTACATCACTGCGAGGGTGGTCTTTGAGGTTTCCTATGCTCAACATGTGACCCAGTGTATAAGTTCACTTCCTGCTTCTTCATGATCAAGATATAGCCAACACCATGTCTGTCTGCATGCCACTGTGCTCCCAGCCATGATGATAATGGGCTACACCTTTGAACGGTATGCTACCACCTCAATCAAATGCTTGGCTTTCTAAGAGTTGCTGTAGTCCTTTCTAAGAATTGCTGTAGTTATGACAATGCTGTGGAATAATGCTTTGGTATATTGTAAATATTTGTCACTCATATTGGTTTAATAAAACACTGAGTGGCCTATTAAAAAATTGTATTTTAAAAATGATTTTAAAATGCATGCAATCATGGCAAAGTTAACTATGGACATGAGGTACATGTTATGCCACTCGGGCTTTGGAGTACAAATCAACTAACTGAACTGTTTCAGCAAACAAATAGTCTTGCCTCTTTTTAGAATGTTAAAATGAATGCTGTACTTTTAAATTTATCTGCAAAGTGGGTGAAGTGGGTCACTGCTCATACCACTTCATTCTGAGTTATCCATTCAGTAGCTACCTGCTTTGTTGCAATAGCTTGAAGCTCATTTTCATCTGAGAATTGTGTTCTATTCACTCAAATGAACCAGAATCTTTTTATTCAAAAGATAAAAAGGAGTAATTCAATGCAAAACTTTATTAAGTCTTAATGTTTATCTTCCTTCCCTTGTTTCCTTCTCCAGTGGTTCTCAACTTTCCTAATACTGTACTTTTTAAATACAGTTCCTCATGTTGTGGTAAGTCCCAACCATAAGGCTATTTTGTTGCTACTTCATAATTGTAAGTTTGCTACTTCCTCCCATATCAACTGTAAATCAAGAGAATGCTCCTGTCTGGTTGAGAGAACAACTCAGTTGCAAATGTTCTGAGGGAGGGTCTAGAATATATAGGCTAAGAAAATATCTATGCAGCTACTGTGGCTCATACCTATTATGTAAGGCATCCCAGGTCTGCCTGTTTGGGGAAGAGCACCCACACCCCTATAATTACCCTTTTGGATAAATCAATTGGTTTACAAGTTCCCAAGATCTACCTGTCTCTCCATCCATCACTGGGAGTATAGGCACATGTGGCCATGCCCTACTCTATGTGAGTGCCAGGGAGTACAACCCAGGTCTTCATACTTGTATGGTGTGCTATCTCCCTGTGTGATGGAGGGCAGTAAAGAAACCATGAAAATGGCTTCCCCACTGGGGGAAGGTTTTTATTGTGAATAGGGAAGAGAAAACTATCCTGAGGTATCTGGTAGAGTCCAGAGCAGGGAGATAGGAAAGTGGACTGTACATGGCCAAAGCTGTCTGTAAAGGAAGGGAGAAAGTGAGAGAGAATAGTGGAGATGACAAGAGAGGGAAGAGTGAAAATAGCAAGAATATTCAGGGGAAGCTGGGCGGTGGTGGCGCACGCCTTTAATCCCAGCACTTGGGAGGCAGAAGCAGGCGGATCTCTGAGTTCGAGGCCAGCCTGGTCTACAAGAGCTAGTTCCAGGACAGGCTCTAGAAACTACAGGGAAACCCTGTCTCGAAAAAACATCAAAAGAAAAAAGAATATTCAGGGGAGGAAGAAAGAATGCAGAGCCTGGGGTGAGAAGAGCCAGGTAGCTAGCTAGCATGGGATCTCTGAAGTATAACAGATACTGGTGAATGAAACTAAGGGAGCCCGAAGGCCAGCATGGACCTTGGTATGCAACTACAAGTGCATGTCAATGGAGAGTCCCATTTCCCTTCTTCCAGTGGCAAGGGAAATGATTCCTATAGGGCTGAAATCTGATTCACAAGTTGTAAAGGATGCTAGATTTTATCTAACAATAGAAATCCTTCTCTTGTCCAGCTTGAGTTTATTTCTGCATTGATGTGGGAGAGTCTTCTGTTTGTCTTGATTTCATTCATTAATAAAGAAACTGCCTTGGCCAGCCCTTAGGTGGGTGGAGTAGACAGAACAGGAAGAAGGAAGTGAGGTAGATGGCTCAGTTAGATGCCACGCCTCTCCTAAGTTAGCCAGACTGCTGTGCCCCTGCTGAGGGATGCCAGATGCGATGAAGCTCCAGCCCAAGATGGACACACGCTAGAATCTACCTGGTAAGGCACCACTTTGTGGTGCTACACAGATTATTAGATATGGGTTAGTCAAGATGTGAATAAGAGCGTGAAAATAATGGGCCAGGCAGTGTTTAAAAGAATACAGTTTCTGTGTAATTATTTTGGGTAAATTATTTTTGGTGGCCGAGAGCAGGGGGGCAGGAAGCCGCCTGCAGCTCCACACTACACTGCATACATGAACTCCCTGACTCCTAGTTCTCCCCACCACAGCTTATTCAAAAAAGGTATTTTCTTCCATCAAAAGTCCTGAAGAAACTATGTATTATTGATATTTTACAAGTATTATGACAGAATTAAAGTAGCTATTTAAAAATCTCTTTCACCAGCTCACAAAAGGAAAAACTCATGTGATTTATTGACATGAACTAGGTGCCAGCATAATGTCTGGTAGTGAAAACTTTGGGATAAACTTAGCTTGGTTGCCATTAAAGAATTATAGTTTGCATCAACAAATCAAGCTCCCAGGAGGTGACTCCAAGCAACTCACCAAGCTTTAGAATTATAGTAATCTGTTGAAAAAATTGAAATTTATGCCCTATTAATGCTGAAGCTTGCATGAGAAACACGTATACCACAGTTTTGTTGATTTGTTCATATTGGGTTTCATGGTCTAAGTTGATGAGGACGACTGATCAGATCTCTTGCCCAAACAGTAACCTGTTAAGCTACTTTTAATCACTGCTAGCTTTATCTAACATTTCAAAACCTGGCTGTTGTTCTACATCATATTTGAGGCTTCTAGACGCTTCATGTGGTTAAAATTACCTCTTTCCATTTTACTGAATTTGAAAATGAATAGGTATTTTTTACCATATGTAGCATGCCCCACAAAATTCCAAAATAAGTCATCAATCCTTTCCTGAATGAGTTTCTGATGTGGGAGTCCCCACTGTGTGCTGTAATTACCATTAATGAATAAAGAAACAGCCCTGGCCTATTGATATGGAAGAACTTAGGTAGGCGGGGAAAACTGTACTAAATGCTGGAAGAAGGAAGGCAGAGAGAGAGAGATGCAATGGAGCCACCACCAGAGTCAGAGATGCTGAAACTTTGCTGGTAAGCCACTGCCACGTGGCAATACACAGATTAAGAGAAATGGGTTAAATTAAGATGTAAAAGTTAGCCAATAAGAAGCTAGAGCTAATGGGCCAAGCAGTAATTTAATTAATACAGTTTCTGTGTGATGATTTTGGTTCTGGGTGGCCAGGATGAACAAGTGGTTCCTTGCAACAAGTTTCCTCAGTATTAATGAGGAAATATAGCATGCTTTTTTGGAGCACCAACCCCCAAATCATGACACAAAGACATTATTAATTATAAATGTTCAACCTTAGTTTAGGCTTGTTTCTAGTTAGCTTTTATTATTAACTTAAATTAACCCATTTCTATTAATCTATGTGCCTCAAGTACATATACACTCAAGTATAGATTAATCACATACATCATCTTCATACTGTGCATTCTGCTTTCCTGCTTCCTCTGTGTCTGAGTGACTGGCTCCCCTTCCTTGTCTGCCTGCCAGCTATGCCTATGACTTATCTCTCCTCTGCTTAGCTATTGGTCATTCCCCTTTATATTAGACTAATCAGGTACCTTGGGGAGTCAGATAAAAGAGCAACACATATTTACATAGCTGATAAAGTGCAGCATGAACAAAAACAGCACATCGTTACATGGTTAAACAAATACTCTATTCAACAACATAGTTAACATAGTTAACTTCACATAGTTAGACAATTGCTCTATTCCACAACAATTGAAATATTACGAATTTTACTTTCATGGGCTAATCAAAGGGCTACATTATAGAAGTGAATTCAGAATACATATGGTACTAAAACTTTCGGATAAGGGATGGAGGGAGAGTCCAGCAATGATTGAATCTGTCAGGCCCATTTTTCAACTATATTAATGTGAGGTTTTCTTTGGCATATGAATTTGCTCTCACCATTGAAATTCAAATTTGTCTTCAGCCATTAGACTGTTGGATTTTCATTTCTGCCACTAGAGGTCTGCCACCACCAACCTAAGCACTAGCTGGTCATTGAGAATCCTTTCCAGTCTTTCAAGTGAGCACTGATTTCTTCATTTCCTAATCGCCTGTTTATCCTTGAGATAGGCCAGTCACAGTGCTTCTTCCAACAGTGGCAAGTTACTGTTCTCTGCCTGCTTGTCTTTAAGGCTTTTGCCTCCCATCTCCCTGAATCCTTGTTCAGTCTATCATCTATGTTTTTATTTAACTTTTGTCTCATTTGTTTTCTCACATCATGATTTTACCTTCACAGATGAACCCTATCCTGAGGTTCTTCAGTCTCTAGAAGACTCTTTAGGGTCCCAATGTTTCCATCTTCTCAGGATACTTCTTATGGTGCTTGGATTTCACTGAAGCTGCTCCCGTGGTTCAACCTTCATGCTCACTTTTTCCCCACATAGAACTGACTACTGAATCCTTAAGGACATACCCATTAATGGTTCTAGAATCTAATCATTATAATTCATGAGTCACCTCCATGTAGATCACAATCACTTTTTATTTAAACAAAATGCACAGCCTCCACTGACCCTAATTAGCATGTTCTGCTAAAGCACAAGTAGTCATATTTTCAGAAAATCCCATTCCAGCCCTGGAGAACAAGGGCACTTGTGCAGGCATCACCCACCCCGACTCCACCGATTTGTAACCACCTCCAGTTGGCCCCTGTTCCTTCTATCTTCAGTGATTTTTTTGTGAATTCTTGCCCATTAAACACGTCAAGAATCTGTGAGCAACAGGAACTTAGCCATTGAGGATCCACAGTGGCTTCCTTCCACACTCACAGGATAGTGCTTTTGCCAATGCTTTGAAGATAAGCCTCTAATATGTACTTCCTGGGTATGTCAAGGTGATGAGCCATTGTTTTCATGCCAACTCTTTTTAATAAATTATTTTCTATTCAGTTTTGAATTTTTAGCTTTTCCTTATTGTCCCTCAGCATCACTCATGTCTCTGTTATTTGCCTTTAATGTTACTGACTAAAAATATTATTATTTTAAACCTGAGAAACTCCTAACACTTTCCTCAAGAAAAAGTCTTAGTTTTTCTCTGTCCCCGATTTCCTATATTCTCTCATCCTTTGATTGTAATTAAGAGTATGTGCAAGTCCACCTTAGCCTACCTATGTCCTGCCTCCTTCTTATATGTTTTTATCTCCTTATTATTGCCTCTGAGTGAGGATCTCATATCTTACAGTCTGCTTTCCATTTCCCAAAGCTATGTATTCTGTTGCTTAAACTAACTTCTTCTTGTGAAGATTATTTGCTTTTCTTCCTCTACATAGCCCAAAGAATAATACACATTATACTATATTTTAATTATCTGCTGATTTCTCTCTACTATTTCAAACTCTGTTTTAGAAGAACAAGACTGTGTTAACACTACCCATATACTATGCTATTATATAAAAGAAGTCTGTTGCCAGGTGGTGGTGGTGCATGCCTTTAATCCCAGCACTCGGGAGGCAGAGGCAGGCAGATCTGTGAGTTTGAGGCCAGCCTGGTCTACAAGAACTAGTTCCAGGACAGGCCCCAAAGCTACAGAGAAACCCTGTCTTGAAAAACAACAACAATAACAACAAAAACAAAAACAAAACAAAACAAAACAAAAACAAAAACCAAACAAGAACAACAAAAGACTGTCAACCTTGAACACACAAAGAACAACCAATTGGTCCAGAGAACTTCCACTATTCAGCCTAAAAGGCAAGTCCTGTATAGTGTGGCTGATGCTCCATTTCCTTCTCCCGTCTCTTAAAGTTATTTCACAAAAGGTTCTTCTAGGACCAGGGCTCCTTTTGGTACACTTTATGTATCCATGCTTGCTCCATAATACACCTCAAGTCTATGTCTTAATCACTTCCATATTGCTGTCGTAATGCATCATGATCATGCTAACTTATAGACAAGAGAGTTCGTTTTGGCTTAATGCTCTAGAGGATTATGATTACATCGTTGCTAGAGGCATATCAGCAAGCAATAGGCATGGCAGTGGGAACAGAAAACTGATGGGGAACGTCCTTCAGCCAGTGGCCTTTGAGAGGCTAGACTAGGTTGGACGTGGCTTTTAGGTACCAAAAAGCATGCAGGTCTGGGTCCATCCTCTCTCCCTCTTGCTCCCTGTTCTCACACCCAGATGCTGGATTCCATTCCTATTCCCCATTTATGCAGGGGGGCGTGCTCTATGAGTTCCCCTTTAAAAAGGAGCCACTGTATTTTACTCAGTTCTGAGCCAGTGTGGCATTCTTTTTTCACATTCCTCTTCAGAAAACTGAAAGCATACATCTCCATATAAGCATGAAACAGAGACGATGAACTGGAAGTAGTACAAAACTTTTAATCTCAACTTCCTCCTCCCCGTGAGACATACTTCATCCACCAAGGCAAAACCTCCTTAAGAAATGCTCCCAAATGGAGACCATATGTTCCAGTATCTGAGACTGTAAGGGAAATCTGAGGCGTAATAGGCTCATGGTTAAATCATAAAACAAAATATAATGATTAACTTTTACACCTGAATGTATGCGGATACAACAACTTAAGCAGTCTGGGCTTAAAACAAAAATATGGACCTATTTTTCCTAAACAAATAGATGTTCTGTTATCTTTCAGCCTGACAGGTTTCACCTGTATCTGGAAAGTGCCCATGAATTGAAATAATACAATTCATTAAGACTGTACAATAATACAAAAAAAACCCAAGTTTATTCTCAGAGTTCCTCTCTTCAACAACAACTAGGCAAGAGATGTTTTTGTTGTAGCTGCTCTCATAGTCTCCCTAGGACTTCCTCCATACCATGCAAGATGTACATGGAGGCCAAGAAAAAGTTTTAAGTAGTTGTAATTTTCATTTTATGCTGGGTTTGGTGGTTGAACAGAGTTATTCAGACTTGTATAGCAAGTCTCTCTATTCACTAAGCCATGTCACCAGCCCCAAATGTTCCTACTCAATTATAATCTCTGGGGGTATATCTACTGAAGTGTCCTATTCCCTGAATCACCTGTGGAATAGCCCTTGTTTTCTAGCCTGCTAAGCAGATTGACACTTGTTTTAGGGGTTAAAATTATTACACCCCAACTCCTTCCCCACCGAGTTCCTTTTATGGAAAAATCACTCATTCCAAAAAAGCAAACTTAATGGTTTCACATACACTTTCTGGTTTTGTCAGATACACAACACTGAATACCTAATCTCCCCCAATTTCTGTTGGTCTTTGAAAATTATTTTCAAATGCCATCTACTTTATTACATTCTCTCCCTTGAGATTCTAATTTTAATTGATAACACATTTTTATGGTCATCCTGCAGTGTAAGATTCTCTAGCCTCAGGAATGTGTATCAATTTTAAAAGTCAATTATGCCATCAATTTCCAATTCTTAAAACAATAAATGACCTAAGAAACATGACCAATTAAAATTTCTGAGTTCAAGAGTTTTATAAACCCCCTTTCTTTATAAAAAAGAAAAGATTACTTGTAGTCTTCTCCAAACTTCCATAATTATCTAAAATTTCAATGGCATTGTGATTCAAATTATTAGAATATTTCATTTACCCCCATCATCCATTCAAGTAATTCATAGCTATTCTCTGAAGACTTAGTATACAGAAGACACTGAGAATAATAAAGTAATCAGAATGGAATCTTATCTCTGAGACTACAGTATAATGTAGCAATATTTCTCACCTGAAGTACAAATTATCATAATAACTAAGAAGAAAGTGGGGGTGTAGAAATAATGGAAGGAAAAAGAAGAGACAGATTCTGGAACTGAGGAAGTTGAGGCAATAAAAATCATGAGTGTAGACTAGGCTGGGCTCCACAGCAAGATCCTAGGTGGAGCAAAATCCTGTGGCGGGGGAGGGGGGCAGGGAGAAAATTAGGGTAGGAGGAGGAGGAAAGAAAATTAACAATATAAAGTTAACTATGAACTTCATCTTATTTGCCTTTGAGTCCCCAGTATATGAAAAATTAACTGATGAGAATCAAACTTGTTACAAGTGTACTGAACCATAGGGAGTTGTGCCTGCTTTGATAGTATACAGTATCAAATGAGTGTCAGAACTCTATCCAAAAACCTATTCATCAGACTCATTTCAACTCACTAAAGATAGGAAAATGGTTTTCAATAGTGCTTTTATAGATTCAAATGAATGTATCATCTTCGCAAAAATTTCAAAATTAATACTATATTAACATATATGGAATATCAAAATAAGGTAAAGGTAAGTCAGAAATATATGACAGAAGAAAGAAAAGAAAGAAAGAATACTACATGCAGAAATAATTCAAGAAAAAAAGAAATTATAAAGAAAGAAAATTTGTCTTTTCATCTATTTATCACTGAAAATGCTATGGCCCTTTCCCAGTAGGTGGCACATGTTCATCTTTTTGTACAAAAGTGTGAAATAAAATCAAACTTTATGCTTGGAAATCATAATTGTTACTTTGATCATAATTGGGACTTTAAATGTTTTTATAAAGGGCCATACTTGTGAGTTTTCTTGGGTTTGTAGTCTTTTCTAAGAGTGTCAAGTTTACTGTGTTTTGAGAGATGAACCCTTAACATTGCAATAACAAAGGAACTGTTTTTCTTAAAGTTTTATTTATCAAACAGTTCCCCATCCTATAGTTTGATACCCCTACTTTATAGCAAATCATTCTATGGACTGCACGCAACACTTAGGCAAAATTGCTGCACATTGGGCTACAGTGTGTGTCATTCACTGCTAGAGTTGAATGATATGTTGGGCTTTTTAGTACAATATTTATAAATGTCACATATGTCTTGACTACACTGCAATTTCTACCTTCATTTCTTTAAGACAATACCTGATTCACATGCAAGTCAAGCTTTTCTTTTGATAGCACTTAACTTTCAGCAGCCTATGACTCACTTCACTATACTTTCTACAATAACATACTCTAAATCAAAATAACAAGTTTGGTGTCTGTCGCACGAGTTCTAATAGATCTTAATAAAAGCGCAGAGTCAGATATTGGGAAAATGCTGAGAGATCAGCTAGATAAAACAACAAAACCACAGCCACTTTACCTGCTCAACTTCCTAGCTAAAATACCAGAGAATTCCTGTCTCCTCCTGCCTTACCACTTCCTCTCTTTACCCAGCATTATCATTTCCTGTCTGTCTGTACAGACTTCCAGACCTCTATGGTTACTTGTGACTAGCTCCACCCTCTGATCTTCAGGCAAGCTTTATTTGTGCAAACAAGATATTACCATATTTTCCCTTTTTGTCTAAAAAATTAAAAAGAGGAGGTTATAATTAACACAAGAAAGCTCTATACAATAGGTACAATAAGTATATGCAAATACATACAGGCAATAAATACATCAACATTGTCTGGTTTATTAGCAATTGACAAATTCAGAGAAAATGTTCCATATCTATCTTATCTTGCTGAGTTCAAAAGTTGTACCTAATTCATGTTTTATATATAACTTGTATTACCAAAACATTTTGTTTTTTCAGCCTTATACACTTTACATTTCTTTAGAGAATTTCTTTCTGAACCTGGTAACAAGGAAATTATAACTATAAAGTCTTTAACTCCATCAGAGAACTGAGAAGGAAATAATATAACCTGAGTAAGCAGGAGGTACAAGCAAGTGACTTCCAAAAAATGTGAGAAGTGATATAAACTGTTGTCAGAGGATTTTATGCTGCTCTATCCAGCAGCTGTTCAGTCCCAAAGAAACACTCAGACCTATCTTAATTATAAACTGGTTGGCCTATTGGCTCAGGCTTCTTATCAATTAACTTTTTTTTTTTTTTTTTTTTTTTTTTTTTTTTGGTTTTTCGAGACAGGGTTTCTCTGAAGCTTTTTTAGAGCCTGTCCTGGAACTAGCTCTTGTAGACCAGGCTGGCCTCGAACTCACAGAGATCTGCCTGCCTCTGCCTCCCGAGTGCTTACATTTTAAATTAATCCATAATTCTTATCTGTGTTAGCAACTTGGCTTGGTACCTTTTATCAGTAAGGCATTCTTGCTTCCTCTGTGTCTGGGTGATGACTGCAGACTGACCCTTTATACTTCCCAGAATTCTCCTATTCGGGTCAACCCACCTATACTTCCTGCCTGACTACTGGCCAATCAGCATTTTATTAAACCAATACAAGTGACAAATCTTTACAGAGTACAAGACCATTGTCCCACAGTACTTATTTTTTTTTCAAAACAAGAACTCTGAATCTAATCTCCTTTGTTTAGCTTTTATCCTGACCATTATCCCATAACAACTTGTAGCCAACACTCTAAACAAAGACAAACATTCATAAGAAACAGCTGACTGCCTGAACAGTCACCCAAGATTCCTCTGCAACATTGGGCATCCATCTTGGCCTATACAGGTCTCATATATCTGACAGACTTTTCTGTGAAGCAGGATAATTGGAAAGGTTATCCTTTCGTGTCTTGGCAATGTTTGGCAGTTCTTTATTTGTGTCCTGCTTGTTCAATTTGTACAGAATATTGTCATCAATAGAGGCAAGAGCACTTTCTTAGCCAGTAGGTAATCTTTGACACAAAAAAGTAAATTCCATGTGGTGCTTCTTCAATGCCAATCATCCTCTCTGAAGTAGACTGGTGCTACCAGGACATGTCTCATTGTAGAAAAAGAAAAGAACCTATATTATTAAAATATCTTGACTACTATAGTCTGTAGATCTCTGAAGATTATAAACATGACATGTCTGTCTAAAATATATCTCAGTTTAACTTTGAAAACATTCCTAATATGGCAACACATTCAATTGCAATTGGTGACTAATTACTAATCTGATTTTCCTTCTTATTCTTAATAGTTGATAATAATAACTTTCAAGTTCTAGAAATTTGCATTACATTGTTAAATGAGTTACTTAAGTACCATACCTTGAACAAGATTAAAATGGTATATACAGTAAGTATTTTCTTTTTTGGTTTAAAAGTAGACTTATAAAACAACCTTTTAATCCTGTTTCTATATCACACCCTTATCTCTTTTCAGAGTAGATTCAATAATCTACCCTTATATCCTTATCATATCTCTATCCACCCTTTTTTTAAAAACAAGAACTCTGTATCTAATCTCCCTTGTTTAACTTTCTCCCTGACCATAACCAACAACAACTTGCAACTAATTCCCCTAAACATAATAAGTATCCATAACCCATTGAACAACCAAAAACCAGGCATCCCACCTCTTGGTAATGTAATCTTCATATTCTTAAATTTACTTTCTGTTTTTTGGGGGTGACAGCATCTTTAGGGAATTTTAAAAAGAAAAATTTGGGCTGTCAAGTGCTGGGAAAGGTAACTGTGTCATTTGTGTCCAGTTCAGTCTATGTTTAATGGAAAGTGTAAGACTTGTCTCAAGTCCTGGGTAGAGTAGTCTGTAAGGCTGGATCATCTCAGTTTAAAATTGTCAGGACTTAAAATTGTCCTGACCAATTTTTAGTACAAAGCAGATCTTAGGTGGTATTTTTCAGCTTAGTGGTATTATCATAATCCAGGTGGAATCAACAATGTGTGGGTCTATCCTCCTTTTGGAGACTTTAAATGTCACTGCTAGGGCAAGGTCTTGAGTCTCTGTGGAAAACAAACATTTTAAATTTCATGTTCAGCAGATCTCAAAGACGGTAAAGGGTCAATATTTGTTATGTACATTCAGAGTACTAAAACTTAGCTCCTAGTTACTTTGTAGAGGCTCAAACCCAAAATCATGTACAGAAAGCAAGATGAAACCATTTTCTAGAATTAACACTCTCTATGATCACTAATATCATGAAAATAACTTTAAAATACATATTTTCTAATCTTATAATTTTAGACAATATTTATGCCCCATGAAAAACTTCAAAGACTCAAAATAGAAGCAAAGAATTATAAAATTAGTGGCAATAAAATATTCCCTCAATTTTGTTTTTTTGTCTGCCCCTTATCAGGTGGTTCTTCTGACATGAAACAGATTTTGAATTTAACTTCAACAAGCATTCTTAGGTTTTGAGAATGAAAGAGCCATACTCAAACTCCAAAGCCAGCTTTAATTTCTAATTGGACTGGTACTACAAAACGACCACTTGCATTAAATGTCTGCAGGGAATAGCAGAAACAAACATTATGGAAAATTTATAAAATTTTATTCTGTTGGAAATGTGATTAACAATAGGCTAATTTAATCTTTTTCTTGGGACATTTTTATTTTTTTATTTTTTTTATTAAAAATTTCTGCCTCCTCCCTGCCTCCCATTTCCCTCCCCCTCCCCCCACTCTCCTCTCCTTCCCTCTCCAGTCTAAAGTAAGGGTTCCCTGTCCTGTGGGAAGTAAAAGGTCTTCCCCCCATCCAGGTCTAGGAAGGTGAGCATCCAAAAAGGCTAGCCCCCCACCCCAAAGCCAAGACATGCAGTAGGATCAAAACCCAATGCCATTGTCCTTGGCTTCTCAGCAGCCCTCATTGTCTGCCATGTTCAGGGAGTCCGGTTTTATTACCATGCTTTTTCAGTCCCAGTCCAGCTGGCCTGGGTGAGCTCCCATTAGATCAGTCCCACCATCTCAGTGGGTGGGTGCACCCCTCACGGTCCTGACTTCCTTGCTCATATTCTCCCTCCTTCTGCCCCTCATTTGGACCTTGGGAGCTCAGTCCAGTGCTCCAATGTGGGGTTCTGTCTCTATATCCATCCATTGTCAGATGAAGGTTCTATGGTGATATGCAAGATATTTGTCAGTATGGCTATAGGATAGGGCCGTTTCAGGCTCTCTCTCCTCAGCTGCCCAAGGAACTAGCAGGAGACATCTCCCTGGACACCTGGGAAACCCTCTAGAGTCAAGTCTCTTGACAACCCTAAAATGGCTCCCTTAATTAAGATATATACTTCCCTGCTCACATATCCACCCTTCCTTTATCCCAACCATCCCATTCCCCCAAGCTCTCCCCATCCTCCCATTCACACTTTTCTCTCCCCATCTCCCCTTAGCCCTATCCCACCTCACTCTCAAGTTCCCAATTTTTGCCTGGCAATCTTGTTCACTTCCAATATCCAGGAGGATAACTATATGTTTTTCTTTGGGTTTACCTTCTTATTTAGCTTCTCTAGGATCAAGAATTATAGGCTCAATTTCCATTATTTATGGCTAGAAACCAATTATGCATGAGTACATCCCATGTTCATCTTTTTGAGTCTGGGTTACCTCACTCAGAATAGTGTTTTCTATTTCCATCCATTTGCATGCAAAATTCAAGATGTCATTGTTTTTTTACCACTGAGTAGTACTCTAATATGTATATATTCCACACTTTTTACATCCATTCTTCCATTGAAGGGCATCTAGGTTGTTTCCAGGTTCTGGCTATTACAAATAATGCTATGAACATAGTTGAACAACTGCTTTTGTAATATGATAGGGCATCTCTTGGATATATTCCCAAGAGTGGTATTGCTGGGTCCTGGGGTAGGTTGATCCCTGATTTCCTGAGAAACCACCACACTGCTTTCCAAAGTGGTTGCACAAGTTTGCATTCCCACCACCAATGGATGAGTGTACCCCTTACCCCACAGCCTCTCCAGCAAAGGCTATCATTGGTGTTTTTGATTTTAGCCAATCTGACAGGTGTAAGATGTTATCTCAAAGTTGTTTTGATTTGCATTTCCCTGTTCGCTAAGGAGGTTGAGCATGACCTTAAGTGTCTTTTGGCCATTTGAAATTCTTCTGTTCAGAATTCTCTGTTCAGTTCAGTGCCCCATTTTTAATTGGGTTAATTAGCATTTTAAACTATAGTTTCTTGAGTTCTTTATATATTTTGGAGATCAGACCTTTGTCTGTTGTGGGCTTGGTGATGAGAATGATTTGTCCTTTATCTTTAGATGTCTCATTTGTCCCACGGTCTTTGGATTCCTAGCTGAATGACTTTATTCTCCTGGAAAGACAAAAACAGTTATACCTGATCAAATGAAAATCATTTGTTAGTTTTAAAGTTAGTTTAGATTGAACAGCCATTCTGTTTGATTAAGTATTACCTCTTCTAATCAAGGTGTGCCTCTTGTTCAAATCTAATATTTATCCATTTTGATGTTATTCATAGATTTTCTTCTATCTGGAAACAAAAGCAAAACCCCTTTCACAACATAACACATGTTCTGGTTTCCATTTTGAAGTCAGAACATTTAAAATATACCAGCTGACTTAATTCCATAGATTTTTCTAATATCCAAAGTCTCTCCACAGCTGTTATTCCGTTCTCATTAGCATTTAGAAAATTCAATGTTAATAAAACATTATGCAATTGATTTCCGTTGGTTTTTTCATTCATTTCTGTTTATTTAATATATCCTGTAGAGTTTGATTTTATTTTTCTACAACTGCCTGACTTGTAGGATTGTGTGGTATACCTGTCATATGCTTTATATTATAATAAACAAAAATTGTTTTATTTTCTTAGAGACATATGATGGAGCATTGTTTGTCTTTTTTGTACAGGTATACCCATGATGGCCACAACTTCCAGCAAATGTATGGTTATCGAAGCAGCCTTTTCCAAACTCAAAGCAATTACCCATTGAAAATCTGAATAGATATCAATGGTGTGCTGTACATATCTTAGTTTTCTAAATTCTACAATGGAACACATCCATCTGCCAGATTTTGTTCTTGTAAGTAACCTTTGAGTTACTTCTTGCAAGTAATGGTGTAAATAAAAGCTAGCCAGGTGGGGTAGTGATTCTGGTGGGAACCCCATGTGCAAGTTCCATCGGGATCCCCACATAGAACTCCAGCCTGTGCTGCTGGCTGCAAAGTCTAAAGCAAGCGACTTTTTCATGAGTGCATGCCTTTAAGTTGAGTACCAATATGTAGCATAAGTTCGAATAGGTCTAAATAATAAAAGCCCATAGTCAGATATTGTAGAAAATGATGAAGGATCAGAGAGATGAAGAAGCAAAACCACAGCCACCTTACCTACTCAGCTTCCCTGCTGAAAATGAGACAGCTCTTGTCTCCTCCTGCCTTATCATTTCCTTTCACCACCAAGCCATATCACTTCCTGTCTGTCTGTACAGACCTGCAGACCTCTATGGTTAGCTAGTGACTAGCTCCACACCCTGATCTTCAGGCAAGCTTTATTCATACATACAAGATTTCACATGTGTCCATATGTATCTCGGTGTTATTTAGGAACATCACCTCCCCCCACCCACTATAATGTAACTTTAAGGCTTCAGTTATTGATGTGATTTTGCAGAAGCAGTTCAGTCAATCAATTCTTCACATTCATTGTTTTCTCTACTGGAAATTGTGCCAAAGATATAGCCTAATATTTTTAGTCTGGCTTCCTGTGAAACACAGTATATACATTTCCAAAAGGGTTTCCTTAAATGGAAATGTGGGGTTTTTTTCCTCCAGGTATATTTTTAAGAGAGACAGATTGTATATAGTTGACCTGCTGAAGAAAAGCAACACCTGTCCTTGCATTGTCTTAAAGGCTAACAGTTCTCCCACTCAAGTGTTCTGTCAATAGTCTAGAATGACCCATTTGCACACCATAATTGCCTCAGTTAAAACTTTGTGTGTTTTTCCCCAGCTCTTTCAAGTTCAAAGTCAAGCAAGGATGTCCGCAAATACATAGGTGTCTCGATACTTACAGAACAGAATTCCAAGTGAGTCCTGTTCAGTGGATAGACTCTTTGTTTCTCCCTTATAGAAACAAGCATTGAAAGAACTTAATTTTCCCCAAAATTGAGATTTGTGTTACATGGTCATTAAGTCTGAGTGGAGAAATGAAATTGACAGCTAAATCATAGTCAAAAGTCCCTGCTAAGTACCACCTCTTACCCTTTACAGGGGGTGCAAATGTGGAGTTATTTCAGTGTTTTATGTGTTAATCTGATTCAGCCAGCTCTGGACAGGTGGAGCTACAAGTGAAGCCTGAGAAATCAATGGAGGAATTGAACCCAGACAAGATTAAGGAGGTAAGAAAGTAGAGCTGGGTTTAGGGCCCCTGGACAAACTTGAAGAGAGTCTTTGACATGCTGATTAGCATGACAGACAACAACATTCCTTTCTCACATTCATAGATTGACCTCTAACCACAGTGTAAAGGAGCACAGGAAGCCTTTTCTTCACTAATACCAAATACCTGTTTGATCAAGTTTAAGAAAATATGGTGCACTAAGTGCAGACTAATGTAGCAGATCATTTCTAAGATGGGCAATAAGACTAATGCATCGGCACTCGTTAGATAGAAGTCCTCCTGCTAGCTTTCTCAGCAGACAAGCTAGGCTTCGTAAATAAAACACAAGCTAGTTAAGATGAAAATTCAGGCAAACAGTAAGTCATGTAATATGTGGGGTACAGTTATGACAAGAAATGACTCATTTTTTAAAAAAAAAATCAAGTTTAACTTGGCTGTTCTTTGTGTCTGGTGTCTCTTGTTCTTAGTGAGAATTGGGTAAGGTTTTAAATGGAAGTTTTCATTTTAAATGGAAAAGTTGAGTGACCTCCCCCATGTTGTGGCTTATCATAGCTGAGATCTGTTCACTGTTCTTATACATACAGAGTACCTCAAAGAATTTGAAGAACACCAGTCCAAAAGGGTCTATACTTCTAAATAAATTCTTCAATTCAAGAGATAGAATGTTGAAAACTCTTGTTTAATTATGAAGGTCTCATGAGTATTTATGGGGAGAATCAATGAAACATATTGTCAGAACTGCATGATTGTTAAAACTCTTGTTTAATTATGAGGGTCTCGTGGGTATTTATGGGAAGAATCAATGAAACATATTATCAGAACTGCATGATTGTAAAGTCCATTTCAGGCAACTGGGAGAGTGACTGTTTTTCCTAAAGGAAATTCAGAGTTGGAGAACAAAAACAAAAGAGAGATGATGAAAGATGATTAGACACTTGAAAAGACACTCGTTCCTAAAATGAAATAAGAATACTAAATAAACACAGCAACACTTAATTCTTCATTGAATGATTGTTCTTGATCATAATTTGGGCTGTACATATACCAACTGTTTGATATGCATCATCATCTTGTTTAATCGTCAGAGCATCCTACTCTCCCCACTTTACAATGAAAAGCCACACAGAGTCAAGCAAAATTTAATAAATATTTTTTATTTATTTAAAATTCAACGTTTTTATCCATAATACAATACAACTCTTATAAGCAAAATAGTTATCTAATTTATATTTATACTTTTATTTTTATTTATTTATTGCATGGTGCAAATATATGTATTTATGTGGGTACTTGTATACAATTGTACATATGTGTAAGTAAGAAGATAACATTGGAGAAATGGAACCCAAGGATCAATCAATCTCAGGTCCTCAAATTTGGCACAAGCATGCTGAACCATCTTGTTATCCCTAATTTATGTTTTTCAAATATAAAATATATTACAATAAAATTATAATAAATCCAAGGTTTATCGACTTAGAAACCAGATGGATTCATCAATAGGAAACATAAAGAAACTAAGTGGGACTTTCACTATTTCCTTCATCACTTTATTAGAGCTTTATGTGTCTATAACGTTTTGTCTATAAATGCTCCAAAGTGACAAAGACACGTCCTCTCACTGGAAAACCTCTGGTTTTGACAGATGCATCATTCTAATAGGTACAAGTTATTCATTAAGCTGCCATATGTTGAGAATATTAACTGCAGCAAGGGAGGAATGTGAGAGGAATGACAATGTTGTCATTAACCACCACTATGGAAATTGGCTTGTGATTTGCATGATTACTCATCAGACACAGAGGGAGCACTTAGGAGCACATTCTTTTTATAAAAATAGAACCCTTTATTAAAGTTGCTCATGGATCCATATGCTGTACCTTACAAGGATATAAGAACTTGAATATCAGAAATGACTGAGGTAGAAAAGCCATAAACATCCATACATAATAAAGGACTATTTTATAAAATACATACTTTGTAATTAAAATTTTAATGCCTTTTTCTGCCCAGACATACAAAGTCACAGAATATTACTATTTCTTTATTGCCAACTTTTCATAACCAAAGAGGAGGTTAAAACATCATCTAGTATATAACACATTTGAGATTTGAGGTTATAAAAATAGAGTTAAAGCAGGTTCCCTCTACTTCCTACTCAAATTAAAATATGTACTCAGACTGGTGATATGAACAAGCAGTTAGGAGTATGATGTTCTTCCAAAGGCCCTGAGTCCAATTTCCAGCATGCATATGGTGACTCAGAACCTCTACAACTCCAGTTCCAGGTGATATAACTCCTCCTGACCTTATGAAGACCAGGTATACACACAGTATGCTAGATAGGCATATACAAAAGTAAAACATATACACACATAAAGATAAACACTTTTAAGATCTACACAGTTCCTAGTCAGTGATAGGTAGCTCTTAACAAGCTCGGTCCTAACTCTGAACATTTATAACAGAGGACCAAGATATCAGACATACTGCAGACAAGTCAGAACTACACATGCAGGGGACTGAAGAATGATGCATCTGTGTTGCAGGAGATTTGTTTGTATTGCTGCTCCAAAACTTTCAATGGAGTCAGAACCTGGCTTGGAGGATAGAGTCTACTTTAAACTAGCTAGAGTAGACTATAGAGGTCTCTGTAATACTTAGAAGATAGAAGGGTACAGAGGAAGAGTAAGGAGAGGCCTAAGGAGGGTGTAGTGAGGAGGAGCGGGCTGTGTTCCTGCTGCTCAGCTCCCAACCGCCTGGCTAGCTTATGCCCTAAAATAACAACAACATACAAACTGTATTTATTTAAACACTGCCTGGCCCATTAGTTTCAGCCTCTTATTAGCTAATTCTCACATCTTTCTTTAACCAATATTTAGTAATGTGTGTAGCACCACAAGGTGGTGGCTTACCAAGAAAGATTCAGCATGTATTACCTGGTGACTGGCTCCATGGCGTCTGTCTCAGAGAGAAGAGGCATGGCATCTGACTAACTTCCCTTCTTCCCAGCATTCTGTTCTGTCTACTCCTCCTATCTAAATCCTGCCCTAACAAAAAGCTAAGGCAGTTTCTTTATTAACCAATGAGAGTCCTCCATCAGGAGGTGAAAGTAGAGAAAAGAGTAAGGTAATCTGTTCTCTATAGTTGAATGGATCTCTCAGGTTTATTCTATAATATTGAACTCCTGAGTCTTATTTTTAAATAAAATAACAACAGAAGTTGAAATATCTGGCATCCAATGAATGGCATTAGATCGTGTCAAAGCTTTGCAGAGTCACCACCACCACAGCTACAGCCAGCTATGGTCTCTTTGTATCCCCTAGGCAACCACCCTCAGCTTCTCAAAGCAGGTGTCTTGGTCGCTTCCCATGTTCCTTTTCAGATGCACAGGTTTCTCCTACAGCTCATACTCCCTCTTTGCATAAAGTGTGAGAAGGCACAGTAGTTCCCAGTCCAGGTGTACAATCAGCATGGCTCAGGTTACCCCACCACACCTGTCCTCCCTGCCAGCACAATTGAACATTATCATTGCAGCTGATTACCCACACAAAGCTTCTTCTACACCCTTGGGGGTCTACAGATCTGTTGAGATACCAGGGAATTTTTAAACAGAAAATTAGTTTTCAAAAAATGGAAAAAATCTTCCCCATATTAAGAATTAGAAATATTACAATTCAGGCAGTGGTGACCCTGTTTAGTGTTACTATGTGGCTTGCAAATGGAAAAAATAAATGAGGAGTAAACCACTTAGCTGGGAATGATAATGTGTTGTCATAATTATAGTTTTATAGTTCATATTTTATCTGTAAAAACTGACGTGATATCTGTGTTAATTATAAAAATTTGACTGATAAGATACAAATGTTAAAAAGACTTACTACTGATATATTCAAACTTTAGGAACACTTAAGACTAAAAAAATACAAGCCTTAGAAAGACATATCAATGAAATTAATAAAAATATTGATGATAAGATACAAGCCTTAGAAAGACTTATTAATGAAAATAATAAAAAGTTAACTGATAAGATACAAGTCTTAGAAAGACCTACTAATGAAAATGAGAAAATTATTCAGACACAAACAGAGAAATTAATAGCAGAACCTACTTTACCATTACTTTTTTAATTTGAAGAGGAGAGACCTAAGGTAATTTGAAAATGGACCTTACTTACTACAGTGGTTATACAAGAATGACCCCAGATGACAGGCATTCCCAAAGCTATGCAGAACTTGACTGGAATACTGTCGAAGTTTTAGAGTTAAAGAGCTATAAAGAAAGAGTCATTTCAGATGGTATGCATTTACCCTATGTGAATCAGATACTAAATCCCTAGGCAACTCAGAATAAAATTATCCTACAAGCCTAGAAAGATTTAGCTGCCACAATATTGGAAGTTGGCCCTCAGTTAAAATGAAAACCACAATGGAATAATGAACCTAGGATCATAAAACAGTGAAGTAGAATCAGAGGTATGGAAATTTCCCAAGATCAGTATCTCAGTGAAACCAGTGTGGTGATTTGACAGACAGTTTAGATTAAATTATAACACTTTGCCACTATGTTGTACAGCAGCATTGAGTACTTGGGACAGGGTTAAAGAATCAGGAAAGAGGCCTGAGTCATTTACTAAATTTATGGAAGGCCCAAAAGAAGTCTTCACTGATTTCTTTTTGCAAATACTAATTTCAGCGTTAATGGAATGATATCAGATCCAGAAGTTAGACTAATATAAATTGAATCTTTGACTTTTGCAAATACTAATACAAAATGCAAAAGGATGATTGACCTTTAAAGGGAAGAACATACCAATAAATGAATGGACTAGAAATGTAGCTGATATTAGATTAGTGCTTACAATTATGATGCCATTTTTATAGAAGTAATTTCTAGAAATTTTAAGAAAAATCAAATAGATGGTCTTCACACACTATAGAGAACTACAGAATATGGCATTTAAAAAGTCTTAGTAGAATCAGGCTTTTCATGACAGTGAGACATATCTACCTGGCATCTCCAGTTAAATAAACAAACTAATAAATAAATAGGTAGATAAAATGGGCATTGCAGAATCTCCTAATGCAGTTTGCTTTCATTTGTGTCAAAGTTAGCCACTGGGAATTGAAACTGCCCTTGCCATAACTACTGACAATATGATGTTGAAATTGAACAAGCAGTATATAAAAGAAAGGAAATTGCTGAAATTTGCTAAGACAAAGTAGGCAAGTCCTGAAAAAGTCCTGCTTTATAGCAATGTCTGTCAGATATTCTATACCTGTAGGCTGAAGATAAATGCCCCAGTGCTGCAGAGGAATATTGGGTGACCATCAAGTCAGTCAGTAGTTTCTGTCATTTCTATCATTTCAGAAATTGCTTGTTCTGTACTTTCTCATTCCTCAGGAGGTATTATATTCCTCTCAGGTCTCTGATGGGGTTAAAGACTAGAAAGCTATGGTTACAGACTTCCTTACTTATGATAGAAAGTACATTAAGTACAAATCTTTGAATTCACCAAGACACGATAGATAATCCAGTATTTTCTTAGAATTTGCTAAATACAAATGGACTGGACATTGTGAATAAGAATTCTTATTTTATAATTGCTCTTATAGTATATAATTTCATCATGTTAGACTTAATTTCCTTTTTATTTAGACAATGCCTGATAATTTTTATTACTGGATATAGCTTCATTATGTTTGAGTTAAAAAAAAATCTTTTATTTAGACAAAAAAGGGAAAATGTTACAGGATATTTGTTTGTGTTATTCTTCTGATACGACCAATGAAGTTGGACCCTGGTTTGGAGGTCAGAGTCTACATTCAACTGGTCAGAGTGGATCATGGAGTTTTCTGGCCAACTCAGAGAAAGCTAGAGGGGCACACAGGAGGAATAAAGAGAAGTCTAAAGTGATGTGCAGCCTTTTTGATTAGGGAAGGTTCAGAAGAGGGTGAAGACATCATTTCTCTATCACTCAGTGTATCTCTCAGGCTCATTCCCTAATGTTTAACTCCAAAGTTTTATTATGTTATAAAACAATGAAGATGTAAAGATGTAACAATGTATCTCAGTAGCTCACCTACTTGCTCAGGCTAACTCATTGGACACATCACTCACCTTTCCTTAACATCAGTAAGTGGGTCTTAGAAAGAGGCTAGAACATTCTAGCAAACAAGTAGAAATTCTTCAAACTTATGGGTTACCTTAATTTCAGTGAAGTTAAAGTCTAAGGCGAACAACAACTTGAAAGAGACTCAAAGTTCCCATGCTTCTTTAAAGTAGACACATGAGAGAACACTAGCGAGAAGGCATGCAATTCCACCTTGGGCCCCCTTCAAAACTGTTACCTTACAATACCTAGCCCCCAGTAATTATTTCAATAACCCTATAAGAGAAAATATGTTTTTTGAACTCCACTTTACACTTGAAGAAATAAAGGCTCACAGACACTAATTAGAATCCTCCACTTTTTTCCCTGTACATATATTCATGTTTGCTTGTGAACATGTGTAAATGAACACCCATGCTTGTTTACCTTGAGTTTCTGTTCCACCCAGTCCTGCAGCTGTTGTGAACAACTGCATCCACAGAAAACTGAGAGTGCTTGGGAAGTAATTCTTGACACAAAATAACAGTGTTAAACACAGCTTATTGGTAGCAGCAACTGGGGTTGCTATGTTTCCTAGAGGCTTCCTGACTCTGCTTTAGCTGCAAAAACCTTGTAGCCCTTTGAAGAGGCTCTGCCACAAAATACTTAAATGGTATTTATGAATAGCCTACAGCATGCTTATTGGTGGCAGCATGGACCTTGAAATGCCATAGAGTTGTAGCAATAAACATGGCTCCAGCCAGTACCTCCACTATGAAGCTAGACTATCAGAAAGCCATCAAAGACTTTAGTCCTAAGTATATCACTTAGCAAATTAAAGGCTCATATGGTCAGAAAAAGAGAGACATACAATAAAGATGGATTCAAATAAAGAAAACCTCTAAATGGTTGATGATGTGTTTAAAAATTATGTAGGCTTGGGAGAGAAAAAAATAACTGTATGTTATTATATTCTCTTGGAATTGTTTGAATGCTGAAGAAGGAGCAACAGTTGCTGCAATATATTTATTTATAAATGCTGTTGAATTAATCCAAGTAGGTATTTCAAAAATATATTGACTTCAAAATTAAAGTCAAAAGATATGTTACTTTGGAGGAGTGGTTTTGCTTTTGTTTCCACAGGAAATGAGAGGCTGTAGATTCACTCTAGGTTAAGAATAATCATGTTTGATCAAGGAGGAACCCCTGAAAAATCTCTGATAGGAGCAGATGGCCCAGATGTCTGAGTTCTGCATCTAGAACAGATTCAAGACTCCTGCCTTAAATGATCAAGCCTCACAGGATATTCCAATCATGACTTGATCATAATTCTAAATTTCCTTTAGGTCCCCATAAGATTATCAACACCCCCAATCAGCAGGAAGTAGCCTGGAAAACTATGCCACATTCCCAAAATGGACTATGGATATTTTCCTTTGTTTAGAATGTTGATTAAAAGTTGTTATGAAGAAAAGCTAAATAAAGAATATTAGATTCAGAGTTCTTTTTTTAAAAAGAGGGGAAGGGTAATAGTCTTTTATCCTGTCACTTGCATTATTTTTAATAAAATACTGATTGGCCAGTAGTTAGGCAGGAAGTGTAGGCAGGGCAACGGTGACCAGGCAGGAAGTTGAGGTGGGGCAACAAGAATTCTGGAAAGAGAGTAGTTTCAGTCTGCAGTCATGATCCAGACACAGCTTTGTTGTGACTCGTTAACCAAAAAAGGTAACAAGCCACATGGCTAACATAGACAAGAATAATGGGCTAATATAAGATGTAAAAATCCGTCTCTCTGAATGTGGCCAACAGAGGGGGCTGACTGAGAAGCAAAGGACATTGGCGCTGGGCTCTGATTCTTCTGCATGGACGGGCTTTGTGGGAGCCTTCTCAGCTTGGTCGATCACCTTCCTGGACCTGGGGCGAGTTGGGAGGACCTTGGACTTAGCATAGAGTGGGGAACCCTGATGGCTCCTTGGCCTTGAGAGGGAGGGTGGGGAGGTATAGGTGGAGGGAAGGGGAGGGAAGGGGGAGAAGGAGGGGAGGGAAGGGGGAGGAGGAGCGGAGGGAGGGGGTAGGAGGAGGGAAGGAGATGGAAATTTTTAAATATAAAAAAAAATAAACCATGAGAAAAAAAATTAGTTAATAAAAAAAGTCTGAGCTACTAGGCAAACCAGTTTATAATTAATGTGGACCTCTGTGTGTTCCTTTGAGATTAAATTACTGAGGGACTAAGTGGGACAGAAACCCCAGTCAACACATGCTGATGTATGTACATGTCTCAGCAGCCAGAGAAGAACCTTAGGTGTTAACTTCAGGAACACCAACCACTTCCTTTGATAAAGTACTCTCACTGAACCTGAAGATTATCAGGCAAACACACCTCAGAGCTCTTCCTAGCTCTACCTCCCCAGTGTTCCTAATAAGATAAACATGCATCTTTATATCCTTTATTTTTTTGTGAGTTTTGGGAATAAAATTCAAGGTACTTATGCTTATGAGGCAAACAATATACTGATTGACCTATTTGTCTGAATCCAATCCTCCATATGTTTGCTGGTCATCTTTCTACTAGAACTGAGATAAAGGATACTTCAACACACTTATCTATATTTTTCTCATTTGGATATTAAAGCTCATTTGCTTTCTCAAAGGCTATACTGTACACAGAGGAAGAATTTCTCAAAAGTAAGTAGCCTCTTTTCCTAGACCTTGCACCCATATGGTGATTCGAAGGATAATGGCCCCCATTGGCTCATATGTATGTATTTCTATATATTTGACATTTTGTCTCTAGTTGGTGTGACTGTTTGAAAAGGATTAGGATGCATGGCTTTGTTGGAGGAGGTAAGTGAGAAAGGGCAGGATTAGGTTTTAAAAACCCAAAACAATGCCAGTTAGCTCTCTCTGCCTCATACTCTCAAGATGTAACTCTCAACTATTGCTATAGCACCATGCCTGCCTGCTGACATGCTCCCAACTATGATGGTCTTAGACTTTAACCCTCTGGTTAAAGTCTAAGACCAAATGATCTCCAAATTTAACACCATCTTATATACATTTTCTTCATCATGGTGCTTTATCATACATTAGAAAAATAACATAAACAACCCATCTCCCCATAAACAGTGGTTCTTAACCTTCCTAATATTGCAACTCTTTAATATAGTTCATATTGTGGTGACTTGTATCATAAAATTATTTTCATTGCAACTTCATGACTATAATTTTGCTAATGTTATGAATCATAACATAAATATCTCTGTTTTCTGATGGTCTTGGGAAACCCCTGTGAAAACATCTTTTGACCCCTGCAAAGGGGTCAAGAACAGTCACAGTAGGCCTATCTATCTTCAGGAGGCCTAACACTATCCTCAGGGTTTTGTTCTTCCTTCTTGGTTTGATTGTCCCTGTCTACAGAAGGCAGTCATCCACCTTCCCTATACACTATTGATCTTCAACATTCTAGTCCTCAGATAACTGACACAGATGGCATTGTAAGACATAGAATATGCACACATGAATTGCCACATAGCCGAATATAATTCTTTTTTTTTTTTTTTTTTTTTTTTTTTGGTTTTTCGAGACAGAGTTTTTCTGTGGCTTTGGAGCCTGTCCTGGAACTAGCTCTTGTAGACGAGGCTGGCCTCGAACTCACAGAGATCCATCTGCCTCTGCCTCCCGAGTGCTGGGATTAAAGGCGTGCGCCACAACCACCAGGCCCGAATATAATTCTTATAGTAATCTTTATATGTATGAAAATATTTTTGTAGTTGTGTGTACAGTGAATTACATTTCATAATGTATTACTGATTATAAGTTGGATTTTAAAAATGTACATATATTGTTTCACCAAATTGGATTTATTTGACTTTTCTATTTTAACCTTGACATACTTTTTAATCTCATTTATTTCTTATTTATTTTATGTTTATGAACATTATGACTATATGTTTGTTTGCATTGTATGAACACCATATGTATACCTTATGCACGTGGATTCCAAAAAGAGTATCAAATCCCCATAAAACTGGACTTGCAGTCAGTAACAAACACCCACCATGTGTGCTGTGTCTTCAGGAAGAACAGCCAGAGTATTAAACTACTGAGCTATCTCTCCATCTCCTTTTTATTTATTTTAAATCATTCTCTCTTGTTCTGTTGATTCTAACTTCATTTATATCTTCAAATTCTTTTTAAAACTAGGCAAGACAAAAAATAGGTAAATGATTCAAGCAAGACATGTAGAAAGAAAGAGTATTTCATGACTATGTGTGAGGGTTCAAGAACTACTACAGATACAAAAGATCCCTATGCTGAATCCCATATAAACTTTTGTAGAATTTTCCTATAACAATGTCTAGATGACTTATATTTGTCTATAGCCTACACATATCTTCCTGCATAACAAAGTCTAGATGACTTACTATATTTAATATACCATAAATATTTGCTATCTGTACTTCAGTCAAAAATTATGAAGAAATCTTCTGCTACATTTTCAATACATTTGCAATTTTTTCTTAGTATTTCACTCTTCTGCTGAACCCAATAATATAATATCTGCATCAGAATCCATGAATCTAGAAATCTGACATTATTATGGAAGGCACAGGAGTACTCCTCTCAATATATCTGTTTATGTAGTAAATACTTACAAAGAATATGTGCTATGGCTGCCAAATTCCAGTGCATTGGATAGCAAATCTTCCTAAGCTGCTCATAAAGACCCTAAAAACCACATGTGCATGAGTTGTGAATATACAAAGAACAAAGCAGGACTTAGTGATAAACTATAATAAAGGGTAGAACAGTCCTCTAGACTGCAAACACCTTTGAGATCAGTGATCTTTGCTCAAGGACTCCTCTACCACACACAGCCTTGTCTTAGCAACTCTCTGAAACTGGAGGAAGAATGCATGACACTCTCAATTCTATACAGTTCATGCTTCTAAAGCAAGCACCACATTTCCATATTGCCAAATTTAGCTGTCAGCTAGGGATGGACCTTTGCTCCTTGAGTCTCATTAGCATCAGCTTTGGTTTGCAGTTGCTTTCTATGAGCAAAAATACTCCTTATGCATTTTCTTTTCACAAGTGGGAAGCTTGTCTGGGCTAGGGCTGAACCCTACCTTGAGAGTACCCTTTCCTTTGTTTTATTGCACGACAAGCTTCTCCTTAATAGTGCTAATCACCTTAACATGTAGAGTCTCTCTTCCAGCACATGTTTTGACTTTAACATTGCTTTTCTTAGTTTTCTTTTAGTTTTCAAACTGCACATTGTGCATTTTTTTCTGACCAACCTACTCCTTCTTTTATTAGAGACCTGCATAAACTTATAAATAATAAACATACCACTGACTTAATGTTCTGAAGTTTTAAAATCTACTCCATTAGACAAATTAGCCCAAGGAATGCAAAGATGGCTCAGCAAATAAGAGGACATTTTTGCTATCGCAGAGAATCCAGTTTATAATCTTACCCTACTTCCAATTTCCTCTCCCTGTTCTATGTTTGCCATTGAAAATGTAATTGCTCAGCTTCCACCTCCTGATACCACAACATCTGACTTCTCCCACCATATCTGTCTGCTGCCATGCCTCCTTGTCGTGGTAGACTCTTGTCTTTCTGGAACCATAAACCAAAATAACTTCTTCCATTTATAAGTTGCTTTGGTCACAGCATTTTATCACAACAAGACAAAATTAACCACTAAAAGAAAATAGCATAGATGTTGCTATAAGGAAACTGAGCATGCTGCTTTTGGGGAGATTGTGGATAATTTGAAACTCTCGATGAGAAAATTAGGTGAATGCTAAGGCAGAGTTTAGTGTACCATATTAGTAGCAACCTGAAGGACCAGTGGACTTTGGAGGCTCAGCTCAAGATAATTAAAGTGAAGTAAAGAAATTTAAGAGCAACTTTAAGGCTAGAGACTGTTCCTGTGATATTTTTAAATGACAAAGGAAGGAGCAAAGAAACAAAGAAATGAAAATATGTGCTTGCCTTATGTTCTTATCCTGTGATATTGCCTGAGACTAAATTTAAAAATAAACAACTACTTTTATTATATATATTTTCCTTCCTTATGCTATATATAGGAATGTTTTTATTTTATTTTAATAAAATAAAATAAACTATGATTTTTCATTTTACATCCCAACTCCTTTCCCTCTTCCCATTCTCTCCACTTTCCTTATTTGCTCCTCAGATAGGATAAGGCACAATGCTTTGGGAAAGGTCTAAGGCCCTCCCTACTATATCTAGGCTGAGCAAGGTATCCATTCAAAGAGAAGAACTTCCTCCAAAATCAGTACAAGCAGTAAGGATAAGTCCTGGTGCCACTACCAGTGGTTCTACAATCTGCCTAAGCCATACAATTGTTACCCATATTCAGAGGGTCTGTTTTGGTCCTATGCTGACTCCTTTCCTGTCTAGATGGTGTTGGTGGGCTCCCATTACCTCAGGTAAACTGTTTCAGGGTGTCCTCATCATGGTCTTGACCTCTTTGCTCATATTCTCCCTCCTCCCATACTTCAACGGGACTTTGGGAGCTTAGCTTAATGCTCTTGTGCGGGTGGGTCTCTGCCTCTGTTTCCATCAGTTGCTAGATGAAGGTTCTATGTTGACATTTAAAATATTCATCAATCTGACTACATGGCAAGAATAAGTTCAGGCACCCTCTCCACTATTGATTAGGGTATTAACTGGGATCACCCTTGTGGATTCCTGGGAAATTCTCTAGTACCAAGTTTCTTACTAGTCCCTTCAATCAAAATATCTCTTTCTTTGCTCTTGATCTCTGTCTTTCCTCCATCTCAACTATTCCATTCCCTCAAGTTCTCCTCCCCGTCCACCTTCGCCCCTCCTCCCATTTCACTTTTTCATTTTCCCCCACCCCCACACTCCCAATTTTGTCAGGAGATCTTGTCTATTTCCCCTTCCCAGGTGGGATCTCTACATGTTTTTCTTTTCTTTTTTTTTTATAATTTTTTTCTTTTTTTTCGGGTTTTTTTTGTTTGTTTTTTCTCATTTTTTATTAAAAATTTCCATCTCCTCCTCTCCTCCTCCCCCTTCCCTCCCCTCCTTTCCACCCATAACCCCACTCCGCCCCTCTCCAAGCCAAAGAGCCATCAGGGTTCCCTTCACTATGTTAAGTCCAAGGTCCTCCCAGCTCCCCCTAAGTCCAGGAAGGTGAGCAACCAAACTGACAAGGCTCACAGTGAGCCCATCCATGCTGTAGAGTTCATGTTCATTGCCGTTGTCCTTTAAATGTTTTGAACCTGAATGATAAAACAATTATGAATATAGTATACAGCTCACAAACTAGTTAATACATTTTTTTGGATAAGTAGCTAGCTGGTTAAAAGCATGAAAAAATCATTCAGTTTAGAATAAATTGTTTCTTTCTTACCACTTTCACTGATGTGTTTTACTTATGTGCATTTTTATAAAAAAGAAAAACAGCAATGGGTTTAATCATAAACTATTTACATGTGTACATGTCCTTTGATCAAATTCCCATCTCTTTCATCTGTCTTGATGCCTCCCCAGCCTGCTCATCTCTCCTGCTACTAAATACCCCCATCTAATGTCTTATTTTTTTAAAACTCTACAGTCCACATACAAGAGGAAGTGTGCAATGCTTGTCTTTTTGAAGCTGTCCTTCTTGGTCTGACATGAAGACCTACGATTCTGTCCATTTTTCTGCACATGACATCATTTTCATTTGCTGACTTATTTTTACAGCCCACTTTCCATTTCCTGACTGATATATAGCTGGACTGATACCATAGGTTGGCTGTTGTGAGCAAATCCATAATGAACATGGATGTTCAGGTACCTTGGTTGCATGCTGACTCTAATTCCTTTTGGACTGGCAGAACAAGATCTTGTGGCAATTCTATTTTCAGTCTTCTGAGAAGTTTATGTACTGGTTTCCATAGTAGCTGTACTAATTTGCATTCTCACAAAGTGTACAAAATTGTGAGACTTCATCTTCACCAGAAATTGATGACCTTTGTCTTCTCTGTGGCAACCATTCCGACTGATTGAGATTATGACTTCTGAAACTCAAAAGTATTGAGAAGTTTGCATGGACAATGTTGGTCTTTTGTATTTATTTTTTGAGAAGAGATCATTCTTTTATCCAGTTATCAAGTGAGTTATTTGTTTAAGTGTTTACATTTTAATTATTTCCTCTATTATGATAGTAATGCCTTGTCTGTCATTATTAATTATGACACACATTAATTAATTCTGTGCCAGATGACTAAGCAGCAAAGATTTCCTCCTGTACTGTCAGCTCTCTTCATTCTTCTCACTCTGATTCCTTCACTGTGAAGTTTTTTATTCCATATAATTCAATGTCTTGACCTTTGCCATTGTCTCCTGAGCTACCAGAGCCCCATTCAGTAACTCACTACTTGTGAGTGTTTGATTAATAGTTTCAGAGTTTCAGATGAAAAAATTCAAGGTTTTCTTAATATATTTTGAATTAACTTTTGTACAAGCAATGTGGCTTTCATGGAAATTAACCGGGAGAGACAAAAAGGAAAACTCAGTTCAGTCCAACTTAGGCAGTGCTGCTTCAAACTTCTACAGTGTCTGACACAAAAGAGTTTATGGTAAACTTACTTAAACACAGCACAATATGAAAAGAAGTTTCCTGGTGCAATATAATCCCAGTGCACACAGACCCATAACTGCACTGAAACTCAACTAAAAGTACATGTGACTATGACGATAGATTCTACATTGGAAGGACCCATGATCTTGTGTGGTCTCCAACCAGAACAGCATAAAGGGCAGCAGGCTATAAAGTACATGTAACCTTTCCCATAGAATGGTTTCTATTGACTGAGAAACAAGACTAAAGGTAAAAGTCTAGGAATAAAAAGCCTGATAAACATTTTGGGGAATCTGGGTGAGGTCTGGCTCTACTGGGTGGTTAATAGTAGCCCTTCTGCGCTTTCTGGCTAGAAAACAGGTACACATTTCTTCTTTTGAGGAGGCAACCCTACATTACTCACATTCCTCATTTCCCTGGTGATCTGTAGGCACAAGGACCTTTGCATGCCCAGCACTTTTCCATGTGGGCATCCAATTTCCCCCACACCTTGTGTACTATGTGATGTTTTTGGTTCCTTCTGAGGAATCAGTCAGCTGTGGCTAGTGGGTTTGCTTCTGAGTTCTCTAATAATTGACCGACATCTTTGGTTTTGTGGTATTGCCATAATGGCTCTTTCCACCACCTTACAGGATAATCACATTCTGTGATTCATACAGGATAGTTCTTCTACTCGGGATTGCTTCAACTATTTTGGAGTCTGTGGTTTCACATGAAATTTTGGAACTGCTTTCTATTTTTGTAAAATAAATAAAAAACCTGTCAAAGGATTTTTGATGACTGTCCAAAATTTTAAACTTATTTTTATTTATTGTATTTGGAAAGTTGTCCTACCTGTGCATTTGAATTCCAAGAATATTGCTTTGATGGCTTTGATGAGCTATGATCATTCTTATAGGATTATTTGCTGTGCAATTACTCAAATGTCTCATTGACATCTTCACTTTTGTCGGTGTTAACTATCTGTGTGCAGCTGTGCCATCATTTTCTTAGTGTCTCAGAATGTGCAAGACTAAAGTTCTCTTGATTCTCACATCTCTGCATTAATGATATGATGGGACTGTTTTCCTGTGATAGAAATTGGAAAGCACTTATAAAAATAATCTCTTGGCTAGCAAGATAAGCTATTCTCATGAATCCTTTGCAAAAGTTGAAAACACATTGTAAAACAAGATGATCTGTATTTTTATATTTTAGAATGTAGTATGTTGACTTTTCTGATGTTTACAAAGGCCATGGAAACAAAATAGGAGATATTTGTATATTAAATATTTAATTTTAAAAAGTATTTTTGAGAAACAATTTTATTTTAAAATCCTGCCAGTCAGGTATATTGTTAGGCAACAATTACACCAGAGGCCATAATTTTGTGGTGCTTCATTTATAATATATGAATGTAATTCCTAAATAAAGCTTAAACCAAGGAAGTTTGCTTGACATGTAGGTTCTTCTATTTTCACCCTCTGATCAAGATAAGCCCTAGATTCTCATCTCTGATGGGTCACGTGGGAAAATAAGGACACAAGTCATGCAAGCTCTGAAAACACTGAGGCTACAGATGATCCAGGCAAACTGTGTGAAGAAGGAAAAGGTGTTGGTGACTATTCCCATAGTGTTAAAGATTCAGGGACATAATTGATGTGCTTTAGTGTTCTATGGCACACTTTAACGACAAAGTCAATTTGTAAATGGACAATTCAATTTCATTTTAGAGGTGAATTCTGCTTAGATTCTAGTTTTATGGTTGCTCAATTTCTTTCAGCTGCTCCATCTTTCAGCTGTGGTCACCTCGTCCAGGAGTCCTTCAGGTGTGTTCAATCTTTTTCCTAATCCCCGTGGTATTCAACCAACTCTTCTGAGTATAAGCTGACTGTATCAACATGAGCTATATTTACAATTGAAAGACTATCAATACTGTGGATGGCCTTAGGAATTTCTGACATCATGAATCACCAGATGATTAAGGAATGTATGTGGCAAATTAAAATAGGTGAAGCTTGGTCAAAGCAACTGCTTGGACTCTGTACTAAACCAAGCTGGCTGAAGGAGAAGATAACGGTTTCACTTTTCAGCAGCCTCGCATGGTGCTTTAACAAACTATGTCTTAACTCTTCAAACTGTTTATCTTTCCATATACTGAGCACAATTTTATGTGAATAAATGTATAATTGAATGAATGTTCACCCAGAGCCCCTTCTCAGCTTGAATGCTAAAGAGGAGCCTTTCTTAACAATTCTGTAGGCCTTTACCAGTACAGTTTCTGAGAATTTTATTTTACCCTTTGAGGCAAGAGCCATAAGCAAAGGAGAAAAAAATGTAGCTTGTTCATATTCGTTTTTCTGTGGTTCATTCTAGAAAACAGCAATTTCCACATACTTCTCTCTTTTGGCTTAGTTTTGTCTCTGTTTAAAAAGCTCATGTCAGAATTGGGGAGGTGACTCATCCATTAATAGTCACACTGACTACTTACTCAAAGGAATGAGGTTCAATTCCCAAAAGCCACATGATGGCTCACAACCATCTGTAACCCCAGGTCTAGGAAATCTGATGCTCTCTTCTGGACTACGCTAGCATTGCACATGCAAACAAAACACACATGCACATAAAAATAAGATAGCTTGGGAGAATGGGATAGTTGGGATGGAAGAAGAGTGGATATGAAATCAGGGAAGTATATATCTTAATTAAGGGAGCCATTTGAAGATAGGCAAGAGATTGGACTCTATAGGGGTTCCCAGGTGTCCAAGGAGATGTCCCCAGTTTTCTCCTTGAGCAGCTGAGGAGAGGGGGCCTGAACTGGCCCTTTACTATAGCCACACTGATGATTATCTTGCATATCACCATAGAACCTTCATCTGGCACTGGATGTAGATAGAGACAGAGACCCACATTGGAGCACTGGAATGAGCTCCCAAGGTCCAAATGAGGAGAAGGAGGGAGAACATGACCAAGAAAGTCAGGACTGTGAGGAGTGCTCCCATTCACCGAGACAATGGGACTGATCTAATGGGAGCTCACCAAGGCCAACTGGACTGGGACTGATGGAGCATGTGATCAATCTGAACTCTCTGAATGTGGCTGACAAGGAGGGCTGACTGAGAAGCCAAGGACAATGGCACTGGGTTTTGATTCTACTACATGTACTGGCTTTGTGGGAACCTACTCTGTTTGGATCCTCACCTTCCTATACCTGGATGGATAGGGGAAGAACTTGAACTTCCCACAGGGCAGGAAATCTCTGAGGGCTCCTTGGTCTGGAAAGGGAGGAAGAGGGGGGGTGGGGGAGGGGAGGGGAAATAGGAGAGGGGGGAGGTGAAAATTTGTAAAATTATATAATTTAATAAAAAATGAATAAAAAATAAGCAAATCTTTTACAAATTAAAAACCTGTATCTGTGACATCAAGCATACAGAAGAAGGGATAAAACCTGCAATAATTAGGCTGCACAAATCCCACTGTTACAGAATTGAAATTAATGGTCTGAAAATTAACCATTGTTTAGACAATGGAGAGCGGCTAAAAGGGGAATTTAACTAACATATTCTTTGGTTCTTTGATTAAAGGTTGCCCACTCTTCTTTCTTTTAGGATTCATTATATGAACAAACATTTCTCTATTGTCTACATTACACTTTCCCCAAGACTTGGTTCCAGGACTACCAAGGTAAGCTGAGTAATAAATCTGTTCATAGAATTTCATTGCTCAGCATTTACACCTGTGATGCTGGTGCCATCCTGAAATTTTTGCCTTGTTCAGTTTCTTCATCTTTATATCTTTATGATCACAGGGATTTGTGCAGCCTAATTATTTCAGGATTTATATAACAAAACAGGTATCAAGTAAGACTTACTGTTATAAAATTTATGTCTATTTTATCTCTTATCATATCTAAGGAAAACTATAACCATAACTTTATTCTTCAACTCTATCATAGAATCCAAAAGGATATGATATTTCCTAAGTAAACCAGAAGTGCATTGTAAGCAGCTTCCGACACTCTAGAATTGACAAAGACATCTCATTTCCTAGACAGTCACCCAAAGTTCTGTAACTTTGCAAGCACCCATCTTCAGCATTCAGGCCCATAGTATCCAGCAGACTTTCCCATGAAGCATAAAATTTCAAAGATAGTTCCGCCTATATTGGCAGTTTGTCAGCACTTTCTTCTGTGTCTTGCAGAATATGAAGCAGGAACCCCGACAGATCATATCAAGTTTAGGCAAGTTCAGCAGTCATTTCTCTGTGGGTCCTGCATGTCCAGTTCATCAAGCAGTCCAGGAAAGAGTAGTTTCTTGCCCAAATGGCTAACCAACTCCATAAGGAGCCTTTTCTATGTCCATCTTCCATTGAAGTAATTGGTGCTTCCAGGAACAGATGTGTCTCATTGTCATGAAAAGTCTTAAGTTAATAATTTAAGCCTTTTAAATGCCATATTCTGAAGGTCTCTGAAAGATTTGAAGAATACCTATCCATTTGAAATATACCTCTGTACATCTAGAAAATCTAACTAACATGACTACAAGCTTGATTATTATAGATGATTATCTATTAACCCATATTTCTTAATTATAAATTACATTTTAAATGAGCTGCACAAACACTTTAATCAAGAGCAGAAATATACATATAACAAAATTGACCTAAAATTTATATCAATAAACCAAGATCCATACCCATGCAAATCTTTATAGCATATCCCCCTTTAAATGTAAACAAACATGTACAGAATATGGGCATATTTCTCTCCAAACTCCTTCCTGCTTTTTGTTGGGTGAAGTAATTTTGGGGGTGTTCATGGCGATCTTTTAGAAGGTCTTGGTCCATCAAACCACATTAGTCTGGAAGCAATCCTGAGGTTCTCATTCTCTGTGGAAACAAAAGAAGAACATCTTTTCCAAAGCAACTTATTCTTAGACTCAAATTTTGGAATCAAGGTATCTTTAAAATATATATGTTGGTTTAGCTTAGCAATTCCCAAAATCAAATGTTGCTCTGCAGTCAAAAATTTCAAAGAAAACCCAATAGTATACATAATCCAAACTCTCTGTATAAATTCTTTCATTATGTGGCTTATTTTACTTTTTCTACAAGTTTAATATTTATTATATTATTTTTACTCCTTTAATCTATTACTGTCTGTACTCTTTTATATTACATTCAGTCTATTTATTCTTTTTCTTCTCTCTCCCAAGCCTATACACATTTTTTAACAGTGTGTCTATTTAGAGGTCTTTTATGTCTGAATCTGTCTTATTGTGCATCTGTAATTCTTCACTGTTCAGGAGCCCTTCTTAAAATGCTAAACGTTTCTTAAATTTTTATGCAGCGGCATTGCTAGTGTATATACCGTACTTCCTGCTTGCTCTGCACAGTTCAACATGGTGGAAGTCCCTTCACTGCCTCAGCAAATTGTACACATTACCCCAGTTCCAAATATGCAGCCAGTCTATGTTGAGCCATTAAGCAGTTTGTAACATGCTGCTTACAAACCCCATTTATAAACTTGGCCTCCTGAAAGAGCCAGAGGTCACACTGGCAGCAGGGCCCAGAAAGCCAGCATCTCAAAACTGCAGCTTTTTTTTTCTGCTGTCACTAAATCAGCTATGTCTCTGCTTGTTTCTAGCAAACAGAGCCCACCCAAAAAAAAATGCTACTACCAAACCATACTTATCTCTGTTTTTTCATGTCTAAAATTTCTTTTTAAGCTTTCTCAGGCTTTAAGTGGATTTTAGTCAACCACAATGGTGCCAATTGCCTGCTTGCTTGTTCCTGGCCACTTAGCTCTAAATTAATCACACAGAAACCATATTATTCAAATCACTGGTTTGCCTATTAGCTCTAGCATCTTATTTGCTAACTTTTACATGTTAATTTAACCCATCTCCTTTATTTTATATTTTTCCATGGTAGGCTCATGGCCTACCAGCAAGGTTCTGGTGTCTGTCTCTGGTAGAGCTACATGCCTTCTTTCTGACTTTGTCCTTCTTTCTCCCAGCATTCAGTTTATTTTACTCACATATACAACCTCAAAATCTTTTAATAAAATAATTAAAATATATAATTACATAATTTTTGTCCTCCTCATCAAAACCCTCCCAGTGTCCTCCCTTCTTTCTTTCAAATTCATATTCTCTTTGGTTTAATTTTAGTTACAATATAACACAAATGTATGTATTGGAATAGACTTTTAAATGCAAAAATAATTTCTGAACCATATATATATACATATATATGAATATATATATATATATATTAGAAGTAGAATGATTTTACTTGATGTGATGAATTTTTGCACTTTCCATTGGAATTAGAATTCCCTTGGCTGACTTTAAATATTCCTCACACTAGGTTCCTGTGGGACCTGTCCCTTTTGCTTCATATCATAAGGAAAAGGCATGTTCATTCTAATCCATTGTAATTTCAAAAGCCTGACTGGGTTATACTGTGAAGAAATTCCAACAAATAAGTTGGTTATATCATCACTGAGATGATAACTACCAAGAAGAAAAAGAAAATGTTATACATACTTCCTTTTCCATTCCAAATTTCAATATATTAAACTATATATTGAAAATCAAAAAAGGTGATATAGATGTAATCATAGGTCAGACTTGTGGATCTGTCCTAAAACATCACATCTAAAAGACTGGATCTTAATTAAAAGCTACTTATAATATTTTATAACTGATAGTTATCAGTGTTCAAAAACATGTTAATATATAAAGCAGGGACTTGATATAAATTTAAATTCCATATTTCAATTTGTTTGGTGACAAAAGCCTTAAGTACTACTGATATCTGCAATATTTGCCTAGAAGTCTATGCTGAATTGAAATATAAGGATTGTATTCATTGTTTACACAAATTTTAATAGACAACAGGATCATTTCACTCAGATGTTTGAAAGTTCATATTTGAAGATATCTTTATTCTAAGAACCTGAATGCTCAATAATGTGTCCACTCAATTTTCTCCTAAGTAACACAGAGGAAAAAGATTAGGGAGATATGTTATTTTTTATTCCCATTCTCTATATCAGCATTTAATAAGATGGTAATTTCTGAATCATAAATTGCAGAATTCTATCAGAACTTCCAAGAAGAGATAATACCTATACTCCTTAATGAGTTTCACATAATAGAAATGGAAGGGACATTCCCAAACTCTTTTTATGAAGCTACAGTTATCCTGATACCAAAGCCACACAAAAACTCAACCAAGAAAGAGAATTACAGACCATTCTCACTCATGAACATCGATGCAAAAATTCTCAATAAAATACTGGCAAACTGAATCCAAAAGCACATTAAAAAATCATCCATTATGATCAAGTAGGTTTTATGCCTGAAACGCAGTGCTGGTTCAACATACAAAAATCTATAAATGTAATTCATCATATAAATAAACTAAAGACAAAACCATATGATCATTTCATTAGATGCTGAAAAGATATTTGACAAAATTCAACACACCTTCATGATAAAGGTATTGGAGTGATTGGGGATACAAGGATCATATCTAAATATAATAAAAGCAATATACAGCAAGCCGACAGCTAACATCAAATTAAATGGAGAGAAACTCAAAGTAATTCCACTAAAATCAGGAACAAGGCTATCTACGCTCTCCATATCTCTTCAACATAGTGCTTTAAGTTCTAGCAATAGCAATAAGACAACATAAGGAGATCAAGGGGATTCAGATTTAAAAGGAAGAAGTCAAACTTCCATTATTTGCAGATGATTTGATAGTGTACATTAGGGACCCCAAAAACTCTACCAGGGAACTTCTATAGCTGATAAATACCTTCAGTGATGTGGCAGAATACAAGATCAACTAAAAAAAACTCAGTAGCCCTTCTATACACAAATGATAAAGAAGCTGAGAGGGAAATCAGAGAAACATCACCTTTCACAATAGCTACAAATATCATTAAGTGTCTTGGGGTAACACTAACCAAGGAACCGAAAGACCTATTTTGCAAGAACACTAAGTCTTTGAAAAAAGAAATTGAACAAGATACCAGAAAATAAAAAAAATCTCCCATGCATTTGGATAGAAAGGATGAACATAGTAAAAGTGGTATTCCTACCAAAAGCAGTCTATAGATTCCATGCCATCCCCATCAAAATACCAACACAATTCTTCACAGACCTTGAGAGAACAATAATAAGGTGAACCCAAAGAAAAACATATATAGATCCACCTGGAAACTGGAAGCACACAAGATCACCTAACAGAATTGGGAGCATGGGGGCAGGAAGTAGAAGGAAGGGTAGAAGGGTAAGGGGAGAAGAGAAGGGGAGGGATGAGGCAAAATTGAGAAAATGGGATAGTCAAGATGGAGAAAGGACAAATATGAGAGCAAGGAAAAAATATCTTGATTACAGGACCCATGTTGGGGTTAGCAAGAAACCTGGCTCTAGAAAACTTCCTAGGAATCCACAAGGATGACCATAGCTGAGACCCTAAGCAATAGAGTAGAGGGTGCTTGAACTGGCCTTGTCCCGTAGTCAGACTGATGATTATCTTAAATATCACCATAAACCTTCATCCAACAACAGATGGAATCAGAGGCAGAGACCCACATCAGAACACTGGGCTGAGCTGCCAAGGTCCAGTTGAAGAGCAGAAGGAAGGAGAATATGAGCAAGGAAGTCAAGACCATGAGGGGTTCACCTACTAAGACAATGTGCCTGAACTAATGGGAACTCACCAACTCCAACTGGACTGGGAATGAATGAGCATGGAACCAAACTAGTCCCTCTGAATATGTTTGAGTTTGGACAGACTGAGGGGCCAATGACAATGGCACTCTCTACTGCATGTACTGGGTTTTGCAGATCCTATTCCCTTTAAATGTATACCTTGCTTACTACATCACTCCATGTAGTGCAGAGGGCCTTGGACTTCCCACGGGGAAGGGTTCCTTGCCCTCTCTTAAAATTGGAGGGGTGGGTGGAAAGGGTGTGTGGAGGGGGTGGAAGGGGAGTGGGAGGAGGGAAGGAAGTGAGAATCTGGATTGGTATTTTTTTAAAGTGATAAAATAATAATAATAAAAAAAGAGTTAATATAAAAATTAAATTAATCTTCAGGAGGGAACAATTTTTAATTTATATGTATATAGAGGCTAATATGTAAATACTTATTCTTTTGTTGTTGTTTCAGGTTTTTTTATTGAGTTTATTGAGCTAAACATTTTTCTCTCTGCTCCCCTACCTTCTTCTCCCCTCCCCTTAGTACCCTTTCCCATGGTTCCCATGCTCACAATTTTCCATGTCCCAATATTCCTAATGTAAACAATTACGACCTTTCAACTGTTCAGTGATTTTTGTGCCTTTCTATATCCTAAAACACAACTGACTGCTTTTTGTGCTGCTGTGTCCCAGTTCAGACAGAAATATGTGGGTGTTAACTACAGGTGGGGTGTAAGGGCAGTGTGACCTCTTGTGAGATGGTTAGGTCTCCAGGTATGAGATATATACACTATAACTCAATTTTCTTTTTCCAGAGATGATTCCTCTACCAATTCTGTACCTACTGGAAATCTGAAGATCGAACATTAAATACTTTTCTATTTTCTTCTTACTGAGAATAGATATTTTTCACATTTTGTAAGGTGTCACACTGTATTATCAAGGTTAAAATATTGATTGATGGTCAAATGCTTATAGACAGTGGTGAAAATAAAGATAAACAGTTACAAGCTATTTACAATGTTACTTGGGATTGAATCTCTAGCATATCAGATTTTTATCAAGGTCATTATTGTCTTACCAATATTTTCATAACACATAGAAAATTACATTCTATGAGTTTCTGGATTCTCTTTAATAAGCAGAAATATTATTTAAATTAGTAAATGACTTTCTATAAACCTGTCTTAAAATGCTCCCATACTCCTTTAGAAAAGTTTCCACATAGCTTGTTTCCTAATGAATTTTATTTGCAGGCTGTATTCAGGTATTCAGGAGTATATATGTAAATATACACATGCATATATGTGTGTAACAATAATTAATAAAAAGATACTGAATTTGAAAGTGTACAAGGAGGGTTATATGGAAGTATTTGAGAAAGGAACATGAAAGGGAAATGATGTAAGTATAATTTCACGAAATGAAAGAAACAATTATAACAGAAACAAAGAATGAAATCCATAAGTATTTGCTGCTCCATTTTCTTTTTAAAATATTTATTCTTGTGTGTCAGATTCCCTTGAGCCAGAGTAATAGAAGATTGTGCACTACCCTGTGGGCAAGAGCAGCATGGGCTCTTAACCTCTGAGCTAACTCTCCACTGCCTTTTTCTATTTAAAAATTTTATTTTTAATTTTTTTATTTTGTTTTCAGTTTTGTGCTCTACAACTGCCTTCCTGTATATAACATACTGGAGAGTAGGCATTTCTTGAACACATATTTTCTTAATAAATGTATAATATTGCATGGAAATTTCTGTTTTTATCTGGCTCAGGCTATAGAATGATGATAGCACACAAGCAATAAATAATTAAAAGCTCAGTGCATTATTATATGTTTAGTAAGAAAAATCTTTCCAACTCCTGTGCCTGTGTCCTTGGTAATTTTTCAGGTTCATTTTCTTCTATTATTAGTATTTCAGACTTGTGTTTCTCAACATAGGTTTGTTTTCACAAACCTGAAATTCTTCTAAGATTCAAATACTCATAATTAGATAAACACATCTTTTTCACTTTTATATATGGACTCCTATAATGAGTATAATGTCAACAGTATACTAAGAACTACACAAATATTAACTCAGCACACGGACTTCACATATGTTCACTGAAAGATGACTGCAGGTATTCAGGCAGGGTATACATTTTTTAAAGTTCCTGTAAATAAATGAATTTTTAAAGGCACTTTGTAATATTTTAGTGCAGCAGAGTAAAAATTATGTAAAATACTAAATTCACCGATTATAGTAAATGAATGGGCAAAATTAACATTTAACACATAATTAACTTATAACTGTTCAAGGTTCTGAGAAGGAGCAAATATGGGTGCTCCAACAAAGATGTTAGTAAATATGTCGATAGTAAACATCTCCCATGGTCTCCAAAGCTCATGGAACATTCTAGAAACTTGAAAAGGGCAGAAAAAAGAGATGGCTGATGTGATGGTTGGCCTCTGGGCATGACATGGCAGATACTTATGAACCCAAAATGACTGCTGTTATGAAGATGAGGTCAAACCATGCAAATATACCAATATGGGTTGGGGAGAACTCATGAGCCTCACTCAGACCCCAGAAGAGTAGGTGATTAAGAGCTGCTGGCAAGTCCCAACTAAGCTCTTTCCCCAACCCCATAATTAACCTTTAATGAAATCTCCTATTTGACAAATAAACACTAATCCTTTTAATAACTGTGCATAGTTAAATATTTCTAAGCATTGCATATAGTATCAATTTAATGAAGAAGTGAGGAATGTCATATAGGGAATACATGCAGATGAGAAAGAAAGCAAAGGATCAGGGACAATGTCATAGAATGGGAAAAAACAATTATAAAAAGCAGAATATTTTTGACTTGACACAGATGAGTCAGTTGGCATGGAGAAGTTAATATTGCAAATATTTTTGATCTTACCTTTATCTGTGGAGCTAAAAAACAAAAAGTTCAGGTTGGATGGGCTGTTCTTTAGCAGCACCATGTTCTTTTCAAATGAAGGAAGACCTGAAAAACATTGTACTAGTCACCATTCCCTCATGGAGTAGGGGGGATCACGAGGCACCAGGACATCTGAAGGTTTATAGACAAAAAAAGTTGGTTGACGAAATTCACTTGCAAGGCCCTGCCCATTAACAAGAAGCTAGAGGCAGTTAATGGCTGTTGGGGGGAGGCAAAATTGATTTTCAGTGGTGCAGCTACTGATGAAGTGCCTATGTTCCTGTAAATAAAAGTAAGTCTTCATACATGCTTACACAAATTATTCCAATTAAAATTACTTGTGTGTGTGTGTATGTACATATGAGTATATATGTATATATATTTAAAACACACACACATATATATATGTATATAAAATGCATGATATTATATTAAAATTATGCATACTACATTTGTATACTTTATAATATGATTGTATGAATTTAGACTGGAGATGGATGAGGAAAGCAACAAGTGAGAATGAGAGGGAAATAAGAGAAGAATATGATCAAAATATATGATATGTATGTACAAAAAATGTCATTGTAAAACTCATTGTCCTATAAAAATAACATATGCTATTAAATAACTTTATAAGTGATTCCATTGATGAACAACGTGATTAAGGAAACTTTATGCCAAAGTTACTTCACAGGACTCCATCTGTGTACAATAATGAGTGGATGCTATTTTGCAAGATATCATAGAAAATCACATTAATTTGGTAAAACTCCATGAAAGTCCTGAAATTTCATAATTCCTTAGTGAACTCTGAGGTCTACACCACAGAGAGAAGTGTATGAATATGTGAATCACCTAAATTTGCAAACTATCGGTCTGCTCAAAATGAAAATTCAGTATTTCATATTTCAAGGATTTCTTTCTCTCCAAAGTTAAAATTTTTCAGTTCATCTTGAGGTCTCAAGGGAGCAAAACAAGTAGAGAAGATTAGTATGAAGGTTGACAGACAAGGGCTCAGTGGGTAAGAGTTATCCCTGATTTTCCACAAGACCTGGATCTGGTCTAAGCTTTATGTGACTCTGTGAGCTGGCTCCATCTTCTGTCTGCCAAGGATAGTGCATTATGCCCACACCCACCCACACATATATGCATCGATTTTTATAAATAAAAAAGTCACAGTAAGTTTTATTAAAATAAAAATATGTTTCTACTTACTAAAGGTATTACTGTCTTCAATTATGACAAGTATATGCAAATTGGGTGGAAAATAAACAAAAAAGAACACATAATCTAGATTTTTAAAATAGTTTTTAAAAATGTAGCTTTGAAAAATAATTGTGAATAGTAAACTTAAATCAAATAAGTTGCTTCATAACTTTTTATTTATTTTTATGTTTATGTGCCTTAGTATTTTGAAATGGGTGTCAAGCCCCCTGAAACAGGGTTACAGAGAATTGTGAATTACAATGGGGGGCTGGGAACTGAACCCAGATCCTCTGCAAGAGCACCCAGTTACCTTAACTCTTGAGCCATCTCTTGCAGCCCTTGATTTCTAACTTTTAATTTCATACAAAATCTCAGGGGACAGCTAGTGCCTTCTCCCCTGTGACCCTTTCCTTTCCTTTCTCAAGCACATATCTTATACATTATTTTGGAATGACCTACTGATCACACTACTGTGTAACTCTTTCTGTTCCTCTTCTCCAATAACATTGTCTCCTCTCTCTTCATTATGTGAAAAGAAGAAGAGAAGCCTGTGGAATAGTCTCCACCATGGAACACATCACTCATGCTGTCCTACTCTGTGTCCCACCTTGCCCATTCTCTCCTTACCACCACTAGTTAGTGTTCTTCACGTCTGTCTTTTGTGGTGACTTGATGACTCAAACTCAAAATGTGAAATATTATTTTACAATGACAGCTGTGAATGCAGACCTACTAAGCATGCTGGGAGCTCTCCTATAAAGCTGAGCACCCTGCTCCACTATTTTGAAGTCTTTAAAAAATAATAACTTTAAGTTCCAATTTGGTTCTATCTAAGAGGTAGGAAGGTTTCCAAATTATGTTTTTTTCCCCTGACTCTAACCTATACTCTTATCATCCGACCCATTCCTTTTTACTATAGACCTCTGATAAAATGAAAGGAGTAGATAATGTCATCTTTCCACAAACAAGATGATGATTTAAAAAATTTAAATCTCCCTCTTTCACATTTCTCAAGCCTAAGTTCAAACCCCATTTTCCTCTAGTGGGTCTGAATTCAAATTTTTATTCTTTCATTATGAGGTGAGAGAATAAATCTACTAATGAGAATTTAATAGAACAGCATGAAATATTTTCTTTAATCACAAAATTGCATGTGTGTTGTGGGATATTTGTATGCTGTGTGAAAGTGTACTGCTGTGATTAGTGTAATAAAAAGGTGAATGTTCAATAGATAAGAAGAAGCTACAGGCAGAATTTCTAGGAAAAGAAAAAATAGAGGTGGAATCAATAAGAGGTCAACAATAAAATTATAAAGAAGTAAAAAAAAGTAATAGAAACTCTTCTAGAAAAACAGCTCAAGTCAAGATGGATTTACAGCAGAATTTTACCAAGCTTTGCAAAATGTACAATGAATACTTTTTAAATTACTCATTAATCAAACGATTGAAGCAAAAGGAGCATTTTCAAACCCTTTTTATGAAGCAAGTTTTACTCTAATATAAAATTGAGGTAAAGACACAACAACAACAACAACAAAAACTACAGGACAATATCCCTTATGAATATAAATGCAAATGTCTTTATTTAAATGCTTGCAAAATAAATATAGATACACATTAAAATAAATATCCATCATGGTCAAGTTGTCTTTATTATAGAGATGCAGGGATGTTTCATTGTATTTAAGTATATAAATATAATACATTATATCAATTGGCTCAAAGACATAAATTATGTTATGTCCTAAACTGATCAAGAACTTACCTTTGACAAAATCCAACAAGAATGCCCACAATCTTGGCTTGCTGTGGGAACTCCTTCAGCCAATAGCCTTTAAGGCCCACTTTGGGTGTGGTCTTGTGTATTATAAATCCAGATGTAAAAGTGTGTGTGGTCTCTTGGCTTACCGGGAAAGTTCCAGATCCTTCTCCTTTGACAGCTACAAGATGTTTCCTTGACTCCACCTACTATCTCTCTACATATCTGTTCGGATTTCCCTCATGGCTTTACTCTGATAATTCATTGACCCAAACAGCTACTTTATTCATTAACCAAATAAAAGCAATTTATATACAGAAGGACATCCCACATCATCTTCCATTTTTTGAATATTGAAAAGGAAGATTTTAACTTTAACATAGTAACATTACATATAACAAAAAAATTATCAAGTAAGAATTATAGGTACAATATACAGTCCATTTGTAATATAGTTTTTGTGTGATTATTTGGGTTTGAGCAGTCAGAAAACAAATGAGCTGTCTCTGCCTACAAATTGGGGCCTAGCATAGAGCAACTACATTCACCTGAAAACGGAGAGAGTTTGGGAAGGAAATCTAGACACAAAAGAACAGAGTTAAGCACAGCTTCTTGGTAGCAATATGTTTTCAGATAAGCTCTGTTTGCTGGCAACAAGCAGAGGCATGGCTCCTTTATTAGGTTTTCTGACTCAGCATAAGCAGCAGCATGGCTTCTTTAAAAGGTGGTTTTCTCATTCATGCTGGTGGCACAAACAGCTGCTGGCAGCATGAACAGCTCTCACTCTTTGAGGAGGTCCTGTAACAGAGAATTTAAATGGGGTTTGTGAGCAGAGTGTTGCAAATTGCTTAATGGCAACATAGACCCACTGTGTCCTGGAGGTGGGGTGGTATCCCTGGCTTACAGAGGCAGTGAACATATGTCTGCCATGTTGGACTGGGTGGGGCAAACAGGCAAGGCCACAGAGTTGGTCTTAGCCATGCCTGCTAGCAATTAAAAGAAAAGCATTCCTGGTCAGAAAAGAATTCCAGATACACGATAGGACAGATTCAGACATAAAAGAACTCTAAACAAGACACAGTGTGTTTTAAAAATGTATGTGGCTTGGGGGAGAGAGGAAAAGGAGTATAAACAGTTGTAAAATGAAATAAAATAGTTTTAAAAATAAACAATGTTTTAAGGAGATAGTACAAGTAATAGAAAAGAGTACAGACAGTCATAGATTAAAGGAGTAAAGAAAATTAAATCATGTAAATACAGAATATACACAGAAAGTATATTATTGTTCTTTCTTTAAATTTTTTGAATGAAGAGAGACATTTTTTTCTGGGGCTGCTAAGTTAAACCAAAATAAAGGTATCTTGACTTCAAAATTTGGGTTTAAGGATATGTTCTGGAAAAGAGGTTCTTCTGCTTTTGTTTCCACAGAAGATGAGAACCTGTGGATTCCTTCCAGGCTAATGTGGATTGATGGAACAAGACCTCCTGAAAGTTCTTCATTAATACTACAAATATTTCACCCAACAACAGCAGGAAGTAGTCGTGAAAACTATGCCCAAACTCCCAAAATGATTTTTTTAAATAAATGCTTACTTTCATTTAATGGGAGTTGATTACAAATGATTAATGGTCATAGTCAATTTATAAAAGAATAAAAAGGGGGGATATGATATAGAGATGATGACTTTGCAATGGTATTGATCTTTGTCTGTTGATGCAAGTTTAAGGTTGATTTTATTACATTGTGTATATGTATTTCTGCTCTTATTTAAGGTATTAAGTTTATACAGCTCATTTAAAAATGTAATGTATAATTAAGAAATAGAGATTAATGGATAGTCATTTATAATAGTCAAACTTGTAGTAATGTTAGTTAGGTTTTCTAGATATATAGAGATATTTTTCAGTTAGATAGATAATCTTCAACACTCCAAAGACCTATAGAATATGGCAATAAAATATTTTAAGAACTTAGACTTTTTGTAACAACAAGACACATCTCCTGGCAGCACCAATCTACTTCAAGAGGATGATGGGAATCAAAGAAGCTCCTTATGAAATTGCCTGGACTCTTTGAAGATATGCTGTATGAGTTGTGCATGCAGAACCCACAGAAAAGTGACTGCTAAACATTCCAAAATATGGGATAGTCCATTAGGGATCCTGCTTCATAGAAGAAACTGCCAGATATTCGGAAGAAAGTGAATGACAAATGGGTAAGAGTTGAAACAGTCTTTCAAATTTCCTGCTTCATGGAAAAATCAACTGGATACTATGGGCCTGTAGGCTTTAGATGGAAGCTCCAACATTACAGCAGAACTTTGGGTGACTGTCCAGGCAGTAAGATGTCTCTATCAATTCTAGAGTTTGGGAAGTTACTTGATTGTACTTCCTGTTTACTTAGGTAATATAATATCCTCCTGAAGTCTTGATGGAGTTGAAGACAGATAGTTATAGTTTTCCTTACTTATAATAAAATATAAATTAGATATGAAACCTTAGACTCACAAAGATAGGATATAGATGATAGAATGTTTTCCTTAATTTGTCAAGTATAAATGAACTAAATATTGCAACTATAATTCTTGCTTGAACCTGTTTTGTTATACGTAATTTTACTATGATAAAGTTAAAACTTTCCATTTTATTTAGACAGAAAAGGGGAGATGATGTAGGATTCCCCTTTGTATGCAATGAATATGCTTTATTACCACTGGTTAATAAAGAAGTGGCTTCAACCTATATAACAGGGCAGAATATATCTGGACTAGAAGAGATAGAGAGAGGAGGTGGAGTCAGAGAGACACCATGTAGCTGCCAAAAGAGACAGATGCCAGATCCTTACCAGTAAGCCACAGCCTTGTGCTGACACGCAGATTAATAGAAATTGGTTAACTTAAGATATAAACATTAGTTAATAAGAAGTCTAAGCTATTGGCCAAACCATGTTGTAATTAATATAATTTCTGTGTTATTATTTTGGTTTGAGCAGCCAGGAAATGAATGAGCACTCTCTGCCTATACTGGCTCCTTTCCAATAGAGTTGCTGGAGCCATAAGGAAAGAAAAGGAATTAAAGACTACACAGTATAAAAAGAAAAAGTCAAATTTACTATTTTCAGCTTCAACAATATTATACATAATAGATTCCTAAAAATTCTACCAGAAGGCATCTGGAAATGATCAACTATGTCAATAAAATGACAAGGTTCAAATTCAACTAACAATAATCAGTTGTTTTGCTCTATACCTCCAACAACAAACACTCTGAGGAAGACATCATGGACCAACTCCCATTCACAATCACTCCAAAGGAAACAAAATATCCAGGAATAAATCTAACCAGGGAGATGAAATACTTGTACAATGAAATTTTTAAATCTCTGAACAAAGAGATTGAGAAAAATGCTAGAAAATTAAAAGAGTTCCCAGGCTCATGGACTGGTAGGTACAATATTTTGAATAATATTGGGCAGAGAAGAAGGTAGGTGATTTATTAATTATATTTTACAATATAATTAAATCACATAAATATGGCATCTGTCTCTTTTGGCAGCTACATGGTGTCTCTCTGACTCCACCTCCTCTCTCTCTATAAAGCTGTGTATAGGGATTTGAGTCAGCTCAAGAAGGCAATATATGCTGCAGCCATAAAAGCATTACTGAAACTTTAAAAGTATATGGGAACTTTTGAAGTTGGAACATAGCCATGAGCCCATGGTGTCAGGGAGTCAAATATGGTGGTTTGAATGAGAATAACTATAGACTCATATTTGAATACTTAATGCCCAGTTGGTGAAACTCTTTGGGAAGGATTAGACTATGTGAACATGTTAGAGGAGATGTGTTACTGAGTACAAGCTTTGTGGTTTCAAATGATTGTGTTATTCACAGTGTGCTCTCTGCCTCCTGTTTGTGGGTCAAGATGTGAGCTCTTAGCTGCTACCCTAGACACCTGTAGCCATGACTTCCCTCCTCTATTATAGATTTACATTCTTTAAAAATGTAAACCTAATGAAGCTCTTTCATTTATAATTTGTATTCACCATGTTTTATGACTGCAATTGAAAAAAGACTAATAACACCTTCCTTGAGCTTCATTTTCTCATGTCATAGCAACAAGAAAGTAACTGACACAGAAAACTGGCACTTGAGAGCAGAGGCTTTGATAGAATAAACCTTGGTGGATCATTTTATTAACAGAGGTGGTGCTTTCATATCCCAGTCTTCCACTCCCTAAATAATCACACAAAAGCTTAATATTAATTATAAACTGTTTAATCTAGAGCTGACACTTATTCCTAACAAGTTTTTACAACTTAAATTAATCCATTTCTATTAATCTGTATTTTTCCACGTGGCTTCATGGCATTACCTGTTCTCTAGTACATCTTGTTGCTCCAGCAGCTCCCTGTCATCCCAGACTCTCCCTTTCTCTTTCCCTGTATTTTTATTTGACTTTCCCACCTGGATCCATCCTGCTTTGCTATTGTCCAAATCAGCTATTTTATTAATCAATGGGGAATAACATATTCACAGCATATAAAAGGATTATCTCACAGCATAATTATTAGGCCTTTGGAATTTGCAGAAGTATCAAAAAGTTTAGAGGTACAGGTAGAAAGATCTGGAAGTCAGTATGTGGAGCTGAATAGGACACTTAGCAGGAGTTTGGAAGCCAAGAAGCCCACCATGGAAGTCAGTCTTGATTTATGAGATCTGAGAAGGCAAAAGGAATTATTTTAAGAACTACTCTAAAGACCACAAATGTTACATTCTAGAAAACAAACTGGCTATATTCTACCCCATTCTTAGAACTTCCAAGATGCTGAACTCAAAAGTTATGGACTGAATTTTTGGCAGTGATGTGGGAGAGTCTTCTGTTTGAGTTGATTTCATTGGCTAATAAAAAAACTGCCTGGCTTATTTGACTGGCCAGCCCTTAGGTGGGCGGATTAGACAGAACAGAATGCTGGGAAGGGAAGTTAATAAATCGCCATGCCTCTGCTCTCTGGGGCAGACTGCCGCGCCTCTCCTCAGGGAGTCAGATGCGATGAAGCCAGCCATCAGGTCAGACATGTTGAATCTTTCTTGGTAAGACAACACTTTGTGGTGTTACACAGATTATTCGATATGGGTTAGTCAAGATGTGAGTAAGAGGCTGAAAATAATGGGACAGGCAGTATTTAAAAGAATACAGTTTCTGTGTAATTATTTTGGGTTTTAAGCTAGCCAGTGGCCAGGAGCCGGGAGCCAGGCAGGATGAAAAGCAGGCCTGCCCGCAGCTCGCCACACTACATGGCAGAAAAATTCAGGAGTAAATAATATTCAGGCTCACTGTCCTTAAGTTACTCTACAGTTACATCAGAAGTGTAGCTGAAGATTTCTCTCTGCCCCCCCCCCCATTCCCAAGTAAGCACTCTGAGACTTAATACTAATTACAAAATGTTTGGCCTATTAGCTCAGGATTATTATTAACTAACTATTATAACTAAAATTAACCCATTTCTGCTGTTCTATATTTTACCACAAGGATTATGGCTTGTTATCTCACATCTTGTTTCTTTTGTGGCTGCTGGTGTCTCCTTGACTCCACCTTCTTTTCCTTTCTCTCTGCTTGGATTTCTTGCCTAGCTATAGATTCTGCCCTGCCATATGCCAAAACAACATCTTTATTAACCAATGATAATAAAACATATTCACAGCGGGCATGCCACATCACAGAGAGATATAAAAAATGTGCAGGTTAGTAAAGAAAAGGAGTTTGAGGGAGTTTAAAAATGCAGAAGAGGTAGAAATGTCGCTGGGTTTAGGATTGTGAAAGAAAACCTCATGCTCTTTACTAGGACAGTAGGAAAGCTGCCTTGAGATCAAAACCACCCAAACTCTGCAATTTGTGAATAAATTTACTTGACAGAAGAGAGACTGAATAAAGAATGACACAGAAGGACTTGCTTCAAAAGGAAAGATAGAATAAGTGTTATGATTAAAAATGATGTGTTTTGGGGTCAAGTAAACAAAGGTGGGCTTGTGATTGCTAATATTCATTTTCAATTTAGCTTAACCTAGGTGACAGACCTTTGTGAATCTCTTAACTGAGAATGGAAAACCTGTGAGTGGCACCATCCCTTGGGCTGAGATATCACACTGGATGAAATGGGAAGAGCAGAAAAGTGACCTGAGCAGAGAATCCACCTGTCTTTGTTCCATAACTATAAATACTATGTGACTAGAAGCCTCACACTCATGACAACCCCGCTGGAAACACAGCTACTTCTTATGTGCCTTTAACCTCATAGAAAACTGTATCATTAAATTGTGAGAAAGAACCCTTTGCCGGGCGGTGGTGGCGCACGCCTTTAATCCCAGCACTCGGGAGGCAGAGGCAGGTGGATCTCTGTGAGTTCGAGACCCGCCTGGTCTACAAGAGCTAGTTCCAGGACAGGCTCTAAAGCTGCAGAGAAACCCTGTCTCAAAAAACCAAAAAAAAAAAAAAAAAAAGAAGAAACCCTTTATTCCTTAAATTTCATCTTGCTAGGTATTTGGTCATAGCAATGAGGCAGTATAACACATAATAGTGAATAAAGACATCAGATGGCAGAATATAATGTATCTTATACCTTTAAAATTATGACCTATGCTAAGGACTTCCCACACTAAAATACTCTAAAAGTTGTTTTAAAAGGCAAATTTTGGCCAGGCGGTGGTGGCGCACACCTTTAATCCTAGAACTTGGGGGGCAGAGCCAGGTGCATCTCTATGAGTTTGAGGCCAGCCTGGTCTACAAAAGCTAGTTCCAGGACAGACCCCAAAGTTACAGAGAAACCCTGTCTCAAAAAATCAAAAATAAAGCAAATTTTGTAGCAAAGTTTTTCAACTAATATTCTTTCATTCTTCAACAAGATGTCAATTTCAGCAATCATATCTAATAAAAATGTGAAACATAACAAAACATTTAGAGATCATGATGTCAATCGATAGATTTTAATAGTGAAAAAATGAAAGTGAAATAATCACTCATAACAGAAAAATGACGATCCACAATTACATGATTACACTGGAGCCTTTAAAATAAAATAAAGCTCATAAGAGATTTAAATAACCAGAAAATCTGTATAGATATCTGCATATGTGTGACATATTCGTATATGTGTGCAATGTGCTCTTTATCGGTCACCAATGGTTCTATAGGAAAATACCACACAGTGATATATAAAATATGATTATAATTTGATTTTTCTTCTTTCCAGTATTTTGTACTTTTCTGTACTCTCAATTTTCTTTAAAATGAGAATATGTTAACTCTCTAATAAAATATTTTACTTTTTTTTATTAAAAATTCCGCCTCCTCCCCACCTCCCATTTATCTTCCCCCTTCCCCCCCCCCCCCCCCCCCCCCCCCGCTCCTGTCTGAAGAGCCGTAAGGGTTCCCTGCCCTGTGGGAAGTCCAAGTTCTTCCCCCCTCCATCCAGGTCTAGGAAGGTGAGCATCCAAACAGGCCAGGCCTCCCCACCCACCCAAAGCCAGTATGTGTAGTAGGATCCAATTCCAGTGCCGTTGTCCTTGGCTTCTCAGCAGCCCTCATTGTCCGCCATGTTCAGGGAGTCCAGTTTTAGCCCATGCTTTTTCAGTCCCAGTCCAGCTGGCCTTGGTGAGCTCCGATTAGATCAGCCCCACCATCTCGGTGGGTGGGAGCACCCCTCGCAGTCCTGACTTCCTTGCTCATGTTCTTCCTCCTTCTGCTCCTCATTTGGACCTTGGGTGCTCAGTCCGGTGCACCAATGTGGGGCTCTGTCTCTATTTCCATCCGTCGCCAGATGAAGGTTCTATGGTGATATGCAAGATATTCATCAGTATGACTATAGGATCTGCCCTTTTCTGGCTCCCTCTCCTCAGCTGCCCAAGAAACTAGCTGGGGTATTTTACTTTTTAATTGTTCACTTCATATATGTCATCCTTATTTAAAAAAGCATAAAGTTTCAATGAAATTTGGAATTTACTAGAGGCTGGAGGGTGTTAACTACAAATGTGTGTTTTGTTTGGGTCCTGGCATGGTTTTGTAAGTTGCTTTATAATATTATACTAAAGTCATGGAATATAATGTTAAGGTGTTTTACATTTGTTTATGCTGTGTAACATTTGTTTAATAATACAAAGATGTTTTGCATTCTTTTATGTTGCATTTGTTTAACTCTATGAAACTGTGATTCTTTGCCTTTCTAAAACACATGATGGTCTAATTAAGAGATGAATGGCCAATAGGGAGACAGAAGAAAGGATAGGCAGGTCTAGCAGACAGAGAATAAATAAGAGGAGAGATCTGGGAAGAGGGAGAAGGAAAAAGATAGAAAAACATCAGGGGACAGTCACCAAGATATACAGAAAGGCATGGATTAAGAGTGAAAGTTAGATTTACAGAAGTAGAATCTCAGAGACAAAAAAGATAGACAGGTTAATTTAAGTCAAGACAAGCTGAAAAGAAACAAGTCAAGGCCAGGCGTAAATAAGTATAATAAATTTCCATGTGTGATTTATTCCGGAACTGGGTGGCAGCCCCTCCCCAAAGAGTAAAAGAGCAAAGATAAAAACAACCACCAACATACTATAGAGAAATTTATGTAAAAATCTAGATATTTGCCCTTACAGAAAAATTCAGTCTTATTATATAGCCTCAATTCATCCCAAAACCAGTCAGGGCTGGAGAAAAGTAGCCGCTGGACCATTCTGGTGAGTGTCATGAGCACTCTGACCCAGAGTCTTACCTACAGTATTATAAGCAATAGCCTCCTTGCTCTGAAGCTGTGAAGCTCTATGAACTTCTGCATAATCTACACAGTGCATGGCACCTACCTAGACCAGATTCCTGAATCAGCTCTTTGCCAGAACATTCAACCTTGCATGGGCTTGGTAGTATAACATGTGCTCTTTTCCCATCTCAAGACGTGCAAGCTGCTCTTCCATCTGTCCATTTCCTCCAAATAGAGATTTTATCACATGATCAGCATAGCCAATTCCAACCTGTGCCCATCTCTACCATCATGGGTGGATTCTGACACTCCTTTTATGTGTGTCTCAACATTTCCCTTGTTATTTAACTTTCATATGCTTCCATATCCTTCTGATTATCTTCAGTTTTTCATAAATACATCCCCAAACCCACTGAGGCTCTTTTTTCCTTCCTCATATTAAATTATATTACTACAGTTTGCTATTTATCCATTCAATCGAGCAAAGTTAAGAAGTAGCAGCAAAAACACAGTGAGCCTGTTCTGCTACAAAACTGGGAAAATTATATCTTTATGAGAAGACAAGTGAATGAACATACAGGATAATTTCAGAGTTATACGTACTATACAAACAAAATCTATGAGATCTGAAGGAGTCATTTGTAATACCATATTAACAATGTTAGGAAAGTTATCCTCAGGTGGTGTCCTGGGAGGTCTGAGGGGAAAAGCAGCAGTGTGGAATATTCTTTTACACTGTGTGAATATGGGTCACTATTATATTGGGCTAATAAAGAAGCTGACAGGCAAATAGCTGGACAGGTAGAGGTCAATGCAGACTTGAAGAAAAAAAAAAGAGAGCATGAAGAAGAAGGGAGGAGTCTGGGGAGTGGCAAACAGATGCAGACAGAAGCAAGATGAACATGAAATGATGAAAGAAGGCAACAGAGTGTAAATAAGAAATTTGGGTTAATTTAAAATGTAAGAGACAGCTAGTAATGAACCTAAGCTATTGGTCAAGCACTTATAATTAAGTCTCTGTGTGGTTATTTGGGACTGACTGATAGGACTTAAATATCCTCCTACACATTATACACAAAAGGGGTGCACTTTGAGGAAGGAAGGGGCCATCAAAGAGGTGGAAAAGCAGAGGAGCAGACAATGCTTGTTGTGGCTGATCATAAAAGAAAGGTGGAAGCAGATGAAATCAGGCCATTCTAAGAAGATGAAGTTTGCAGACAGGACATATAACTTTTCTTGACTATTGTAAGAAATCCAAGTTTTCAAGGAAGCTTTGTTGGTTACTATGGAAGAAGATAGACAAAACCATAGTGATGTTGATGGCTTTCTTGGATATCTTTAGATTTTCCCTCATGTCAAGTCATTGTCCTTTAAGATCTGACTCTGTTCATTCACGACTAAAGATGTATTTCTCCCTAGAAGTACAGTGGTATGATATAGTACAGGATGCTTAGTCTACAAGTCAACATAGGGAAGGCTAGGTTTTGAGGAGTTCATATTTCTTAGTATTTGAGGGAATAATTTATTGCATTCCCTTAACATGTAATTTATTGAAGAGCTACCATTATTTTATATATTACAAAGAAAAATGTTCCCAACAGAGCTAAGATATCAGGCTTAGCCTTTCATATAATACAGAAAATTTTCATGTTCATTGAAAGGTTGCTTTCAGCATTATTTATACATTACAGTTCTGTTTCAGTTTAATCTATATGCAATAAAATTTAATTATAAGGCTGAGGCATGAATCCTTATATTTGTAGCCTTTATAAAGACTTTCAAATAAGAAATAAACATAAGCTTGTATGATATCAATAGGGCACAACACTCAATTGAAATAGACTTCAAATGGCAGAACTTTTCTGACATCTACATTTGAATCATTGGTAACCTGTTCTAGTTTTTCTCTGGCCATCAGTGGTGGAAAAAAAACACCAATTGAAAGATGCACCCTATTTTTAGTGTTGTTAAAGTGTAACTAAGATATGTCTTTTGTAATGACACAGTAGCAGTAATAAAATGTTTTCATCAACAAAATCACAAATAGGAGTAGGGTTGACTCAGTTGATTCCTGTCTTCCCAACTCTACAATTTATCTTTCCAAGAAAGTTCTGTATATCAAAAATCAAATCTCCTTATTCACAATGTATAGATTTACTCCATACACAACACATAATTCATCCTATAAACACACTAAACATTATAGAAATACATTATATATCACATACATAAAATAGCACAAGCACACAATATCACTATATATCACACACTCTACATTAGAAATACATTATACACCACTCACACACATCATACATATATACTATATAATATCACACAATATTCAGACTACAGTATCCATCATGTACACACTAGACATCACACATATACTAGACTTCACAAACATACTAGATATAGAGCACAAACATTAGACATCACACATACTAGATATCATACGCACATACATTATACAATATTGGGCTGAAAACTGATTTCCAAAGAGAAAGAATTAAGCCTAGGGTCATAAAAAATGATGTGTGACTTCAGAGGCAGAGATGGGAATGCCTCTATAAATAAGAATTATTTGATCTATAAATAAGTCCCTTATTTGCTTGTTTGTTAGCACTGTGCCCTGAGTAAATAAAGAACTTTGGATATTTGTGCTCAAGTTCAGATGGTTCCCATGATTTCTGAAATGCCTGTGGTCAGACTGAATCTAGCACCAAGCTTTGAAGATCTCTCTCTCTCTCTCTCTCTCTCTCTCTCTCTCTCTCTCTCTGTCTCACACACACACGCAGAGAGAGATAGAGAGAAACACACACACACAAACACACACACACACACACACACACACACACACACACTTGACCCTCTGAGGAAATAGAAAGAATATTGTGTGAAATAGCAATGTTTCATATATATGTTATATATATATATATATATATATATATATATATATATATATATATGAGCAAAATGGATCACATTCAGCAGTAAGAGCTGAGGGGAAAGTGAGTGATGCCTTGGATCCTGAAAAGCAGAAGGCAGGCGCCTCCTGAGTATGACTCACTGTGTTACAAAACATTGCTATTTCACACAATATTCTTTCTATTTCCTCAGAGGGTCAAGTGTGTGTGTGTGTGTGTGTGTGTGTGTGCGTGTGCGTGTGTGTGTGTGTGTGTGTAGAATTTATGAGGAAGCAGAAAGTAAAGGAAATTTCAAACAACTAAATGTCAGTGGCATTTATGTCCTGAGTGAGATTATAGCTGAAACTAAGTTGTCTCTTATTCAGCATGATTTAAAAAAGTGACATATCCAGGAGAAAGTGGATTAGGAAGCTGCAGAAATCCAATCCAGTCTTATGAACCCATGCTTCTAAAAACACGGTACACCTTTTCCTTCCAACTTTGCAGATTTTACACCCACAGATTCAGATAACTGAGAATATGCAAAAGAAAATTGTACCTGCTCAGTACCTATGCAGACTTTTCGGTCCCTCTTTAATCCCACATAACTATTTGCATAGCATTTACATGGCATCCAGTATCATAAGTATTCTGTACAGCATTCAAAATATACAGAAGTTTGGGCTGTGGAGATGGCTTGGCAGTTGAGAGCATTTGCCACCCTTTCAGAGAACTGAGGCTCAGGTCCCAGTGCCCACAAGACTGAAACTGAATTCCCAGCACATCTAAGCTGCCGTCTGACCTTTGAGACTTGCTACATGCATGTGGCACAATAAACTCATACAAGACACACATAAATAAATAAAATAAATATATCAAGAGAGAGAGAGAGAGAGAGAGAGAGAGAGAGAGAGAGAGGGAGGGGGGGAGGGAGAAGTGGCATTGAGCAAACTGTATTCTATTGAATATAATGAAGCCAAGCAGCAATAATTCCCAGGGCCACTGAGAAAAAAGGAAGAGACATAATTTTCTCTAATAATCCAGAATTGGTTGGTTCTTGTTTCAAGTGTTCTCTTTAAAAGTACTACTAGAACTTAAGTTCTTTTAAAAAACTATCATATTCATTTTCTAAGCAGCAAGAGTTTAGCAACAGTTGCAACTTTTCCATTGCATCGATTTTATTCCTAAACTGTTTTTTTCTCTATCTATACTAGCATGATTGTAATGCTGTGCTTTTTACCTGTATTGTTATTTTGTCAAACATATTATGAGATACAAAACATAAAGTTTATCTTATGTTTCTGAGTTCAGAAAGTGATCTATTTTTTAAATAATTTATTGTAGTTTAGTGACTCACAAACATGGCTTAGCAAATGTGAAGTAGGACTAAAGTCACATGCATAGATTTACTATAGGTTACAGCCATTATTCTTTGTATAGAGAGGACAAAGTTAGGCTTATTGCTTTGCCAATTATAAAAGCTTGACAAAATGATAAAATCTCAGGGAAGAATGGAATGATGTTTTTATTTGCTAACTTTAACAGCATATCTGGAGCATTCTGAAAGTTAATGTGTTAGTTGGCAAAATAATGAAGATGTTCTGAGAAATAAAAAACAAAATAACAGTAAAAGCTGATAAATGTCTTAATTATCTTAAGATAGAAAAAAAATGAAGTACAGAAATATAATAGATTTTGGATCTGTTCCTGGCTAGAAGAACATTTTAGTACTTGAAAGAAGTGCTGCTTTTATGAGTATGCATGGCTAGCTGAAGAGAAAATTATAAAAATGGATACAGTACTCCATGGAAATCTGGACATTTAAGATGAACTAAAAACAACAATCAACATGGGCCTCTCTCTTCTTGTTCTGGTTCCTTTTTAATTTGATTATTTCAGGTGTAAGCTAGCCAGGTGACCAGGACAAACAAGCGACTTCTTCCCCTGCAACAGGCCACAGTGCCCTATTTATGAGGAGAGAAAAGTAGATGGTTAGCAAAAAAGACCATATAAAATAAAATATGTCAATCACTACAAAAAGAAGGAATACTTGAATACTTATAAATAATTTGATTCATGAATCTTAACTGAGAGTTTTTTTTCTCTGCAAACAAAAATCTCCAAAATTGATTTCTGGGTTTTTTTTTTGTCAATAATTGCTTCCTTAGTAGCCCCTTGATTCTGTCTTTCACAGAGACACAGCAACCACCATCTGCCTATATATTCAAACACAATTAAACCTTCATGGTTGAATCAAATTAATTATCACATGGAAACAATGTCTGCCTCCTGAGGTGTCCTGATTGAGCCTTAGCCACAAGTATACCAAGGGTTATTCTATTATTTTCCAGCAACTAGGAAGGCACTTGGCACAGGTAATGAAAGGTAAATTTGTGTCAACATTTCCTGAGCGAGTTCCATGGGTATTTCTGATTCTCACAGAACTGCACATTAAATCTCTGAAGTCAAAATAATAGCTGATAAGACTGCTGAGTCACACTTATGCTTATTCCAAAAGCAATTATAGTGATTTTTGCCTAGGAAAAAAAACATAATAAAAGGAGACTCCCTGGGCACCCTACCTCCTCACAATCATAAATTGTAATTGCTTATTAATGTTTTGATATGAAAATGCAATGAAAGAGTAGAAACATTTTCCCAGTCTTATATCAAAATATAAAATAACATTTGAAGTATTGTCTAAGGCAGATCCTTATAAACATTAAATTAAAAATATAATTAGGAACATTAATTAATTAAACACCACCCTATCTGCCTAACTTTTTCCTCCTTACCTGTTGCTTGCTCAGATTTATTTAGTTTTGTTGTGTGACTCATTTTATTTGATCAGGACCAGCTCTGTGACTGTTACATTGGGACTATTGACTGGAGAGTGGTTGGGCCACTAATCAGAGACAAGGGAAAACAATGACTCCCCTACAAAAGTGTCTGTTTGCAGTGGCTATGTGCTATCGAGAAAATGACATTCATGGCTCTTCCTTACCCCGAAGTTCTTACCGTCACTCTTTCCATTCCCTTTTCTGTGAGGTTCACTGAGAATCACAAGAATTAGCACAAATGTCTTGTTTAGGGTAAAGCTTTTAACCATCATTTAGAGAATTGTGTGTGTATATATAATATGATTCATTTATTTAAAGATCATTGAATAAATATAGAAATTTTGGAATTTTTATATCTTTATATATTGTTTCTTGCATCATTAAGAAAGAAAATATGAAATCTTTGAGATATCATCTAAATACATCAGATAAAGAAAGTGCCACCAAATCATGCAAAGATATAGACAATGGGGCTGAGGCCAAATGAGAGAGATGAGAGTCTCTTCTTTCACTATTTCCAGAAACTGATAGCCAACAGCTAACTGTGACTGGACAGCAGTCTCAAGCTGTGAATGTAAACCAGAAAAGTCTGTACTCCTGGACAGTAGGCTGGTGTGCAAGTCACCACACGGCTTGGGTAGGCAGCCCTGGGGAGAGTGGTAGGCATGGACCCAGGATTCACATTGGGCATCAGGTGTAAGTGATTACAATAAAGTAGTCCCACACTATCTCGGAATGGAATGTAATAAAGAGCTCTTTATTTAGGGGTAGACTCACAGATCAACAGTCCTCCCATGAGTAGGGAACAGGAACCTAATTCGGCAGACAAGAAGAGAGGCTGCACATGTTTCTACATCTGTTTATATAGTACTCAAGGCCACGCCCAAGTGGGCCAGCATCTCAAAGACCATTGGCTGAAGGAATTCCCACAACAATAGTGGTAATATTTAAAAAGAGAAACTGAACCTGGAGAAGCATGATTGTATATTAGCTGACCTAGGACATCCAGGGTAGTAAATGTCTCTGCCCTGAGAAAGTACATAACAAGTATTCCCTGAAGAAACACACACACACACACACACACACACACACACACACACACACACAAAGCAGGGGCCTCTCATTATCTGAACTAATATAAACTTCCAAGAAACCATAAATTTTCAAAGGAGTATGGAGAAAATAAATATTCAGTAACTGTTTGAAGAAAATCAACAGCATAAAAGAGAACTAATGAAATTTGTAAACAAAAGGATTAATGCCCTGGGCCACAAAGGAACATTTAAAAATAACCACAACTAATTTTAAAAAAATTTAAAAGGGTAGTTCATCCATAACACACGAGACTGCTAAAAAATAAAAAGAAGAAATTACTGTATTGCTAAGTGAAGAACCAGGGAATGAAACAGTTGAAAAATCAATCCAAGGTATTTTTTGATATCCATCACCCATCATTTCTTAACAGAGAGGATGACAGAGATTGGGAGAGATCACAAAAAACATATGTAAAATAGCCTATTCTTCAAAAATATGACTTTAATATCCTCAAACAGTCTGGTCAGTAAAGTAAATTAAGTTGATCCACATATGCATGAAGTATAGTTTTAAAAAACAAGAAAAGTGAGCAGTAGTAAAAAGAAACAACACAGGGTAATTGCTGACTCCGATGACAACTCAGGCTGGAACAATTAGGTCAGTGTTGTCTAGCCATAGAACCACTGATGAGGTGGGCAAAAATAAGATTATGCATTTAGGAAATAATGAATAGCTAAAATGGCATTATTAATGTGGAAGAAACGAGCAGTCCTGGGATGGATGATTAACTATAAGAGAAGCAGGACCCCTGTTTCTCTTCTTCCACAGGTACAATTCCCACATAGGTGAATGATGACCAAAGATTCAAACTTAAGACTTTTAAAAGGAACTCAAAAACCTAAACATATGGAGAAGGAAGACTGGGGACTGTTAGAAAACATCTTTTTTGAATTTAACTCTTCAGTAAATGGACTTTCCTATAACTCAACAGCTAGGATCACGAAAAAAAAAAAAAAAGCTGAATTTGAGTTGTTTTACCTCCTATCTATTGGTTACATTCCCGGAAGAGCTAGCTAAACATGTCAACCTTCAGTTACTTAAAGATGAGTGTTATATCTTCATCTTTCTCTTCTTAGGCTTTAACATTTTATTGTTTGTCATGAGTGTCCCTGAATCACTTACATTCAGTGAACATCTTTTCAATTGTCTATTGTTTAGGAACAGAAATTTTAAGTTGACTAAATTCCTTCTTATTGGCCTGAGTGTTCATCAATAAACTGTTTATTCAGTTCTAGTTTGGGTACCTTTCTATGTTTAGAGAACCCAGATGAACTCTAGCAATACATATTTTGTTGTTTATCACTCATATTGACCTTGTACTTGATCCTCTGATCTGTCTTCTGAGCACTGTGTGTTCCACCATAACAGTTCAGATGTAATTACTCTAGAGGAATGAATTACCCCTAAAAGTATCAAATATTCTCTTTTTGTTGTTTGGTCCAGGTTGGGTTAGAATTCATGTCAATCATCCTGACTCAGTTTCTGAAGTGCTAGAATTACAGGCACCATACTCAACTTAATTCTTTAAGTCATTAGAAAGAAAATTAATTAAAAGGAAAATTTACAAATTTAGCACGATTAATAAAAACCCAAAGACAGAAATTGGGGTTTAACCTAAAGGTCAAAAAAGCAAAGCAGCCAGTCAATGGCTCTTACCTCTACCTTAGTCTGAAATGGTGATCCTGCCCCCAGGAATCTCAGAAGGAGACTATGAATGAGAGCTGTCTCATCCATTTTATATTCGTTTCTAGTTCTGGGATTAAGAGCATGCACCACTACCGCCCGTTTTCTATGGCAAACTAGTGTGGCTACTGGGATTAAAGTTTGTGTCACCATGCCTGGTCTGTAAAGCTGATCGTTGTGGCTATTTTATTCTCTGAATTTCAGGCAAATTTTATTTATTAAAATATTTATAAAATATCATTACATTTTCCCTTTTTGTCTAATATAAAAATGGAAGGCTATCACTAATATAAGAAAAAACTATATACAGTAAGTACAATGACTATTCACAATATACACAGGAAATAAATACATAAATAATGTCTAGTCCATTTGTATTTGACAAATTTAAAGAAAATATTTCATATCTATGCTATCTTGGTGAGTCCAAAGTCTTATACCTAATTTACTTTCTACTATAACTTGCTTTCTGCATCTGGTAAACTGACTGTAACTATCTAGTCTTTAAGTCCTTCAGAGGCCCAAGAAGGAAACAATACTAACTGAGTAAACGGCAAATGTGAACAAGTGACTTCCAAAAGTGTGAGAAAAGACAAAAACATCTGGCTGCCTGGATAGTCACCCAAAGTTCCTCTGCAACATTGGAACATCTATCTTCAGCCTACATATCTACAGACCTATATATCAGATAGACTTTTCTGTGAAGCAAGATATTCTGGAGAGCTTTCCCTTTTTGTCTTGACAATGTATGGGCTCACTTCATTTTGCATCCTTCTTATCCTATTAGGACAGCATATAGTCAGTAGTCGAGGCAAGGGCACTTTCTTGCCCAGTGACTTAATTTTGCCACAAAGAAAGTAAAATCCATGTAGAGTTTTTTAGATGCCCATTATCTTCTTAGATATAGATATAGATATACTTCTTAGAAGTAGATTGGTGTTGCCAAGACTAGATATGCCTCATTGTCATAAAAAAGAAGAACCTAGGTTATTAAAACATCTTAAATGCTGAATGTAGATTGCTGAAGTGTTTGAAGATGACCTGTCTATTTAAATATATCTTTGTTTGGCCTTGAAAACATATCTAATGTGTCTACAAATTCAATTATACTATGCAATTAACTACTAACCTGCATTTTCTTATTATCCAGAAAGTTGGCAATAATAATTTTCAAGGACTAGAAATTTGCTTTACATTGTTAAATGAGTTATATAAGTACAATACATTGAACAAGAGTAGAAATGTATGTACAGTATATTTTAACAATATCAATCTCAATTGTACCAATATATAAAATTTTATATAATATATAAAAGTCCAATCCAATGTAAAACATTTACAACTAGTAGTAACTTTTTAAAAGTAGATTCAATAATCTACTTTTTAATCTTATTGTATCTATATTCTCCCTTGTTTCTTTTCAAAACAAAAACCTTGAATCTAATTTCCTTTGCTTAGCTTTTTTCCTGACCATTACCAATAATAATTTGTAACCAACCTCTAAACAAAGACAAACATCCATATTCCACTTTTGGGGAATGTGGACTTAATTTTCTAGGCTACTTCCTGATGATTGGGAACAATGATAATCTTATGGGGACCCAAAGAAAATTTAGGATTATGGCCAAGTCCTGATGAGTATTCTGTGAGACTGGATCATCTCAGCCAGCAGTCTTGATGCGGTTCTGGGTGTAGAACTAAGAGGAAACTGCAAAAGAGGCGCTCTAAAACAGTGGATCATCTGGGCCATCTGCTCTTATTGGAGATTTTTCAGGGAGTCTTCCTTGACCAAACCTTATTTTTCTTAACCCAGAATGACACCATAGTCTCTCCTTTCACATGAAAACAAAGGCAAAACCTCTTCTCCAAAATAATATATATTTTGACTTAAATTTTGAAGTCAAGGCATTTTCAAAATATATAAGTTGGATTAATCCAGTAGCATTTATAATAAAATGTCTTTTAACAACTGTTGTTTCTTCCTCAGCTGTCAAACAATTCAAAGGTAACAAAATAACATAAAGTACCCAGATTCTGTGTATTTTACATCTTACATGGCTTCAGTTTTATTCTATTTCTTTTATTTTGATTTTTAATTTTTGGTTTTTAAAGACATAATTTCTATGTGTAGAATGGGAACCTATCCTAGAACACGTTCTATAGACCAGGCTGACCTTGAGATCACAGATATCTGCCTGCCTCTGCCTACCAAGTGCTGGGATTAAAGACATGTGCCACCACCACCTGGTTATTCTATTTCTTTTTAAAGGACTTTCTCTATTCTTTTACTTTTCTCTACCAAGCCTATGTATATTTTTAAAAATATTGTAAACCATTTAGAAGGGTGTTTTTTTTTCCATATGAACCTGTCCTTACTGTATATCTTTACTTTTTTTTTAACCACATAAGTCTTTAAACTGCTAAGCATTATGGCTAGGATTAAAGTTTATCTTTGGTGGCTGGTTCTGCCCCATTCCTTAAGTTTTTGAGAGTATAGCTTCATGAAAGAGGTACAGGTGGGAGCCACATTTATTGTCACAACTCTGTGGAGTTTCTAGGCCTGTGCCACCACCAAGAAGCCTGGACAGGAGGGGAAACTAAGTGAGGGCAAATGAGAACTGGAAGAGCTAGTTTTTCTCCAAACCCAAGAGGCTACGTTTGGGTTCCACTCTGGCCTATGTTAGTGGTTAAAAAGCTTTCAGCAAAAGGCTTTTCTCATGAATTCATAACCCAATTGTTGGGTACCAAATATAGCATGATTAATAAAAACCCAGAGATAGAATTTGGGGTTCAACCTGAAGGTCAGAAAAGCAAAACTGTCAGTCACTGGCTCTTACCTCTACCTCAGTCTGAAATGGTGATCCTGCCCCCAGGAATCTCAGAAAGAGACTGTGAATGAAAGCTTTCTTATCCATTTTATATTCCTTTCTAGTTCTGGATTAAGGGTGTGCACCACTACCACCCGGTTTCTATGGCAAACAGTGTGACTACTGGGATTAAAGGTGTGTGTCACCACTGCCTTGTCTGTAAGACTAATAAGTGAGTCTGTTTTACTCTCTGAACTTGAAGCAAGCTTTATTTATTAAAATACTAATGAACTATCACTGCATACAAAGACACTGTTAGAACTGGTTGGTGGTGGCACATGCCTTTAAACCCAATATTCAGGAGGCAGGGGCAGGTGAAGCTGAGTTTGAGACCAGTCTGGTCTACAGAGTGAGTTCCAGGATGGTCAGGGCTATACAGAGAAATCCTGTCTTGAAATCCTGCCCCCCAAAAAAGACACTGTTTGAAGTTTGGAATCCCCATACTAATCATATACAATGAAGGTACTATACTGGTTTATGAAGGCAATTGAGATCTAGCTTATATACATAGTACTGCTTTACACTTCATATCAACAATATAGATTCCTTGTCCAGGCATGGGATTCAATGGAAGGGCAGTTGCTACTAGTGCCATGCCTGAAAACCTGAGCTCATTCTCTGGGGAAAGCATGGTTGAAGGAGAGAAGAGAAGAGCTCCTTCAGCATATCCTCTGACTTTCACATTCACAGTGGTATGCAGGCACCAACACACCTACACACAAATAAACAAATACAATAATAGAAATGGAAAAGAATAGTAACAACCAAGTTTTAAAATGGGATGTAGAACTAAACAGAGAATACTCAAAAAAAGAAAGACAAATTGCTGAGAAACTTTCTTTAAAATATTCAACATCATTAAATTTGGCTAAAAGAAAGGAGGGTAAAGAAAAGAGTGAAATATAGGGAGTAAAAAATAACACTAAGGAATTATTTAAAAAGTCATATGGTTGCTCACTGCTATGTAAGTTCAGATAGACAGACAGACAGAAATATATAAACACACATATATATGTACATAGATACATACATACACATTGGTGTTATCTTACAACAGAATAGCAATATCCCATCAAATAATAGCAAATGAAAAATCCCAGTGCCAGGAATGAGCTTCTTCTTTTGGGGTTGTTGGTCACTAAGATCCCTTGGCTCCAATAGTACAAGATATTTCCAATGTTTTTGATTATCCAACAGAACTTGATAGTAGAAACCTCTTGCTGATGATACCATATACTTGAATCATAGAATGTGGTGAAATTAAAAGGGTATTGCACTGGATACTTCATCCCTACTGGTTAGCATTCATGGTTCGAGAATGTGCTGTGCACAATGCCAAAGGAGAGAATATTTATCTGTGAAGCCTGCAAATTAAAACAATGACTAACCTGGCAAGACATGCCCACTGGTACATTAGTGGCATGCCATTATAGGAGAAATGAATCACTTCTTTTATTGGATTGAAGTCTCACTCTACATGTCAAGGACCCATACCTGGCACTATTATTAGGCTAAGAACCTATGGGTAGAGAGTACTTAATCTCTTCAGCAGAACCTACTACGATTGTTGCTAAATGGACACAGTATTAGACACACTCCAAGTAACCTATCATTATCAACACACCTTTCAACCGACATCACCACAAAATAAGTAAAACACAAATACATACTACGAGAACACATTTTCAATGCATTTCTTAAAAGTGTTAATAGGACATCTGTTATTTCAACTAAAATATTATTCCACAATGTAAACAACATAGCATATAAAAAGGCAATTTTTTTATGATCAATAGAATGGTTATTTATTTAAAGGGGAAAAACTTACAGATCACCGTCCCAGACAACAGCCCTCTGCGCAATCAGGAAGGGAGCCTAGTCGCCAGAAGCGGATCCGGAAGCCAGAGAGCGAGCGGAGGGAAGTGGTTGCATTTTTAAAAAGAGAGACCATGCCCCAATGGGCTGGTATCTCAGTGGCTATTGGCTGAAGGAGCAGAAGGAGCTCCCGCAACACCTCCCCCTTTTGTTTAAGTAAGAGAGTTCTAAACCTACTATGAAATTATATATAATAAGCACAAATATCCTATTCCAACTAGCTTAAGTCTTGTATAAAAAATAACTTGACCAAGTCATGAGAGGAAAGTAACTACATTTATATAGTCTTCAACCCCATCGAAGATCTGAGAAGGAAAATAATGTTACCTGAGTAATTAGGAAGTGCATTCAAACAACTTCTAAAACATGCAACAAATCACAGAGACAACTAGCTACCTGGACAATCACCCAAAGTCACGTTTGCAGCGTTGAAGCAACCAACTTTGGCTAAGGCCCAATGTAACTGACATACCATTTTCAAAGGCAAGAAACTTTTCAAAACTATCTTACCCTGTCTTGGCAGGATATGACAGTCCTGTTTTATCCATTTATGGATGCTCTGTATCTGTTCGTGGTCTCCCATAGATCTGTTCACAGACCAACCCAATGTAGACAACATCTCACTGATATTCTCTTCCATGGTGATTCTAGATTGTGTCTGATTGACAATAAATATGAGACATCATAATGATTTAAGTATAAAATATCCACATACACATAAAACATACATATATTAACATATATTAATATAAAAAAAGAAGTACACCACTCTTACTGGAGATGCCCTGATAAAGGGGATCATTGTGTGCATTTCTTTACTTCATGTTTTCTTGATGATCTATGACTTTGAATTACTTTACAATTAGAATACAAAATATTCAAAAATAAATTTCATGCTATGAATATTTCTAATAGACAATCATTGCTAGCATTTCATTTGCCTTTGTGCAAGTCTATGTACTATTAGTAGAAATATAGAGAAGAATTTTAATGAAGGAATGGTCTTAGGTTTATTTGACTTTGGGGTCTATTATAGATTTCACTCTTTTTAGGTAGGGTTATCGGAGCAAATGAGTATGTTGCAAGATAGTATGAATAATTTCTATGATTAAACAACTGCACTGTTTCATTTTATGCTTTGAACAAATCACCGCTCATTCCTTATCTATTTCCACTGCTTCTTAGAAGAGCCTTCATTAGTATAGCTACACCAGCTTGATCCCAGCCAAATTCTTCACAAACATCAAAAGAACAATACTCAACTTCATACAGAAAAGCAAAAAACCAAGGATAGCCAAAACAATCCTGTACAATACAGAAACTTCTGGAGGCATCATAATCTCTGACTTCAAACTCTACTACAGAGCTCCAGTAATGAAAACAGCCTGATATTGGCATAAAACAGACAGGAGGAGTGCTGTAGGAAATCTTACAGCCAGTATCCTTTAAGTTACCCACCCACTCAGGCGTTGCCTTTTATACTATAAAAGCCAATGTAAAGCATGCAGGATTAGGTTGCTGTTCCCCATTCAAGCAGAAGACTGTGATCTGTGAGAATTCCCCTAAATAAGTAACCTTTTATTCTACTCAATAATAAACAATTAATAAATGGGACCTCCTGAAACTGAGAAGCTTCTGTAAAGCAAAAGACACAATCAACAAGACAAAATGATAACCTACAGAATAGAAAAAGATCTTCACATCAAACAGAGGACTGATCTCTAAAAATATACAAAGAACTCAAGAAACCGGTCAAAAGAACAAATAATCTAATTTAAAAAATGGGGTACAGACCTAAAAATAGAACTCTCAACAAAAGACTCTAAAAGAAATGCTCAATAGCCTTAGCCATCAGTGAAATGAAAATCAAAACAATTCTGAGATTCCATCTTATACCTGTCAGAATGGCCCAAATCAAACACACTGATAACAACTTATGCTGGAGATGATGTGCGATAAGGGAACATTTCTCCATTGCTGGTGGGAGTGCAAACTGGTATAGCCACTTTGCAAATCAGCATGGAGATTGCCCATAAAATTAGAAAACAACCTTCCTCAAGACCCAGCAATATCACTTTTGGGTATATACCCAAAGGATGCTCAATCATGATACAAAGACATGTGTTCAACTATATTCATAGCAGCATTATTTGTCATAGCCAGAACCTGGAAACAACCTAAATGCCCCTTGACCAAAGAATGACTAAAGAAGGTGTGGTAAATTTACACAATGGAGTATTGCATAGTGGGAAAAAATATTGATAACTTAAAATCTGCAGGCAAATGATGAATCTAGAAAACACCATAGTGAGTGAGGTAACCCAGACCCAGAAAGGGAAATATAAAAATGTACTAACTCATAAGTGGCTTCTTGACATAAAGCAAAGAAAAACAAGCCTATTATTTGCAACTCCAGAAAACCTAGACAACAAAGAGGACCCTAAGAAAGACATACATAAGAAGTAGAAAAAGACAAGATCTCCTGAGTAAATTGGGAATGAAGGTATCATGGGAGAGGGTAGAAAGTGAGGAAGGAGGAAGGGAGGGAAGCAGAGAAAAATATATAGCTCAATAAAAACAATAAAAAAGAAGAGCCTTCATTTAGAAGAGACTGCCATTGTTGGACTTTGAGCCCAAGAAATCTGGCTAAAGGACAACTTTTGTAACCCTTCTCTCCGCCTCTCCTATCTCTTGTGTCTTCTGTGGTATGTACTGCTGGGTTAATTCAAGATTAAGTCACTGTTATCAAATCACTTGTCCCATTTATTAGACTCAGCAAGACTCAAAAACACTACTAACCATGCATAATGTCACTACTTTACTCACTGTATCCGTAGAGGTTACTCTATGAATAGACTCAAGCAGCCGCCTGCCAGTAGCTCTGTTGATGTTCTTTCATTTTATTGATTTTATAGAAGTCATGCTTCATTTGGAGTGACAGTAAGTACTACCTGACTTATTCTTTTGTTGCAGAGAATCAATATTGATCTCATTCCAAGCTCAACACTGTTTCTTTTCTTTTTTCTTTTATTTTTTAAAAAGAAAGCAAACTAGATTTTTTCATTTTACATACAATCTCAGTTCCCACTCCCTCTTTTCCTCCTATCCCTTCTAATTCCTCCCTACTCCACCCTGCATATGCTCCTCAGAGAAGATAAGGCACATTGCTTTGGGCAAGGTCTAAGGCCCTCCCTACTGTATCTAAGTTGAGCAAGGTGCCCATCCAAAGAGAATGGGTTATCTAAAAGTGAATACAAGCAGGAAGGATAAAGGCTGGTGACACTGCCAGTGGCCCCATGGGCTGCTCCACCCATACAACTGTCACCCACATTCAGAGGATCTAGCTTGGTCCTATGCTGGTTCCTTACCTGTCCTGTTGGAGCTGGTGAACTCTCATTAGCTCAGGTAAACAGTATAGCCATCAAAACTTTGTATCATAATTAATTGAAAGGACAACCTAAATGAATATGCAAAAAGAAGAAAATTAACTATACCTGTGTTCTAATATTTTTCAGTAGACCCATGAGTTTGGTAACAAAAAGGTCAGTCTATAAGATTTAGTATTTTCAGTTATTTGCCTTGCTTCCATGACTTAATGTAACAGCCTTGGAAAATATGGCAGATAATTGTAAATCTCCAAACTATGAAGGAAATTGCCCTCTACTTCAAGTTGGATTTGCTTTAAAGGTTTCTTCAATCAGCAGAGAATCATGAAACATAGTTGTACCTAACAGTACACTTTCCCAAATCTTAATAATTTAATCAGAGATGAGAGAAGGATTTATCAGCCATCCAGATGGCTCTGCAGGAGTCCGATGCTTAGAACAAAATCTGAGTTTCTTTCCTAAACATCTGTTAATTCAAACAAGTGTAACTCTTTGAAAGTATCCAGATCTGTATTTGTGAAGGAAATCAGTATCCTAAATTCCTGACAATTTACATAGGCTGCATATATAAGAGAAGTGGATTTTATTCAGAATAGCAAACCCAACTTGAGTTCTTTGCAGATTTGGGTGTTGTAGAAAGGCACTATTAAGTCATCCTGCTATTAACATTGCTGCTTCCCTTGTCACTGGGCCTAGCTCCAGCTCACATCTGGCCACTGCTCATAATGCGTGGAGAGCAACTGGGGGCCTCCTCCACAAGCCTCAGGTGATCCCAAAGAGGATACCCCAGGTTCTTCCAGAGAAGAAGATGTGGCTTCACTGTGTCTACCTGGCATCTAAAAGATGAGTTCTTTGATTTGTTCCAAATGTTAGATTTTTTGCCTACTCTTCCTCATGTTGATAAAATATTTTTAAAAGAAATTTGATCTTGAATAATCTAAATTATGCAATTGCTCAAATTTATTAATAATATGGAATTGAGATAAAAAAGTTTTAAACATTTCATCCACATAACTACTTCTCTGATACTCAAGCTAAATTTTCTACTTTAGTCAAGCTGTTTTATTCCTGACATGAATATTGAACTAATAAATATTGTCAAAATATGCAGGAGGAATAGCATCTCTGCTTCTTACTGAATAATAATTGTAGTTATTCTTCTTTGTTCATCTATTTGCTTCACTTTCACAACTACTATTATGCAAGGAACTTGTTTCTGGGGAATTGTTATAGCTTGGAAATATGATTTATGGCCAAGACACTCTAGCTTGTTGAAGGCTTTATCTCTAGTGCATAGAACCATTTGTCCAGAGGTGATTAGATCATAAAATCCCTGTTATAACCAGTGGATTAATCTTCTATTGTATTCAAGTTTTGATAGTAGAATTGAGAGATGATGCAAGCAATTGGATGTGGAGCCAATTTGAAGGAATTAGGTTCCTGGGATCATGGTCTTTAGGATGCATCATTTTATGGACTCCTTTGTATTTCATCTCTGTGCAACTGTGAGGTCAAAAGGTATGCTACACCAAATGATTCCACCACAATGTTTTGCATAAACACTGATGCATAAATAACACAACCAGAAATCATGCACTGTAACTTCTGATGCAGCCCAGAAAAGCCTACTTTCTGTTAAGCCAGTAGCTCTCAACATATTGCTGTGACTCCTTTGGGGGTTGACTGACCACCTCACAGGGGTTACATATCATATATCCTGCCTATAAGATACTTGCATTAATATTCATAACTGTATCAAAATTACAGTTATAAAGTAGCACTGAAAATCATTTTATGGTTGGGATTCCCTACAATATGAGGAGCTGTATTAAAGAGTCACAGCATGCTGAGAAGCACTGTCTTAAGCAAATTATATCAAGTATTTTGCCACAATGACAAATGTTAACTGAAATTTGTTAGAAATAAAAGAATTATCAGCAGGTTTTTTGTAGTGAGGAGCTGCGGGCTGCATTCCTGCCGCCCTGCTCCCGGCCACAGGCTAGCTTATACCCCGAAATAACAGCACACAAACTGTATTCATTTAAACATTGCCTAGCCCATTAGTTTCAGCCTCTTACTCACATTTTGATTAACCCATATCTAATAATCTGTGTAGCACCACGAAGTGGTGCCTTACTGGGAAGATTCTAGCATACGTCCATTTTGGGCCGGAGCTTCATCACGTCTGGCTCAGAGAGGAGAGGCCTGGCATCTGTCTGAGCCATCTACCTCACTTCCCTCTTCCTGTTTTGTCTACTCCACCTACCTAAGGGCTGGGCTATTAAATGGGCCAAGGCAGTTTCTTTATTAACAAATGAAATCAACACAAACAGAAGACTCTCCCACATCAGTTTTTGGTTCAAGAAAGAAACTGACATAAAATTATCCTTGAAAACGTGCTTTGCTAAATGAGAGGACCTTACAGGAGTGATGAAGTATGAGAACATTAAGAAAGGATAGTACATTATATCAGAGACAAGATGATAGGGCCTAAAAAAAAGAAAAAGTTCCCTCTAAATTCTAAAGAAGAACATTATTAATATAGAAAGATATCTGTGAGAGGCAGGTAAAATTAAGGAACATTTTAGGCAGCTCATCTTTTAGATGCCAGGTAGACACAGTGAAGCCACCTCTGCTTCTCCAGAAGAACCTGTGGTGTCCTCTTTTGGATCACCTGAGGCTTGTAGAGGATACCCGCAGTTGCTCTCCACTCATTATGAGCAGTGGCCAGATGTGCGCTGGAGCTAGGCACAGTGACAAGGTATGTAAGCCTAATACAATAAAAACTTCCTAATATATACACATAAATAAAGGTGACATAAATGAAATAACAAAATTAGTGGAGGAAATAGAGTCCCAACTTGTCACTAAATGAAACTTTCAGTACTGGAATTGGGTTCCATCTAATTGAATCATTGACCAAAGAGGTCCTGTGGAAATCCTCCAACAACCCTGGTTGTTGTCAAGACAATAGATTGCTCTCCACAAAGTGATAGTAAGGACACAGTGCTGAAGACTCCTACATAACTCATTGAACGTGGAGAAGTCTAACTGTTGTTTACATAGAACCTGCACACCTACATCCTAGTGGCTTTGGTCCTGAAAGGTACTCTGCATACTACCAAAAGAGAAACATAAACACCAAGACAGTCAGAAACCCTTTGGTCTAATAGTGTCCTGTCTGCAGGCTAGGCTAAGGCAATGGTAGCACAAAGCATGAGGGAATAACTCATTTGACTTAAGGCCTATTCCATAAAATAGAATCCATATCCAACACTGGCTAGGTGATCAAGAACCAAAGACAAGATAGTCTAGAGACCTAGGGAAAAATAAAATAAAACAACAAAAATACTGATAAATGACTCCTACTGATATTCTGCAATACTCAGAGATCAGTGGCTTGTTCAGCCAACATCAGAGAAGCTTCCTTCTACAGCAGATAGGAATAAATACAGAGAACCACAACCAGACATTTCCCAAAGAATGAGAGACCTTGACACACTCAGCCATAAAAGGATGTCTCCATCAAATTCCTTTCTTTGGAGCTCAGGGAACCTGAGGGAGAGAAGGCAGAAGGACCCCAAGTTCCAGAAGGGATGGAGAACACCAAGTAAACAATGCCCTCTGAATCAACACGAGCAAAGTTTATATCAACTCTTAGAGATGGAAGGAGCATGCATAGGACCTACATGGGTCAGCCCCAGGTCCTCAGAGTTTATAGTATGGCTTCGACTTTAAGTGTTGTTATGGGATTCCTGAGTGTGTGAATGAGTGGGTCTCTGATTCTTATGCTTCTCTTGGGCTCTTTTTCTTCTGTAGATGAATACAGTTTGTGTGTTGTTATTTCAGGGCATAAGCTAGCCAGTGGCCAATAGCCAGGCAGGATGAAAAGCAGGCCTGCCTGCAGCTCATTACTACAGAATGGCGCCCACGTAGATAACTGAATCCAGAGAAAGCCTGAGAAGCTTGGGAAAGAATAGACTAAAGCATGTTTTCTTGGTAGCAGCAATTTCTCAGGTCTGCTCTGCTTGCTAGAGGCAAGCAAGTGCTCTCATCTAAGAGAGGCTTCCTGACTCAGCTTTAGCTGCAAAACCCTGCAGCTCTTTTAAGAGGTCCTGCCATGAAACACTTAAACAGTGTTGATGAAAAGCTGAACGCATGCTTTTCGGTTTTCAGCTGTAGCAGGAAAAAAGTTGTGCCGTTTTAAAATGCCGGCTTTCTGGGACATCCTGCCAGGGAAAACTCTGACTCTTTCAAGCAGGCGGTCCTGACTACAGAGCTTTTGATTGTTGTTTAACACTGTTGCAGCTTGCTTGCTGGCAAGGACCTTGAAACGCCACAGAGTTGTGGTAATAAAAATGGCTCTAGCAAGTACCTCTGCCATGATGCTGGAAAGCTAAGGAATGGGATGGATCTAGCTGCCAAAGCCACAGCTTTAATCTTACCTATATTGCTTGGTAAATTAAAGACTCGTGTGGTCAGAAAAAGAGAGATATACAGTAAGGAGAAATTCAAAGACAAAGAAAATCTCTAAATGGTTTCCTGTGTGTTAAAAATATATGCAGGCTAAAGGTTAAAGTTCTTAAAAGTAAAATTAAAAGTAAAAAAAAAAAGGGGGGGAGTAGTTTGGGTTTGGTGGTACACAACTTTAATCCCAATAATTGGAAGGCAGAGGTAGATTGACATCTGTGACTTCTGTTGGTTTGTCTTGTTCAATTTTGATGTGATTGGCTATTCCTATAAAAATTGTGCCATATTATACAAGTGGGCAAATCTTGCAAGAAGGTCATTATTATACCTGGAAAGGTTAATATCTTGGAGAGGTTGATGCATGCATACCAACTTTTATCACTTTGAACACTAGCCAGTAGGGGTGAAACTTCCAGTAGAGTACCAGAAATATTTCTAATTGATCTACACGAAAAGTAAATAATGTCTTTGGAAACAGAGTCTTATTATCAAGCCCTGGAGGGTAACTTACAGCACTGGCAATAGCCTATTATGCTTGGAATACCTATGGAATCTCTGGTCAGTTTTTCAAAAAGATGTAATCCATTTCTGGTAGTTTGTGTACTGTCTCTCCCTTTATAAGGTATCTCCATTTATATGTGAATATTTTAGGAAGCTTTATAGTAGACGGCATCCTTATGGTGATTCCAAATAATCTTTCCTGGAAGATTCTCTTCTTCTACTCGACTTCTTACTGACCACCAGAGCTATGTAAATAATTTATTAAAAGTTTATATCTACAAATAAAAGAAAACATGCTACATCTTGGTTATCTCTCAAGATGATTGTTTTTACCTACATCTACTTATCTTCAAATGCCATTTTTCTTAAAAAAACTGAATAATATTTAATTGTGTACATATACCACATTTCATTATCTGGTTACAATTGATAGACATCAAAAATATTTCCAGTTTATGGTTATTGTGAATAGAATGGCGAACAAGATGGATAAGCAAGTGTCTCAGTAATAAGATGTAGAGTCTTTGGGGTATGTGCCCATGAGTGGTATAACTGGAACTTAGGGTAGATCTGTTGTCAGTTTCTTGAGGAATCTCTGCACTGATTTTTGCAGTAACTGTACAAAGTTGCCCTTCTGTCAACAGTGAGTAAGTATTCCCTTTCCCCCAATTCCTGGTAAGCATGTGCTGTTTACTGCTTTATTAATCTTGACCATTGTGATGGGAACAAGATAAAATCTCAAGGACTTGTAATTTACATTTCCTGATGACTAAGGATGTTGAAAATTTTTAAAGTACCTCTCAGCCATTTGTGTTTCATCTTTTTCAGAACTTTCTATTTCATTCTATACCCCATTTTTAGTTAGGTTAATTATTTTCTTAATGTTCAGGTTTTTATAGGATTCTTTGTATATTACAGATATTAATGTCTGTCAGATGTGTAATGGGTGGAGATTTTTGACTGCTCTGTAGACTTCGTCTGTTTGAATGCTGAACATACGTAGGCAAAGACTGCTTGTTCATTTCCCAGCTGCCCAGACATGAAATAATCACATAGAAACTATATTAATTACAATACTGTTTAAACAATAGCTAAAGCATATTTCTATCTATCTCTTACATCTTAAATTAATCCATTTCTATTATTCTGTGTATTACCATGAGGCTTGTGGTTTAATGGCAAGTTTTCGGGGCATCTGTCTCCTTCAGCAGCTACATAGCGTCTTTCTGTATATATTTCTGTTCAGGCTTACCACCTAGCTATAATCTGTTCTGCCATAGACCCAAAGCAGATTTTTTATTAACCAATGGCAATAAAACATATTCATAGCATAAAGAGGGGATTATAGGCTTTTTAGCTTCATGAAGTCTTATTTATTTATCATTGATCATAATGCCTGTATTCTCAGGGTCTGCTCAGAAAGTCTTTTTTCTGTGCCAATGAGTTCAAGACTATTTCTTAGTTTGTCTTCTACCATATTCACTGTATCTGGTCTTATATTGAAGTCCTAGGTCTGTTTTTCCATTGGGTTTTGTGCAGATTCATAGATATGGATATATTGTCAGCAGTTGAGGCAAGGGCAGCTTTTTTCAGATTGTTAACTTTGCTACATAGAAAGTAAACTCCATATGGAGGTTTGTCAATGCCCATCATCCTTTTTGAAACAAATTGGTGCTGCCAGGCGCTGACATGTATCACTGTCCTGAAAAGCTTTATATTATTAAAACATTTTAAGTAGCATATTTTAGGTCTTTTGAACTGTTAGACCATATATCTACTTAAAATATATCTCTGACATTGAAAACAACCTAACAAGATTACAAGTTTGATTATTATTCATGACTAACTACTAACCTGTTTTTCTTAATTATCTTAAATAGCTTTCAAGGACTAGAACTTTATATTACATTTTTAAATAAACTGCATAAGTATAATATCTTAAATAAGAATAAAAAATATACAATATAGCAAAAGTAACCTTAAGTTTATGCCAATATACAAAAAGGTCCTAAACATGAGTCGAAATATATAGAGAGAGTATATTCTAACAAAAATAAACTTAAATTTGTATCAATATGCAAAAATCCATACTAATGTAAAATATTTGAGACTAATAGTTGGTTTTTTGTTTTAAAGTAAATTAAATGCCTACTCTTTTATTTTATCATTTCTATACTTCCTTTTTTCTTTTCAGAATGAGATCCTTGAATCTAATTTACTTTGTTCTGCTTTTTTCCTAGCCATGACGAATAGCAACTTGTAACCAACTGCCCCAAATGATGACAAACTTTCATAAATTGTCAAATCACCAAAAACCCATCCACCCTACCCTCTTGGGAATGTGGGCATAGTGTTCTCTATACTGTTTCCTGTTGTCTGTGGGCAATAACAACTTTAGTGAACCCTGAGAAAACTGGGATAATAGTCAAGCCCCAGAAGACTCCTGTATTACTTTTTGTTAAGTTTCTGTGTGATGAGGCAGTGTAAACTTTATCTGAAATCTTTACTGTATAGTCTTTGAAAATGGACCATCTCAGTTAACAGCTTTGAAGTTGCTCTGATGCAGAATTTTGAGGAAACTGCAACAGAGGTTTCCTGAAAAACTGCATCACCTGGGCTACTTGTCTTCATTGGTATCTGTTTTTTTTTTTTCCTGAAAGCAGACAAACTTTTAATGATAACATACGTATCTGTATTAACACAAGTATAGAATGTTAGGTATGCACAAGTCAGTTAAAATGATTTTCTGTATATGCTTGAGCAGTTAAAAGGCATCTGTTAACTTTATAAGTTTGTTTGGACTGTATAGCCAAGCCTCTATTCATGCCATGTGAAAGAATGGCATGAAAAATAAGTCTGTAGCCAACAAATTTTATCTTGTCTCATCGAATCTCAGAGTTGTTCCTATAATAGAAAGATGATCATAAAAATCATGTGTGTTGTGGTCTTCCTTGGTTTCTTTTTCCATATTCTGGAGAGTGATTCTATGACCATATGGCAGGGACAAGGCAGAAAGCAAGGAAGGCATGTTGGTGACACAGGACCTGAGAGTTTATGTCAGATCCACAATCACAAAGCAGAAGAGAGTAGGAGACTAACTAAGAAAGGTCTGGGAATTGAAACCTCAAAGCACAGCACCAGTGAACACCTTCTCCAACAAAGCCACACCTCATCTAACATGGCCATACTTCCTAATCCTTCACAAAATAGTTTTACCAACTTGGGACCAAGTATTAGTAATTAGACAGATGCACCTAAGGGGGCCATTCTCATTTAAACCACCACATGTACTTCAGTATTCATTTTAAATTTAATAAGCCAGGGTGTTGCAGGGTAATAATGAATAAGTGGACTATACAAGCTCAAAAGGAATATTAGGGGTCAAATTAAAGAAGAAATAAAGGTAACTAATGGCCTAGCTCTATTTGTGTAAGCCCCAACACAAAAACAAAAAGTACATGAAAAGCTAAGGTAATTTAATTCATCCAACAACTAATTGCACAACAGTGAGCTAAAGTTAAAGTGAAATTAGATGAAATCCCAGAAAAAATAAATCAAAAGTAAGATTATGTTATTGGAACACAAACAAGGACATAAACTATTGAAAGAAGTCCAAGACAACTAAACAAACACCTAATTAAAATGGAAATGTCTGTTGTTTTATCATCGGCACAGGGGCCACATCTGAATCTACTGCTGTTTCAGCTGTGGCTGTGGCTCCACAATCACTGCCTGATCCTCAGGCAGAGGCATGGAGGGACTTCTGAGTTCTGCAGGAACTGCCTCTGCCTCTGCAGCCAAATGTAGTTTTTAACTAAGCCTCTGTTATTCTGTTTTACCAGTAAAGACTCAGAAATTAGATACAGGGGTGAAACCTTTCTGGCTTAGAAAGGCTGAGAAACAACCAGTTGACCTTCCTCCTTTGCCAGTGGCCCAGCAAGAAAGAGTTTCTTATTCCATCCCAAACCAAAAGAGGCTACCATACTGGAACTCCAAACTGAAACTCCCTCCCTATTACTTCTTGTGCATTTCTCTATCCATTTGCTGGATACTCTCTTTCTATAGTTACTTCCTGCCAACCAGTTGCTGGCTCTGCCTCGTGATCCAAGGTTTTATTTAATTAATAAAAACTTGGGATTCACAGTGTGATCAAATATCCCACAACAAATGTCAGTACATTGTATGAAATAAGAATTCAATAAATAAATAAAAATACTTGAAGGAAACCAAACTGAACTACTGGAAACAAACAATCAAACAAAAAGAAACAAAAACAGAAAAGAAACAAATAAACAATAACCTAAGTCAAATTAAAACATTCCTAAAAAGTCTCAACAATACAAATGAAGCAGAGAATGTGGTAAAGAAGAGAATGAAAAAACTGGAAAACCTGGAACATTCCTGAGAGGATAAAGATAATATGGTATGAAAGTTGGAGTGGACCTTTTAAGATATGCAGGATACTATTAAAAGATCAAATCTATAATGCCTAGGTATAAAGAAATGAAATACTTTCTATCCAATGGCAAAAAAATATTTTCAGCAAGATCATAACATAAAATTTTCCTAAATTAGGGAATACCAACATAAATCTCAGAGACGTTTAGAGCACCACACAGACGAGATCACTAAGGAACATTCTCTCAGCATTTTATAATTAAATTGCTGAAAACTCAGAACAAGTAAAATACACTGAAAGAAACAAGAGAGAACAAGCAAACTCATATAAAGTCATGCCCATCAGAATAGCTTTAGACTTCTCAATATCATCTTGAAAGGTCAAGAGGGCTTCAAACTGTAGTTTTAAGTTTTGAAAGATAGCAACTCCCAACCCAGACTTACCCAGCAAAGCTGCTACTCATTCTTGAAGGATGAAGAAACTTCCGGGATAACAGGCTAAAGGCAAAGCTGACAACTAACTCAGACCTACCAAAGATGCTTGAAGTATTGTTCAGACTGAGAAAAAAGCAAGTACTTTCAACATAGAGAAAAACAAGACAGTTTTGAATAATAGTTCAGCAAGGAAGTAATGAGTAATGTTAAATACTGCAAAATCAAAGATAAAATAGGAAAATAAATGTCTTTCAATAAGAACTCTAAATATTTGTGGCTTCAACACCCCAAAGCAAAAGATGCAGATCTGTGGATAAGATAAGTGAAAGGCTATAAACACTCAGGCTTGGCAACCTGAGGTAGAGAACTCCAGACCCAAGTGATGGGAGAGGACCAACTAACTCTTCTTACCTTCAAGTGATAGGTAGAAGATAGATAGATGATTGATAGATAGATAGATGATAGATAGATAGATGATAGATGATATATAGATAGATAGATAGATGATAGATAGATAGATAGATAGATAGATAGATAGATAGATGATAGATAGATAGATAGATAGATAGATAGATGATAGATAGATAGATAGATAGATAGATAGATAGATAGATGATAGATAGATAGATGATAGATAGATAGATAGATGATAGATAGATAGATGATAGATAGATGATAGATAGATAGATAGATAGATAGATGATAGATAGATAGATAGATGATAGATAGATAGATAGATAGATGATAGATAGATAGATGATAGATGATAGACAGATAATTAAATTTTAAGGCTTAAGAAACACAAATGAGTATACTGAATTAAATGACAAGACCCACCTACTTTTTAACTAAAAGAAATGCATTCACTATTTTTTTTAAAAGTAAGCAAAAGGGAATGGAAATGTATTTTAAGAAAATGGCTCTAGGAAATAACTCTTTAACTCTTATAAAATCTGACAAAAAGATTTTAACCCAAAACCATTCAAAAAATATGAAAAAAATCACTTTCTGATGATTAAGAGAATATTACAATTCTAGACATACATTCTTCAAACACCCAAATTCTTAAAGCAAATACTATTAGAGTTAAGGTCATCAATAAACCCTAGGGCAATAGTATATCATTTATATCATTTCCTCCAAAACTCAAGGAACAGTGGCAGTATGAGCCAGAAGATAGGGAGAAGGGTAGGAAAGTATGTCTTCAGGGCATGACAATTGTGCTCTTCTCAGTCCCTATGGCTACCTGCACTAGGGCTACACAAGACTGGACCTGTTCACTGTCAATCATTTATTGGAGAAGATCCCAGAGAATACTATTTCCCTTGTTGAGTTCTTGGTTACTGGTAGATTCTGGAAGAGAAGCAGTTATTGTCTTCAGTTGTATATTCACTATGAACCCACCAGTTTCAAATGGATAATTTCAAAGTCATAGTCACACATATGTCCTTTTTCTTTTTCTTTTTCTTTCTTTTTTTTTTTTTTTTTTTTGGTTTTTCAAGACAGGGTTTCTCTGCAGCTTTTTTAGAGCCTGTCCTGGACTTAGCTCTTGTAGACCAGGCTGGCCTCGAACTCACAGAGATCCGCCTGCCTCTGCCTCCCAAGTGCTGGGATTAAAGGCGTGCGCCACCACTGCCCGGCACACATATGTCCTTTTAAGCTTAGAGGATCACAAGACAAAAAGACATGAATCTGGGAAATTGTTGAGAATAGGAAGAATGGGAAGGAGATGAGAGAGAGTGAAGGGTTAGCATATTCACAATATATTAAACATGTATGGAATTCTCAAAGAATAAATCTAACCAAAATTATTAAAGGTGGGCTATGGCACTAAAAAGAAATTTGTCAAAAGAAAAATGCAAATGGTATATATATATATATATATATGTGTGTGTGTGTGTGTGTGTGTGTGTGTGTGTGTAGTTTAAATATATAATTTAAATTTATATATATATTTAAAATGTTCAGCATCCTTACGTATCAGGAAATTGCAAATAAGCTACTTTAAAATTCCATTTCAAGTGATGCAAAATGATCAACCCCAAAAATACAAATGATAACAAATGCTGGGGAAAGGGGAATGCTAAGTCACTGCTGGTGGGATTGTAAACTGGTATAGCCAGTGTGGAAATCAATGTGAAGTTTTCTCAAAATAGCTAAGAAGAAAACTTTCTATTGCACAACGACAATACTTCATGTAGTGTACTCAAAGAATTCCACAGGCTACCACAATCACTTGCTGATCCATGTTTACTTGTGCTCTTTCATTACCATAAGGGATGAAATCAGCCTAAATATCCGTCAATAGACAAAAAGATATGAAAATGTGATGCTCATACACAATGGAATTCTATTCAGCTGTAAAAAAAAATTAAAATCAAGCTATTTTCTGGAAAGTGCATGGTACTGGCAAGTTCATTAAATACCATAATCCAGGTCCAGAAAGAAAACACATTAAGTTTTGTCTTAAGTGTGAACTGTAGCTCCTATTTTTCCAACATGCACATGATAGTAATAGGATGGGTGCCAGGAACCAGTAAGTGGTCTAAGAGAGGGATAAAAATTACATTCTGCAGAAACTCACCCTATAATTGAGTATTAATAAATGGTATCTTTATTTTATTTAAAGCCTAAAAAGTTATAAACATTTATGGAAAATAGCTAATTATGATCATGCATCAGGCATTGCTATTCAAGTTCATTTACCCTGTGTTCTTCTTCCTAAGAGAACTACTTCTAAGAATATTGTGGTTTTCTATTTTTGCACATGTTTACACATTTAACTATTTCCATTGAGTTTTATTTTTTATTTCAATGCCTTTCATCTTTAACTAGAAAAACAAATTAATAATATAAATAAATGGTCACCAGACTCTTTCCATTTCTCCCTTCACAGACAGGACTCTAGACAAATTTCCTGATCCCTTGTATAACTGACTCAGTAGATGCAACTATATCAATAAGCCACTCTGTATAGGCAAAGTTTGCTTCCCTTTGAAACAGTGTCCATTTCTTTCATAGCTGTGGTAGCAGAACTTCCCCTTCAGTTCTTGGTTCCTAAGGAAACAGATCAGTGAGTACAGAGTTTGTTTTAGAATTTTAAGCACTCAGAAGATATATCGTAAAAAGTGTTACCCTATGCTTATATGCTTATAGGTTCATAAAGGTTCATGAAATATTTACTTATCCAACCAAGGTAATAAAAATGTGCCTCTCTCTCTCTCTCTCTCTCTCTCTCTCTCTCTCTCTCTCTCTCTCTCTCTCTCTCTCTCTCTCTCTCTCTCTGTGTGTGTGTGTGTGTGTGTGTGTGTGTGTGTGTGTAGACCAGAGGTTGAATTTCTAGGACTCTCCACCTTGTGTTTTGAAACATGATCTCTCACCAAACCTAATTTTATGCTAGAATGTCTACTTAGTGAGTTGTCATTTCTGTGTTTTTCCACTTACTCAGCAATGGGGCTAAAAATTCATGACCCTACACTTGGGCTTTTCTCTGTGTGCTGTGGTTCTAAAATCTGATCTTCATACTTGCACACCAACAACTTTAACCCCTGAGCCATATACAGAACTCTGTTTTAACTTTCATGTTTAAGTTTCCATTCAGAACTCATTTTTTTAATAAGGTGTGAGACGCAGATCAATTAGAGTCAATGAGCTCATCACTGCTGATCAACTATATAGATATTCTATCATCATATGGAATGAGACACTATACTCTACATTTTAATTTGTTTGCAAACACTGCTTCCCTACTTCAAGCTTTTGGAATCACTTGCTTCTTCCTTTGCTTGTCACTCTCTAGGACTTCTTTCTTTCTTCCTTCCTTCTTTTCTTTCTTTCTTTCTTTCTTTCTTTCTTTCTTTCTTTCTTTCTTTGTTAAAATGATATTTGAGAAGGCTCTGAAGTCACTACTTTGAAAGAGTCTACTCTCTGGAGGGAGTTTGTTCCTGGATATAAGATGGGAGAATTCCACATTAATAAGGTTAATTTTCTTTTGTTAATCTGTCTTCCATTGTAGTAGTGTCTCAGCTACGGATTGATGAAGGGCGTAGAGAATCATTATGTATTTCTCCCTTTCATACTTTTTATAACATATCTATCATAGCAAAGTAGATAAGTACAGCTCACACATTTTAAAAATGTTTTTGCAAAGTCGTCTCAAACTGTCTAAGAGCTGGGATTCCTGAACACTAAGTTGCTTGAGGACAGAACTCATGATATTTTTAAATGTATCCTATGGTTAACCCCAATAACCATAAAAATTACTGCTAACAAATGATTTATAAGACAATAAAATTGGCTTTTACAGAGGCTTTTTTTGCTGTGTATTTGGGTTCTAATAATGACATGTAGTTTGTCCCTTCTGTGTGTTTTGAAGCAAAGGGTTCTGTTTCTAGATAAAGTAGAATAGAGTAGTCAGGGAAGCAATGGGGAAAGGCAAGGGTTCAGAGCTGGGTGAGGTGATGACAGCCTGAAGCTGCATCTAAGTTGCTGAAAAAAACTCAGTTCCAAGCCTGAAAGTCAGAAGGGACAGGAAATGTGTTCACGAAAGACATTTGAAATGGATGTGGGAACAAATATTTTGCCTTGACTTCGGGTCCACCATGATCTTGTCATTGACCGCTGAGGAGCTTTAGCAGTACAAGATCCAGAGGATCCAAATGGGAGAAACCTACAAAGAACAATAAGTAATAGAGGTTGTGAAGGTAATTCATTAAAATAAAGCAAATAACCAGTAAACTACATCACTGGAGAGTCAAGAGATAAGAGAGGCAGCTTGGACAGGCGACTGAAAAAGTCGTCAGTGTCAAAGATAGAGGCCAAGTCCTTATTACTTACAAAGTTACATGATTTCACTTAAATATGCTACTGAGGTTAAGGAAATTTTACAAGGCCTAAATAACGAATGTCTGTCTATTCAGAATGTCTGTTCTGAAATTCCTATCAATCCCAGATTCTTTATATATAATTTTAATTGAATTTTTAATACAAGTAAGTTTTATTAGCACTATTTAACTGGGTTTTCCCAACTTCTTCTACAGATAAATTTGAAACATCTGGGAAACTATTGCTTCTTAATGCCATTTGAAATTTTTTCAGTACTGGGAACTGAATTCAGTAACTTGCACATGTTAGACAAGCTCTCTGCCACCTGGCTCTATTTCAAGGTCTATTTGTAGATGTTTTTGCATACCTATTTACTTAGGAATAAGTATCATAATCATATTCATATTTTTCGGACTTAGTACAACCATGAGACTTCAGAGCCCTTAGAGGCATCTCAGTTTTTTTTTAATTTATTTATTTATTTGTTTTTATTTATTTATTATGTATACAATATTCTCTCTGCATGTATGCCTGAAGGCCAGAAGAGGGCACCAGACCTCATTACAGATGGTTGTGAGCCACCATGTGGTTGCTGGGAATTGAACTCAGGACCTTTGGAAGAGCAGGCAGTGCTCTTAACCTCTGAGCCATCTCTCCAGCCCCAAAATATTTATTTATTTATTATGTATACAATATTCTGTCTGTGTGTATGCCTGAAGGCCAGAAGAGGGCACCAGACCTCATTGCAGATGGTTGTGAGCCACCATGTGGTTGCTGGGAATTGAACTCAGGACCTTTGGAAGAGCAGGCAATGCTCTTAACCACTGAGCCATCTCTCCAGCCACATCTCAGTTTTTGAATAAGTGGGTTGCTTCATATCAGCCATGAGAATCTTGAAAAGGTTATTTCTAACTTATGTAATATACCTTTCTAATCCTGTAAATGAAATATAACACTATTAAATTCTGTAACCAAGAATTTCTGGGGTCTTCTCAGCCCACCCCCATTCCCCGGTGACTTGTCATCACACATGGCGAGAATACAGTTTCCCCAAGTTATTCCTCTACCACCATCATCAGTCATTACACCCAGCACATATCCTCTCTGTGTCAACCTCAGGCTCACACTGTTCTAGGGTCTGCACAATCACCATACTGCACAATCACAAAACTTGTAAGGGACTCAGGTGGATTACATGTGCCCTCCTTTCTTGCCCTTTGGCCTGATGTCATTACCTATGGGCAGTCCCTCCTCCCAGCCTATATCCATTCCCTTGAGACTTCTTTGTCAACCCAGGATACTCATAATTCTACTTCCATTGCCTCCATGGAAACCAAAGATGCTAGATCATACTCCTATAGCAAGACTCCAAGATGCTAAATCATACTCCAAGCAAGACTGTGAATCACGATCATCAGAAAAAGAAAAACATTTAAAAATAAAAAAATGTAAACAATTTCCCCTACACTCAAGAGAATACAAGGAATAAAAAAAAACCCAAACAGTTAATCAAATAGGTAAAAGTTTAAAGTTTAAAAAGCAACAATAATAGAACAACAAATAACAGAAATTAACTTAAAAATAAACTGTTCACCAAGAACTCTCAATATTGACAGTCTCAATTCCCCATTAAAAAAGGCAAAGACTAACAACTTGGCTTAAAAAGTAGACTCCATCTTGCTGCTATTTAATAAAATAAATCCTCCCAGTCAAAACAAATCACACATTGCCCCTAACATGGTGTACTAGTTATGGTTTTTAATGCAGTGAAGAGATAGCATGACAACAGCACCTCTTATGAACGAAAGTATTCAGTTGGGGCCAACTTACAGTTCAGATATTCAGTCCATTATTGTCGTGGTGAGAAACACGGTGGTTTGCAGGCAGACATGATGTTGGATGTTGCTAGATCCTCCAGCAAGAGGAAGTGAGAGACACTGAGCCTGGTTTGAGCTTTAGAAACCTCAAATTCTACACCAGTGACACACTTCTGTCAACAGGACCACATCTACTCCAACAAAGTCATACATCCTAATACTTTCACTTAATGTCATTCCTTAAAAACCTGTGGTGATGTCGGGCAGTGGTAGCGCATGCCTTTAATCTCAGCACTCGGGAGGCAGAGGCAGGCAAATCTTTGTGATTTTGAGGTCAGCCTAGTCTACAAGAGCTAGTTTCAGGACAGGCTCCAAATCTACAGAGAAACTCTGTCTCAAAACACCAAAAAAGTACCCCAAAGCCTGTGGTGGACATTAAAACTATCACACACAGTAATACTAGAAATCTTCAATATCCCACTCTTACCAACAGATAGAATGTCCAGACAAAACCTAAACAGAGAAACTCTACAGTTAAATAAAATAAATCAAAAGAACCTAACAGACATCTTCAGGACATTTAACCCAAACATTTTAGAATTCACTTTATTTTCAGTCAATGGAAATTTCTCCAAAGTTAACCACAATTAGAATACAAAGCTATCTTGCCAAATTTAGAAAAGTTGAAATATCAACCATCCTCTCTGACAAGTGTAGATTATATCTGGATAACAAGAATGAGAATAGCAGAAATCATGCAACTAATAAACTCACTACTGAATTAAAACTCAGTCAAGATGAAAATCAAGAAGGAAATTAAAAACTTTTAAAAACTGAATGAAAATGAAAACACAACGTATCAAAATCTATGGGACACAGCAAAGGCAGTTCTAAACAATAAGTTCACAGCACTAAGTGTCTACATCAGAAAAATGGAGAGATTCATATTAATAACATAACTGTATACATACAAGCTTTATAAAACAAGAAGAAACAACTCCTAAAAAAGGTAGAAAGGCAGAAGTAATCCGACTCAAGCCTCAAATTAAAGAAATACAAGTTTCAAAAAAAGTATCAAAGAAAGGGAAAGTACCTTTTTTTCTTTCAAAAATTCAACAAGATGAACAAAACTTTCATCTGATTAATAAAAAGAAAAAAGAATATTTGAATTAATAAAATTATAGATGAAAAGAACCCATTAGAGTAGCTACTGAGGAAATTCAGAGGATCATAATGACATATATTGAAAGTATATTCCACAAACTGTAAAACCTAAAAAAGGGCTCTCTCTTTCTCTCTCTATCTCTCTCTCACACTCACTCTCGCTCTCTCACTCTATCTCTCTCTCTCTCTGTCCATAGATAGATAGATATCAACCAAAGTTAAATTAAGATGAAATAAACAATTTAAATAGACACATTTTTATGAATTAGAAACCATAATTAAAAATTTTATACCTGAAAAGATTCCAGTATCAGATTAATTTTAGGAGAATTCTATCAGACATTCAAAGAAGAACTAATGTCAGTGCACCTCAAACTATTCTGTGAAATAGAAGTTGAAAGAACATTTCCACATTATTTTTATGAAGCCACAATTGCTCTAATCCCAAATGACACATGACTCAAAACAAAGAAAATTATAAACCAATATTCCATATCAATGTAGATGCAAGAACTCTCAATAATATATCTGCAAACACAATTTAAGAACATATAATAAAGATTATTCATCATCATCAAGTGGGCTTCATTCTAGAGATTCAGGAATGGTTCAAAAAGGTAAATCAATAAACACAATCCACCACATACATGGATTAAATGACAGAAACCTCATATTATCTCATTATATGCAGAAAAAACTTTGAGAAAATCCAATATCCCTTTTTGATAAGAGACCTAGAAATACTAGGAATATGAAGCACATATTTTAATATAAAGAAGATAATTTACAAGACCACAACCAAAGTTATCCCAAATTTAGAAAATTTCAAAACATTTTTATTAAAAGACAAGGATATCAACAATCTAAATACCAGTTCAAAATAGTGATTTAAGTCTTAGCTAGAGCAGTAAGATAAGTAAAAAACATCAAAGGGATAGAAATAGGAAAAGAAGAAATTATAGTTTCTTATGTTCAAGTGATTTAGTTTTATACCTAAAATGACCCCAAATAATCTACCTAGAATTGTCTACAACTGATTTCAATAAAATAGCATGATACAAAATTAACATACAAAATTCAGTGACCTTCTTATGTACAAAGACAAATATACTGAGAAATAAATTAGGGGAAGAATTCCTTTCACAATGGCCTCAGAAGAATAAAATACACTGGAATATCTCATCAAGCAAATTAAAGACTTGTATAATAAAAGTTTTAAGAGACTGAAGAAAGAAATTGAAAAATTTCAGAAGATGGAAAGAACTTCCATGCTTATGAATAAGTAGTATTAATATTTTAGAAATGACCTTTTAACCAAAAGTAATCTACAGACAATGCAAACACCATAAAATTTCAACCACAGTTATTCACATAAATTTTAAAAAATTATTTTACACTTTATACGCAAACACACAAAAATTCAGGATGGCTAAAACCATCCTGAAAAATAAAAAGACATGCTAGAGATATCATAATTTTATATTTCAGCTGTATTAAAAGAGCTATTAAATAGAACTGCAGACTCAGACATAACTTCACACATCTATGAGTACCATAAGTTAAAGAAGAAGGGAGAGGAAGAGGATGAAGAGAAGGAAGAGGAAGAAGAAGGGGAAGAAAATTCAGTGTCTTCAAGAAATGGGGCTGATGAAACTAGACAGCTTCATCCAGAAGAATAAATACAGAACCTATCTATCTCTTTGCACAAAACTCATATCAAAAACCTCAAAGTGAAACCAGATGCATGAATCTGATAGAAGAGAACATGTGAATGAAATACAGTTGAGCATATTGGCAAAAGAAAACACTTTCTGTGCAGGAATATGAGAGCATAGGTATCATGACCAACAATTAATAAGTGAGATATTGAGAAGCAAAAAAAAATTGGACAGCAAAAGACAGCATCATTTGAAAAAAGAAGCAGACTACAAAATGAGAAAAAAATCTTTATTAATTATATATCTGACAGATGGTTTGTACCTAAAAAGTACAGAGAACTGAAAAAAAACCCTGAATGTCAAGAAAACAAATGACCTGATTAAAAAATGAGGTACAAAATTAAATGGAGAGTTCCCCCAAAACAAAATACAAATGGTAAATAAACACTTTTAAAATAGTCAACATCCTTAGCCATGATGAAAATGCAAATAAAAACTACTTAAGATTTCTATCTTACTCCAGTCAGAAGGGCCAAAATTAATAATAATAATTATAATTATAATACATCATATGCTGGTGGGGATTCAAGGAAAGGGAAACATTTATTCAAAACTGGTGGGAGTATAAACTAGTGCAGTCACTATGGAAATCAGTGTGGAAGTTCCTCAAAATTCTAAAGAGAGGTCTACCACAAGATATAGCTGTATGTATTCTTAGTACATACCCAAAGGACTCTACATCCTACTATAGAGATATTTGCCCATCCGTGTTCATTGCTTCTCTGTTCATAAGATCCAAAAAAAATGGCAACAGCCTAGATGTCCATCAACTGATGAATAGATAATGAAAATGTGTTACATTTACTCATTGGGATATTATTTAACTGTCTTAAGTGAAATTTTCTTATAAATGGATAGTACTAAATACAATCATCCTAAATTTGGTAATTTAAACCCAGGAATACAAATAATTGTACATATTCTCTTTCACAGTGATATTAGCTTTCAAGCTAGATGTATGTATGTGTGTTATACTTAGAACATACACAGATGTTGGATAGTTAATAAATGACCAGGGTGAGAGGGAGATCACCCAAGGAAGAAGTAATAGAATATAGCGTAATAAAAAAGGATAAAGGAAAAATTAAGGAGGAAGGCTAATGGGATGAGGGTTAGATGATAACGTAGAATAGGGAATATTGAGAGATATAACAACCATTAAAGGGCTTTTGAAAAGCCCTATAGAAAGCCACTACTATAGAGTTTTAATGGAGTTACTCTATAGCGCAGAAGACAGTCTCAACTCCATATCATATGCTACAAAATAAAATCCATAGTATCATCAGTGCGTGATTTTTTTTGAGTCGATGGAAAAAGGATTCCCATATACCACCTAAATATTATAAGCTATTGTTATCCCATATACCACCTAAATATTATAAGCTATTGTCAACGTTATTGGTCACCCTCAAAAACCTGATAGTAATGTCCTATTGGCCTATATATGGCATATTTTTGTCAGCCAGACACAGAAAAATTGAAAAAGTCCTCAACTAGGAGAAGGAAAATATATAATCCTAATTCTCAGTGAGCCATGAATCCTATACGCTATAATAGCCATCTAGCCTCAATATATATCCACTGGGGCAAAAGTGGCTTGGGTGTTCTGGGAATAACTCATTTTTTTCTTTGATTTAAGGTCCAGTTCATGAAATGGAACCCATTCCAGACACTGTCAATTAGGCAAATAACCTAAGCCTAGATAGTTCATGTGCTTTAGCGAAAAGTGTACAACTATTATTCTGCTAAATTAACATAATAGAAAATGACTCTGAATCACATTATTGGTATTCCCATAAGGCAATGCATTGCTTAGACTTCAGCGGAGAAACTTATTCTTGCAGTAGGTAGTAATTAACAGAGACTCAGAACTAGAAAATGTGCAGAAAGTCAGAGATTTTAGAGCACTCAGCCCTAAGTTGGATGTCTCTATTACTGCCACCATCCCCACCTCAAGGCTCATGAACCTATACAAAATAGTAGAAAGATTGGGAGAACCCAAAGTGGTGGACAACTCCAAGAAAACAGTGTATTTGAGTCAAACCGGGTTGATGAACTCACAGAGACTATTAAAGCACACACAATACTTTCACACATTTAAGACAGACAAAATCACAGAATGGAGAAGTGGATTTAGGCATGCCTACCCAGGAGGTTATAAGTAATTGATTCTTACTAGGAGATGGAAAATCATTCCTCTTCAATGAAATGACACCAATTATGTCCACCAGAGAACACACCTTATGCTTAGTTTTTCAACATAAAATATTTTTCATTTTGGTTTTGGTTGTGTGTAACACATTTGATTGCTTTATGTGTTTATTTTATGTTGCTGTTTTCAAGATAGAAAAAGAACAAAGTTTGGCAGGTAGGAAGGAAGGGAGGAGGGTATCTGAGAGGAATTGTGGGAAAGAGAGGAAAATGATCCAAATATCTTCTATAAAATTTTTTGTTGTAATGTTTTGCTGTACTTGTTTATAAGTGTTTTTCATATACATGATTTTGTCAAACATATTTTTATAGTATTTACTGGGTTGAGATTTCCCTATTTATATTCTACACACATACAGCTAATAGTAATACTGTCTTCAATCTTCCAAAACATATGTACAATTTCCTCCTCTTCAATTTTATTCTATTAACCAGAACTAGCAGAAGATAATGATATTGTGATTGTCAACAGAATAACCTATTTTCAAATCCTTTCTTTCATCAAAATAGAAGTAATGTAGATGCTTTCTATGTGCTTATGATGAAACTGAAAACTAGAGAAGCGGTTATAACTGAATGGTAGGAAGCAGTTAGATCTATTACTTGAAGAGTAAGTGTTCTGGACCACACCCAAAACCTGATCTTAGAAGAAAGATGAAAAGAATTATTGAAAATGTTAACTTTGTGCCATCTGTTTTGGTTATAAAGGAAAAAAATATATCAGAGAAAACAAAGGGTGTCGCCCTCACACCAGTTTTTGGGATGAAGCATGTAAACCTTGGGCTTGATGCTTAGCACAGATTTTCATATTATTGCAGCAATGAGCTCATGTATTTAATGGCTTTGCTTTTCCTGCATTGAAATGAAAACAAAGTTTTTGGTTTGGTTTGGTTTTTTGCTGCTGCCGCCCTTGGAGAGAGGAGGTATACGCTCATCTTCCTGGAGCCTAGGCTGCACGTTCCTGCGATGTTCAGCCATTCATCCTCCTAGTGTTCATCTTTGCATGCTGGACCACTTTGCTCTACTTTTTTTCTTTGTAGGCACTATATCCCAAACTTGTATAAGCATCACTCAGTCAACTGTAGAACATCTTATTATGTTGCCCCCAGAATCTGCATATCCCCATGCATATTTCTTTTTCTTTCCACATATATGTATATGTTTGTATATATGTGTGTGTATGTATATATATATATATACATACATATATGTATATATATACTTCTCATTGTAATTGTTTGGATAAGCATATGCTATATATTTCTCTCCCCTCCCCTTTCTTTCAACCCTCTCCCCTTCCACTCTCTCCCCATCCCTCCATGCTCCCAGTGCTCAGGAGTGCTTGTCTTTTTCCCCTTCCTAGGTGAATCCATGTATGTCTCTCTTAGGGTCCTCTTTGTTACCTAGGTTCTCTAAGCTTGTGGCCTGTAGGTTGACTGTCCTTTATTTTATATCTATTATCTACTTACAAGTGAATGGATATTATATTTGTCTTTCTCGGTCTGGGCTACCTCACTAAGGTTGGTTTTTTTCTAGTTCTATCCATTAGCCTAAAAATTTCAAGGTATCATTGTTTTTTACCACTGAGCAGTATTCCATTGTGCACATGTAACACATTTTCCTTACCCATTCTTCCATTGAGGTGTATCTAGGATGTTTCCAGGTTCTGGTTATTATGAATAAAGCTGCTATGAACATAGTTGAGCAAATGTCCGTGTGGTATGGTTGTGCCTCTTTTGGGTATATGCCCAAAAGTGGTATTGCTAGGTCTGTCACTTGTACTGGCTAGTCTTATGCCAATTTGACACACAAACTAGAATTATCTCTTTTTTGGTAGGGACAGGGGGGTGGTTCAACCTGAAGACCAGAAAAGCAAAGCATCCAACCACTGGGTCTTAACTCTACCTCAGTCCAAAAATGTCAGTATTGCTTCCAGGAATCCTCAGAATGAGACTGACTGAGAACTGTCTCCTCCCTTCTTTAGTTTCTCTCTAGTGCTGGGATTAAAGGCATGCACTACTACAGCCCTGTTTCTATGGCAAACCAGTGTGACTACTGGGACTAAAGGAGTGTGTTATCACTGCCTGGTCTGTAAGGCTAACCAGGGTGCCTGTTTTCCTGTCTGATCTTCAGGAAAGTTTTATTTATTAACATACAAATAAAATACAATTACATACTTGCTTCAATACTTGACACATCAAGCCATTACTAGAATTATCTCAAAGGAGAGAATCTCAATTAAGAAAATGCCTCCATAAGATGTAGCTATAAGGCATTTTCTTAATTAGTGATTGATGGGGGGTCACCATTCATTGTAGGTGATGTATTCCCTTGTCTGATGCTCCTGGGTTCTATTAGAAAGCAGGCTGTCCAAGTAATGGGAAGCAAGGCAGAAAGCAGTACCCTTCCATGGCCTCTGTATACACTCTTGCCTCCAGGTTTCAGTCCTGATTGGGTTCCCATCTTGATTTATTTCAATGCTGAACAGCAATATGGATGTGTAAGCCAAAAAACAAAACAAATCAAAACAACTTGCTGATTAGTCATACTGTTCATTATGGTAGAAACCCTAACTAAAATATCAGCTCCCAAACATAATCATTTTCATTCAAATGGTGTATTAATCAAAGTTCTCTAGAATAAGAGAACTTGTAGAATATTTATATATGCATATATATATATATATATATGAGACATATTAGAACAATTTACAGGCTGTGGTTCAGCTAAGGCAACAATGACTGCCTATGAACAGAAGGTCCAAGAATCCAGTAATTACCCAGTCCATGAGGCTGGATGTCTCAGCTGGTGTTCAGTATACCTGGAATCCCAAAGTAGGCATTAATGCCAGTGAAGGAATGGACTTGCTAGCAGGGCAAGAGTAACAGGCAAAGAGCTAAAACATCCTTCTACCATGTTCTTATACAGGCTTCCAGGAGATGGTGTGGTCCAGATTATAAATGGATTTTCCAAGCTCAAAAGATCTGAATTAAAGGTGTGTCTTCTTACCTCAAAAATCCAGACTAGAAGTTTGTTTTATTACTTTATATTAAGCAAAAATCCTTCATATGTGTACTTACCATTTTTTGGTGTTTTAATTAATTCCAGATATAGTCAAGTTAACAACCAAAAATGGCCATGACAAGATCACCCCTTGTAAATTTCACACATAACTATATCTCCTTGTGCCATGATTAATTTCTAAATGAAAACAAAACCTGGTCATAATAACACCTAAACAAGATATAACTGTCCCACATATAACCTCAAACACATTATAAATTTAGAATAAGTGACAATGTCCCTTGAGAGACATTTAGTGCTTCAAACTTAAATAATGAGAAAATGAGGAAAAGCATAAATATTTGTACAAATACATTCTCTAATAAAACATGAAAGGAGCACTCATGTCAATTATAATCCTCATTTCTGTAAGTGGTTACATGCCTTAGCTGTCTTTCTTCACCCTTTGCAAGCATCTCTATCAGTCTTGGCTCTTTTCTTGGAGGACTGACCCTTACCTTCATTCCTGGTGGGTCTGTACCCTCTGTCATATTGCCCATATTGGGCTGTTGTTGTTTCCCGTTGACTTCAGTCACAGGACATGGTAGCAGCAAGAGATGCTGTACTCCAGACATAGTCTTTTTGACCTACATTGTGAAGAAGCAGTTCAATTTCCCCATGGTATTCTGCATGTATCACTCCTCCAAACACTGTACTTCCTTTCTCAGCGTGTTGGTTTAAGCCCAAAATGGCTAAAAGGAATCCATCCAAGCATCCAGTTCAATGGAATGTTTATTGTAGATCCTGGCAGGAGTGCTTCCTTCTCTGGAACCAGAACTTCTAGTCAAAAGAACTCAAGGTCACGAGAACAGGAAGCAAAAGCTTTCCTAGTGGTCAATAGGAATGACAGTGAATTATTCTCATTCCACTGCTTAATTCTTGGACTTGTGGATCCTGGCTATGGGATAAACTGTACCATTTACCAGATGCTGATTCAGTGCATATATGCTTTCTGAAGAATCCTGCCTCCACCTTCCAGGCTCTGTAACTGTGTCTTCAAAGAAAGGGGAACTTACAAATCCAAGGCTCCAGCGAGGAGCGCAGGAAAACAAAGAGAAGGCAGGCCGCACACCCACAAGATTTTATAAGTAAATTTTAGCCCAAAGGGGACACGCCTTACAAACAGGTGATTGGCTGGGCTTCCCCTTTACCCATTAGATGCCAATCATATGATTTTTAGAAACATTAGGTCAAAACAGATTAGAGAAGGTTATACTGGTGTAGTTGGTCCTTCTGTTTGTGTGTTGCTTTCATTGGTTAATGAATTAAAAAACTGCTTTGGCCTAGTTGATAGAGCAGAACTTAGGTAGGTGGAGAAAACAGAACTGAATGCTGGGAGGAAGAAGGGCAGAGTCAGAGAAGCCATGGATCCTCCGCCTGAGACGGATGCCAGTTAGAGTCTCTAGTAAGCCACTGCCACATGGTGATACACAGATTAATGGAGATGGGTTAAACTAATATGTAAGAGTTAGCCAATAAGAAATTAGAGCTAATGGCCAAGCAGTTGTTTTAATTAATACAGTTTCTGTGTGATTATTTTGGGTGGTAAGCTAGCTGGGCGGCCGGGACAAACTAGCAGCCCTCCTCCCTCCAACAACCATGTAAAACCTGAGAGGGTTTTAAAAAAATAGTGGGAATGGAGGTAAATGACCAGAGCTTATTGGATAAGCTCTGTCTCTCTGTCTCTGTCTCTGTTTCTCTGTCTCTCTGTCTCTTTCTCTCTCTCTCTCTACGTGTGTGTGTGGGTGTGTGTGTGTGTGTGTGTGTGTGTGTGTGTGTGTGTGTGAGGTGGGGGTATCTGGGAAGGTGAACCAACCCAGGTTTGGAGTACAGATCAGAAGATCATGAGTGAGTTCATTCCAGATGCTGGACACTGAGTTACAGTATATGATTTTATACATCTATATTTTGGATTTTGCTTTAATCTGATTGTAACTCTGCCCTGGTTCTTTCCTCTTGGGATAAGAAAGTATAAAACTTGTTTCTTATATTTATAGGAGTCAACAGTTTAGAGATTGGATGTTTTTAAAAAAGCCTGGGACCCTGGATAATTTTTTTATTTGTTTTGTTTTTCAAGACTCTGTAGTTTTAGAGTCTATCCTGGAACTAGCTCTTATAGACTAGGATGGCCTCAAACTCACAGAGATCTACCTGCCTCTGCCTCCCAAGACCTGGAATTAAGGCATGTGCACCATTGCCCTGCTGACTTGTATTTTAAATGTTTTAACTTTTAGAAGTTGGATTTTATATTTAATATTGTCATTGTAATATGAGATCTTAGGGACAAGGAAAAAGTTATAGTTTCAATAGTAATGTAATTTTTGAGTCAAGTGTACAAGAGGTCAGTTTGTCTTGGGACATTTTCTTGTTTAATGATTGACGGTTGAGTGTGAGATGACCCAGCCCACAGTGAGTGGTGTGATTCCTTGATTCCATTTGAGTTCCTGCCTTAGCTTTCCCTATACATGTATATATGTTGAAAAGCTTAGTCATAGGGGAGTGGAACTCTGATTAGGATATGTGGCCTTGTTGGAGGAGGTGTGTCACTGATTTCAAAAGCCATGCTAGATCCAATTCTCTTTTGCTGTCTCTCTTTCTCTCTCTGCCTGAGGATAAATATGTAACTCTCAACTTCTCCAGCACCATCTTTCTATCCCTGCAATGTCTGCCACTATGCTCCCTGTCATGATGCCAGTGAACTAAGCCTCTGATACCATAAGCAAGCCTCCAGATAATGCTTTCTCTTGTAAGAACAGCCTTATATATGGTCATGGTGTCTCTTCACAGCAACAGAGTAGTGACTAAGACAGCCTGTGAACAGAAAATAGGAAGGGAAAAAATGATTGGAGTGAGTATGGAAAAGACTGGGTACCTGTACTGAACCACAGATGTGGAAAACACGGGCTGGTTTACAAAAAGTTAAAGCTTAGTTACCAATGGCCTATTAGACATAAAAATATGGATATTAACAGAAGCATTATTCATTGTATTCAAACATACAAATGACCCAAATAGCTACTAGCTGTGGATGAACAGAAAATATAATGTGATAGATTCATAAATAGAATTATATCTGTAAATTAAAAAGTACAAAATGTTGACAGGCACTACAGATAGGACGTACCTTGGAATTAATATGACAAATAGAAAAAAGTCATCCATAAAATATCACTCATTACAGATTTCTATCAATATAAAAAACTCCAGGTTAAGCAGATATATACAGACCGAATGTAAATGAGTAGTGTTTAGGGCTGTGGGGGAGAGAGAAGGGAAGGAGAGAGAAATCTAATGTGCGTAAGATTTCTCTTTGAAGTAATGAAAATATTCTAAACTAGTTACTAGTGATGATCACATGACAAAGTTGTGAACTAAATTACTGAGATGTTATTTCAAAGAAGTTATTGCGTGATTTGTGAATTATATCTCAATAAATCCCTTTGGAGCAGCAGGCAGGCCTGCTTTTCATCCTGCTAGCTTTACACCGGAAATAACAACACACAAAATTGTATTCATTAAACACTGCTTGGCCCATTAGCTCTAGCCTCTTAACTGGCTAACGTCACATCTTGATTAACCCATTTCTATTAATGTGTGTAGCACCACGAGGTGGTGGCTTACTAGGAAGATTCAGCATGTCTGACCTGCAGCTGACTCCATGGCGTCTGACCCAGAAAGGAAAGGCATGGTGATTGCCTCACTTCCCTCTTCTCCCAGCATTCTGTTTCTGTCTACTCCACCCACCTAAGGGCTGGCCTATCAAATGGCCAAGGCAGTTTTCTTTATTAACCAATGAAATCAACACAAAAACAGAAGACCCTCCCACATCAAAGTAGTTTAGCTTTCTGTGATAGTTTTATAAGCCCTTAACTCCCATTGTCCTAAGGCTAGGTTTACAGACCAAGTTTTTGATACTTAACTCTATTTACTTGATGCATTTATCTAACCAAATGTATGTCTATCCTGCCAACCACATTAGCCTTTGGTGATATAGTTTTCTTGTCTATGTCCTCAATATATTTTTCATTCTCAATAATTTCCACAGATTTTGATCATATTGGGGTGAATCAGCAGTAATGACACCAAATTACAAGCTAAACACACACCTATGGTCAAGCTATACAAGTATTACATCCATCTGGGGTCCTGCTTAAAATACCCAGTGATCCATGCAGCTGGCCCCGTAACCTTTGTAATGACAGACCTAACTTACAGTATGCCAAATAAAACTTGTTTCGATGTAGAGCTATGTTTCTGGTAGAATTGTGTGGCATCGCATCATAATACAAAAATAAATCAGAAATAAATTGCTAGTAAGATGTAGTTCTAGATTTTGTTTTCTGTAATGGTTGTGGAAAATTTGCAATAAAAGTGATGTAGGTGCTCACTGTCTACATCAGTGTGTAGTCAAATACTGAATTATGATGATGTTTGATCCCATGCACAGGGTTTTTGAATTAATGGAAATGCTATTTGTTCAGGTTGGTTAAGTTAGCTAATTTTATTGAAACGTTTAGCTCAATGGAACAACTTAAACTGTGCTTTAGGTAGTTGGTGCCTTCTATGTTGTATAAAATGGAGAGTCTAATGTAACCAGTGACTATTTTAAAATGGGTAGTGTTGTAAGGGAAGGAGGGCCCTCTTGTTTGTCCCGGCCACCCAGCTGGCTTAGCCCCAAAATAACCACACAGAAACTATATTAATTAAAACACTGCTTGGCCCACTAGCTCTAGTTTCTTATTGGCTAATTCTTATATCATAATTTAACCCATTTCTATTAATCTGTGTATTGCCATGTGGCAGTAGCTTACCAGGTAAAATTCCCAGCATCTGACCTCAGGCAAAATCCATGGCATCTCTATTTACTCTGCTTTCTTCCTCCCAGAATTCAGTTCCATCTTTCCTGCCACCCTAAGTTCTGCCCTATCAGGCCAAGGCAGTTTTCTTATCATTAACCAATACAAGCAACACATAGAAAGAAGGACCCTCCTATACCAGGGTAGGATGTTCCTGGAGTGTCAAGGATAAGGTTCTTCATACCCACTTTCAAATTGCTCACTACACAGAAGATATACTTTCATACAGGAGCTGCATGTCTAAAATAAAAGTAATGTTTGGTTTAGAGATAGAAAATTATTCTGATAAAACTGAATTTATCAAAATATGACTATATTTTATGATGTGGCCTGTTTAGGTGAGTAAGTTGGAAAAGGTCCTTGTCTTTGGACAAAGAACATAGCAGTTAAGAGTAAATTGGTGCTGTTCCAAAGGGCCCTGAGTTTGTTTCCCATCTCTTACATCAGATGACTACCAATTATCCATAACTCCCCCATTTAGAGGACCTGCCACCTTTTTGTAACCTTGATAATACATAAGCTCATGTGTGCATGCACACACAACACACACACATACACATGCACAAGATACTGCATTGAACATGCATGTACACACGCAAGATACATGCACACCTCTAAAAATAAATATAAAATAATTCTGTCAGTTTAACAAAAATATTTAACTTTCCTAATCACCTCTTATGTAGTGATAGGAGCAGCGGTCTGCTTCCCGCCCAGCTCCCAGCTGCCTGGCTAGCTTATGCCCCAAAATAACAACACACAACTGTATTCATTTAAAACACTGCCTGGCCATTAGTTTCAGCCTCTTATTAACTATTCTCACATATCTTGCTTTATCCCAATATCTAATAAATCTATGTAGCACCACGAGGTGGTGGCGTACCAGGAAGGTTCTAGTATACGTCCATCTTGGGCCGGAGCTTCAATCAAATCTGACTCAGTTCCCTTCTTCCCAGCATTCTATTCGTCTACTCCACCCACCTGTGTTCTAACCTATCAGACCAAGCAGTTTTTCTTTATAATTAACCAATGAAATCAACAGATGGATAGAAGACCCGCCTCCATCACTCTTAGGTATCGTTTCAAATTGTTTATTTTTACAAGTAACTTGTCCTGTCTAATTTCTCCACTTATCATGAAAAGTCACCAGGTCCACCTATATATATATATATATATATATCAGAGCATACTATTTTTCCCTGTAGAAATAATGTTTCTCTGATTAATGAATCAGTGATGAAAATGCTTCAGTTTAAAAAATTAACATTATATCATAGAAAAAAGTAATAAAATATCTACAGTCATTTAAAATAGGACTATGGTTTAAAATTCTGTAAAATGATATGAAAAGATGTGTACATACATGTCTAAGGATTACCTATATACTATATAAACAAATATAACTCTGAACAATTTGAACTGTACTGAATTATATGACTTATTTAAATATAATACTATAGTTCTATTAGTCCCATTGAATTAGACATAATTCAGTGAATAATTTTTTGCCTTCTTATTAGTCTAAAGTATTTAGGAAAAATTATGTCTTACAATGGTTAGGAACACTGCCTGCCCTTCCAAAGGTCCTGAGTTCAATTCCCAGCAACCATATGGTGGACTCACAACCCCACCTGTAAATGAGGTCTTGTGCCCTTTGAAGAAGAGGCTGGTCAGTTCTTATCAATTTAGACCATGAAACCCAATATATGGACAAGTTCAACAGAACTGCCATATACGGGCTGCCCATGCATGCTTCAGCATTGCCAAGGCATACATTTAATTTTCATTCAAATTGACTAAAGCCTGCCTTGGAAAGTTAACTGGATAAGGCTTTTCTGCCATTGTATGGCAAAACATACAGTGCACTAGGCAATGACAATGTTGAGCTGAATGCTGTAACTCCTAGACCTCTCCTGAATGTAAAGGTAGCTAGCTCAAGTTAACCTGTTAGCCCTGCTTGCCCAAGGTCAGATAACTTCCTAAAATACTGTGGGCTGTTGTTCACCTACCATAACAAGTCACATTTTCACTTCAGTAAATAAGGTTGGTGTCCCAGTTGTATAGGATGTGCTTGATCACAAGTAGGCAGGAGATATGTAGGCAGAAAACAAGTCAGGACATATGCTTGCCCTGATTGGATGAAGGCAGGAAGTAGTAATGTCATGGGTTTGCCTTTATAAAGATCAGGCTATTGTATTTCATGGCCATTTTCTTTGTGAATCCCTGGTATGATCCTGGTATGAAACTGGCCAGTGTCCATTTTCCTGACCAGTAATCAATAAAGCTTGATTTAACTGAACAGTCTTTCAATTAAATTTTAATATTTAAAACTATTTAATATAATTAAATATAATATTATTTAATATAATTTTAATTAAATAGATTTGTTCTTTCTTTTTTGAAATTTTCAGGTTAATATTAGCCATGTGATGAGTTGATGTTTCAAAGAGACATGAACCAGTTATGAATCAACAGGGTAAAAGTACCCAATGTTTGAGGGGGAAAGAGGTTCTTTGCAATAAGCATTTGCTTCAGCAGGCATTAGTGGAAAGAGGAAATGGAAACAATGGGAGATGTTTTTAGAGGGAGTATAATCAGACTGATCTCAGGATTCAAACACCAAACAGACTTGTATATTTAAAAATGCTTATTAAGAAACACAATCAACTGTTAGAATGCTTCCAGAGTAGCATCTTGATGCTCTCTACATATTGATTAAAGATACTGACAAAAGCCTAGAACTTTAGGATCTTACATTTAGTTCAGCAAGCATAAAAATTGGAATGTACCAAAAAATGGATACACAAAGAACATGTGCTTTGATGGAATATATGAAGGAAAAGGGCAGGGAGGAGCTGGAGGAGTGGTAGAGTGCTAATACATATGGGTTAAAAGTCAAGGGTGTGCCTCTCTGTATTATGGAGCAAGTCTTAGGGTGTTCTCCGTGATGCACAGCATTGCAGATACTAGCAGGAGCCTGTACGGACTCTGTGGGAGTCTTAATGTACTTGTGTTATAACAAAACACCCAAGAATGAGTATTTGTATTTGCTATAACAACATTTGGAGAAAAAGTCCAAGATCAAGCGGCCACACCTAGTGTATCTCCTGTGACATCCCTGACAGGAATATTATGGAAATGAGAGAAGTCCACATTCCACATCAAGAATAGAATAGGGAGGGGTGAAGATCTCTCTTTTATAATAACCTACGCTGGGTCATAACTAAACGATCCTGTGAGAACAGCACCAATTCTTCTGAGGGATTGTTCATTTTCCCAAGAAAATGTTTCATTTGTTCCACTCTGTTCCAAGTTGTAGAGATCTAAAACCTCTCCATGTTCTTACGTTTGAGAGCAACCTACCTCCAATTCATGACCTAGAATGGTTTTACCTTGAGTGTTAATTTGATGAGTTGAGGAACATTTAGGGAGGTTAGTGAAGTACATGCATGAGTGTAATCAGTGTGGCCATTTGTAAAAAGGCTTAAAAAGGGTAAGAGGACTCTTAGAATATGAGTAGCATGATTGCACAGGCTGGGGGTATGGGTGGAAAAAAGGATACAGGAACAAGCCAGAGAATACTGATCTCTTTGTTTCCAAGACACTATGGTATGTTGTAGATGCTGTAGTCGCCCATCATCACCCACTCCAATAGAATCTCTTGTCTCCCAAGTTCTTCAGTACAATATGCCTTCCTTGTATACCTTTGTTGTTGACAGGTGTTTTGTCAATGATAGGGAAAGCTACTTGCTACATCATCCTTTGGGGGCAAAGTCCTTGGTGTGTTTTCAAATCCAGCATTGAGCCAAAAGTGGCCAGACTAAAATAAATAAGAGAAGGAATAAAAGGAAATGAGCCAGTAGAAGAAGATAGAAAAATATTAGAAGAGACAATAGAAGACTTTGCATAAGATCTTTATACATATCTACCCTATTTCTCTATCTTAATTCGTGGTTAAATGAGATGTCCAAGTATTATTAGGAATGAATATGTAATTATATAAAGGTATTCTGGCAACTGCCAAACTAAGTCTTCAGACTAACCCCTGTCAATTGTCTACCTGGCTCTCTCTGTGTTAGTTTGTGCAAGGCCCTGAGGAACATGGATCTCTTGCTGACCACGTGGAAGACTGAATAATAAGTCTAAGAAGTTTATAATAAACTTTTATAAGCATAAATGCAGTGGCATTATGTTACCCAGCAAGTTTGGGATTTTATTATGTTTAGTCCAACTCTTAACAGTAAATATTAGTAGTGGCTAGCATTTGAAAAAGGCACTTTGTAACTTTAATATTTTAATTTTTTCTTCTATTCATTTTTTGGTAAACTTTAAAAGGAATTAATATTGGCCTTGAGATCAAGCTTCATTTTATTTGAAATAGAAGAGAGAGAGAGAGAGTCACCTACTTTGTCATAATACTATTAACATGATAGACGTGAACTCAAGACTCTCTAGAACCATATAAGTTCTAACATAAGTCCCAAACTGACACCCACAGCCTCTTCCCCCATCCCAGAAATGAGAAGAAATGTTAAGAAGAAAATAGAGCTATTTATTAGAAAAGTTTGAAATTGAGCTACTCTTTTATAAATAATAATATTTGATGGAGGAGTGTCTATGTGTTACTTTCATTTATTAATAATAAAGAAACTGCCTTGGGCCCTTTAAGAGACAGAAAATTAGGTAGGCTGAGTAGACAGAGCAGAATGCTGGGTAGAAGGCAGGGGGCAAGACACTTCAGGCAGTCGCCATATGGAGTCGCATGCTTCTCCTCTCCAAGGTGGACGCAGGTTAAGATCTCCCCTGATAAAGCCACACCTCATGGTGCTACACGGATTACTAAATATGGGTTAAAGGAAGATGTGAGAATTAACCAATAAGAGGCTACAGATAATGGGCCAGGCAGTGTTTAAAAGAATACAGTTTCCGTGTAGTTATTTGGGGTAAAGTTAGCCAGGTGGCGGGACACAGCCCTGCCGCTCCTTCTACAAATATTATCCTGGTATGATTTTTCTTTCTTTTTTCTTTTTTTCAAGACAGGGTCTCTCTGTATCATTGGTGTAGAAGAAGCTGCAGGCCACTTCCTGCCACTCAGCTCTGGGCCACCAGCTAGCTTTACCCAAAATTATTACATGGAAACTTTATTCATTTAAACACTGCTTGACCCCATTAGTTACAGCCTCTTATTGGATAACTCTCACATCTTGATTAACCCATTTCTAATAATCTGTAATCAGTACCACGAGGTGGTGGCTTGCTGGAAAGATCTTAACCTGCATCTGTCTCAGAGAGGAGAGGCATGGCGTCTGCCACACTTTCCTTCTTCCCAGCATCCTCTTCTGTTTACTCCGCCTACCTAATTTTTCTATCCTATCAAGGGCCAATGCATTTCTTTATTAACCTATGAAAGTAACAACATAGACAGATGACCCTCCTCCATCAACTTTGGAGCCTATCCTGGAACTAGTTCTTGTAGAACAGGCTCGAACTTGCAGAGATCTGCCTGTCTCTGCTTCCAGAGTGCTGGGATTAAAAGACATGTGCCACCACTGCCCAGCTGGTTTTCCTTCCTTTCCTTTCCTTTCCTTTCCTTTCCTTTCCTTTTCTTTCCTTTCCTTTCTTTTCCCCTCTCTCCCCTCCATCCCTTTCTTGTATGCTCACTTGGAAGCTAGGGTCATTTGGGAGCGGACCTTAATTCAGAAAATATCAGATTGGCCCATAGGCAAGCTTATTTGTCTTAGTTTCATCTGAAAATTTGGCTAATATTTCCCTTGTCTGTTAGTAACTATGACTTAGTAGAGCTTTTTTATAGTTGCCAATAGAAGTTTGAACATTTTCCCCATGAAATATTTATCCAGCTTCTTTCATCTCTGTCTTTGGGGGCTGTCATGTTGCTACAGTCAGCACAGCGCCTGTTGTTTGTTTATTTATTATACAGTGAAACATATGTTATCTTTCTGGATCTGTTTTACATGCAGAAAACTCAAAACTTCCTGCTATCATTTAGAAATATAAATTTTTATTTTACTTTAATTTAACTAGGTTGTATTCTTTAAACTAGGTTCTGTTTGCCACAGAAGTTTTGACACATTATTGGTTTGGAACAACACTGTGTTCTTTTATGTGTATAAGGTCAGATCTGAATGGCATCATAGGCAGGGAATCAAGTCTGCTTTTCTCTTCTCCCTTTAGCAGATCTCTCCTAACTTGTCATACTCAGACATCCAGGGAATCCAGATGATTCCAGGGATCCAAACTGAAAGACCTTCGATCTTCTAGATTTGTATGCAGTTTCGCTTGTATACATGAGAATATTTTGAATATGATCTCTATTTTTCCATACATGTTTAAGGGTTAATGCATCTTTCAAATGCATAAAGTAGTTTTAATAAACAAATCTGCCAATCGATATCAGGATTTTTTCACTCAAAATGAGAGAAGTGAATTCTCTTCTTTCATCCAAACCATACACTCACATGTAGGCAATATCTTTGGGTTCTAAATATGTGACAGTGGTAGTTAGTAATCAGTTTCTTTCTGACTCTACTGTTCCTCTAACAGGAACAAGGCTTACTTCAACTGCTCGTAAGACTTTAGCGATGAGCAGTCTAAGTTCTTCAAAACATTTCCAACAATATGATTTAAAAACTCATCAGGTTCTCCTCCCCTTATTTTGCAACACTCACTGGTAATATTTACACTCTGCCCTTCTCATCTCAGCTCACAAGCCATCAGGCCATGCTGATGTGAATGGGGGCAGTTCAGTAAGGATAACACACTTTCCCAGGGCCTGATGCTCCATAATAAATAGTAAGATCCTTGAGAGCGAAGCTCATTTTATTATCTATTTCTTTTTCCCAGACACTGAATATTATACTTAAAAGTGCTTAGAACATGTCTTATGTTCAATTGAATGTTAAATACCAAATTCATTATTTTCAATTCACAAAATAAATAGTTTTTTTATTCTCTGTTCTCTTAATTGCAGTTTTCTTAACCAACCATTTATGTTGAAAGCTGATAATTAGTGTCAATAGTAAACAAACAATGACCCCCTAACCTCCACTTCTTTACATGAAGATTAACATGCTGCAACAGAGTGCATAGTTGTGATAGAGGTTGCAAAGACAATGTGGTGGTTTGAAAGACAATGCCCCCCAAAGGAGTGGCACTATTAATAGGTGTTGCCTTGCTGTCTTAGGTGTGTTATTAGTGGAAGGGTGTCACTGTAGAGACAAGCTCTAAGGATTCCTATGATCAAGCTGTGCACAGTGTCACAGTTCAAGCTCATTTCCTGTTGGCTGTGAATCAAAACGTAGAGCTGTCAGCTCCTTCTCAAGAACCATGTCTTTCTGCAAGCTAACATTTCCCACCATGCTGATAACGGACTAAACCTCTGAAACTGTAAGTTACCCTAATTAAATATTTTCCTTATTAGGGTTGCTGTGTCCATAGTTTCTCTTTACAGCAGCAGTAACCCTAGCTAAGATAATCAGTATGAACCTTAATGCCTCACCTTGTGCAGAAAAATGCTTGCTAACTGCACCAATACCATGAAGCACAGCAAAGGTGAAGGCAAAGATCTCTCTGTATGTATGTGTTCCTTCACTAACTATGGAATTTTCCCACTTTCCCACTATTTACCCTCAATTTCTGCTTATACCAAATGCTTCTTCATTATTCAATTCTTCATAAATAAAAAGCAAAAACTGTTAGTTTCAGAAGGCAGGAACTGAGTCCTATTTACCTTACATCATCAAAAGGACTCAAACTATTGCTTATGTGAGCTGTGATGTTCCAATGACTGATGTTCCAATGCCATATTGTTTGTGGTCATTTCTAGCCTTTCTTGCAGAAAATTCATGTAGCACAAGAAATTCTTTAACTTTGTTTACAGTTATTTATTCATTTATATGTGTGTATTCATTCCACAGCATATATGTGGAGGTCATATGGCAAAATAAGGGAATTGATTCTTTTCTACCCTCATCTGATTTTCAAGGATTACTTGAAGGTCATCAGGCTTGATGGCATTGTTACCCATTGAGCCACTTATTTAGCCCCCATATACACCTATTTTTAAAATGCTTTCCTGAGTTTTACTGCTATAGTAAAGACACATAGAATCTCCCAGGCTAACAAAGAAGACTTGATGTGAGCAAAATGCCCAGCATTGATGCTGTGGAAAGCACAAAGAGTATGAGTGAAGGGAGAAGATCTGAATTTGTACTGATATTCTTTCATGCTTCATTGGCTTAGAGACTATCTTGATTAGCAATAATCCAAAGGCTCTCTGTAAGGGGTGGAAAATCTATGTGGCAAGGAGTGGTACTTTGTTTCAATGTGTATACATGATGTTGATACAAAAATTAGTTCAGTAGACACTTGATACTATAAGATGTGTTTTATTCAGAACAGGTTTAATGAGATTATTAGCTCATACAAGTCTGATATGGGAGGTGATGTATGCTGTGAATATGTGTTGCTTTTATTGGCTAATAAAAAGACTGCTTTCAGCCAATGGCTTAATAGAACATAGCCAGGCTGGAAGAATATATATATATATATATATATATATATATATATATATAGAGAGAGAGAGAGAGGAGAGAGGAGAGAGAGAGAGAGAGAGAGAGTGGGGGGGGGTGGAGTAGATGGAGTCAGTGAGAAGCCATGTAGTCGCCTGCAGGAGACAGATGCATCAGAAGCTTGCCAGTAAACCATAGTCGAGTGGCAATACACAGATTAATAGAAATGGGTTAGTTTAAGATATAAGAGTTAGCCAGAAATATGCTTAAGCTATTGGCAAAACAGTATTTTAATTAATACAGATTTCTGTATAATTATTTCTGAAGTTTGGGTGGTCAGAAATGATTGAGTAGCCTCTGTCTAAAGAAGTTAAGATGGGAGCAAAAGTATTTTCCTGTCAGAACCGTCTCCAGGTTCTAAACACAAGAAGGGATGATTTTTCTCCTCTACTCAGTTGTCCTTAGACAAAGACTTAATCTGGTGAGTCTCTTTCACTGCAAATTCTATTTTGAGATGGAAGCGTGTGAGTTTTCCCTGGCTTTCTGAGGTGGTAGATAACTCTATTACATTAAATCTCAATCCTTTATTACACATGCAAAACTGCAGAATGTAATATCTTAGTGATGCTTTCTATTGCTGGGATGAAAGACCACAAACAAAAGCAACTTGGGGAAGAAAGGGTTTATTTCATTTACATTTTCATATTATAGTTCATCATTAAAGGCAGGCAGGAATTCAAACAGGGCAGGATCCTGGAGACAGAAGCTGATGCAGAGGCCATGAAGGATTCTGCTAACTGGCTTGCTTCCCATGGCTTGTCCAGCTTGCTTTCTTATAGAACCAGGACCACCAGTCCAGGGGTAGTACCACTACTATAGGCTGGCCACCCCTACTGATCACTAATTAAGAAAAAGCTCTACAGTCTTGCTTACAGCCAGATCTAATGGAAGTTTTCCTCAACTGAATTTTCCTTTACTTTCTCTAGCTTGTGTCAAGTTGACATAAAATTATTCAGCACATATGGGATTTATTCTTCCATTCAATGCAACAAAAATGGCATTTGTCAAGTGTGGTAAGATAAATGGATGCACTCCAAACTAGAACAACTATACAAAGAGCGAAAAGACAGTGATGGTGGCTCAAGGTTTGAATGCTTGGTGAGAGTAGAGGGACAGGGACAGAATATGCTCTCTCTCTCTCTCTCTCTCTCTCTCTCTCTCTCTCTCACACACACACACACACACACACACACACACACACTCACACATACACATGCTCTCTTCATTGAATTTCATATTTTATCTTTTTGATTATGGTAGTGTGATTGGATTTTGTTATAGACTGGATTATTTAAAAAGTAAAAAAAAATCATTACCAGTTTCTGGGTGTAAGGCTGATGTATATTGAAAATCCCAGAATATTAAAATATTTCACCTAAATGAAATTTGATCATAACAATACAAATGTGCACTCACCACATAGAGACACTTATCCAGATGTATGCATGTGTCTGCCCATGTCTGTTTCTCTCCTATGTACTGCTTTTCTCAAGCAGCAGTTTTAGAATAGTTGTAACAGTTGCACAATTATAAAGCTACAGTTATAAAAGTAGTAAGGCTTCAAATGTTATAATGAACAGTGACATGCTTTCTCCTTTACATCTTCCTCCCTATCCCTCTGTCCTTTCTTCCCTTCTTATTTATTTCCTTTCCCCCCTCTACTGCATCTCTTTTTCTTTATGTGCATGAGATTAAACTAAAGACCTGAAAGTGTACTGGACTAACCTTTACTGCTGAGCTGTATGCCAAATTCTGTATGTTGCTTCATGGTTGGTGCCTAGAAAACAAGAGATACCAAGTCTTCACTAATAGATTAATTTTACACTATTTAGTCCATTCTGCTCCATTTTGACCTTTATGAATGAGTATATCACTCCTATGAGAGTGAGGGCTAGAGTTTAATTTATTACAAACATGTGAGAAAAAATCACTGGGTACAAAAGTACTAGTTTAACACAAGTTAATATTATACACCAAATCAATCATTGACTTCATGCCCAAAATAAAGTCTAAATAGTTTTGAGGGATATCTCAGTGATACAAGATTGAGTAAAGCTAGGTGAGATTAACTTTCATGTTTTTGTGGAGAGCAGGTTGATTTTTTTGCTGGAAGAGTCAACATAACTATGTAATATTTTACAAAAAGTTAAGAGATACTAACAAATCACAGATCTGAAGGGGTGTGGTTGATCAGCAGTTATGATTAACCAGACTAACTTTAATATATATATTATTCAGATTTAATAAAGGAAAGAAAAGGGACCTTACAAATCCAAGGTTCCAGCGAGGAGCACAGGAAAACAAAGAGCACGCTGGCTGCAGGCCCGCAAGATTTTATAAGTAAATATTAGCCTAAGAGGGACATGCCTTACAAACAAGGTGATTGTCTGGGCTTCCCCTTCATCTCCCCCTTTTGTCTAAATGAGACAGAACCAAACCAAATACAATTATATACAATAGGAACAAATAATAAATATAAAATTACAAACAACAAATAATATTAAGCAAGAAACATATAACAAAAGTTTTACTAAACATTCTATTTCAAGGAGTCTAAATAATGTAGAGGGTAACTACAATTATCTAATCTTCAACCCCATCAAAGATCTGAGAAGGGAAGTAATATTACTTAAGCAACCAGGAAGTACAAACGAGAAACTTCCAAAATGTGCAACAAATGACAGAGACAGCTGACTACCTGGGCAATCACCCAAAGTTTCATTTTGCAATGTTGAGGCAACCAACTTTGGCTAAGGCCTAACACAACTGACATAACATTTTTCAAAGGCAAGGAACTTTTTGTAGAACTATCCTATCCTGTCTTGGCAAGATAAGACAATCCTGTTTTATCCACTTATGGATATTCTGCATCTTTGTCAGTAGTTGAGGTACGGGCTTTTCTTTGCCCAAAGGCCAGTTCTGCCAAGAAGAAGACAAGCAAAACCCCTTTCCCAATGCAGCACATCTCCTGGCTTCCATTGCGAGGTCAGCACATCCTTGAAATAAACTGGTTGATTTAATTCAGCAGACTTTTCCATTATCCAATGTCTTTCTGCAGCTGTCATCCCCTTCTCATTAGCGTTGAGAAAATTCAAGGTTAATAAAGCATTATGTAACCTATTTCTAGAGGTATTCCCCCCTTTCTGTTTGTTTAACATATCCTTTATAGTTCTATTTGATCTTTCTATGACTGTTTGACCTGTAGGATTGTATGGTATATCTGTAACATGCTTAATATTGTAATAAGCAAAAAACCGTTTCATTTTCCTAGAGACATAAGCTGGATCATTATCCGTCTTTATTTGTGTAGGTATACCCATGATGGCCATAACTTCTAATAAAGGAGTGATTACTAAATCAGCTTTTTCTGAGCTTAAAGCAGTTGCCCATTGAAAACCTGAATAAGTGTCAATAGTGTGGTGTATATATTTTAATTTGCCAAATTCTGCAAAGTGAAACACATCCATCAGCCATATTTCATTCCTTTGAGTGCCCTTTGGATTAGCCCCTGCAGGCAGTGGTATTTCGTTATAGAAAGAGCAAGTAACTCATCTTCCAGGCCGTTTTTGCTTTTAACAGCAGGCATGGGGCTTTCTAATTTTCCTGACAAGGCATATTCTCTGCAGTAACCGGAAATGACTGGACCACATTCGCCATGGGGGCCTGCGAGAGGCTCCCCATTGCATTTCCCAATGGCAACGGGTTGCCTTGTCTATCTCTTGTTGACCTACACTCATTCGTCCAGGTTCTGCCTTTTCCACATCTCCTACATAAACCTGAAGGCTGAGTTCTCCTATGTCTGTTATTTCTAGAAGAGGCATTATTATTATTATTATTATTATTATTATTATTATTATTATTTCTGAAAATCCGTTGTCTGCAATTCCTTTTCATATGTCCCATTTTGCCACAATTAAAACTTGATGCCTCCTTTTTCCGTTAGAAATTGCTTCCTTTACCCATGCTTCAGTGCCATAGTCAAATGTATCAACATTCATTGTATGCAAGACCAATTCGTCCAAGGCTGCTGATATGATCTTTAAAGTCCCAAGGATCCTTTTGCACTCCACATTGGCATTCTCATAAGCCAAAGACTCAGTTATTATACGTCTTGCTTCTCGGTCAGATATACCTATTTGTACAGCTTTAGTTAGTCTTTGTAAAAAGTCACTAAAGGGTTCTCTCTGATCCTGTTTAACTTTGATATATGATTCCATTCTCTGTCCTGGGTCTTGAACCCTATCCCAAGCCTTTAAGGCTGCTGTAGTACATATGGATAAGGTATGTTCATCATTATTAGCTTGTTCTAGAGGATCAGAGAAAAGTCCTTCACCTAGAATTTGATCTAGGGAAATCTCAATTCCCTTTGCTCTTTCCTGCAGTTCTAAAAGTCTAGCCTCTTGTCTGAACATGCATTTCCAATTTAATTGCAATCAGCTCTCTAGAACAGCTGATACTAAATTGTACCCAATTGTGGGGCATTTCCTTATTGCTTATAGACCAAGTTTTGAGCATCTCTCTAACAAAGAATGAATGTAGCCCAAAATTCATAACAGCTTGTTTAATTTCTTTGAGATCATTCATACAGATGGGTTCCCATGTATATTCCTTGATGACCCTAGGGTTTTTGGAACCAGTCACCTTTTCTTATGTTATTACTGGAAAGGCAGGTAGAACTTTATGGAAATTATCTTGGAGAGTTTTACTCATTGACGGAGTTAAATTTCACCTTTCTACCATTTGCTCCTGTTCATCAGAGTCTATAATTTCCTCAATCTTTTTAAATCTGCTTACCATTGTCTTCTGTAAGGCCTGGATCCCCTGTCCAGAATTATGCTCCAAGGCCTTCATGGAGGATTCTAAATTATGAAGTTTGTCCAGTAGAGTTAATATCTCATCCTTGGATAGAATTTTCATGGCATGAATTGTGCCTTCTTGTATTGACAATCTATCAGCTAATCTGTCATATCCTTTAGACAAAGCCCAATTGTCACATTCAGCAGTTTTAATTCTCTCTGATAATGTTTCAGTTCCTACAGACAAGGACTAAAGTTTACGATCCAAATCAGCTGTTCCCTCCTCCACAGCAATGAATCTCTTCTTAATATCAGACTGTACCTTTTCTAAATTTTGCTCAGTTGACAGAGTCATATCAGACAAAGACCTATTTTCCCTTCCTTGAGAACTTCAAACTCTGTCTTGAGGAGGTGTCAGTCTGAATTGTTTTTGCAAATACCTCAACCGACTTAAAGTTGTCACTCAAAACAGTTGTGCCCTTTCTTAAGCATTCAACCTCTGCCCTAAGAATCATGGTTTCATTCTATAAGGACTTTGTCATTTCTCTATTATCAAACCATGTAAGGAAGAAACCAAATATGAGAAAAATTGCAAGCCCTATAAATATCCAAGTTATGGGAATATCATATGTATCCTGCAATATCTCTACCATAGTAAAATTAAATAGGCTGCAGAAGCCTTTAATGGTGATATGGTCAGACATTTTTTTTAAATTGAAATAAATTTTACCTGTAATGACTATTGCCTGCCAGTAGGTGGTGGGGTGCACCTGGATCCACGTGGCCAAAAAAGTCAGAACTGGAGAGGAAATTCTAAAACATAGAAGCTCACAGACCATGCACTGTGTGGGTTATAGCTGGGCAGAGGAGGGTGCCTCCTGAGGGGATAAGGTAGCTGTGGGAGGGTGCTCGGGTCGAGTCACGTGCCCTACGGTCCGTTTGTCAGCTCACGCTCTGGCTTGGTTGCTCAGGCCTTACTTCTGCTATCGTGGTGCAGGCAGTAACCGCTTGGCGGGAGTGCCAAACCAAGTCAGCAGTACCAGCGGAGGAAGCTGGGAAGCTGGTCAGGTGTGTGCTCTAACAGCAGCGGGGTCATGCTCGTTCAGCCGAGGCTGCACAAGCTCGAATGCCAGGATGCAGGCAGTAACTGCTTGTCTCAGGCAGGTCAGGGCCAAGGTCGAACTCAGCCTGGACTGGCGCCGCCTGAGGGGTTAGCGTGCTTGGGCTGAGTCATGGGTGCATGTCCTGTGCTCTGTACAAGCAGGGCTAGGACGGGCTAGTCTGGGAAACTGTGTTGCGATCGAGTGCAGGAGCGAGCAGGCAGCTGTGGCACAAAATTGCGCACGGGGCGACCCACTGAAGCAATCAAAAGCCCAAGGCCGAATCCCTGCCACGCAGCTCACGGGAACCGGAGCTAAAGGCTCCCAAATGCCCCGAGTTGAATGCCAAAATGAAGGAGCGTGGTTGATTGGCAGTTATGATTAACCAGACTAGCTTTAATATATATATTATTCAGCTTTAATAAAGGAAAGAAAAGGGAACTTACAAATCCAAGGTTCCAGCGAGGAGCACAGGAAAACAAAGAGCAGGAGTGCAGTAAAACAAAGAGCAGGTGGGCTGCAGGCCCACAAGATTTTATAAGTAAATATAAGCCTAAGGGGGACATGCCTTTCAAACGAGGTGATTGGCTGGGCTTCCCCTTCAGTAATCCTTAGAGTCTCTGTGTACACCTTATTCTGACAGGGGAACTGGTCCTTGAACAGTTCCCATTTATACCTTATCAGCTCTATACTCAAATTACACTATGGCTCTGCCCTGCCAACAGCACTATCCCCTATCAACCTCCCACATTCATTATAGTTTACTTAGTGTTTCTAAAACCTCTTTAATCGTATTGTTTCCTTCACCCACTCTATTCCAAAGTCAGTGCTTATTTTGTTTCACCCTTTTGGATTTGAATATTATTCTGAATCAAAGGTATCAAGTTTCAATCTCTAGTTTTCATTAGCTCCAACATCTTCAACACACACAAATGCTTATTACACCAAGGTCCCCGTATGACTCTCTAACTTTTGAGGTCTAGTAATGTCAAGTTTACTGTTGTTCCTATTGAAAATGTAGAACATATGTAAATAGAAAGGACTAATGAAAAATAACAGCCTTATATTGGCTTTGTCCTATAGTTTTTGTTGATTTCACTTATGAGCTAGAACACATTTAGAGAAGAAGGAAAAGAAGAATTAGCCCTCACTGTGACTGACATGTGAGCAAGACCTACCAAGTGTGCTATGAGTTGACCATGATATGCTCACAGAACAGTCCATCAAATAATTGTGGAGCCCTTTTGATGACAGCAGAAGAATAACTGAGCACAAATGAATCGAGAAAGAATTCAACTTTCCAGAGGCATTCTGAACAAGTCATGTTGTTTCTAGAGTACAGATAAGTAGGAGAAGTAATCTAGAGAGGGTAACTGTACAGTGGATTTGACACTCAACCAGAAAGCATCCCTAGTGAATCCACTCTGAGTTCTGCTCACCCCCAAACAACCTTCCAAATATGAGAGTTCAGTAATGTGGATGCCATTGTTCTTCTATCTGAAAGTGTATATATATATGTGTGTTACATGAAAAAATGCCCAAAGTATCAATCCTCTTGTCAGGAGATAGCTAAGTGCAGAAATCCAGAGGTACAATGAGAAGTGAGATGACATTCTCACATAATGGCTGGATGTTGTTTAACAAAACCCCTGTCTAACAAGATCACTTATTGAACAAAGCCACTGCTTTTAGTTATCTCTTTGTGCAACAGAGCCATCCAGGCAAGAGATGAAGTGAAGGAAAAGGAGAGAAAAAGAAGAAAAAAGAATCTAGGCTTCTATAAAAGGATTATCCCAGAGACTGGGAGACCACTTGCTGGTTTACTAGCTCTTGAGACCCTAGTCTTCCCAATATGGTCCTTCATGCTTAATTGCTCTCTGCTTGCTTTAATAAACACCCATTTCACCTTTTCTGGGTTGTTCTGCTTCCTTTGTTCTTTGGTGTTCAACCTATTGGTAGTTTCTGGGAAGGACCCACACTCCCAAAGTCCTGATTTTTTGTAACATCTCTATTGGCCTGTATGGGGCATATTGAAGAAGGCCATCACTCAAGCTCAGGAAAACTAGTTGAAACTCAAGAGGCAGAAATAGGGAATAATCATCAATTACCCTGGACTCTAGCAATGCTGGTCAGCTGAGGGACTGCCCTCCATCCATACTTAGCACAGTCAGACCCTGAGTCAACTACCATTTCAACACTGGAAGTCAGGAAACATAGAAGACCAGGTCCAAGAGACAAGGCAACTTAGTTTCCTACAGTTAGAGGAACTAGGAAGGCAGATTATACCATCGTTCCTAAGCCAAGATATGGGATCCTGAAGTCCAGCAAAGAGTTTGAGGCAGCTAAAATTCTTATTGGCTTGTTTTAAATCGTTTTCACCCTCCCTTTTTCCCCTCAAATCCTTAACAGTTATCCTCACTTGAACCTCTCCCACCATTACCACCCCTCAAGTTAATAACTTCTTTTTTCTTGATTATATTTGTTACATGTACACATACTATGCAAGTGTATTCACAAATACACACACACACACACACACACACACACACATATATATATATATATATATATATACATATATTCTGAGTACTATTTTTGTTGTTTGTATGTATATAAATTCAAATCTGACCACTCTGCATTAGACAACCTAAAAGGGGGCTCGCCCCTGGGAAAGACTAATTTTCCTTTTCCCAGCAGTCAATAGTTGCCATAGTTGTCCCAAAGTAGTACCCTTTCCACATTAATATGTCCATTGATATTACTATTGCTATTGATTTGTTTGCAGAGTTGTTTGTAGAAGAAACAACAGACTTCCTGGTATTCTGCCTTTTCCAATCTTTCCTTTCTTCTTCCCTGATCTTTCCTGAGTGATAGATGCAGAAGCTGTGATGTAAACATGCCTGTTGGAGCTGAGCTTCCCATAGTCCATTGATATCTGCATTATGTTGCAGTTGTGGTTAATGTGATGCTCTCTATTTGCTGTAAAGAGGCCTCTTTCATGTGGAATGGTAACTATACTTGTCAGCAGGGATCGAGATGATATCCAGAATGCAGTAAGGAATTATGCTGGTTTATCAAGGTGGCAGAAGTAGATTCTTTTGTAAGATCCATGACCTCACTAGTCCCAGGAACTGGCTAGGTTTCCGGTAGCAGGTATAATTTCCCTCCTATTGAGCAGGCTTTCAGTCCAGTTAGCTGTTGGGGACCACAAACATGTAAAACCTTTATAGACATCTTGTCATACTAGCAATTGTCAAAGTTCATAGGAGTTGCAGCTGGGTGAGATTATTTAATTCCTTCCTTCCTTCGCTAGCTTTCATAGTGTTTTCTGGAACCATGATAGCAACTAGACTACAGGAAAGAAGATTTCAGGTTAGATCCAGCTTGAGTCATCCAGCTCTCATGTCTCAAGTGTATAGTATACTCAGCAATAGGGGCTTACTTCTATTCTCTGAGAGACAATGAAGAAATACATCTATAATTATACTGTTTCAGGCATCAGATGAACTATTTTGACCAACTCTGTTTCTCCGGTTTGGTAATAAGGATTTTGTTAGTTCATGAGTCTTAGAGGGACCATGATCATCTCAATTGGCTTACTTTGATATATGTAATATATACAATTGTATGTATTGTGTAGAATTTTAGTTGAATATAAAATCATTATTCTTTGAGGTTTTATCAAAGGACCTTGGTGTTATTTGTCCCCCTCCTCCTTCTGTACTGACCGCCCACTCATTTCTACAGCTAGAGCCCCCTTCTGTCACTCAGTTTCTCACTTTATATCATCTGTGCCTTTTTATGTCCCTCTCGAGAATTCCCCCACTCCAAATCTATGATTTCTTTATACTATCTTTTTTATTATGCTTTTCTTAAGATTTGGAACTAGCAACCACAAATGAGAGAGAACATTTGGTGTTTCTCTTTCTGGGAAGCATGGTTACCTCATTCAGTATAATATGAAATGTTATGAATAGGGCCCCTATGAACATAGTTGGACAAGTGTCTTTATGGTAGAATGAAGCATCTTTTGGGTATATGCCTAAGAATGGTATGGCTGGATCATTCATTTATTTATTTTTCATTCATTCATTTATTTGATTTTACTTGGGGGGACATGGTTTCTCTGTAGCTTTGGAGCCTGTCCCAGAAGCTCTTGTAGACCAGGCTGGCCTCAAACTCACAGAGATCTGTCCGTCTCTGCCTCTCGAGTGCTGGGATTAAAGGCATATGCCACCACCTCCCAGAATAGCTGACTCTTGAGGTATATCAGCTACCAATTTTCTGAGGAACTGCCATATTGATTTCCATAGTGGCTATACAATTTTGTACTTCCACCAGCAGTAGAGGAGTATTCTCCCTGCTCCACATCCTCACCTTTATGAACTGTCTCTTGTGTTGTTGAATTTAGCCACCCTGACAGGTGAAAGATGGAATCTCAAAGTAGTTTTGATTTGCATTTCCCTGATGGCTAAGGATGTTACACATTTTTTATCTGTTTCTTAGATATTTGAGATTTCTCTGTTGAGAATTTTGTATAGATCTGTACCCTATTTTTTTAAACAGGATTATTTGTTTTCTTGATATCTAGTTTCTTGAGTTCTTTGTATATTTTAGGTGTTCGCCCACTATCTGCTAAAGTTGTGTATCAACTATAGGAGTTCCTCTGTAGAACTTTTGATGTCACTTTTGTATACTATTGTATTATCTATAAAAAGTGATTCTTGGACTTCTTCCTTTTCAATTGTATCCTTTTGATCTTCTTGATTTTTCTTATTGCTCTAGCTAGAACTTCAAGTGACATAGTCAATAGACAGGGAGAGAGTAGACAGCCTTGTCTTATTCCTGATTTTAGGGGGATTTCTTTTAATTTCTATCTGACTAATTTGATGTTGACTATTGGTTTGCCATAAATATTATGTTTATATTTCTTGTGTGTGTATGTGCAACACAAATAACAAAAACCCAGAGACGGTAGAGTTTGAGAATCTTAATCTCAGAGTTGTGGGTTAAAGTCCCACATTGGGCACAAAATGGATCATTCATAATAAAAACCCAGAGACAGATATTGGGGTTCAAGCTGAAGACCAGAAAAGCAAAGCAGTTAAGCCAATAGAATAGTTTAACCTCTATCAAGGCTGGGCAACGGCAGAATGAACCCTAAGTTTTTGCCACCTTCCATTTTATATTCCCCTTTAGTGCTGGGATTAAAGTCATGTGACCCCCAAGTACTGAGATTAAAAGTGTTAGCCACCACCACCGCTTGGATCTGTTTCTGCTTTGATCTTGTATAGCCCAGGGTAATCTTGCACTCACAAAGATCCAACTACCTCTGTCTCCCAAATTCTGGTATTAACAATGTGTGCTACCACTGCCCGGCCTCTAGTGGTTTCATTTTACCCTCTGATCTTCAGGCAAAAAGATTATAAATTTATATATATATATATATATATATAATGTTTATATATCTCTTGTATCCCTGATCTCTTCAAGATTTTTATCATGAAGGATTGTTGGATTTTGTCAAAGGCTTTTTCTACATCTAATGATATAATCATATTGTATTTTTCTTTAAGTTTCTTTATATTGTGAATTACCTTGACTGATTTTTGTGTGTTGAACCATCCCTGCATCTTTCTATGAAGCTTACTGGGCTAGGTGAATGATCTTTTTGATGTGTTCTTGGATTTCTTTTGTAATTATTTTATTGAGAATTTTTGCATCTGGGAACCTGATCTGTTTAGTTTTTTTTTTTTTTTTTCAAGACAGGGTTTCTCTGTGGCTTTGGAGCCTGTCCTGGAATTAGCTCTTGAAGACTAGGCTGGCCTCAAACTCGCAGAGATCCATCTGCCTCTGCCTCCCGAGTGCTGGGATTAAAGGCTCTGTTCAGTTTTTGATCGGATGACCTGTTTATTGGTGAGAGTGGGGTATTGAAGTCTCCCACAATTAATGTGTGAGGTTTGATGTGTGATTTAAGCTTAGTAATGCTACTGTTACACATGTCAGTGCCCTTGTATTCAGGGCTATGTGTTAAGAAATGGAACATTATCTTGGTAGATTTTTCTTGGATAAGTATGAAGTATCCTTCCTTATGTCTCTTGATTAATTTTGGTTTGGCATCTATGTTGTTAGATACTAGAATGCCCCCACAAGCTTTTCTTTAGTTTATTTGTTTGAAAATTCTTTCCCAAGCAATATCCATCTTTGTAACTGATGCATTTTTTCTTTTATGCAGCAGAAGGATGGATCCTGTTTTTCTATTCATTCTATTAATGTGTCTTTTTATTGTGAAATTGAATCCATTGATATTGAGAGATATCAATGACCAAAAATCATTAGTTCCTGTTTTTGTTATTGTTATTGTTGATGATAGTGTGTGTCTTTTGTGTTTGTGTGTATGTGTGGCAGGGTAGAGGAAGAGAGAGGGAGAGAGAGAGAGAGAGAGAGAGAGAGAGAGAGAGAGAGAGAGGGAGGGAGGGAGGGAGGGAGGGGAGGGAGGGAGGGAAGGGAAGGGAAGGGAGGGAGAGAGGGAGAGAGAGGGAGAGGGGGTGAGAGAGTTTCCCTTTATGTTTTGCTAGTACTAGATTATAGATTTCTTTTGCGTTTGTGGGTGTAGTTAACCACCTTGAGTTGAAGTTTTCTTACTAGTATTCTGTAGGGCTGGATTAATGTATAGATACTGTTTCAGTTTGACTTTATCATGGAATATCTTGTTTTCTCCTTCTATGGTAATTGAAAGTTTTGTTGGGTATAGTCTGGGCTGGCATCTTTACCTGTCCAGGACCTTCTGGCTTTGAGATCTCCTTTAAGAAGTCAGGAGTAAATCTAATAGGTCTATCTTTATTTATTACTTTATCTTTTTTCCCTTGAAGGTTTTGATATTCTTTCTTTGTCTGTATATTCAGTGTTTTGATTATTATGTAGCATGGGACTTTATTTTCTGGTCCAATCTATTTGGAGTTATTTAAGTTTCTTGTACCTTTATTTTTGTCTCCTTCTTTAGATTAGGAAATTTTTCCTCTATGATTTTTTGAAAATATTTTCTATGCCTTTGAGATGGGTTCTTCTTCTTCTATTCCTATTATTCTTAAGTTTTGTTTTTTCATAGTGTCTCAGATTTCCTAGATGTTTTGTGTCAGAAATTTTTTAGATTTAACGTTTTCTTTGCCGGATGTATCTATTTCTTCTATTGTATCTTCAGTGCCTGAGATTGTCTCTTCCATCTCTTGTATACTGTCGGTGATATTTGAGACTTTTTAAAAAATTAAACTTATTAAAAATAAGTTTTTGTTTGCTTACCTAGAATTTTCATTTTCAGAATTTTTTCTGTCTGTGTTTTCTTTATTGTTTCTATTTCCATTTTCAGGTCTTGAACAGTTTTTTTCATTTCTTCTAAATGTTTTTTTCTTGGCTTTCTTGGGTTTTTAAAAGGGATTTATTAATTTCCTCCAATTGTTCTTTGTCTTTTCCTTGTTCTATTTAAGAAATTTATTCATTTCCTCTTTTAGGACCTCAATCTCCATAAAGTTGTTTTTAAGGTCATTTTGTTGTGCTTCTGCAGTGTTGGAATATTCAAGGATTGCTGTAGTAGAATATACAGACTCTGGTAGTGACGTGCTGTTCTGGCTGTTGTTGATTGTGTTCTTATGCTATTGTCTAGGCATTTGGGTTTGAGGATAATAATAGGTATAGTGATGATTTAAGCTTATCTTTGTTAGATTTGAGTTTTGTTCCTTGGTTTCTGTTTCCTCTCTGGTCTTCTGGGCAGTGTGGCCTGTGGTTGAGCAGGGGATTTTTGCCCAAGTTGGGGATGGGGTAAAGCAGCTAGGAGGGCGTGGGATTGGAAATATGGTGGGCAGGCAACAAAACTGTCAGAAAGGTCCCCTGACCCATTTCTTCACTGAGTCATTTGTGTCCTCACTCTAGTTGGTTGGTTTGTTTTGAGTTTTTTTTTGTGTAGTCTGGGTATTAGTCTTCTGTCAGGTGTAAAGTTAGCAAAACTTCTCTCCCATTTTGTGTGTTTCTTCTTCATTCAATTGATTGTTTTTTCTTTGAGATAGCTAAATCTTACTAGCTTTAACTGATAAACCCATGATGGTTGTGTGAATTCAATAGTTTATCTGTATGTCAATAGAATGGGGGTATTTCATCAGCCATGACTGGCACTGTACTATGAAGTGGGCTTCTTACTTCTATAACATCTCATTTTCTAAATTTACCCATCAGTTTGTCCCTCTGTACCTCATCTTTCCATTGCACAATCTCCATGAGCCAGGTTCCTTTTTTCCTGACTTGTATCTACCACTTTGGACATTACCTTCAGCCTACGGCCCATTTTTGGCAGGCATAACCATTCAAGCTAAGATATAAGGGAAACTTGACTATCATGTAATGGTGCAGGAGAATTGTCTATATTCTGTCAAGTATGTTTTAAATAAATGCTGATTGGCCAGTAATCAGGCAGGAAATATAGGCAGGACAACCAGACAGTAAGTTGAGGGGGTCAAAATAGAGAACAGGAGAATTCTAGAAAGGAGGAAGCCCATTCCTCCCCAGTCCTGTCCAGACACGGAAGAAGGAAGATGTGACCTACCACACCAAAAAAGGTACCGAGCCATGTGACTAACATAGATAAGAACAATGGGTTAATATAAGTTACAAGAGTTAATAAGAAGCCTGAACTAATGGGCCAATCAGTTTATAATTAATGCAGACTCTCTGTGTGATTTTTTTTTGGGGGGGGGGTTAACGGCTGTGGGAACTGGGCAGGACAGAAACCCCAACAAACAGGTCACCATGTTAAAATGTAGCTAATGTCCTTGGAGACAACCACATTCTCTCTGAGTCCTTCTGTCCCATCCTCACCCTATACTATGGAAGCTCAGAAAAACCACCATTTTCATTCTTGCCTGAAAATGACTGAAATAGTGGGCTCTAACCCCTGCCACAAGATATCTTCACTTTCCTTTATTTATTAGCCTTTCCTTGTATCCTTGTACTGTGGTTACAGGAAGTCAAATGGCAAATGGGATCTTTTGAAGAGTGCTAATTTTATAAATATATAATATATAAGAAGAAGTACCAGAGATATGGTTCCATTTTCCTACAAGTGGGAAAGAAGGATTCTGAATATGCTACTCTGAGTTAGTTCAGAAGTAGAAAGGAGAGCTTAGTACTGAACTTAGTACTTAGTACTTAGTACTGAACTTAAGGTAAGTTCAGAATCTCACCACTTAGGCTAGAACCCTTCTGGGACATGTTAGACCACACTAGTTTCCCCCTAATAGGCAGAATGGAGATACTTCCAGGTAAACTATAAAATGCTAGAAGGGAGAGGTCATACCCAGACCATGACTTCTTTGTTCTTCTTCCTCCGTCTGATTACTGATGGGACAACCTTGCTATAAAATATCTCTAAATATTTACTCAGATACCTAGACAGAATTAGACCCAAAAGTCTTAAGAAAACAAATCTATCTTTTTCCGTCAGGAGATTTGGCCCCAATAACTCCTGGGAGATGTTGAAAAATAACCATTCTGGGGCAGCCTCAATTATAATAACTTCCCCTAACTTGACTCATTTTCAAAAAGAATGATTAATAACCTTGGAATACATTTTTCAATAGCATGCCTTCACTATAACTTGGAAGGGTGCCTAAAAGGGTCAGTTAGGCATATTAACTCAAATGGGATCAATGTTGTCCTTGAGTCAATAGACCTCCCTCCCAAATGCTGAAGAAAATCCAATCACATATTTGCTACTTATGGAAGACTTTCCTTTCCCTTTAGAAAATAGCACCTTGTGCCAGGCGGTGGTGCTGCACACCTTTGATCCCAGCACTCAGGAGGCAGAGTCAGAAGGCTTTCTGTGAGTTTGAGGCCAGCCTGGTCTAAAAGAGCTAGTTCCAGAACAGGCTTCAAAGCTTCAGAGAAACCCTGTCTCAAAAAACTAAAAAAAAAAAAAAAAAAAAAAAAGGAAAGGAAAAAGAGAAAGAAAAAGAGAAAGAAAATAGCTCCTCATATCTCTAATATGGCATTCTAGTTCCTAACCACATAGGTTTCTAACACAGGCATCTGTCTTACAAGTCTTAGCCATGTTTATCTGTAACAGGGCCATGTAGTCAAGAGATAGAGTGTGGGTAAAGTAGATCTAAGGAAAGGAAAAAGGATGTAGAGGCCCTATGGAAGGGCCAGCTTAAAGACCACTTGGTGGTCTACTAGCTCTGGAGCACCTACTCTTCCTAAGAGTGCTTCCTGCTGTTTGCTCTCTGCTTGTGTCAACCAACACCTGTTTTCACCTTTTCTTCACTTTCTTCGTCCTTGGATATTCAATTCTTTGAACAACCTGGACTCTTGGCCAATCTACCTACTAAGCTGATCTTTGAAAACACCCTATCTTCATTTTTAATGTAGCAACTCTCAACTAATGCCTTTTTCCATCCTTCTTTCCTTCCTTCCTTCCTTCCTTCCTTCCTTCCTTCCTTCCTTCCTTCCTTCCTTCTTTCTTTTTCTTCCTTTTCTCTCACTAAGAACCATGTCCTATTGGGTCATGCTCATTGGTACCATATATGTCCTTTAAAATTGACTTCTTTGGGAACTAATTATGATGTTCAACTTCAAGTTAGTGCAGAAGATGGTTTCATTCTTTCAATTAAAACAGAGAGGGAGATGAAGGGGGACAAAGAGAGGGGGTAGAAAGGCAGAGGGATGAGGAAGTTAGTGGGTATTTGGAGAAAGAAATTTACATAGATCTTCTCTGTTATGGAAAGAAAATAAAGAGCTGATGTATTTCAGATGCTGGCCTCCTATTTTCAGGTCTCGCTGCTGAAAGCATGCTGACTCCTAATTGTGGGGGTGGGGACCACATATCTGGGATCCAATTTTCCTTTGGTGTATGTCTAGCCTTGACAATTACAATCTCTCTGGGTCTCATAGTTCTCATGGCCTAGGTGGCTCCATTCCTGCTTGCACCTGTGTTCTATCAGCATCCTTATGGGAACTATTGTTCAGATCCTTCCAGGGACAAATGACATCAGAGATGAAATCTGGTCAGGAAGTTGGGAGTTGGGAACACTTAATGGCTGGGACTGTTTACTTCTTAGACCTGAGTCTCACTTTTTCTTCTGCAAACAGGTAACCAAGGAGTACAGGCACACACATATCACAGACACACACAAACTCACACAGACACACAGATACACACATGCAGAAACCCACACAGATGCACACACAGACACCTGTACGGATATACACACTGATGTACACACAGACACCCACACAGAAACAAACTCCATGTCTGAGGGCAGGGCTGTGGTATGTGAGAAAATGAGGAATGAAGGAGGTAAAGGGTCATTTCTACCCCTAAATTCTGAATCATTTTAAGACACTGTCTACCATTACTCAATCAGAGCTGAAATGGTAGGGTTTAATGGAATCTTAATTCCTTGTTTTTGTTTGGTTATATTTATTTTTTTACTTATTGGGTTTCTTGGGGCTTGTTTGTTTTGGAAGAAGCTGATATTAAACAAAATTATACTTGTCATACAAGAAATTCCAGGAAATCTAAGAATCAAAAGCTTTCGTAGAAAAACAGAATTTAGCCACATTTTTTTTTGTTTCAGTGTGCCTTGTGTTAAATAACACTTGCCTAATGTTCTTTGTACTTCCATCCTAATTTGTTAAGATAAGCAAACAGTAGAAAACCCCACATAGTGTTACTATACACTATTAACCTTACTGATTGATTTTTCTCAGAATTACACATAACAATTAATCTTAACGATCAAAGAAAGGCACTGCACTGCCAATCACCACTGAATAATTCATAGGAGAGTGCAACTAAGCTCAGGGACCCCTGGGGGCTGGAAGGGATTTGCCCATGTTTTCTGTTTGATAGATGCAGATTCCTAGATAAGAAATCAGGTATCTTTGCTCAGTTCTCAATTAAGCAGCAAGGGATATAAACAAATAAAACCAAATATATTTTCACACACAGGGCAAAAAACAAATTAAAAAGATACTAGTTTTCCTCTTTACATATTCCCAGGCTCAACCTCCCAGAAGTAATAGCTAGAAGCCTGTCTTTCAAGTTGTGTATGGAGAGGCTCCTAGCTCTTTAAAAGGCCACATATGATGATCAGCTTTATAGAATAATTTACAGTAAAAGAATATACTTTAGACTATGATTTTAAAACATGATATAAATTCCTCAGTGCACAGAAAGTCTAGGCTTTGATAAATTCTTTTTATTATTAATAATATTAATGGTTTTTCTATGGTTTCTAGTTTGACCAACTTAATATCAAAGTTCAAGAAATGTCTTTAAATAGAATTCTGATACTTGTTCCAAAGCTTATTGAATGATTCAGAAGTCCTAGGATTTTTCACATGTAATCTTTCAGATGACATACAACCTTTCATTCTATGAATACAAAGCTACCCCATTATAACAAAGAAAAAGAGAAAGAAAGCTGGCCTGAAAGATTTTGCAGTGAATACCACCCTTGAATGAAATCAGGGGTATCTTCCTCAACTGTTCTGCTTCATAAGCTTTATCTCCTGCTCTTAAAAACGATGTTTAGGAACTAAGCTAGCTTGATCCTCATGAGCACTCTTCAGCAGACATTCTGGTTGCTGCTAAAATGTGTTCCCTAGGAGAGATGAAACATCGACCCCCCTCCTCCTAAGACCTCAACATGAAATTGAGGTACAAATCCACAAAGTTCACCCAGGAAATCCATGATTTTTTAGTCTTACATATAAAACAATGCAGTTACACAAAGGAGCATGGAATGTCCGCCCTCAGCGGGGATGATGGCTTCCCATGGCTGCATAGATGAAAGTCCCTTCCTCTGTCTTTCTGTACCTTCCCTGAAAGATGACATGGAATTGGGGAAGGCTTGGGAGAGGGGTCTAAAGGACCCTGTGACTCTCACTGTCACTTCCTTCTATGAGGATAGATAAACAGCCAACAGGCTCAGCTGTGATGGTATTTTTACAAGCAGGCCCAGGAGAATTCTTAAAGATGGCAGCTTGACTCAGAGGGATAGTCCTGTGTCACAAATAGGTTGAGACAAGTACATTTCTCCCCCGAAGGTCCTGTTTTTTACTTCACTGTGTCACATCCACATGGTGAGTTGTAAGTCTGCAAGGTATTTGTGATCACAACATAAAATCCCTAGGATTAGACTCGGTATTAGGCTTGAATTATAATTGCCAATATGGCCTCCAAGAAACCGTCCTGAAAGCAGAGACAACATGAAGAAACAGGCATGTACTCACTTTGAACCTTCTGGCAGATGTGTAAATAGGAACTGGAGTGTGCTTGCCCCATTGTTAGCCTGCAGGACCATGGCCACACTAGGACTTGTACAACAACAGCAATCATGCTGCTTTGATTTTCCTGTCTCTCTTAGCCTTGCTGTGAAGAGACATCATGCCCACAGCAACTCTTATAAAAGAAAGCTTTTAATTGGGGCTGGTTTATAGTTTCAGAAATTTAATCCATCGTTGTCATAGTGGGGAGCATGGCAGCATGTAGGTAGACAAGGAACTGGAGAAGTAGCTGAGAGTTTTATAACTGAATCTACAAACATCACGAAGAGAGGGACACTGGGATCTGGATTGGGATTTTGAACCCTCAAAAGCCACCCCTAGTGATACTTTCTCCAACAAAGCCTCATCTTCTATTCTTTTAAATAGTTCCACTCCCAGCTGACTAAGCATTAAATCTATGAGTTCCACGGGAGCCATTCTTATTCAAACTACCACACTGTCCACCTTCCTTCCCCCACGTGCTCACTGAGTGTTCTTCCTCACTCTTAGACTTGGGAGACTTTGAGTTATAACTTTGCTGATACTGAAGTCGGCTTCATCCCAAGTAATTCATCTGTGCTCTTTTCTCCCCCTTCCCCATCAATATCTGCCCTTGTTGTCTAACTTACACTACTGGCCCCTATGGAGAGAGGAAAGCACCTCTACCACCAGCTAATGCTGTCTAAACTTCTAGGCTCAAACTTTCTACTTTTTTTTTTTTTACTAATTGTCTTAGTTTGCTTTCTATTACTCTGATTAAGGCCAAAAGAAGTTTGTAGAAGGATGTGCTAAATTCAGTTTACAGGTTATAGACAGTCATGAAGAGAAATCAGGGCAGAAGCTCAAGGCAGGAGTCTGAAGTGGAAAACTAAAGTGGAGGCCATGGACAAATCCTGATAACTGGCTTATTGCTTAGAGCCAACTCAGTCTGTTTCCATATAAAGCCCAGAACCACCTCCTCAGGTTTGACACTGCCCATGGTGAGCTGGGCCCTCCTACAGCAACTAATAAGAAAGGAAGTATCCTCACATACATTTTCAGTTTCTAGAGGGGACACTTTCTCGTGTAAACTTTTTTTTTCTTTTGGGTTGAAATTCAGAATCTCTTTTCATGCTCCCATCCCTATTTTCTTTATCCATGCCTTAAATCTCACTTCATGCCCCAGGCTAGCTGTAAACTTTCCACCCTTCTCCCTCTTCTGGTAACTGTTGGGATTGCTGGTGTGTTACATCATCTGGCTTATCTCATTACTGACCCTATATTGTTTTTCTCCTTTGTGTTCAAGGATTCATGTGATCACATAGATCTTTTGAATCTCAAGACTTTGATCCTTAATCACATTTACAAAGAAATGGTTTCTGTGAAAGACAATATATTCACAGGTTCTGATGATTAGAATGTAGACTGCTTTGGACCAAATTGTTCTGTCTACTATAGGATGTTGGAAGGAGGAGGGCCATTTGTTTGTCCCAGCCACCTGGCTGACTTATACCTGAAATAACCACACAGAAACTGTATTAATTAAAACACTGCTTGACCATTAGCTCTAACTTTTTATTGGATAACTCTTACATATTAGTTTAACCCATTTCCATTAATTTGTGTATCATCATGTGGCAGTGGCTTACTGGAGATTTTAACCGACATCCATATCAGGTGGAGGATCCATGGCTTCTCTGACTCTGCCTTTCTTCCTCCCAGCATTCAGTTCTGTTTTCTCCACCTACCTAAGTTCTGCCCTATCAACTAGGCCAAGGCAGTTTCTTTATTCATTAACCAATGAAAGCAACACACAAACAGAAGGACCTCCTACATGATTTCCCCTTTTTTGTTTAAACAAAAATGAAGGCTTTAACATAGTAAAATTACATATAAAAAACAGTTATCAAGCAAGAATTGCAGTTACAATCTTTATATCTACTTTATCTTTCATCATAACTAAGGACAACTATAACTATAACCATAAATCTTTCAACTCCATCAAAGACTCCAGGAGGATATGATATTACCTAAGTAAACAGGAAGTGCATTGTAAGAAACTTCCAAAACTCTAAAATGGACAGAGACATCTTGTTGCCCAGACATTCACACAAAGCTTTTCTGTACTGTTGGGGCATCCATCTTTGGCCTTTGGGCCCATAGTATCTAGCAGACTTTTTCACAAAGCAGGAGATTTCAAAGACAGTTTATTCACTTTCTTCTGTATTCTGCAGAATGTCTCACAGACTCTTTCATGAAGCAGGAACCCCGAAGGGTCATCTCACCCTTATGCAAGTTCAGCAGTCATTTTTCTGCGGGTCATACATGTCCAGTGAAGCAGTCCAGGTAACAGCAGTTTCTTGCTCAAATGGGTAACAAACTCCATAAGAAGCCTCTTCGATGCCCATCTTCCTCTCAAAGTAATTGGTGCAGCCAGAAGCAGATGTGTCTCACTGTCATGAAAAGTTTTAAATTCTTAAACATTTTAAATGTTGTATTTTGAAGGTCTCTGAAAGATTTGAAGAATACCTATCAAACTGAAATATATCTCTATACATCTAGAAAATCTAACTAACATGATAAGCTTGACTATTATAGATGATTACCTATTAACCTATATTTCTTAATTATACATTACATTTTTAAAAGAGCTACACAATCACAATACCTTAATCAAGATCAGAAATACATATAATATAACAAAATTGACCTTAAATTTGTATCAATAAATCAAGATCAATACCAATGTAAATTATTCATATCTATATCAGTCATATGTTCCTGGTATATCAAATATGCTGGGGTTTCCACTGAAAATGAGATTGTACCTTTACCAATATTCTTGCCTGGCCTCTCACAGGGCCAAGCATTGGCTCTACTTCATGAATCTTTCATGCCTTCAAAACCAGTACCAAGTGGAAGACTCATCAGGGTATTATTTGGCAAGTTCTATCATTAGATTGCTGTGAACCTTAGCCCACCACAGGACCATGACTTCTGCATGCTGACCTTGAGGAAATACTTTCCAGAAGGCCTCATCACCAGTTCATTTCCTATGTCACCTCAATGTGCAGGTCTCTGACAAATCATAACCTATTCGTTAACCTCATCTGACCAGCATCTATTATCCCAATGAAGCACAAGTTTTACTTCCAAAGAGTACTAACTAAACGTACCACATTAATAGACCAATATTATTTTTGAGAGACTCTCAAATTTCCCTCCAAAATATTACAAGTCTGGACTCCATTATCTAAACCTTTCTCAATATTCGTACCTTCCAAACTGTCATAATATCTCATTATAAGCTGAGACATTAAATTCTAGACATTTCCTGCCCAAAAAAAAAAAACCCTTTAAAATTCTTCCACAAACACACACCCCTCAACCAAAACAAAAATCATGGTCAGGTCCAATATAATTGTATCTTACACTTGATCCAAATCTCTGCCTCAGTTTACTTTCTATTGCTATAATGAAACACTGACCATAAACAACTCGTGGGAGGATAACATATTTGGCTTATTCTTCCATGTCACAGCCCATCACTTGGGGAAGCTAATGCAGGAACTCACGAAGAAACCTGGAAGCAGGAAGTGATGCAGAGACCATATAGAAACTGTTAACTGGTTTGCTTTTCAGGGTTTCCTCAGCTTGCCTTCTTCTACAACCTAGAATCACCTGCCCAGGGTTGTAACCTTACACACTGAGCTGGGACTTCCCATATCAATCATTAATGAAGAAAATGTCCCACAGCCTTGCTCTTAGGCCATTTTCATGGAGACAATTCCTCAGTTGGAGTTCCTCTTCCAAGATAACCCTAGTCTGTGTCAAGTTGTCAAAAGAAGAAAGGAAAAGAGGAAGGAAGAAGAGAGGGAGGGAGAGAGGGAAGAAGGGAGGGAGAGAGCGAGGGAGGGAAGAAAAGAAAACCCAGCAAGTACTCAACAATATTGAGGCTGTCTTTAACATGAGTCTTCAGTGTACTGCTATTCCTATGAGCTCCCCTTCATTACCTTTATTAATGGAAGGATGTTTCTTTTGAAGCAATAAGAGATCAAAGCAAGTTCATTCCTCCAGGTGCCTTCACAGACCTCGTGAACTATCTAATGACCAAGTTCCAGAAAATAACTTGGAGGTAAGACAGTTAGTTCATTCTAGAAAATAATAGTTTCTTTTATGAACAAAAAGCAGAAGGTCTCCTCTCTACTGGGCTTCTCTTGTTGTTGTTGTTGTTTTATTTTTTAAACATGACTTGTAACAACATATCGTCTGGGGAAAGATGCAGCCGTCTTATACACATGGTAACTAATTCTCTCCAGAGCCCAGTAATAAGAAAAGTATAGGGAAATTAAAGGTAGAGAAACTGTACCCCCAGAGCCAGAGAGACCCAGAGAGTAGAAACATACCCATGAATCATCTGGTGAACAACACTGATGCCATTGTTCAGTGACAAATTGCTTATGCATCTGTGTATTTGTGGATGCACATGTTATGCATGTGTGTGTTTACATGTTGTATGTGCATGTGTTTATGTGTGTAATGAATGTGTGTTTACATCATGTGGTTTGTATGTGTGTATATATTGTCAGTACAGCTAAAATGAATATACCTAATCAAAGATGTGGAATTTAGGAAAAAAACTTTAGTCTAAAATCTTATATATTTTAAGTATATTGTGACCCCTGCGTATTACTAATGATGTTCATTTCAAAAACATATGGTATCAAAAATATTGTTGGGATGGACATTGAATTTAATTTGTGATAAAATCAATGAATAGCTGTGGTACACTGTATAGGCCATTTGAATATTTCAGAATTTGGATTCCAGTAAATTGAGGATAATGATTCACTGAACAAATAATTTCAGAGTTCTTTATGTTGGACAATGTTTATGTGATAGAGACCTAGCAGAAAGCACACACAGAAGCCATTACATCATACAAGGCAGGCATGCAACAAACAACTGTGCAACATGCACTAGTGACTTTTCTTGTACACATGATCACAGCTTGAGGGAAGAGAGGCTGATTTGGCTTACAGTTTAGAGGATGCAGTCTCCCATGGCTAGAAAGGCATGACAGTTGGGACATTTTAGCCTTGGGTGACAGTAGCTTGGAATGCAGCCTGAAAAATACTTGGTGGGTTAGGAAGGAAGCAAGGATCAACTAAAAACAGGGATAGACTGTCACCTTCAAGGCTTGCCCATAAGGATCTGTGTTTCAGAGGAACAAGAAACTCTCCAAATAGTGCTGCCCATTGGAAAACTAGTCATCACCTGCCATTCTTGTTTCTTCTCTCCATTTGGGATCATTTAGGATCCATTTTTCACAAATTCTGCGTCCTCAAAAACACCCTTGAACTCATGTCTATAGATGTCTTGAGTGTAAGAGCATTCAGTAACACTTACACTATTTTGTCTGTTGTCTTGGTTTATCATTATTCTGAAATTTTTCTCTGATGGGATGGGCATCATACTTGGTGTCTTAGGGTTTCTTCTTCTGTGAAGAGACACCAAGAAAAAAAGAAACATTTAATTGGAGTGGCTCCCTTACAGTTTTCAGAAGTTCGGCCCATTATCATCATGGTGGGGAGCATAACAATGTTTAGGCAGACAAGGTGCTGAAGAAGTAGCTGAAAGATCTACATCGTGCAGGCAATGGGAAGTCAACTGAGACATTGGGCGGTATCCTGAGTATAGGAAACGCCATAGTCTGCCCCCACAGTTATACATTTCCTGCAGCAACCTCCTATTAATTCCATTCTTTATGAGATTATGGGGGCCGGTTACATTCAAACCACCACACTTGATTTTTGTTTGCATTTGTAATAGCTTCATTTCTCTTGCACATGTGTGCTGTTGAGTACAGAACCACACGAACTTCTGTGCTGCTGAAGCAGGGATCCCAGCTGTATTAGGGTGTTACAATGTCCAGTTTATCTGAAACAGTCTCGATCCTGACTGTGTACTATCCTGACCATAACCCTATATGGCCTCTGCATGGCATTGAAAGTATTTCTTGCCAGTACCTATTTATTGATGCTATTTCTTGAATGATTTTCACACAAAAGCTTAAGTAGAAGAAACTTCCCAACAGTTTAAAACATCTGAACAAGAAAGGTGTAAGAAAAACTTAACAGAAGCTGTGGAACTTACTCTGTGCAATGGGAAAACAGAATGAAGACCCTGTGTATGCCCTGACCTTAGGAACTTGTGAAGGTGTCTTACGTTATATTGCAGAAGAGATTTTTGCCTATCATTAACTGGGTGTGTATATGATTGAAATAATTATGGGAATATGGAAAAGTATGTGCATAAGAAGGGAATATGCAAGCTATTTATCAACTGACACAGAGAACCACCCAAATTATGCCCTTTAGTCCACACCTCCCTTCTGTGGCTCTGAGAAAGAACTCTCACTTGTGTGGTCTCTGTACTGTCTCCCTTGACAGGGTAGCCTTGTACGACACTACACTGCCCCTTCCCCCTGAATAAAGTTATCTTGCTCTGTTTCCACATCACTATGAGCCCTTACTTTCAGTCTTTGCTTAAAAGGCTAAGAACCTGGGAAGACCAAACCTCACTCCAGCCACTCTTGTGAGACAGCTATTTCAGGAGCGACCTGGGGCCACTGTAACCTTTATACTCCCTTCCTCCTTCAACCAGAGACTGGAGGACAGAGGTCCACTTCTGTGCCCGGGAGCTACGATATAACTTCTGAAAGTCCTTAACCCACCTTCGGGAAGTATCTACTACTAATATTAAAGAATCATGTTAATTAAAGCCCAATGACTGAGACTTTTCGGCCTGACCTGGAATTCTATTCAGAACTCAGATCCCTTAGCCCGGCTATAGTCGCCATTTCAACTAGATCCCTGGGAAAGCCCTGAGGACTAGCTGGGAGGCCATTGCTTGGAGGGGATGGCAACTCAACCAGGCTGCTCACTATCCCAATCTCAAGCAAAGTTTCAAAACATGATGCGCTAAAAGGAGCAACACCCCTTTAATAAGTAGTTGTGAGAATTACAGCTGCATATTTTGCAAACCAATACTCAGTTATAATAGTTCTTGCGGTGTTATTCAGCAGCATCTAACAGCAGCCACTAGACTGCACACTATCTATTTGGTGTTGCCACAGCAGAACAAAGGGGCTGTGTCTAAAGCCATCCAGACTCTTGGAGGGAGGTATGAGAGAGAGGGACAACTGCAGTCACAATTCCAAATACTTTTGATGCTGTCCATTTTACAACACACACCAAACCCCTATGGTCCGCTTGTTTTCAAATCACAGTACATGACTTTATAAGTAGCCATCTAGTCCTCTATACCCGGACAGTGGGCAAAGTGACTCTGGAACTCTGGAAGGAGTAAGAGTCAGACTTCCTACGGAGTGACTCTGGGTCCCCAGCACTCTTCCTTAATCTCCTTCTTAACTTTCCATCTGTCATTTGTCCCCCTACCGCAGAAGCTCAACCTTGTAGTCCTCTGAACTCCCTTGGGGCGCTAGGCTCCCAGCGCTGTGGCCCAGCCGGTCGGCTAGGGCGGAGTTCGCCTTGCAAGGAGTCTGTGGAGTTGCAGCCAGGATTCAGCGGCTGGGGCCTGGCCACGGGGGCGCGCAGGGCGGGCACGGATCTATCTGCCTGCACGTGAACTCCACCTCCAAGCTGGCTTGGCGCCGAGCGGCGGGGCTGCTGGTCTCCGCCCCGCTCCAGCGCCGCCTCAGCTCTTGGCATAGTAGTCTCAGTTCCTGATCGCGCAGAGCTGGCTCCTGGCTGCAGAGTACCGCGGCATGCCCCCCAGCATCGGTGTGGCCGAGCCCGAACTGGAAATACACGTGCGACTGGAAGCCTAGCACCACGCAGGCAAAGGCTTAGCCAGGGACAGCCCGCAGGAGCAGGTAAGCAACCAGCCGCCGCCAGAGAGGAGCCGCCCCCGCGGCCACCTGGCCCAGTGGCCAGCCTTGGGACAGGAGCTGGCAATGTGCTTTGTGCTGGTGAAGGAGGAATTCGGTCCCACATTTTGGTCGTGGATTTTTTTGCCTGTTGCTCATGTCCCCAGCCCATCTTGCTTCCCAAGAAGGGCCATGGTCCCCGCAGGTGATGTATTCCTCTGCAAGGTTATTGCTTTCTAAGCTCTGACTCAAAGGTAAAAGAGGAAAGCCGCTTGATGTTTGCGACCTGGAAATCCTAATCCTAATCAGTAGGATATGCACACAGCGAATATGCAAAGAGGGGCGTGTTTGTCTGTGTGTGTGTGTGTGTGTGTGTGTGTGTGTGTGTGTGTGTGTGTGAGTGTATGTGTGCGCGCGCGCGTGTGTGTTTGGCATTTTTATAATTTTCTTATGATTATTTCCTGTAAGGTAAAAAACCAAGTCATATGCACTATTCCCCCGTTTACATGCGTACATGTGTATGTATTTATTAATATATTTGCATATGTATTTATTCTTGAGGTAGGAAGGAAGAGAAGAGAAAGGTTGGACTGAGGCTGATAAAGGGAAATCATTGCCGAGCATGATCAGCGTCTAAAGGTGAACTTTGGAACCACAGTAAATCAAGGCAGCGACCAGTGGGTGATAAACCCTTCTCCGGGTAGATTATAGCGAAGGTCTGAGATGTTCATCCAGTACACAGCAAATCTTCTTCCTTCACAGACAGATGGAAAGACAGGCGTAGGCAAGCTTTTAAACACTGGACAAAAGGGGAGGAGAGAGAGGGGAGACTTGGCGCTGGAAAGTCATTTGGGGTGGAGGGAAGGCAGATCAGGCTTCAGGGGCTTTTGAGGGGGTGTAGAGAGAAGTCTCTGGTTGCCTGTGGGCAGTTCAAGGTTAGGGTGATGTGAGAGCAGACGAGGAGGTGGGGGAAAGGGAAAAGACTGGAGTGAGTGCTTTAGGAAGGGAGCTCTAGGTAGCCACCCAGCTGGCAGCCGCCTTGTCTGAAGGTGTCTAATTCCCTCCGTTTTCACAGCACATTTGTTCCAGATCCATAGGTCCATGCTTTCATTTCATTTTTTTTTTCATGAAATCTGGGTCATGCCACAACGGGAAGAAACTGAAGTGTTTACAACACCAGAAAGATTTGGAGAGAGAGTGATTAAGGCTTAGCTTCATGAAATATTTACACAGCTCTTGCGTGGGCTTTTGTTTGCTCTTGTTGGTGCTTCTGCATATTTTACCTTGATAATGCGTTGAGCAGACTTCTCCCGAAAGAGCCTATTTTCCAGCTATAAACTATTCTTTCCTTTCCATTATGTTCACCATTGGCCTGTCCTGAGTAACAGTTGTGGGAAGAAAGATACATGAGTCAGAGTACAAAGAAGAAAATCTCTATTGCTAGCCTCAGATGGCCAGAGTTTACATAGGGAATCTTCATTGATGAAGAGTAAGGAAGAATTTGTTCAGTTTTTTCCAAGTTTGTGGTGTGGTGTGTGTGTGTGTGTGTGTGTGTGTGTGTGTGTGTATGTATGTATGGTGTGTGTGTGTGGTCTCTGTGTGTGTGTGTTTAGTGGGGAGACTGTATTGATCGTAAACAGGAAGACAATGTAGTAACCACCATTGCTATCACGAGTCTAGACGCTCCGTCACTAGAACGCCAAGAACTCAAGGAGACACAATTAGCCTGCTGCTTCAGTGTAGTGAGATGTCTTCTAATCACCAAGTACTGTGGGGAACGTGGTACCGTATGGCATACTCACAGGGGGAGGGATGGAGAACCAGCTCAATCAGTTAACCTCAGTTAGTGAAGAAGTGTACTTCCGGCAGTATTTACTAAAATTTGAGTGTTTTAATTGCCTCGAAGACTTTTCCAGAACTATTATTAGTTCTTGATTATGCCTGAGATATACTTTAAAAGATGCATTTAGATACAGCTATCCTTCGCTGTTGGAGTTCCGTCACAAAATCTGCTACTTACCGAGAAGTCATTAAATATCAGTCATAGACTCCCTAAATGATAGAATACTGGCTTCAGACAGGGAAGGCACAATTTCCCACACAGCTTGCACTGGGGCTCTTCCTGGTGGCTGCTTCCGCCCTTTCTGCACTCGTTCCTTCATTCAGCCAGCCAGTCACTTGCTCATTCATGTGCTCAACTTGTGTTTTCTTGAACAAGGCATGGCCCTTGAATGTGAAATACAAGAATAAATAAGACACAGTCTGAGCTTAGAGCACTTAATGAAGAGACAGATGATGATGACTAAGAGACTATGGGAAGGAGCTTCAGTGGTCAGGTTGAAAAGGTCAGGCACACAAGGTAAGTTTCCTAAGAACCAGACCAATAAGAGCTGCCACTCTGATTAAGGGGAGAGGGAAGGGCCTTAAGTAAGCAGATGCCTTGGAAGGCAATCCTGGGAAGGGAGTCCCAAAAGGTAGAAGATGGGGGAGAAAGAAGGAAGCAGCCATCTATCGCCAAACTCAGTCCTGAAGGGCTTCGACCTTAGCCTTAAGGAAACCCTTCTGTTTGGAGACAATGAATCCATTCATAGCAGAGCTGTTCTAGATTGTGCTTATCCACATATATAGGCTTCCAAGATTGGCAATTCATAGTTAGTTTAATTTACATTCGTCTGCTTAGAGGAGAGAAGGGCCTTTGAGTAAGCCGTGACTTTCTGTGCCTCAGCCACTTCATCTTCAGTGTCCATCACTGCTTGGTATGTTGTAAAGTAGAGATTGAGTTTATAAAAATGAATTTTAGAAATGTGGGAAATCTTTCCCGGTTTTGCTTTTAATTTGTATTTATTTACTTCTTTACTCATTTGTTTTGAGGCATGGTCTTGCTCTGTATCACAGACTGCCCTTAAACTCACAATCCCCCTCCATCAACTTCTCAAGTTCAATGAAAGAAGGCATGCACTACCACACCCAGCTTGGAAATCTTATTTTTATGATAACAGAACTAAGAAATAAAGGATGGATACTAGTGACTACAGAAAGCATTTAAATGCCTAAAATGACTCCATAAGACAGATGCAATCAACAAATAACAATTATCTCTGGAAAATGGATCAAAGAAATCCCAAAAGACACATAAAGGTTTGTGTCAATTTTTAAACAAGCGATATAATTATATCAACCATGTAGTGATTAGTAAGCAACCTTCTAGACCTGGGCATTTCAAACCTCGAGGACAACATGACCATGGAATCAATTTAGGGAATATGATTAGCATTTTTATTGTTGAATATACCAGGGATAGCATTTAAAGGTAGATGAAGCCCAGAGGTGTTTTAAATGGCTTGTTTTTATGTAAGTACATAATGAACCATGATGTAAGTGTATGCTCCTGCTTCCCATGTCCTGACTCATCTGGCTGCTACTTACTGCTTTAGCTTTACAAGATGCAGGCGTTGAACTAAGATCACCACGCAGGCTTTTGTGCACTGACCTGAGCAGTAGAGCTGCATCACTGAGAAGATAACACCTGGGAACTGACCAAATGTGTCAACAGAAATTCAGAGGACACAGTCCTTAGTGCGAATCCATCCGAAAAGCTTCAGCGAGGGATTGGAGCTTGAGTTAGTTTGCGAACAATGGTTGGATTCAAGTGGGTAGTGAGAAAAGGGTGGTACGTAGACATGTAGAAAATAGATGTTTACTATAGAGAAACCATCAACATATGAATCATTCTCCCAGTTGCTAATTTCTCACTGCCTATCCCCATCCCACTCTACCTGGCAACAGCAACAGTCACTGACACAGCAAACTCTGAATGACTGCACACTGTCATTAATGACTACCTTCATGTTGTAGCCAAGAGCTTTAATTGCTCTTCCTGCAAGTCTTCTGCTTTATGTCATCTGTCCTATACCTTTCCATTTTTCCCCATTTCCCTATAACTGATATCTTATTCTCTATAGCTGAATATGTAGCATTTAATGTTGTTGGCCATTTTATAGCTAAAGTTTCTTTTCTTAATACTTCCAATTTTGGGAAAATCTAGATAGAAAGGTCATTACAGCATGAACCTGTCATTATTTTTCCTGTTGCAGTCGTTTCCTGGTTGAACCTAGATTCAGTTGAATATGATAATTGAACTTCTGACTATTGACAAGATGTACCGACGCATAGCATGACTCATTTCTCAGAACACAGCTACAAGCCCTGGAGCAGGGAGGTGGTCAGGTGATTGTCACGTTCAAACAGCAAGCACGCATCATGAACAGAATCCCAGGCTGGGCACCATCACTAAGCAGTCACAAACCCAAAGGGAAAATGCCATTGGTCATATTTTCTTTCCTTTGGTTATTTTGAGTTATGACTGTCATTTTAGTTTAATGTTTAAATATGTTTGTGTGAAACATAAACATCTTGGGTTGGCAAAATTGCTCAGTGGATAAAAACACTTGCTGCTGAGCCTGATGACATGTTCTATTCATACTTTCTGGAAGGAGGGAACCTCCAGGGAGTGTACCCCCTATGCCAGACATATACTCAAGAAAGGAAGGAAGGAGGGAAGGTGGGAGAGAAGAAGAGAGGGAGGCAGGGAAGGAGGGAGGAAGGGAGGGAGGGAAGAAAGGAAAGAAGGAAGGAAGGAAGGAAGGAAGGGAGGGAGGGAGGGAGGGAGGGAGGGAGGGAGGGAGGGAGAAAGGAAGGAAAAGTGATAAAATTTAAATTTTAAAAAAGGCAGTTTGCACCTGCATGGTCTGTTGTGGGTGCCTAATGGTTACTGTGAAGAGAAAAGGTGACAAGAGAAAGTTTTGGTGCCCTTAAAAACAATTTGACTTTCTCCCATGTCTTGCTGTCTCCCCTCTGGAATAAATCCACACTGTGATATCGATTCCCTCTGAGTGAAGCTATGCCTTTACTCAGAACAACAACACTAGGCCATACAGATTCACCAGCATGAGCTGATTGATTTGGAGTCAAGATATGAGGATTTTAGTGTTTCCCTACTCCATCGTTCTTTTTCTATAGCTGAGTGTTTAGATTAGTTGTAATCTGACAGTTTAGCATTCCACTTAGGTTTGGGACGATAAAATTGGAAGCTACATTTGAATTGGAAAGACATTCTTGAATTAAATGGGGAAATGTCTAATCTTATAGCTTAAATGACTCAGTGTCTTGAATGCCAATGAGAAAATCGCTCACTGATTTTTACCTGGGCATGTGTTGGAGTTAGCAACGTAGTAACGGCACTCCAGTCTTCAAGCTTGTGATTAGATGGTCTTAGTTTGAAGCCAGCCATAACTTAGGACCAGATCATAAAGGGCAGATAGCAATAACTGACCCATGACCAGACAGCTAAATGAAATGATGTCTTGGTTCTGAATCCCAAATCCAGGGGTGTTTAGAAATCTGTATTTTTTAAGACTCCCAAAAGATTCTGATAGGCATATTTTGGACCATTATATAGTGATAGCAGAGTCCCTGTGAATCTGTAGCATTTCTTCAGTCGTGTTAGGTTACAGTCCAAGCACAGGGCCCAGCGGGGTTGGGGGGTGGCAGTGGTAGTGATGGTGTGTGCTGTCAAGAGTACCCTCCTTGGAGGCAGAAGAGACTAACATGTAGTCTTTCCTCCCAAATTGAGGGTGAGTGAAATGTGCCTTTCTAAATCACAAGCTAAGATAAAAGATGAACCAAAAAAAAAAAAAAAAAAAAAAAAAACCCCTCTGTTTTATGCACTATCTCTCTCCTACAGAGTCACAATTCAGAATGAAAATCTGGAAGCCATGACCAGTTTTGCAGCATAGAGAATTTGCATAGTGGGCTCACTAAGGGCAGTGTATGGGAAGAGCCATGAAAACTTCAGACCCTCTCTGGCCCTATAGTTCCAGGTGTTAGTAAAACTATGGAGATCAGCTGAACAGTTCCTTTGGGAATGTTGAACTCCTGTATCCTAAAGACAATGTGTACCACTGTTGCTGCTGCTGGGAAGTTGGCTGTAGTCAGGATTCACAACCGTGAGGATTTCAGAGCCAAGAAATCCATAAAACAAAACAAAGCAAAAACAACAACAACAAAAAAGACAAGTCCCAGGTCTCTCTGGGACCTCCACAGTGTTGCTGAGTGGCAACTATCACAGATCCAAACCTCCTTCAAAACTCACATTTACATCTAGCAGTTTTCTGAAGGAAAAAGAAGCCTCAGACAAGATATATTAAGCATACAGCAAACAAACCACTGAAGCAGGAGATCTAGTTTGTGAAGAATAAGATACTGATAGATTCCTGATTATTTTTCAGGTCTGTTAATTATAAATAGCCTAAATGTTAAGTAAGCATATTGTGTCATGGGAAGTTCCTTATAACGGATGCAAATTTGCTTACATGTAATCCTTAAGAGATCAGAGCACTTGTGCTAACTCTGTTTCCTGAGTAACTGGAGCATCCTCATATCAGCACTTGTGGACCACTGATTTCTGAAGTGTAATTGGCTATGCCCATGCACTCCCCTCAGTGAGTGCTCTGTACAAATTCTCTAGGCTGCAGAATTTGGCATTGCTTTCAGATTTTCATTCTGAATTGTGCCTCTGTAGGAAAGAGATACCAAATTAGAGACGTCTTGTTGTTCCCATTCTGTGTTAGCCTGTGATAAGAGTCTGCTTTCCCATGATAAGCTTTTGTAAATTGTTCAAGAATTTATAAGCACTGTTCATTGTGAGTTCTGCTTTGTTCAGATCTGGTCTTTGTCTTTGCTGTATGGCATTTAGAAGTAAATGCTCATTTCTTCTAAGTCAGTTTCTCAGTGCACTCAATCATAGGTTGAAGCTTTGCTATTTTCACAACCTTCCTTGATTCTTGAGCACTGTATATAAAATTGGTGAATATATAGCCTGAATGTTTTCACATGTGCTTAGTATGTCAGTATTTAAGAATGCCCTTTAAAAAATTTTCAATAAATTATTTGTCCTTAAAAATGAAAGCCAAATGAAGTGATAGTGAAATAATAGAGTTTTAAGTGAAGGTTAGTTTTGTTTTCATATTGAACATTCTCTGAAAGCAGTCAGAGAGCAGAAACTTGTCAGTTAGGGGGTAGAGGCTGTGGTCTGATTAGGTGTGAACCAGCTTGGCAATCCCCACCACCTCAGCATGATTTCTTGCCTTTACCTTGCTTCTTAGAACAGATGACGGCATTTCAGGGATCCTCACTGCATGGGCCTCAGCTTTGTGGACCTGGATAGGTACCAGCTCAGAAACTAAAACCCATCAGTTGGCAGGCCAGCAAAAGCATCTTAGCCTGCAGGTGTTTGATTTTCACTAAGTCAACGTTCAAAGATGAAATCTATTATAAAAACATGAAATACCAGCCCACGTTCTCTGGGTAGGCACACAACAGCTGCCTGTGCTGCCTGCGGTAACTTTATTACAATCTCCTCTTCCCCCTTCTGCCCCTCTGACCTCGACATTTCCTGTAAGTCACTTGTGCTCACCTCTTCCACTTTATTCTGAAATGCACTTAGGTCTTACAGGTATGAGTCTTGGAACTCTGCACGAGGTGTTCCAAAGGTGTCATGGGGCTCTAAACTTCCATGTCTCAGCTAACTTCATTAAACGGGTGATTCCCATCTTCAAAATATGTAGATTTAAAAGCTTAATAAATCCAAGTTGAGTTGACCTAGTCTGTTAGTAGGAGTAGAGGAGTTTTGTTTATTTGATTGGTCGCTTACTTGATTTTAAGTGTCTTGAAATTAAAATTATTATCAGTTTTCACAATAATTTATTTTTTCTTCCTCTGAAAGAGCTATTTGAATTGCTTTACATAATTTTGAATGCATTGCATGCTTACATACAACATCATATGTTGTTTATATGCCATATTTACATAGCCTTCTGAAAGCTCAAAGCAAATCCTAGTCTTTGGAGTAAGGGTACTTGAACTAATCTTCCAAGAGTAGCATGGATGCATATCCCTGTTCCTGGCTGGGTCTTGTGAGCTGAGATCAATTTTCTAAGATGATTGCTGCCTCTGCATATGACCCTTCTCTGAAGCTAATTACTAATATGCTTGCCACTGGACCTCAGAATTGTGCTGTTGACCTGGATAGAGGGATAGAGTTGAAGTGACTTTGTCAGGATTAATGAATTTGTGTTGCAAATAAAGACAGATGCCCCTTTCCTTATTTTGTTTGCTTTTTGGTTTTTGCTTTTAACACAAGGTTTCCTGTATCCCAGACTGATCTCTAACCAGCTGAACGTTGGAGATGACCTTGCACTTCTGAGCCTCCTGCCTCTACATCCAGAATGTTGGGTTGTATATTCTGCCCTGACCAGATTTTCTGTGGTGATGGGAATCAAAGCCAGGACTTCATTCTCCTTAGGCATGCTGCTGACTAAAATGCACCCCCATGAGACAACAGGATGAGAATCCCAGACCAACCTTTTGGAAGCAAAAGCTGCCTCAATAGCTCTGAAGTCTCTCAGCCTTCTTCAGCTTTCTTTTCTTGTGAGCACTTCATAAGGCACCCCCACATCAGACCTCCTACCTTCTTTCTAAAATCAACCCCTCATCTAATTATTAATCCTAAAAGTGTCTGTGCTACAGTCGCTTCATGCCAGGAAGACAGTGCTGAGGATAGCATCATTTGAAGGGAATAGGGGACGCAGTACTCCATCCACTTCGGGCTCTCTGCAGAAGCAGCAGCATTTCCTTGCGCCATAGGAAGTGTGTAACTGTTGGTGCCATGCACTCTGAGATGCATTGATAGCATGTAGGCTCATGATAATTAAATTCTTCAGAAATAATTTTTTCTTAGTAAAGGTAACCTAAGTTTAATATTTCTGTAAGAAAGTGATCTCTAGATCTCCTACTGGTTATTTTGATGTTTGACACTGTAGTGATGGTTGAATAAGCGACTACCCCTGTGGGTTTTGTAACTTCTGAGAGGGGGGCCCCTGGAGGTAATAATGTAAGCTAGGGTGGACTAGGGATATGTCAGCTCCTAAGCCTTTATTGATTAAAGAAAAGCATTGATAGATTTATTCTGGAGCTGCCTTTTAAAAATGAGAGCAAAGAGGCCCTACTTGGAGGAAGTGCAATTCATTAGTCATTAGTTTAAACATACTGAGCCTGGCTATGTGCTAGGGGATCTATAGTTGAAGGAAATAGCCTAAGCATTTAAATAATCCCCAGCCTCCTAGAATAGTGCTACCAGTAACTGTGATTCACCAAAGTTACAGTGGGCCATTTTCCCAGCCAGGATCTCAGGAATTCCCCTAGTAGTCTGACCACAAACATCCCTGCCTCTGTCCCCTGTATCTCTTCCTTCTGTAGGCACCATCAATTAAGCTTAGCTTCTGTGCATCTTCCCAGTTTTACTGCATGCTTGCTTCACCCATGTTTCTTTCTTCCCTGGTAGGTCAATCTGAAAACTACAAGTCATTCTCTGTCTAGTCTTAATGTTTCAGGAAATAAGACCTCAGACACACATGTCTTCAACTGTGTGTTAAAGTTATTCTATAACTGTTAAAATCCAGAAACCAGGGTACAGTGAGAGCAAAGAGGCAGACTGAAGAAAAAGCTTCCCGTTTCTACTGGTGGCTGGCCTTAGCACAGGAAGTCTCTTCTGAGTCACAGCCTTGGTGAAACTTAAAGAAAATAGCTACAAATAAGATAAGCAAGAGTGACATTATTACAGAAATCATTTTATTATCAAGATAATAACATGACATGTTATAAAAGATTCATTATACTGATAAACCATGGCTAGAATTGCTGGTGATCCTCCAGTAAATGTTGAGTGGTTAGTGACTATTGGTTTGGATAATTGCTTAGACCTGGGGACACTCTCTACCCTAGAGCCTCATTATTGGGGCTCCCATTCCAGTATGCTGGAAATGTCCAGCTGTTCCCTTAGCTACTCTTTAAAATGCCTCAAACACTCTTGCATTACCCCACCCTGCCCAAAGCCCCAACTTGGTGCTGCCAATCACTCTTCTGTGAATCTCCTCTCCAGACCACAAACATGCTAACTAATAAGCTCACCTCTGGAATTTTCAAGAGTGATTATTCCCGTTTCTAATGCAAACTGAAAGGGAGGTGTCCTTGCCTTATCACACACAAAGCAAGAGAGGAAGCTAACGGCAGGGTGCCACTTCTGTGTGAAAGAGCCACCAGACCTGTGGGGGAGAAGGAAGAAGGAGTGAACACTGAGAAGGAACTGAGAGGAACCTTGCAGATGCTCAGCCGGGTTGACTCCAAGCAGTAGGAGAAGGCTGGTGTATTATATTTTATCCATCTACTTTTTAAGAAATGGATGACAAAGATTACAACTCATACAACTCTCAAAATGCCCTTCTAGATTTCCTGTTGGCATCATTCTGCTGAACCCATTTCTCATGAAAGCTAGAAGGTTACCCTATTATCCTCCCATTTAAAACATGAGGAAAGAAGTTCAGCAAACTCTACTGAAGGGAATACTATCTATTCAGAGTCACCCGGCCGCAAAGCTGGCTTCCATATGCCATGCTGTGCTGACCCTCAAAAATTATCAACAGGAATGACTAACCAGGATTTAATGGATAAATTTCTCCCAACATGAATTTCATTTCATGATACTTTAAAAATAAATGTGAAAACTTCTGAAATAGACATTAGACATAGTTTTTAATAAACGGGTAAGTTCCAGGACAAGCCTTTTAAGTCTGTAAATCATTGTATAGGCAATAAAACTAGCAAACATGGCTTTATCAGAATATCCAGGTAACACATATGTTCAGCAAACAACATTTCTTTGTTTCTCAAAAGCAAAGCTAAGTGCATTCTCTATAGTCACGTGCACAGGCAGTACACACATGTGCACAAGCACGTGAACACTCACATGCACAGTAAGGGATAGCCAGGCCTGTGTTTTGTTGAACTTGCCGTGGACTTTGGACTTAGGAACTATTTATAGAACTGGTGTTTCCGAGATTGCTCTTTTAATCTTAGATATTCATTACTCAGAAATGTTAAGCAATGCCCTATGATAGCTTGTAGCTAAGTGTCCCGTGTGAAAACAACTGAAAAAAGCAAACCGTATGCACGGGAGGCTGAAGATAGCCTTTAAAACTTGGATGCCACGCAAATGCTAAGGTCTTCATTATCTGTGTTCTTTATGGCACTCACTGTCATACCAGAGCCTCATCCATGCAGTGAGCTACTTCACCACCCCCAAGCTATGTTTTTGATGCAGCAGTGGAATTGAAATATATCTACCTCTGTCAACTTCAAAGATGAAAATTAACTATTCTTAAAAGTCATTGGTATTTTCCTAGTAAATAAGAAATTGAGGGAATTCTCCTCAGGGCCGGTCTGGAAGCCTTTCACCACCATTACCATGTCAAAAAACCCTCTCTGTTGCAAGGAGTGGTGGCAAGGACTGTGCTCTGTTGTGTCTGGAGACTTCCAGAGTGGCTTGTGAAATGAACTTAGATAGTCACGGGTTTCCTTCTATGTTTAACCGTTATGAAAGTATGAGTATGTCTTTTAAAAACATCTGACTGGCATGCCAAACCTGTGATGTCACGGGTGAAATTCTTTCTGCAGAGGCTAATCTTTTCTAAATAGGTCAGTAGCTAAAGTCTACTTAATAAAAATATTCAGAGCCGGGCGGTGGTGGCGCACGCCTTTAATCCCAGCACTCGGGAGGCAGAGGCAGGCGGATCTCTGAGTTCGAGGCCAGCCTGGTCTACAAGAGCTAGTTCCAGGACAGGCTCTAGAAACTACAGGGAAACCCTGTCTCGAAAAACCAAAAAAAAAAAAAAAAAATATTCAGTAAAAATTTATTTAGATAAGTAGCATATAAAAGAAGATCAACGTAATAGAAATATGCACGTGGTACAGGAGGCCATGCTGTGGGCCTCAGTTCCTGCTGTGATGTCAGCTCCAAGTCCTGCTCCTTTTCACCCAGTCAGTCAGGGTTCGTTCTTTAGCCGTGTTCTGTGCTCATGGAGTTAAGATGCCCTTGACACTTTTGCCAAGACACATCCTTTTTACTATATACCCTTGCTTACCATAAACCCTACTTACACCCTTCTGCTCACCAGTAAGCTTGCTTTTGTTCACTTCTAGGTAGATTTTTAATGAGATGCTCCATGGAACACTCATGCTCTAGGACAGTGGTTCTTAATCTGTGGGTTGTGACCCCTTTAGGAAGGTGTCGAAGGATCCTTTCACCGGGGTCACCTAAGGCCATCAGAATGTAAACACAGATGCTTACCTTACCACTCATAATGGCAGAAAATTCCAGCTCTGAAGTAGCACTGGAAATGATTTTATGGTTGGGGACACCACAACAAGAGGAACTGTATTAAATACACTTCCTTTAATATAGAAGGTTGAGAAGCACTGCATGAGGCAGTGTAGCTACATAGGGAAGCTGCGGAACTCCTAGCTGCCATCAGCAGTGTTCTGTGAGTGTTGAACATCCGCCGTTCATGCTGAAGACAAAGCCCTTGAAAGCCCTGGACCTCTGCCATAATCTTTTCTTTGTCCTTCCTGAACGCTTAGAGATCTTTGGTAGGAAGTCCCTCCATTGATAACGTGCACTGTAAGAGACTCATATCACAAACCTCAAGGTGTGTTCTGAAGGAAGGTATTATGAGCTCAGACAAAAGGACTCTATTCTCACAGCTAGACACAGAGACTCTGAAGCCACATTAGACACTGTAGGAGAAACTGGTGCTGATTTAGGATTGTAAGGTAATTAATTCGTTTTTGTTCACTTGGAGATTTTACAAGGTCAAGACACATGTGAAAATTTAACACATTGGTTTCTTGGAATTTTAAAAAAGATCAGCAACATTGAGACGGGAGCTAGATTTCAGTAGTAATTCATTGCTTTTTTCACACAAATTACCCCTTCCCCCCTACACACACAATAAATGGTTAAGGTGAAACTATTATTAGGGTTGTTTGCCTCAGGGAACATTTCCGACCATACAAATGCTCCTGAATGCAGCGAACATACATTTTCGTGAGCATCTGTGTAGTGTCACATCTGCTTTAAACTGGCTGGCGATTCCTGTGATTTGAATTGGTGAAGAGGAAATGGCTGTGGTTTCCTGCCGGAGTTTCAATGCAATGGTGAGAAGAGCAGGAGAGGACATGGCCCTTGTGGTTGCCTGCCTGTCTACTGCTGCTCTTGTCTCTTTTGTGAACAACAGGAAGCCAAAATGTGTACTTAACTGATTTCAACTTATGTTCAGGGAGGACTAATATGTACGCCAGTGTGGAGAGGATCAACTGAAAAGAAGATGCCTGCCTTGAAGGGGTGAATTCTGACAAAGAAGGTGAAATATCAATAATTTAGGCAAAGAAAAGCAAAACACTCACAGGAGAATTTCTCTATGTTTACTGGAAACATGTTGTGATAAGTCTGATTAATTGGAATTGCTTGCAAGTGTATAATGTTATATTTCATTGGGAGTACATGTAACTCTTCAGGTAGCCTGATATTAGGGCATGTTCTAAAGGAAGAACTGGTCAACTCTGGTAGTTTGGGTGCTAATTGGTAAGTGGTTGATTATTTTTGAGACAGGGTCTCACTATGTAACCTACGTTAGCTTTGAACTTACTTTGTAGCCCAGACAGTGAGAACTCCAGGCATATCTCCTGCCTCAGTCTCCTGAATGCTGTGGTTATGGCTCTATGCCATCAATCCCTGCTATGGATAGTTTTTAAGTCTAGTTATTGAACCAATGTACAAATTATTTTGGCAAGTTTTCTGTCCTCTTAGCGTGAATTGAACTCCAAAATTAGTTATTTGGAATGTGTGTTTGAGAGAGTTCATGTGTGTGCACACACTCACACATGTGCACGCATGCATCTGTGTAAATGAGCATGCAGATAAGCTTGCATGCAAAATTCAAAGCAAGACATCTATGGCCTTCCCTGTTACTAGTACAATCATTGCCTTGAGACAGAGCCTGTCCCTGAACTATAATCTCACAGTTTTGCCTGAACTGCTGGCCAGTGAGATCTCAGGGTCAATCTGATTGCTCTCCAATACTGGAGTTGCAACATTTATGTCTGGATTTTCACATTGTCACATCAGATGCTAGGGATTTAAACTCAGGTCCTTATGAATGTTCTTCCCACTGAACTACCTCTTCTGCCACAGTCTATTATTTTTTGTATGAATAGAGGAAAACATATGTTCCAAACCCTTGCCACAAAAAGGGAAAATAAAATGATATAGTTTAATAACTTAATACTATTTCCTGTGTAGTATCATAACTTTTCAAGGATTTATATTTGTTGATGTGAGTGTTTTACCTGCAGATTATATGTGTGCCACATGAATGCAAGGCCTGGTGAGGACAAAAGACATCATTGGATTCCCTGGAACTGGAGTTACAAACTGTTGTAAGCTGCCATGTTGGTGGGGGAAGCCAATCTTGGTCCCCTGCAAGAGCAGCAAGTGATATTAACTACTCAACCACCTATGATAATGCTATAGTGGGCATGCATAGAAAAACATTTATAACCCAACACATACTCTTAACAGGAAAGACTCAATGGAAAATTACTATGGAAACTAAACAGCTCTAACAATATGAAATGCTGAATACATCCTAATTTTTACACCGTATACAAGGTGGGAGCCCCAAATTGCTTTTGCAATGACATAGTGCATCTTCTATCTTCTCTGTAGGCCTAGGAAATCCATGCATGAAATATTTCAACATTCTATTTGTATCACCCAATTCTCTTCTTTCTAAAGCAGGCAAATAAAAATGTATGGTTTAAACAAGTATCCATGAAAACCACTGAAAATTTAAAATTCCAGGAACAAAGGAAGATGGTACAATGGTTTAATTGAAATTCTTCTGCTATTCCAAAGAGGTAATATTAGGCAACAGTACATGCCTCAGTTATGTTGGCGAATGTGATTGTCTATTCTGGTCATATAGAACTACTTCATACATAACCAAGTAGAAGGGGAGGGAACACTGGCCTTACTGTGGAAGTAGAAATATTATGAGTCTTAAAGATGAAGTTTTCAAATTTTATGGTTATTCTGGCAAAGATTCAAGAAGAGGTGGAGGGGAAATACTGAAAAAAAAAAAAAAACCCTGACAACAAGTATAAGCAAGAACATAAGTCATCAGGGACTCTCTTTTGATAGTGGTTATCTGAGGTCCTGGAACTGCAGGGGCCTCTAGATTTCTATGCAGTCATGAAGATCCATCTAAGCTAAATGAGCATTAGAGTAAAATGTATTTAGTGCATTAACTGAGCAGCTGTCTTGACTTACAATATAGAACTAGCACAGTATTGGCTGTTCCCTCCCCTGCTTGACTTACAATATAGAATAAGCACAGTATTGGCTGTTCCCTCCCCTGCTTGCAGAGCTCACTGACCTGTGGCTCCCTGTTGCTGCTCAGTGTTTCAAAACAGTTTAATATTATATGTCATAATCCTGGACAAAAACCAGATCCCAAGTTTGAAACATGGTTTTTATTCAATGTGTATTGAATATCAGTGAAGAAAAGAAAAAAAAAACCCAACAAGGCATTCAATCAAGAGCTGTCTACTCTCTTGGTTGTGGTGATGGTTGTACCTTAAACATTTGCCAGAATTCACAGACATAAAAAGAGTAGATATAACTGTATGTGAATTTTCAATATTAAAAGCAATAAAATCCAGCTTAGAATTATGGCCCAGAGTATAATATCCTCCTTGTTCTGAGGTCAGAAATCTGAGTCATCTGGAGAAAATGCTTATCCTTATCCTGTTAAAATGGACCTCAGATTTCAGCTAACAGCTCCATTGCCTAAGATGACACTCTGTTACCGCTCTGGTGAGCACGTGTGTGAGCCTCACATGCCGTGTACCCACGGCTGTCTGTGTGATTTGGGCATGCCTGATATCCACACTCACATTCAGATGGGGGAATGATGCCTTCCCATTTTTCTGACTTATGAGCAGTGCCATGCTTCCTGTCATAAAGGCTAACGTTGAGATACTTAGAGTCGCATGAGATGTGGGGCTTGTAACCTAGCACGAAAGAAAGATGCATGCCTCAGTAACTATCATCCAATCAGACTACTTCAAATCCTGTAATCAAGGTTGCTTCCCTATACTGAGGCTATAGAGAGAGGGCTATCAGGAGAGGATTATTTCACAGACTGGCATTTTCCCAAAAACTGAAAATTCCCTGTTTCTAACCTCTTTGAGAAATGATTTTTTCCCTGCCATTCTCACCAGTTTTTCTCCACACACTGCCAATCTCCACACATATGCAGTCGATATATTAGTGCTTTGGTGTGGATGAGAGAGAGGGAGAGAGAAAGAAAGGCAGGGAGGGACAGTATGGTCAAGGCAAGCAATACCTGTTCAGCCCAAGATGAGGAGGACAGGCCAAATCGCTGCCACCTTTTAAAACTGGAATGATTCGTATTGGCTGCGGTCCAGCCAGATTACTGGAAGCAATGTTTTAAAGCAGTGTTGGAAACACCATGAACGACTGGAGCTTTTTCACCATAATGAGCCACTGAAGGGTTTTTGAGCTCAGACTAATGGGATCAGACAGGTTTCAATGGGATGTCATTTGACACGGTGAGACTGGGAGGTTGACCGGGGATTGGCAGCTACTGTATTGTTCTACCTGGAGAGCAGGAGGGAAGAGCTGGGGCAGTGCTCTGAGTTTGACAGCAACACAGCACAGTGTCTGAAGCACTGGGTATCAGTGACGTCACTATGGATGACCTGTGAGTGCTATGTCCCTGAGAGCTGTGCAAGGATAGTTGAGTCTCAGCTGCTTCTGTCAGAAACAAAGTTACAAATACTTCTGGCAGAGATGAGCCAGGAATCGGTGACTTCATCACTGGAGGCAGGAAGGATGCCAAAACCACCAAATGACAGAGAAAACATTGGTGTTGTTAACACAAATAAGGATGCCAAGAGTTAGAGTCTGTGCAGATCGACTAGCACTAAACCCAATGGCAGATGCTGCTGGTGGCATTCAGGCACAGCACTCCCGCTCAGCTGTCCAGATGCACATGGAGCGCTGAGCAGGAGAGGGAGTGGAGGCCTCAATCTGCAGTCAGTACCCTTAGACACTGATTCCCAGGGACGGGCGCAGGAGTCTTAACAAAGGGAATGCAGAGCCAGAAAAGGGGAAGTTGAAGTCAAAGCCACAAAGAGGCCATCTGCCAGCAAGAGGGAGCATCAGGCAGAAGTGACGTTGGCAAAATGATCCCAGACATTATTGCAATTAGGAATATGATTGGGTTTGCTGTGGAAAGGAAGTAAGATCCAGCACTAAGCAGTCTCACACAAGAGGTGTGAAAGTAGGAGCAGTTACCAGGCAGTTATTGAAAAAGCACACTCACCTTCCCTCGCCTTTAGGGATGTTGTGAACTGTAACCCAAACCTTACGAGGGTTGTATAAGATGCTGCCTTTGTCTTTAAAAAATAAATTGTAGGCTAAATGTGTTGCATAATAACATCTCCTGCCCTTTAAAGGGTAAAATGATTTAGCTCGCTTCATTTTAGAAGAGCTGTGTTTTTTTGACAGAGCATATTGTTTTCAATAGCTCCTGAGAATACCCTGTTTCCAAAAGCATATTTTCCTCAACCAGGCTGAAGCTGAATCCCATCAAGTTACATGAGCTAAGAGCAGCTTGCATGGCAGCTTTCCTCTTCTCTTGAGTAGTGTGTATTAAGACACAGTTGCAGTCCTGATAGTGGCAGGCACATGTTTTTATGAAAACGCAATTGGCTCAAAATCAATAATTAAGAGAAAATTAAACAGAATGTTGGGTGGTGGCATGAACATGCCTGCAATTTCCTATGCATGAGGAAGGCAGAAGAGCATTATCCAGTCTGTTTTCACTGCTCAGGCCCGAGAGACGAAGTATCTCAACTTTGATGCACACAAAAGTCAGCTTGCTTTGCCGAGAAACAATTTGGAAAGTGTCTCTCTTCCAGACCATCAACTTTTTACTCTATCAAATAGGCCCTTTAAAAAATGTCCACAACTGAGAAATCACAATGAGAAAGAAGGAAGACTTCAGACATCTGCACTTCCCCAGGAGAAACCACTGCAAGGAGTAGGGTTCTGTAACATCTAATGACTTTTCTTCCCACAGAACATTATGGCATGCATAAAGTGACTCAAAAAAAAAAAAAACCCTCTGGGCACTCCCAGGGCTAAGAAGATGAATCAGATGGAAAAGTAGTTGATATGCAAGCATGAAAACCTGAATTGATATCCCAAGCACTCTTGTCTAAAGCTAGCACAATGCACACTTATAATACTGGCCCTGAGAGCTGGAAACGAGAGGATCCTTGGGGTTTGCTGGCTAACCAGCCTAGGCAACTAATAAGCTCTAGGTTCATTGAGAGACCTTGCCTCAAAAATAAAAGTTGGAGAGCAAGAATAAGACACAATGTCTACTTTTATCCGACACATGGACATATACACACATGCACACATTCACACATGAATGCACACACATATATGTCCACACACACAGGAAATATAATACTGTATGGTTTCCAATAAAATATTATTTTAAAAATATGGACACTCTCAAGAAAATTGATGCAAACATCTGTCCCCGATGCTGACACTCAAGGCCACACATGAGCGCCTGTTCAGCCCACTGGTGATTAGAACACTTGCTTGTACATCCCTCTAGCACTTCCTTTTTATTCTAATACAAGAGTTTCCTTTATTGGTATAGCTTCACTACAATGTTCGATCTGGAGGAGCACATCCAGATTTTGTATGTCTTAATTTATCTGTGTAGCACTTAAAAAACTTAGCACAATGCATGTATAAGTGGAAGCCTCAATGTATATTTACTGAATTCATTTCTATTTTCCATTGAGAATAGTACTGAATTCCTCAAGGTCCTGAGACTTGATTAGTATATTTAAAGAAATAGTTTGCTTTGTCAATATTTTTGTGGCTATGTTTCTAAATTTTTATATCATTTGACAGTGGGCTGTTGTTTTTTAACTGTTTTAGTATGTTTATTGGAATAAGAAAACCATGTATTTCCCATCAGTACTTGGTTGATTTTCTTTTCTTTTCCTTTTTTATTTTGATTTTTTTGAGACAAGGTGTTATGCCACCCAGGTGCAACTGGAGCTCATTAGACAGCTGCTGAGAATGCCCATAAACTGACCTCCACCTCCACTTTCCCCATGCGAGGATGACATGCATGTGCCACCATACCCTTGAGTAACCTTTTTAATTGCTTTCTTCTTTTTAAATTATTGTTTCTTTAGAATTTCATACGGTACTGTATTTAGATCATTTCTTTTTTTCTTCTCCCCATTCCAATATATCTATTTACTGTTGCTAGCATGTATATGTATTTATTTAGAACTGACAACTTAAATTACATAACCTATTAGAGGTCTTATCCCTGCATAAGACTGTTATTCCCTCTCTTAGCCGCCGTTACTTGCCTGTAGCTATTAGTTTGGGTGTGAAGCTTTCTGAGATGTCTCCCATCCACAGTTACATGTGCTGTCAGTGTGTATGTCTTGGTTAGGCAGCAATATTGTTACTATGTCAAGGCTGTAGCTCCCTGTCAGATATATAAGACACTGCATCCCACCAGACATTCTTGTCTTCTGGCCTTTACAGTCTTTCTGCCCGCTCTTCCACAATGTTCTATGAGCCTTAAGTGGAGAGTTTGTATTGTATGACTTAGAGTTGGACACCTCATGGCTGCTTGTCTTCTTCGTTTGAATTAGTTATAGACTTATGTAATGGTCTCATCTGCTACAAAAAGAAGCTTCTTTGATGACACACAAGAACTATGATTACTTGGGTGCATAAGGATGGGTATTTTGGATGCAGTTAGGAATTAAACTGGTTTAAGAAACTGATGAGAGTAGATTTCCTAGGGACCATGACCTCACCAGTTGGTCATATTTACAGTGTGAGGCATGAATTTCCTCCTACTCAGTGATTCTTAATGACTTAATGACTTACTAAATGACTGATGGTTACTTCCAGTAGAAGCCACTATTGCACCTTTGGTGCTATCTTGCTGTGATGGCCATTGTTGTGGTTCCTAAGCCTTACAGCTGACTGGAACTGTTTATTGGTTTTCTTCCCTGGCAACTTACATTGCACCTTAAGATATTCTAAGAGCTTGTCCTCAGGGAGGAGGCTTCTAGGCCAGTTCCCACTTGATTCAACCAAGTCCTATGTCTGAAGTAAGTCGTGCCTTCAACAATAAGGTCTTACTTTCAAGTTCTGTGAGGCAATCATGGGCAATGACAATAGCCTATATTATTTTAGTCTTCTTGAACTCCCATGACCAACAACTCAAAGGAAAGTTCCCCAGTCCTGGCCCTGGGGCTTTGTTAGATAGTCTACAACTCCTATAGAGAACAATAACACAGCAAGATGAATAATTTCTTTTAAACAATATTGCATACACATATTTGCTATATATATTTTTAATGTAAAATAATGTATTTTCTATGCATTTTCAAACATCCTTATCCTTCTTCCTTCCCTCTCTTCTGTATTGCCCGCCCTCTCCATTCCTGTTTAAAGCCCCCCTTTTTTCTCATTTCCTCCTCCATACCATCTCTGTCCCTCCAGCTCCCTCTCTGGAGCTCCTTGCCCATTCACCCATGGTTTACTTTCTCAGCTTCTTTAGTTATTCCAGATCTTATACTCATAGACAACAGCTTAGAGAAAGAACCCCAAAATAATAGAAAATGTGCAGCATTTTCATTTAGGGTCTGAGTTACCTTACTCAATATAGTAATTTTTGGTTTCACCTATTTTACTTGCAAATTGTATGGTTTCCTTTTTTTGTTACAACTGAATATTAGTCATTACATATGTACCACATTTTCATTATACATTTATCTGTTAAAGGACAAATAGGCTGCTTCCATTTCTTAGCTATTCTGGTTTGAACCTAACAATGTTTGTGACTTCATATGTATAGTAGCCTTGTGCCTGGAAGACTCTGTGTTCTTGGAGTCATTCACCACCTTAGTCTCTCATAGTCTCTCTGTCTCCTCTTCTGCATAGATCCCTTATCCTTGAGGGGAGGGGTTTGTAAAGACATTTCATTGAAGACTAAGTGTTCCAAATCTCTTGCCCCCCACGCATTGTCCTGTTGTGGGTCTCTGTGTCAGTTGCCATCTGCTGCAAGAAGAGGCTTCTCAGATGAGGACTGAGCGATGCTAGGCTCTAAGAGTATAGCAGTTTATCAGTAGGAGTCAATTTATTGCTATGTTTCTTGCAGCATAATGGTAGTAGTAGGTCTTCCTTCAGGCCCAATCTATATAGTTTCAGGTTTGTGGTGACTTTGGCAGTGACAGGTTTGTAGGTTCCATCTCACGGAATAAAGATTAAATTAAATTAAAAGGTGGCTGGTTACTCCTACTTGTTTTACGATTGCAGTCAGCTCATTGCTACAGGTCACAGGGTTTATAGCTGGGTGATATTTATAATGACAGTGACAATAATTATTTTTTATAGTAGCATGCAGGCTATCTTCCAACACTATGATACGGATCAGTAGGGGTTAAGCTTCTCGGTAAGTACCAGCTCGGATTCTCTGTGTTCAATGATATAAGTAAACAGTGTCTTCACCAATATGGCTTATTATCAGGTTGTAGAGAGTAACCAATAGCCTTGGAGACTGCCTGTGATATTTGAAGTTGGGGGGGCGTGAGTCCCTTTTAGCCAATAATTTAACAAGATATACCCAACTCCTGGCATGGGAGGTTTTACGTGGAGGCATAGGGTGTCTAGTTAATCTTTTGTTTCCCCCATTATATGGTGACCTCATTTACATTTCTTCATTGTGTGTATATATTTTAGGAAACATCTGCAGTTGAAGGTTTCATTATGGTTTTTTGAAAGGTTTCTAGTGTTTATTGTCCCTCCCCATATTCCTTTCTTACCCTACTCTCCCAACCCATCTCCATTTAATTCTGTTTTAGTTTTCTATTTATCTCTTTATCACACTGTATTCTGTTTTCCCTTCTATGGAAGATCCCCTCCCATTACTCCTTACTCTAAGTACCTAACTTATGTGATTATTCAGATAGAAGCTTATAAGTTAACATCCACATAGGAGAAAAATTATATAACATCTATTTTAGACTCTGTGTTCCCTCGCTCAGTACGGATGATTTATTTTTCTTTCTAGCTCCAGCCATTGACCAGAAAATTTCATTAATTTTGTTTTTCTTAACAGCTGAATAATATCCCAATGTGTAAATGTATCCCATTTTCATTGTCCATTCATCAGTTTATGACATCTAGGCTGTTTCTAGTTTCTGGTTATTATGAATAGAGCAGCAATAACCATGGACTGGCAAGTATCTCTGTAGTAAGGTATAGAGTTTTTTGCCTATATGTCCAAGAATGGTATAACTGCACCCAGATTGACTTTCACCCTGTCGATGAATCTTCACACTGATTTCCATAATGGCAACACCTGTTAGCACTCTAACCAGCAATGAATGTTCCCATTCTCCTCATACCCACCATCATGAACTATCCTTTCTTTTACTGATTTTAGATGTTCTAACAGGGATAAGATGAAATCTCAAAGTAGTTTTAAGGCTGAAGATGTTGGACAGTTTTTAAGTGTTTCTCAGACATTTGTGTTTCATCTTTTGAGAATTCTCTGCTCAGTTCTATACCTCATATTTTAATTGGGTTATTTGTTTAATTGATGTTGAGTCCTTTATATATTCTAGATAGGAGTCCTCTATCAGAATTATAATTGATAAAACTCTCCACATTCTGTGGTTGCCACTTTGTCTGAATGCTATTTTTGTGAAAAATGTGCTTTTCAGGTTCATGAGGTCCCATTTATTAATTGTTGGTCATAGTACCTGTGCTATTGGTGTTCTGTTCAAAAAGTTGTATTTTGTGCCACTGAGTCCAAGACTATCCCTCCTCTTCTATCATATTTTAGTGTATCTGATCATATATTGAGGTCCTTGATGTATTTAGAGTTGAGTTTTGTGCAGAGTGATATGGGCCTATTTACAATAGGTCCATATTTACATTAGATCTATTACAATAGATATGGATATACTTACATTCTTCTACATGCATACATGCAATCAAACCAATTTGACTAGCATGATTTGTTGAAGGTACTGTCTTTTCTCCAGTGTGCATTTTTGGCTGTGTGTGTGTGTGTGTGTGTGTGTGTGTATGAAAACTCAGGTGTTCTTAATTGTGTGGTATTATGTCTGGGTCTTCTGTTTGACTCCATTACCACTGTGTCTATTTTTATACCAATGCCAGGATGTTTTGATTGTTATAGATCTTTAATGCAACTTGAACTCCATAATGGTGGGTGATTCCTCTAGTAGTTCTTATATTAGTCAGAATTGTTTTACGCAACTTGGTTTTGGGGGATTTCCATAGGCAGTTGAATTTTTTTAATTTCTGTGAAGAATTGTGTTGGAATTTTAATGAGGAATAAATCGAATCTGTAGGTTGCTTTTGTTAGGATGTCCATTTTCACAGTATCAATCCTACTGATCCATGAGTATAGGAGCTCTTTTCATCTTCTACAGTCTTCTTCAATGTCCTAAAGCTTTTATTATAGAAGTTTTTTTCTTGCTTGGATAGACTTATCTCTAGGTATTTTATTTTTTAGCTATTATGAAAGGTAGTTTTTTTCCTAATTTCTTTCACAATATGTTTGCTATTTGTATAAAAGAGGATTGATTTTTGTGTTAATTTTGTACCCTAAACTTTGCTGAAAGTTTATCAGCTGTAGAAGATTTCTTGTGATGTCCTTAGGGTATTTTATGTATAAAAACATGTCAACTGCAAAGAATGATGCTTTGACTTTTTGCCTTCCTATTTGTATTCTCTTTGTCAACTTTGTTTGTCTTGTTGCTCTTGTTAAGATTTCAAGTGCTGCACTGAGTAGCTATGGAGAGAGTGGACATCCTTGCCTTGTTTCTTGTTGCTCTTGTTAAGATTTCAAGTGCTGCACTGAGTAGCTATGGAGAGAGTGGACATCCTTGCCTTGTTTCTTGTTGCTCTTGTTAAGATTTCAAGTGCTGCACTGAGTAGCTATGGAGAGAGTGGACATCCTTGCCTTGTTTCTTATTGCTCTTGTTAAGATTTCAAGTGCTGCACTGAGTAGCTATGGAGAGAGTGGACATCCTTGCCTTGTTTCTTATTGCTCTTGTTAAGATTTCAAGTGCTGCACTGAGTAGCTATGGAGAGAGTGGACATCCTTGCCTTGTTTCTTGTTGCTCTTGTTAAGATTTCAAGTGCTGCACTGAGTAGCTATGGAGAGAGTGGACATCCTTGCCTTGTTTCTTGTTGCTCTTGTTAAGATTTCAAGTGCTGCACTGAGTAGCTATGGAGAGAGTGGACATCCTTGCCTTGTTTCTGACTTTAGTCAGCACTTTTGACATGAAGAGATGGTAGGGTTTTGTCAAAAGTCTTTTCTGCAGCTAATGAGGTGATCATGTGACTTTTGTCTTTCATTCTGTTTATGTAGCAGCTTACATTTATTAATTTATGTATGTTGAATGATCCCTAAATTTTGGTGGATAATCTTTTTAAGTGTCCTTATATTCAGTTTGCAAGTATTTACTGAGAACTATTACATCTGTGTTCATGAGAGATACTGGTCTATTTTTTTCTGCTTGGGTCTTTGTGTGGTTTTGGTATTAGGGTAGTAGGTACCTCTTAAAAAGAACAAAGAGGGGTTGCTTTAGTTTTCTATTTTATGGACTAATTTCAGAAGACTGGGCATAAGTTTTTCTTTTAATGTCTGGTAAAATTCTCTGCTCTGTTTATCTGGTCCTGGGAAGTTTTTTGTTGGGAGATTATTTTATTAATGCTTCTATTTCCCTAAGAGTTATGTGTCTTTATGTTTTTTATTTCATCTTGGTTTACTTGGTTTAACTTTGTTAGGTTTTATATATATGTATATATACATATATATACCCATATATATACATATATATAAAGAAATTACATTTCTTTTAAGTTTTTCAGTTTGATGTAGTACAGATTTTTAAAGCATATTTTTATGATTCTCTGAGTTTCCTTTGCGTGTGTTGTAATGTTTCCCTTTTCACCTCTATCTTTATTAATTTGGATCTTCCTTCTCTTTAGTTTGGTTAATTTTGCTAAGGGTTTGCCAATCTTGTTGATTTTTTTCCAAGAGTCACCTCTTCATTACACTGATTTTTTTTGTAATTTTTCTTTTTGTTTGTTTATATCTCATTACTTCCCACCCTCAGTGTGATTATTTCTTCCCATCTTTCTCATCTGCTGTTTTAGACACTATTTCTTCTTGATTTTCTATTGTTTCTAGGTGTGTCATCTATGATATATCTATAATATGAGATCTTTCCAGTTTTGGCTGGATTTTGTTGTTGTTTTTGTTTTTAATATAGGTACTCAATGCTCTGAACTTGCCTCTCAGAACCACTTTCATTGTCTTACATAAGTTTGGGTATTTTGTGTTTTCATTTGCATTCAGTTCTAAAAAAAAGTTTTTTATTTTCTTCTTAATTTTTGTCTTGGCCCAATTTTTATTCATGAGTTGTTTGGTTTCCATTAGTTTGCATAATTTCTACTGTTTCTGTGGTTGTTGATATCCACTTTAATCCTTTTGTTCATGTAGGATATAGGGTGTTATTTCAACTTTCTTGCATCTGTTGAGACTTGTTTTGTGTTCTAATATCTGGTCAGTTTTTGAGAAAGTTCCATGAGCAGATGAAATTACATTCTTTACTGTTTGGATGGAAAGCTCTGCAAATGTCTGTTAGGTCCATTTGACTTACGTTATCATGTAACTCCATCATTTCTCCATTTAGTTTCTGTCTGAATTGCTTATTAGTGAGAGTGGGGTAATAAAGTCTCCCACTATCACTGTGTAAAGGTCAGTATGTGACTTTTAGCTTTTTTAGTGTTTCCTTTATAAACATGGGTGCCATTTTGTTTGGCATATAAATGGTTTAAATTGTAATAGTTTCTTATTTTTTTTTTTTAAAAATGTGGATGTAGTTTCCTTCCCTGTCTCTTCTGGATTGTTTTTTGTTGAAGACTATTTTGTCAGATATTAAAATAGTTATGCATGCTTGATTCTTGAGTCCATTTGTTTTTTACCCTAAGATAATGTCTGTCCTTTGTGGTGAAGTGTATTTGGATATTGCAAAAAGTGACTATTCTTTTCTAATCCGGTCTGTTAATATATGCCTTTTCATTAGAAAATCAAGACTATTAATGTTAAGAGTTATTAAGGCACAGTATTTATTTCTTTCTTTATTTATTTTCCTTATTTTGTTATTCTGGTGGGATTGTCCTATCCTGTCTCTCCACCCCACACCCCCAAAGCACCATTGCCATCTTTTGATTAACTGTTTTGGGATTATTTATTCCTTGTGTTCTCTTGAACATAGTTAAGTCTCTTTTTTTTCTTTTTTTTATTAAAAATTTCCATCTCCTCTCTTCCTCCCACTTCCCTCCCCTCCCCTCCACCCATACCCCCACTCCCTCCCTCTCCAGACCAAAGAGCCCTCTGAGTTTTCTACACTATGTTAAGTCCAAGGTCCTCCCAACTCCCCCTAGGTCCAGGAAGGTGAGCATCCAAACTCACAAGGCTCCCACAGAGCCCGTCCATGCCGTAGAAACAAAGCCCATCGCCATTGTCCTTGGCTTCTCAGTCAGCCTCCACTGTCAGCCACATTCAAAGAGTCCGGTTTGATCGCATGTTCCATCAGTCCCATTCCAACTGGTCTTGGTGATCTCCCGTTAGATCTGTCCCAACGTCTCAGTGGGTAAACACACCCCTCACGTTCCTGATTTTCTTGCTCATGTTCTCCCTTCTTCTGCTCCTCATCAGGACCTTGGGAGCTCAGTCCAGTGCTCCAATGTGGGTCTCTGTATCTCCATCCATCACCAGATGAAAGTTCTATGGTAATATGCAAGACAATCATCAGTGTGGCTATGGGATAGTTAAGCCTCTTAAGACTGAAATTTTTATTCTTGTGTCTTCTGTAGATCTGGATTGGGGGGGCAGAAATTACTTATTTTTTAAAAATTGTACAACGTCTTAATTTTTGTTGATTTTTATTGATACATTTTTTGGGGTATGGAAGCATGGCTGGTATCTATGATCTTTCAGAGCTTACACAATATTAGTACAGGCCCTTCTAGTTTTCTGAGTTTCCACTGAAAATGCAGGTTTTCTAATGGGACTCCTTTTAGGTGAAATTTGATCTTTTTCCCCTTGCAGCATTGAATATTTTTTGGTTTTATTTATTATTATGTGTTGTAGTGAATTTCTTTTTTTTTCTGGTGCCGTCTTTTTGGTTATCTCTATGATTCTTATTACTTAATAAACACCTCTTTTCTGAGATTAGAAAATTTTCTTCTGTGAATTTTTTAAAAAATTATTTTCTGTGTCTTTGTCCTGAGTTTCTTCTCCTTCCTCTATACCTCTTCTTTGTAGGTTTAGTCTTTTCATAATTGCCCATTTCCTGAATGTTTTGTGCCTAGAGTTTTTTAGATTTAGCAATTTCTTTGACTGATGTCTTCATTTCTTCTAGTTCATCTTTAAGGCTTGAAATTCTCTCTTACACGTCCTTGAGTCTGCTGGTGAGGCTTTACCTCTAGAGCATTTGTTTGGCTTCCTCAGTTTTTCATTTCCAGTTTTATTTTGATTTAGATTTCCTTTAATGAGTTCTACTTTGTTAAATTCCATTTCCATGTCTTGAATTATTTTCATTAATTCAATCATCTGTGTTTTCACAGCTTTCACTAAGTCATTTATTAATTTCCTTTTAAGGTCTTTGGTTTTATTCATAATTGCTACTTTCAAGTTCTTTTTGTGTGCATCAGCTAAATTCCTTTTTACAGGGCCTTTTACGAAGGGGCTTCTGGATGAGCTATATTGTTTTGATTATTCATGTTTATGGTTTTTACTAGGAACTCAGAACCTAGAGTTATGACAAGTTTTGTGTTTCTTGAAGCAGATATCTGGTCTTGACTTTGTTGGCTGGGTGTTCCAGCCTAGGTTATAGATAATAAAGGTAACTGTAAGATCCCCTGAATCCAAACCTGTGGCTGCTGGCAGTCTGAGGTAGAAAATAGTTATGGTGATTGACAGGTATAATAAAAGAATCTATATCCCACCTTTAAATTGGATCATTTGTTTTCTTAATCCTTTGCTATTTGAGTTTTAGTATATTCTGAATATTTGTATTCTATCAGATGAATAGCTGCTAAAGCTCACCCTCATAGTGTAAGCTACCTTTTCACTCAATATACTGTTAGTTGCTTATACAGAAACTTTTTAACTTTATGAGGTACCATTTGACAATTATTGGGATTAAATCTTGAGTGAATAGAGTCTTAGTCAGAAAGTCCTTTTTTATATGTATATTCTGTAGGGTACTGCCTGTGCTTCCTTCTAGTAGTTTCAGGATTTCAAGTCTCACATTGAAGTCTAATTTCATTCATCCACATGAGGACATTTCATTTCTTCAGCATCAATTTTCAAGATGCTCTCTTTTCTCCTGTGTCTATTTTTGGTATCATCACCAAAATCCAGATGACTCCAGTTACATGTGCTCACGTTTGGGTCTCCAATGTTGTTTGCACATGACTTCTTTTGTGCCATTACTAAGATGTTTTTATAATCTCTCTCTCTCTCTCTCTCTCTCTCTCTCTCTCTCTCTCTCTCTCTCTCTCTCTCTCTCTCTCTCTCTCTGTGTGTGTGTGTGTGTGTGTGTGTGTGAGTGTGTGTGTGTGTGTGTGTGTGTGTGTGTGTGTGTGTGATCTTGAAATCTGGTATGGTAAACCTTCTAGCATTGTTTCTGTCACTTTGCCGAAAGTTTTATCATTTATATGAGTTTTCTTGTAGTTTTGGGGATTTTTAGGTATAAAACATCTGCAAATAGGGAAAGCATCCCTTTAATTTCATTCTTATGTCTTTTTGGTCTAGCTAGGGCTTCAAGCTCTATATTGACAAGGAGTGAGACTCATGAAAAGCCCTGTTTCATTATTAGTTTTAGAGGTATTGCTTCAAGTCATTCTTTATTTAGGCTGTGTTAGCTGTGTAGGTCTTATGCAGGCAATGAAAGTTGCTATGAGTTCACAAGTATAGTGGTCCTATCATGTCCAGAGATACTGTGTTATTCCAGTCTTCTCTGATCTCTGGATCTTTATTTCTGATCCATTGTCTATGATAGTCCCTGAGCCTTGGAGGGTGGGGTATGTTATAGAGGTTTCTCTTGTGGCTGAGCAATCCACAGGCACTTATTCTTTTCATTTTGAAAAGTTGTGGATTTCTGCATTAACTGTTATCTACTAGATGAAAAAGCTTCTTTGATGAGTTACCCTAATCTATGGGTAGAGAAAATGAATTATGGAACAGCTTGGTTCTGTGTCCATTTAGGAAAATAATAGTAGTCAGTTCACCCATGGGTGAAATGAGCTCCCTAACCATGATTCTTGGTCAGGTTTACAGTTCCAGGTATGTATTTCCTTCTACACAGCAGGTAGCTGTTTAATCCCATGACATTCATGGCATTATTGCACACATGAGCATATCTTGTCATGTGTGGTGGTTTGAATGAGAATACCCTCCACAGGTCCAAATATTTGAATACTAGTTTGGAAAGATTAAGAGGTATGACCTTGTTGGAGAAGGAACATTACATGGGTCAACCCATGCCATGTCCAGTCTTGCTTTCTCTCTGCCTCCATCACATGGATCAAGATTCAAGCTCTCTTCTTTTCTTCTAGTGCTATGCCTGTCTTCCTCTTGTCATGCTCCCCTTCATTATGGCATAATGGAAATGAACTAACTCTCTGTGCCAGGCCAGGGGTAGGTTATGCGATCAGGAAGACAACCAGTGCCCAATCTTGTACTTGAGAGACTTGTATCTAGTAAAATACTGTTTCAGTGGTAGACATTTTAATATTATACAAGACCATAATGGACTATTCCTACATTACAATCTAGTAGCAGAACCATCAGGATCAGCCTAAGTGTCTAATTGGTCATAGTGGTCATAGTCAATACTATGACTCTTGAGTGATAGCACCTAGTGGCTTTTCTTCCACCCAGCAATCTATAGAATATCTTCTGATACTGTGAGCACCAACCAACAGGAAAGGAGCATCCTGCTTAATACCAATATTGGTTTTTCCATATCCTGTGACAAATAAGTGTGACATCTCTAAAATTAGGGTCTTATCAAGTTCTGGTTGGAAACCAAAAGCATTGACAATTGCTTGTATTTTTTCAAAACTCTCTGGGACACCTCTGAGCAACAACTTGACTTGTAATATCCAAGACCTGGCATTGACCTCTTAATTTGGCACCCTATGGCTTTCTGAATAAACATAATACACTGCATAGGATAGATAACTCCAATTAAACACAGGCACATATCTTATAAAATAGGTAGGTTTCCATGAGACTTTCCCAAACATCCTTAAAGATAGTTTTCCTCTCTGATAGCCACTCTTTTCCCCCACGAAAAAGCAGTAAGTTACTACAAAAATGTATGACTATACTTGATTTCATGTTACAGTATAGAGCCATAGTAGTTAGAATAAATGTGGTACTGGAACAGAAACAGACACATTAAATGATGGAGGAGAATCAAGGGCCCAGATATAACTCAATGAACCTGCAACCACCTGACTTTTACAAATAGCAAAAATGAACACTGGAGGAAAGACAACATCTTTAACAAATAATACTGGAAAAACTGAATATCTACATATAGAAAGTTGAAATTTGATTTTTCTCTCTTATCCTGCATACAAATTAATTCCAAATGAATCAAATATTCCCAAAGTAGACCTGAAACTCTGAAACTTCTTAAAGAAAGACTAAGGTTAGGGATAGCATGTAGGTTCAGACAAGGACTTTCTGAATAAGACTTTGGTTGCCTAGGAAACAAGACCAACAATCAAAAAGTGGGACTTAATGAAATTCAGAAGCTGTTGCACTGCAAAGAAAACTGTTAATTGACTAAAGAGGCAGCCTACATAATGGGGAAAATGTCTTTGCCAGCTATATTATCTGACAGGGAATTATTTGTCTAGAACATACATGTAACCAAAAATACTAACAACTGAGAAAGAAAGAAAAGAAATAGTTATATACTGAGCTATGGAATTAAACAGAGAATTCTCAAAAGAAGAAATACAAATAAATAAAGCATATTTTTAAAAATGCTCATCAACCTTAGTCATCCAGGAAACACAAGAGAGAACTACATTAAGATCTTATCATGGACAGTAGGGCTAAGATTAAGAAAACAAAAAGTAAGAAGTCCTGGAAAGGATTTGGGGATGGGGAGCCCTCATGCACTGCCAGCGGAAGTGCAAATTGGTGTAGCTATTACAGAACTTTAGGAAAATTGATAGACCTAGAAAACAGTAGACAAAGTGAGGTAATCCCAACCCAGAAACAGAAGCATTACACATTCTCATTCCTTTGTGGATCCCAGAGTCAAAGTTTCAGATTTGTGTGCTTAATTTGGCATACCTGAAGAATCTTGAAGCAAAAGAAGAACCATCGTTAGGTAGAGGGAAGAAGTTCCCTAATGAGGGCAAGAGGAATAGAAGAAGATAAAAGCACATCGCCTCCCCCAACAAAACATCAGGTAGAAATTTAGACAAAAGAATGAATTGTGTCACAAGCCACTTGCCATTAACAATTTCTTCTCAACACCCCCACCTCCAACTTGTGCGTTGGGACACACTAGTTTTCATATTTCTTTTCCTCATCAATGTCCATTTCTGCTTGTGCATGGGTGAGCATTCAGCAGTTTCCTTTAGGAGTGATTATGCAGACGGGATTAAATGTCCTACTTTGGAAAAATAAAATGATGTGCATTGGATGACAGAACAAGGAGCTGAGGTTTTTACAACATCATCTAACATTCCCAGTGCATTTTTAGAATAAAATACCTGCCATGGACTATTATCCAGTTACTCTGTGAGGGATGGAGTAGATATGGTAAGAAAAGGGAGAATGTAGTAATATGTAGTGGAATGAAGAGACTGGCCTAGTGGTGAGTTCTATTAGTAATAAATAATAAATAAATAAATAGATTAAAATAATAGATAATTGTACTACTCATATCTCTAATGCTGAGACAACCAAATCCCTCCCATTGGTATATTCCAAACCTCTCCTAAGAGCAGACACTGGCACAACAAGTTAGGTCCTTTCATCCGTATGAGAAAAACATTACAAGTGCTAGGCACCAAGTAATTAATTTACCTAGGGTCACACACTAATAAGTGATAAGCTTGATGTGAACCTAAACAGTCCTGCTCTGGAGACATACCCCTGACAGCTGTTCTCTCAAGGACAGCATTTACTGTCAGGCACACAATCATTCTGAACAACTAGTAAAGAGTTCCTGGTTGTATCTACCATGTGCCATTGCTCTTCCTCCCCTGCTCCTGTTGTTTCATTGACCTTCCAAACCTTCACTTGACTAACTCCCCACATGCAAGTCAAAGCTCAGGTGCCAACAGGGACAATGTCTTCTGAGGTCCCTCAGGGCGGGATGGATCCCTTGCCTCACAGACTTACAGTGAACAGCCTATATGTGAACAGACAGCATTCACAGTCTTGTTTCCTTTCAGCTTGCCTTAGAGACCTTGCATATTTATTCCTCATCTCACACTCACATGGTACAGCTAACCCAATACCACATATATTCTAAATCCATTGTTTTTCCAGTCACCCTCTGCCTGGACCTCTGTCTTCTGTCTTCCCCAGCCTCCCTGTCGGGCACACCCTGGACTGTCCATCACCTGGGCCTACTGCAGCCTGTTCCCTTTGGTTCCCTTTGGCCTCCTCCCTCAACAGATGGCTGCTGTGCATAGAAAGCTCCAGCAACATCCAGCTTTTCTTTGTTCCAGCCCCACTGCACCCTCAACCACTCCTCCACCTCCCTCTGCCAGCCAGCTGTCACTATACCTGGCCATGTGTTCATATGCACCTGAAATGCCCTCTGTTGTCTCTGGCAAGCCCAAATGGAAAGTTGCCTGCACTCCATGGTCCTGGCTGGACCTCTCCTGGACATAGTTACAGTGTGTGTTCTCCTGATGTTCTGTGCCTGACCCTAATGCATGAAGTAATCTCACACCAGTTTGGACTTACTATTAAAATTTTATTTATTTGAGGGGGGGAAAAGCTTACAGAACGCCATCCTACATGACCAGCAAAGGAGTCTAGTCACCAGAACCGGAGTCCAAAGCAAGAGAGAGAGAGAAGGGCTGCCGCTGCTTTTTAAAGTGAAAGAGACCACACCCCAGTGGGCTGGTATCTCAATGGCTATTGGCTGAAGGAGTGGAAGGACCTTCTGCAGCATGACCCTATCTAAGGACTGGCTGCATTGCCTTCCAATTTCTCTTTCCTTCAGCCACTAGGTGCTATCACTCAAGAGTCATTGTATTGACTATGACCAATTAGACACTTAGGCTGATCCCGATGGTTCTGCTTCTAGAAATTTGCAGCAGATTTTCCCTAAATGCCCAGGAAGCTTTCTCTGATTGTAATGTAGGAATAGTCCATTATAGTCTTGTATAATATTAAAATGTCTACCATTGAAACAGTATTTTACTAGATACAAGTCTCTCAAGTACAAGATTGGGCACTGGTTGTCTTCCTGACTGCATAACCTACCCCTGGCCTGGCACAGATTATCTGCTAAGCAATTTGGGATGGTCCAAAAAGTATGCTTAATACATGAATTCTCTTATCTCACTGCCCTCAACTAAAGGCGAGATTTTATGAGTGAAAACGTAAAGCCTCCTACCCCCACCCAGCTCTTCTTATTTTGATAATGGATAATCTTCTTTGGCCTGTACAAGAGGAATATTATTAATCTTTTTAGGGGGAAAAGACCCCCATTACCACGTGGTGCAACATCATGCATATACAGGAAATAACCAAAATGATGTATTCTGCAAAGGAAACCATTACTGATCAGTATGTCACCACAAATTGGTGAGATTGTGGCTATGATTCATATGTCCCATGAAAACAACTTGGAGATAGCCTATCTCGGTCTAGGGAGAGGTTGCTTCTAGGGAGTACAGTGCCTATGCTTCTGATAAGCAATTTCTTGGCTACCTTTCTATATTTGGATTGCCCATTTCTAAATGAACTCTTGAATATCCAAGTGTTGATCCCCACAAAAAAATGCATACCACTGTAGCAAATGAAAAATCCCAACTCCCCCATAATGTAACTACCAAGGTGAGCTGTACATATTTCTGATTTCACTTAGCTTATTGTTTACAAGTGAAAGACCCTAATTTCTAGGGTTCAGGGAAGGATCTCCCAGACTCAATAAGCCATGCCAGTGGATGCAAACAGCAAGAGGATGCTTCAATGTCGAAGGTGCCAACGGGGAACTCAATACTCCAGTGAGACTGAGCCCCCTTGGTATTTTTCCAGCAAGCATTTATAGGGTCTCAGGGTTACATAACAGGTAACTATAGCAACAGCAATATCATTGGTCAACTCAAATTAACATATGGGGAGATCAACATCAGGATGAAAACAAGTCTAACAGGATAAAAACAAGTCTAACAGGATGAAAATAAGTCTAACAAGATAAAAACAAGTCTAACAGGATGAAAACAAGTCTAACAGGTCAAAAACAAGTGCATTTCCTTTTGGTAGAAATGGTCCACAGCACCAACTGGTAAGCTATTGTACAGTAAACTGTCAGTATTCTCTGGTTCAGCATATCTTATAACCTATATTAACTGTATAGATTGTGCACTTAACGCTGTTACCAAGTTGTCAGAACCTTAAGAACAAAAACAAGTCTAAATTAAGCCAGTTTTCAGCCAGTTTCTGCCTCCTGAGCTTTGATACATGAAGGCCTGGTTGTTTTTCTCAAGACTGCTCCTGCCGCCCACAGATATCCTGTTTTGCCCCCTTGGCAGGTGCAGCTGGTCTCAAGGCTGCTTTTGTTACTCATAGGTATCCTGTTTTTCCCTAGTTGATCACAAAAACATCTTAAGATGGAGACTAAGGTTGGGGTCTTTCACAAGCATGTGTCTATTGTAAATATTCATTGTGTATAATTTATTACAAATTAATATTCAATGCTGTAAGAAGTCTTACAGCTTGTGGTTACCCGCCTGCTGGGGTGTGGTCTCTTATACTATATATGCTGATGAAGAGCCTGCACCCACCCCGTCTTCCCCGGCTACTCTTTTGGATTGCTGGATTTGATCTCCGTTCAAGCACAGAATTCTAATTTGTGAGTTTACCCCTAAATAAATAACCATCTATTTCTCAATTCTGAGCTAGTGTGGGGATTTTTTTTAAGCATCCATTCCACATTTGGTGCCCAACTTGGGGCACAAACCTGTGACCCTGAGATTAAGAGTCTCATGCTCTACCAACTGAGCTAGCAGAAAGACAGATTCAAAGCAAATAATTCATTACTTGAGATACCATGGACATAATTCTCTTTATTGCTAGTGAATAAAATTAACCCATCAATGTAAATAGCTATTATTTTATATTAATTTTGTTGTCAATGGACTGTATATTGCTGACATTCTATGATCTCTTACTTTTCCCATTAACTTACATCATTGAAATCACCCAACCTTACTGGGCTTCTTCCTATTCTTTTCTTGCCTATGTTGTACAAGATATTGAAGATGTTAAGTAAGACACCCTCATTTCCTTCCTGGATTTAATCATATATTTTGAATATAAAGACCAAAGCAAATGACAATATAGCAGTGCATCTTCATAGAGCTAGTCATAAATTCACTGAAAGGACAGGACAGCTGAGTAAGGGGGTTGGCATAGGCCAGGGCAAGTGACTTTCCCACATACATTATGCTTAATTGACTTGAGGTTAACATTGGAAAAAGAATCCAGACAAGCTGCTGGTTTTCTAGAGCTAGAACATTGAAATCAAACAACACACATTTTTTTTCTGTCCTCATAATCTAGAGAGACTGCCATGCTGCCTTGGCTTTGTTGGCTGGCAGTGATTTGTCAACACACTGCACCCATCTCTGTCTCAGTCTTGGTCAGATTTCTCCCATGTGTCTGTATTTATGAAGAAACTGGTCAGACTGGATTAAAAACCAACTCTAAACCAGAATGCCTTTATCATAAATTGATTATATTTGTAAAAATTTATTGCCAAATAAGATCACATACACAAGAAGACCAGAAATTTAGGGAATGAACCCCGCTCAGACAACATTTGGGAAACAGACAACAACATGGATGAGAGCAGGAAAGCTCTTGCTGTATTTGAGCAACCATAGATCCTTCTCACGTGGTTGAGCTGAAAGACTTTGAGAACCCCAACAAGAAGGATGAGGCATGAAGAATAATGAAAGCCTCATTGCACAGACTTGTGTGCCACACTCAAGAATGTGAATTCCATCCTGAAATGGATGCATGCTATTGTTCTAAGAGTCATGAAATCTGCATTTTAGAAATGCCCCTTGGCAGCAGAGTGGAGAACTGAAGAAGGCACAGATTAGAAGAGGTGAGTTCAAGAAGTCACTGAAATAATCCTGGCAAGGAATGATAGGAGTCTACACAAGACAGATGTAGGCTATATTATAAAGTAAGTGTGCATAAGACTTGGTGGCTGGAAGTATGAAGTAAGGACAGTGAGACCAGGATACCTTGGACGTTTCTGGCCTGAGTAAAAGAGTAGAATTGCATTAAAGGGGATAAGTGTGGTCATAGTAAAAATGGGTGTGTTGGGGATGTCTTTTACAAGGTACCAGGAAGACTAGTGAATGGAACTTGTCATCTTTGAGACTAGTGGAAGCTCTGGGTGGAGACAGCTTGGAGGTTTGGGGCCATGTAAGTGAGCAAAATTCTAGGTGGAGGGCATGGACTGAAAAGAGCAGACTTCTAGGGAACGGAAACATTTATCAACTGACAAAGGAAAGTGGAAATAAGTAATGAAATTAAAGAACCCTTCATAGAGAAGAGAAGAAAATCAAGTAAGAGCAAACCACAGCTAAAGGAACTTCCAGAAGGAGAGTATCCTGGGATGTTTATTTCCATAATAAAATATGGTAACCAACCTGGGCATGAAAGGGTTAATTTTACCTGATAGCCTGTAGTCTGTCACCTAGGCAAAGAAAGGCAGGAACATAGAGCCAGGAGCTGATACAGAGGCTATCCTTATTGGCTTGCTCCTTCTGGTTTAATCAGCTGCATTCTTATAATACTGAGTACCACCAGCCCAGAGGGGGCACCATCCCCTGCAGGTGGGCTCACCTACATCAAACATCAATGAAGAGAATGAATGGGAGCCTTGCCCACAAACATTTTCTCAATTTAGGTTCCCTCTTCCCAAATGCCTGTAGCTTGTCTCACATTGACATGAAACTACCCAGCACAGACACAGTGGTTAAAATAGCAAATGTTCCAGGGAGGTCCTCAAGATGGGGGTGGGGTTGGGGGCGGTGAGCCCATCCATTCTCACAAAGGCTAGCTTGTCATTTAACAAGGACCATTTCAGTGACCAAAGAAGACAGCAGATTTGGGAGTGACTTCAGGAAAGAATTGTGAAGGGTTTGTAGCCTCATCAAAAAGTTGAGTTGTGAGGGAGTCGGAACTCTACACAAATCAGTAGCCATCCTGGCTAGAAACGAGTGTGCTATGATTCCACTCAGGCGTGAAGATAGAGTGCTATAGAATAGCCTCACAGGTGGGGCAGGACCTGGGAAGACATCGGGGTATCTCCCATTTTGGGGACATGGAGACATACTTTTTCAGGCAACCAGGGTTTCTCACACTACTGCTGCTTTTACTCATCAGGAATAAAATGATTTCCTTCTTGTTCCATAACCTGAGCTTTGTTCCCTGCCCACCCTTCTGAGATCTGTTTTGTTGTTATTGTTGTTTGATTGTTTTCTGCAGCACTCCTGTGTTCTGCTCTTCCTCTCTGTGTTCTGCTTTCTCAAACTTATCAGTCAAGAGTGCTCCAGCCCCTCCATTCAGCGCTAACTAGGCCTCAAGTAGAAAATATTGGCGATGCAGACTTTAAATTGGTAAAAGAATATAGATGATGGGGATGATGAGAACAATATCTCCCCCGCCCCTGTACATTTCCTGGCTCCTCCCTTGTTATAAAACTGATTCCCTAGCTTCCATCTCAATTTATTCACTTTAGACATATGGCCAGGATGTAGTCCCCTTTATCTTCCAAGACTTCTGAGTCAGTAAAGAGAAGCCATGAGAAAGATCACCTATATTTTCTGTACAGGGACAATGAGAAAGAATTTGGTTTTAAAAAGAAATCGCATATATAAATAATAAACAAAGGTAAAATCAAATTTTGAGTAATAGAAGTAATTAGTAAAATAGGAAATGAAATGGGTCTATAATTATATTAAAAATTCACTAAAGCGAATTAGATTATCATCAGCTAATGTCTTGTTACTCATATCAAGATAGTGTAAGAGACTTAAAGATCAACATAGTCTGCAGAATAAAGGGAAAAGTAAATACATAAAACAAAAATATGGTTCTACTGGTGCAGAGTATCTAATTTTCATCAATAATTTTCAAAGAATGATTGATGTATTTAAAAATTAATTGTTCATAAAAAAGATACCTATATTGTTTGCTGGAAGAGGGACAAGATAGCTCTGAAAAAAGATCTTATTGTTTTTCCCTGTTGTACAAATTCAGCCAAGAATTCCTAGAATTTAATTCTCTTGAGATAGATGATGCTCACAGAATGACTCTTTGAAAGAAAGTGTCCCTGACCTACATTTAAATTGTAGACATGATTATAACAGATTTGAGCGCTGTGTACAATGGCTCCCACCCCTTTAAGATGAGTGAGGCAGACAGGGTTTTATCTTTCATATTCCTTTATAAAATATGTGACCAAGTATTAACTCATCAAATCAGATTGCATTTTAGAGGGGGCGTTATGATCTGTCATTGCTGGGGATGAGGACAGGGGGCAAACAGAGGTCTGCTTCATTAAGGGAAGAAAAGACTACGGGGAACAAGATAACCAGAGTTTATGCAGCTCTGAGCAGGGCTGCGAGGAAGAAGAATATTCTGAAGCTCCTCCTAAAGCTGATGTCATTAGTGTTCTGTTAGCTAGGGCACAAAACTGCCAGAGCGAATCTTATCCAACTGTTCACTGTTCTCAAGGAAAAAGAAAGCTGGCCCTTTGCCTCTTTGTCATTTCCCCCCTTATTTCAAGATAGCGCATACAGTCCAAGGTCAAAGAGTATGCTAAACTCACCGAGCAAAAAGTACCAGCCTGCTCTAAGCAGGTACGATTATTTGAGTGTTGGTTAGACTCACTTGACTAGAATGTACACATCATCAGACATTTCCAACTAGATGCCCAGAGTTTGTGTTTGTTATTCAGATAAGAGGCCTAGGATTACCTTGGAATGTAGCATTCTTACACAATGTAATCCCTGAAAGAAAAAGTATCAGCTCAGGACCCCCACGACCAAGTTCTCAGGCCAAAGGAAATTTATTTGTCCCAGAAGGACAGAAGGCAGGAACTAAGAGACAAACACAGGAGACAGAGGACAATGGAGAGGAGGAGGGAAACAAGGAAAGGGGGGACTTTGTTCCAGAGAGACAAAGTACTGCCTCTGGATAGAGAGGAAATACATGGTACACAGGAAAATGGCAGTTTAATCAAGGTAAAGGAGAAACCTCATGTTAGGAAGGGGGGTCTAACTTATTTGAGCATGTTAATTAGGTGAGCCAAAGGGGGCTTTTGATTGCTGGACTTAAATACTTTGATAGCTGGATCTTGGTAGTTAGCCTCAGAAGGAGGAAGTGGTCAAATAAGGGGATAGACCTTGGTGAGTAGCTTTATGAATGAAATCTAATGTTTTCTTAGCAAGAGCAGAAATCAGAAGAAGGCCACAGCATATCAGAGCTACATGCTTGAGTTGGTGTGTGTCTCTTCAACTACTTTACCCTCAGGGTAATGTGTGCCCACCACCCCTTCCGTGTGACTACAAACACACACACAAGAAAGCAAGAGAGCGAGAGAGAAAGGAGAAGAAGAAAAGAGAATGAGAGTAGGGGAGGTGGAGATCACTAATCCCTGTGCCCTACCCGCCTTAATATCGGGTGTGTGGGTGTGAAACACTCCCACCCACATATGTTCATCTCTCAATACTGAACATTGTTAGGGTAGGATGGCAGGGTGGCAGCCACTTAGTTTTTATTTACTAGCCAGTTTCCATTAATTAGCTGTAATTAGCTAAGAAAGCTCACTGGGAAGGCAGATATGCTGTAAAGACTAGGGTTGGAAAAGAGTAGTTGCTGACTGACATGCACTAACTCATTCTGTCTTCCCTATCACAGCATCAACCCAGTAGGCCCCAGTCTCTACAAGGTCCCATGAGTTCTTGACGTTGATGCCACACAAACTGCTACCCACCATCTCCCTTAGGTTTCTGTTCTCTCTCTCTCTCTCTCTCTCTCTCTCTCTCTCTCTCTCTCTGCCAATTCCCAGTTCCAGGCTAGGCAGAAGGAACTGCTAGAGCAAGCAGTTGGGGCTTAAGAAAGCTTCGAGACACAGCTTGGCAGGTAGGAGAAGCAGGGAAATATGCTCCCAAGCAGCTGCTGGCACAGGAAGCCAGTTCACTAAGCAATCTGAGCTGTTCGTTCACCAGATGGTCACGGGGCTTCAACTTAGAGTCTATGTGTACTTTATTGAGAGTGAATCTTCAGTGTTTGATAATACTTGCTTAATTTTCCCCCTAAAAATTAAACTGTTGCTACCCTTCATTATGACCTGGAGGATGTGGAACAGAACAAATTGGCCTTTGAAAGAAGTTTGTCCATGTGCATGAGAAATCTTTTGACAGGAACAATTATCTGTTAATCAGGCATGAGCCCATCAGACCAAAGGGATTCCATAGAAGTAAGCGCTTCCATGTTGACTTCTATATGAAGCTGCTCCTTGTGAGCACAGAAGTTAACTCTATAGAACTGGGTGAACATACACAGCATTCTATATTTTCCAGAACTTTCCAGATCATTCTTATATTTGGACCCACTCATCCAAGACTACTCAATTATTTCCCGGATAAAGATCCTGTTTCCAGACTAATTCTCAAGTCTTCCTACTTTCTAATCTTCCTACTGCTCCATGCTGCCTTACAGCTTATTCTCTGGAAGAGCATCCCAGGCACCATAAGAATCAACACAGTTACATGTATGGGCCATTCAACAATGGGAATATATTCTGAAAAGTGCATTATCAGTTTATCTCATCATTGTGCAGCCTCATGGAACAAACAGCATGGCTTCTTGAAGCAGTCAAAAGTGGTGCATAGGAATGTTGGAGCTGCTGCAGGAATATCATGTGCAATTTCACAGTAGACATTTTTAAGGACAAGCACACTCTAAAATAATAACAATTCTGGTACAGTAAGTAAGCAAACCAATATGGTCGGTCACCTACTGTCATTAGAGAGAGTTACATCTGCACATCCTTGTTTGACCAAGGCTTAAGCCTACTGTCAGCTTCCTTGTTTAGGATGGTAGCATTGCACTATGGTGGCTAAATCGTCACCCTTATTTATGGGAATACTCTCCTGTATCTGACTCACAATTGACAGAAATGTCACCTGGGACTCATAGCTGCCCTATCAAATCAAATATTTCCTTTTTGCAGCATCACTGTAAGCACAAGTCAGCTCCAACAAGCAGCATTAAAGACTGTCATGATTCATCTGGACATAAAATACTCAAACACACTTTTGTGTCAGTGTCTCTTGGCGCACGACGTTCTCTCCATACTTCTGTGGGTTGTGGATGCTTCAGGCATTACTATTTCCTCCCTCCCTGCCTGCTCAACTTAACCCCTTTGTTTCAAGCTCTCTACCCTCACAGACTTCAGCTATCCCTCTCCTGTGCCTTGGCCACTCTGTAATTAGCATTTCCTTAGACTCCTCTCTCTTGCTTATTTCAACCACTCTTTTTGAGATCAGAGTCCACGCTGATTTTGTGTCTTCAGTGCCTACTGCAGTTGGCTGTGAACACTGGATGCTCTGGGTAATGGGCGGAACTGAACTCAGCTGCAATTGGAAACAGCAGGAAGGAAGATGTGGTGCTTGAGGAGGACATGGACCATCACATATACAGGCACAGACGCCAGACACAAATCAGGGCACAGCATGTCACACAGGCTTGCTTGTTAAAATGAATCTTGGAACGGGTGCTTTTACAATCACTGAGTAAGTTCTCAAAGTTTGTGTCTGTTCTGATAATCTAGTCCAGACTCCTACTCCTGTGTCTCCTCTCTACTGTTAAAATGCTTTCAATTGATGTAATATTCAGATTAACACGGCTATCGCTTTCAGGGGGTTAAACCTTGTTTATCAGTGATGGTTGGATTAGTGATATAATTAAGCATTTTGGTTAACTTGAATTTTAGGCTTGTAAACATATTTGCTAAATTTTCATATAATATTAACAAAGTGAGACTGCCATTCAAGAAATGTATCATGTTTCAAATTAAAATTACACAATTGCTGAGTGGTGGTAGCTCACGCCTTTAATCCCAGCACTTAGGAGGCAGAAGCAGGCAGAACTCTGTGACTTTAAGGCCAGCCTGGTCTACAGAGTCCAGGACAGCCAGGACTGTTTCAGAGAGAAACTCTGTCTCAAAAAAAAAAAAACCAAAAAAAAAAAAAAAGATTTTACAAAATCTACCAAGAAGAAAGGATTTGATCCTTTCTTCTTGTATCCAGATTTCTGTGGACAAAAAACTGCAGGTCTCACCTTACACAGGAAGGAAGAAACTTTCCTCTTCAACCAAGCATGAGTGACAATGGCCCAGGAACAGAGTTAGGTTTCTCAAATTTCATGATTGAAGATGGAAGCAATTTCATGAAGTTAATTTATAGTAACAGAACAAAGAAACGAATCAAGGCACTTTTCAAATGCACTGGTGAGAACATTAAGAAGGTAATTACAGCACAGTAGAGAAGTCTCAGCTATGGGCCTCAGCTGCTGTCGGATGCCAGTCTTTCGGTTAGTAGACACTAAGGTTTTGTTAAGTTATTATATTATAAAACATTTCTCTCTGATAGTCGAAGGGGTTAGGTCTGACACAGAGGGGGAAGGGAATATCTTCTGAAGGAGCTAAAGGTGACTCAAGGTAAATTGTAATTAGCAACGAACCTGCAGCATCCCAACCTCTACCTCACTGAAGTTCGGATCAATTAAACAGTCTTGCAGAGGTGCAACTCTTTCTGGAAAGTTTTGTTCCCGATTCTAAAGCTCCATTTGCTGGGTTCTGCATTAGGCACCAAAGCACACTCTCAGCACACGCCTGCACAATCACACATGTGCTGTGTGCCCGGTTCTGTGCTTGGTACCAGAGCACACACTCAGCACATGCTTGCACACTCACACATGAGTGTGCCAAGTTCTGTGTGGGCTCCAGAGCACAGTTTGAGCATATGCCTGTACATGCACCACGTGCTGTGTTCTAGGCTCTGCTTTAAGCACCAGAGCACACACTCAACACACGCTTGCACACATGTTCTATATGTGTATCTCCAGTGAGTCTCTTTGCATTTACGAGAGCATAGATGAGAAGTAATTTATAAGAACATGGGTATCTTGTCAGAGGCTATGCCACTGGAAAAAAAATGCTTCTTCTTCCTTTATCAACCATAGAATGCCAATAGTCTTCAGGGAAAAGTGGGGCATCATGAAGCCTTTCCTCTTTCATGACAGGATATTGAGGGTGCCAGTCTCAGTCTGATCGTGTGCAGTTGGTTGCAGCTGCTGAGAACTTAAGAGGCAAGGCCTTGTTATTTCTGGAATACAGTGTTCCACAGCTCCCCACCCCCCCCACCCATTCTTCCAGCTCTTACATTCTGTATGCCCTCTTCTCCATGATGGTTCCTGTGCTTTAGGGCAGGTGATGTCCTACTTAAGGCTGGTCATTTAACACTCACTCAGTGGCTCTCGAGTGTCTTGAGTATCAGCCTCAGCAACCCCACAGGGTCCAGCTAGATTCTCTACGGCAAAGTGAAAACCTGGCTAATTGAATCTGAGGGTAAAATAAAATAAATCAGCTCTCATTCTTTATTTCTTGGAGCGAAGAAGCAGTGAGAAGAAGAAGAAGGGAAAAAAGAGGCAATCCACCAGATTTTTAATTTTTACAGACATGGTTAAAAAATTCCATAGGCAAAGACAATGATAATATGCATATCAAAATCACAAAAAGGGCAGGTACAACCTGACAAAGCAGCAAAGCGGCAGCTCCAGAACAGGTGGCACCACCCATGAAGGAGTCAGCTTCCAATGGGTCATACCTGACATTCCAAACCATTAGATAAAGTTACTAAATGTCCCTGAACCTGGACTTCACCCACACCAGACCTGTCTGACTGGTAAGGATGGTGTCTTTCTATTCTTTTGAAATTCCTACGTGCTCTGTTAGTAGGTAATTTTGCGGGACTGACTCTATGTAAATCTGAGTGTTAGAACAAAGGCCTCGTGGTATGGGGGAATGGAAAGGTTGTTCCATTGCCCGTGCAGGAGAAGTTACACTGCTGAGTTATTTTAGGAATGAATCCTATTTTGAAGGGAAAATCATGGCTTGACAAGGCTTTTATAGATTTGACAGTAACTTTTTCCAAAAGACAAGTGTTCCCACAGCTCTGCTGAACGGGTTACTCCATGTGGATGTGGATGTATACACTTCCCGTGGATTAGTCTATAGATCTTTCAGGGGTACATCTACTGATAATACTTGTGGGCTCCAAGAAATCTCAGCACATTGATCAGTAACCTCCATTCACTGCAAAAAGAACCTTCTATGCCCAAATACAAAAGCAGCACTATGAATCCCTCAACTTAAGCATAGTTATTTAGAAGGCAATTTGACTTATCAAAATGTTACCAGTGGTCAGGGTTAGGTCAGAAGTTTCTAGGTTCTTGGCGTTTTATTCAAAGACTTAAAATAAGTTCACAAAGGTTTCAAAGTAGCAGGGGAAACTATTTAAGGGCAAGGCAATAATACATTCAGGATATGTTTGTGAAAGAGGGCATTTGAGGGAGAGCACTCAAGGGTCCCAAGTCACTGTCTATGTCTTCTTTTGTGGAGTCTGAAGAAAGAGAAGCTGGTTGCCAAGAGGTATGTGATGGTTTGAATGAAAAATGATCCCCAGAGGCTCATGTATTTGAAGATTTGGTCCCCAGCTGGGTGGTGCTGTTTGGGGGGAATTTTAGAATTATTAGGAGGTGCAGCTAGAGGAAGTATATCACTAGAGGTGAGTTTTGAAGGTTTACATGCCTGATGGTTTCCTGTTCTCTCTGTTACTTCCTGTATACAAATGCACTGTGATCAGCCTGCTTCTTGCTCCTACTGCCATGGCTATGTTCCCTCTGGAACCAAATAAACTTCTTTCTTCTCTAGACATATAGAACAATGAAATAAACTTCTTTCTTCTTTAGGTTGCTTTTGATAATGGTATTTTTCATGGTAACAGAAAAGTAATTAATACAGGGTATAATTTGCATAATTTCTCTATTTTGGTAGACAGATTTGAGTTAGGAAAGCTTTTGATCACTGTGCATGTCTCCTCTCATGATGCATTTGATTTTAATCACATGTACATCCAAATATGCATAGGTATAAAGGACTCCCCAAAATGTTCCAAGTAGAGGACACACTTTGCTATATTGCCTATATATCCAAAATTATTACAGGCCTGATTGCTTTCCCCTATTCTGCACTACCTAGATATAGCTGGAGTACATTTCAGTAGAAACTGTCTATAACTGAAGGTCAGATATTACCAGGAGGAGAAATTATATTGTTGTTCAGAGAAGGATGCGCATGCAGCTCCACACAGGGAGGGGTCATAGGCTGCTATTTAGGTGTTGGTGCTCTGCTTGAAGAGGAGTGCCTATGTATAAAACTGTCAGGCAGAGGTCTATGCTGGCTCTGTCCTTGGTCTATTCTTGACATATTTCTCTTTTTAATTTATCCTGGGACAGTTTTGCACACACACACACACACATAATCCATTCTGATCACATCCATCTTTCTATTCTCTCTTATCTTCCTGATATGCCTACCTCCTCTCCACTTGCCACCAAGTCCCCACCCCTCTTGTGTGTCTTTTTGCTTTGTTTTGATTTTGCTTTGTGACTCACTGGGTTTAACAAGGGCTTCCCAGGTGGGCATGAGTAAGAAGCTCTCTGCTGGAGCCTTGGTAACTCAACAGTGCTAGGGCAGCTTTTGATTAGATTGTTTGTTTTCGTCCTGTTGTTCTGGCTTTTACATTCCTTCTATGATCTGGTTAGTAATCCTCTATCAGGTGAGTAGCTAGTAAGAATGTTTCAAATTCTGTAGGCTATCTCTTCACTTGATTTTTTTTTAATTTTATGAGCTCCCATTTTTCAAACATTTGCCTCATTTCCTGAGCAAGTGCTTGGAGAATATCTCCCTTCCTTTTTCCTCTAGCCCTCACACAATTTCTGGATATTATGAGGCTGAGTTTTGTACAAAGGGAAAGGTAAGAGTCTAGCTTTGTTCTTCAATGTGTAGCTATCCAATGAGAGTTTTTGATATTTTTGTAAAAAATGAGGTGGCTGTGACTGTGTGAACTTATACCTGCAGCTTTTGTTCTTCTGCATTGGTCTATATGTCTGTTCTTGTGGCAGGAGCCTGCTGTTTTTGTTACTATGATCAGAAATGGGAATAGGTTCAGGAGAGTATTATTCTTTTTGCTCAGAATTATTTGATGATCCAGGATCTTTTGCACTGTCATATGAATTTTTTTTTTTTTTTTTTTTTTTGTTTTTCGAGACAAGGTTTCTCTGTGGCTTTGGAGCCTGTCCTGGAACTAGCTCTTGTAGACCAGGCTGGTCTCGAACTCACAGAGATCCGCCTGCCTCTGCCTCCCGAGTGCTGGGATTAAAGGCGTGCGCCACCACCGCCCGGCTGTCATATGAATTTTAACATTAAAAAAAATTCTCTGGAGAATGGCTTTGGAACTTTGATTGGGAGTTCATTGAAACTACAGACTGTATTGTAAGAGATGGTCATTTTCACATACTGATTCTTCTGATCCATGAGCATGGGAGGTCTTCCCTCCTTCTGGTGCTTTCCTCAGTTGTTTCTTCCGTGTGTTCATCATAGAGGTCTTTCATGGTTTTGGTTAGGTTTATTATTCCAAGATGCTATGTTTGATTTTCTGAGGCTATTGTAAATGGGATCAGTTCCCTCTTTCTTTCTCAGTATCTTTGTTATTGGTGTGTACCAGAAGGCTACTGATTTTGTATGCTAATTTCATAAACTGCCATTTTACTAAAACTATCAGTTCTGAGAGATTTCTGTTGGAGTCTTCAGGGTCTTTTAAATCAAATTTAATAAAAAACAGAAGATAAGTATGTAGTAAGGAGCTGCGGGCCACATTCCTGCCGCCCCGCTCCTGGCCGCCTGGCTAGCTTAGCCCCGGAAATAACAACACACAAACTGTATTCATTGAAACACTGCCTGGCCCATTAGTTTCAGCCTCTTATTGTCTAATTCTCACATCTTGATTAACCCATTCTAATAATCTGTGTAGCACCACGAAGTGGTGTCTTACTGGGAAAGATTCAGCATGTCTGACCTGGTGGCTGGCTTCATGGTGACTGTCCAGAGAGCAGAGGCATGATGATTGCCCGAGGCATCTGCCTCACTTCCAGCATCCTGTTCTGTCTACTCCACCCACCTATGTTCTGACCTATCAGGCCAAGCAGTTTCTTTATTAATTAACCAATGAAATCATCAGATAGATAGAAGACATACCTACATCATAAGTATTGCTTGTATCAATATTTGATTTGGCAGAAACAGTTAAACACTTAGAAATAAATATGTATATTTGGCTGTAATATATTTAAGTCAGGTTGAGTCAAAAGGCTTACAGTTCATTGATATACGTGAATAATAGATGAAGTTCGTGAAAACTTAATATTTCATTGAATTGGGAATCCAATTAAACCACTTAGAACAATTAGAACCATGCTATCAAGAAAGTAAAAGAAAATTTAGAGCAAATGCAGGTTTGCATTGCACATTCAAACAATTGGGACTGTAAAGAGAAAATTTTCTTCTTACAAATCCTAACTTCAGAAACGCTGAGGTTACCTTAACTAATACCATGGTGTGACTGACTATGAGACTTCAGAAGAAGGCTTCTTATGGGACTGTCAGAGATGTGTGTACTGGAACATGGCTCTTTCCCACTTCTTAAACTGGGTCACCACCCCCCATATAGAATACACTTTTGGAAATTGGGAAAAATAGCAATAATAAAATAAATTCAAAATCAAACAAGTAATGCATCTGGGAAGCTTCTGGAAGTATTCTCCATGGTGTAATACAAACTCACTGCAGCTTTATTTCTGAGTTCATAGCATGTGCACATTGCTGTCCTACCACACACCAGAGAATACTGCCTGAAATACCTCAACTAGCACCCATGACACTGTGTGTTATGACCTGAAATGTCATTACTATACATATAACATTTTCTGCTTCTACAGAAAAATAATGTTTTTATTTAAAGACTTTTAATATTTTCTTATTGTAATTCCTCAGCTTAGGTCAAAGTATATATTTGGATCCTGTCATGTTAAAATGTTTGGCTCTGAAAATTGCTTTTTAGTGGGCCTGCAGAAATGATTCAGCAGTTAAGAGCATTTTCTGCTCTTGAAGAGGACCTGGGTTTGGTTCCCAGCACTCACATGGTGGCTCACAACCGTTTGCTACTTCAGTTCCAGGGGATCCAGCACCCCCTTTTGACCTTTTCAGGCACCAGGAATACATGGTGCACATATTCAGGAAAGCACACAAAATAAAAAGAAATAAATCTTTAAAAGTAGTTTAAATTGCTATTTGAGTTGCCGAATTAAGTTTTGTTTAAAAAAAATTGTTGAATTTGACTTGTAATTAAAACAAAATTTGCAGCATTTTCTGAGTTGGCCCTCAACAGAATTCTGCCATTTTGTACCACATATTTATGTGAAGCAACATTCTAGCATTGGCAGTGGTACAAAGTACATATCATTCTAAAAAGCAATACTCAGTGTCCTGAAGTGACAAGTATTCAGCCAAGATTTAATTATTTATATAAAAGTAAACAAGGATTTGCATAGCATTAGTATGCAAATGTACTTTAATCTTTATTAAACAATACATTTATATGCATACCAAAGAATTGTCTTGAAATAAATTTATTTCAAGTCTATCAGTAAATGTTTGTGTTGTATACTTTTTTGTATAGCTATGGGAACAAGCAGAGCATTCTGGGAGCAAGAGTAACCACAAGTAAGAAAATCTTTAAAATGTCTTGGTTGCATGACCTTTCTGTAGCAGCACTGACAATTGCCGTGCTGGGTCACTGGAGCCACCTGTGCCCGGCCTCCTTCTGCCCATCCCTTTCCTCATTTATGAATCCTACATGTTGCAAACATTCATCACAGTACAGGTTGAATCCCTAGTTTTTGTCGCAGTCCTCCTTAGCGTATTGATGTCTGTCTGAACACATTAGGGCTGTATGACAAGAACCATAGACCTGGCCAGCTTAAACAGCAGGGATTCCCTAATGGTCCTGGAAGCAGAAAAGGCATGGGCAGACTGAAACTCTGGTGAGACAGCACCAGGAGGTTCCTGTCTTCTTGTATCCTAGCAAGGCAGAAGGGCTGAGAGATTCAGTCCTTTTTAGGGGATCAATAATTCCATTCATAAAAACTGGGCCTTTAGGTTCTAATCATTCATCCATCATCGAGATAAGCTTTTTTGAAATCTGAGTTTTTAACAATTATGCAGTCTAGGGTATGAACTATGGGAACATTAGACTATGTGAACATTGACTTTGAAATTTTTTATTGTTTTTGCATGAATTACGTCACTATATACAATAAAGTTTGAAATGTATAAAATAGTTTAGGATAAAATATTTCTCTACCCTGTCCCTTGCTATCCACTTCACTGCTCTGATCAATTCCATATTTATCCTTGCCGAAATATTTCCTTCATATATGAATAAAGATCTTTATATCCCCCTTTCAGTGAGAATGGTAGCACTCTGAACACATTATCTTGACATTTTTTAAATTATTACTAGGGTCTTTTTTGTTTTGTTTTGTTTGGTTCATTTTCGTTTTACTTAAAATTGTACTAATGAGCTTGTTCCGTCTTATTTTGTGTTGCTGTTCTCATGAGATATTCTGTTCGGTATGTCATACTCACTGGGTGTATTGTCGCCATTCATGCAAAGAATTGCCAGTGCATGTTCATTTAGATTTCTTCTAATTTCATGTACTAAATAACCCAGTGCATATATGCATTAGTATACTCCCGTAAAGTCAATACCTAAAGTGGCCTTGCTGAGCCAAACTCACATGGTCTTACATTTTTACAAAGATTTCCCTCCACAGGCTGCCCTAACTTACAATTTTCAGAAGTAGAGTATCAGCTATCAGAGCACTGTCTTTACCCTGAAAACAAACCCCAGTATCTCTTCATGTTCAGCTGGAAGAAGTTATTATACTTTGCAGACATGTTTCTTGCTGTTAAAGACTACATTTACCTTTGCCCCACAAAGTTATTAGATGATTCCTAAAGACAGTCTAGACGGTTGGTTCTGAATCTGGGAGCGGCAACCTCTTTAGGTGTCAAATGACTCTTTCACAGGGGTCACATATCAGATATCCTGCATATCAGATTTTTGCATTACAATTTATAACAGTAGCAAAATTGCAGTTATGAAGTAGAAACTAAATAATTTTATGGTTGTGGGTCACGACAATGTGAGGAACTGTGTTGAAGTGTTGCAGCATTAGGGAGGTTGAGAACTACAAGTCTCAATTGTCACAGAGGCTAGATTGATACTAGAATCGAGTGAAGAGAGAAGAGGAGAGGACAGGACAGGAGAGGACAGGAGAGGAGAGAGGAGAGTGGGCTGCTCAGCCTCCTATAGCACATAGGACAATGATCTTTAACCAAAAAGAAGCACAGAAGGTTCCTAGTACTAGGGTCCCACACAGCATCTGCTTTCCCTTCATCACACTAAATACATTTTTTTTGTAAAGGTTACATTCTTTAGGGTAAAGTATGTGCCAAAAAAATACAATGAACCCACTTCTGTGATACATTTGGCCTTTTTATTTCTCTTCTTTTCTATTACAACATGCCAGTTTTACCCAACACTTTGCAGGAATTGGGAGCCCCTCACAAGCATGAGGACAGTGCTTTCTTTATGTTTTTTAGCTTGAATCTGTGGCACAGAGAGACACTCATGAGTACTCAGTCTTACCTTTGAGTGTGACTTAAAGGTTTTCATTTTAATCAAATCCAATTCTGTTTACATTTACTCCCCTTTTCTCTAGATTTTCACGGGCAGTTGTTTTTTCTGAACTTTCAGAATAGCAGTGACAGGAGTCCCCAACTGAATTAGATACAGTGTTCTACAGATTTGAACACCTACAGGGTATGCTTCATTGCGACAGCACTAAGTCACTGTCACAAGTCAGCATTTTGGGGTGACTTCTGCCTTGATCATAACCACAGCCGGTTTGTACATTCCAGGATAGGGGCATGAGGATTAGAAATGTTAGGTAGGAGGCACAGAGATAAGAAAAAAACACAGAGACATAGGAAAGTATCAGGAGGGCAACTCAGTGCCTCTTTCATACTGAGTTCTGAGTTCACCCGTGTTGATTCTTCATACACTTTTATACCTCAATACAAAAAAAAACTACTTTAACATGATACAAAGGGTAATCATTACAGTTACTTGCTCCAGTACTTGAGGCGTCAAGCCACTAATTCCTGTGTAAATTTGATGTTTGGGGCAGTGAACCCACCCTAGACCAAGTATCCTGCAGGCAGCCACTCCCTAAGTCAAACCTTCTATTTCAAAAGAAGGAGCTTGAATTCTCTGATCTATGGTCAAGGTTGAGTGAATCTACCTCCACCGGCCATCTTGATGTGAAAAACACCGAGAACCACACCCTAGGTCAGGATATCTTGTTTTGTTGCGACATCTGTTGTCAAGAACTTAGAAAGAGCAAAAATAAGCTCAAACTCTCTGACCTTCAGAGAAGCTGGACCAGGCTCACGTTTTTGTGTTCCCACAAGTCACTAATCACATACTGTTGTGCTCGCATTTAGCCTGTGATTGAGATTGTCTTGTTTCTTTAAGTGGGTTAAGTCTCCAAGTGTGGATTCCTGATGCCTAGCGGTGTTCTATCAGCAGGAAAGCAAGATTGCTTTTGTTAGTATGCAAGTGCCATCCTGCTGGTCACCAACACAGGCTTTCTCTGTCCCTCCTACCTCCCGTTTTCCCATCACCCAATACTGCAGGTTTGGAAAACTTCATGAAGGGCTGTGGTACTTTGCCGCCTGCGTTTTTGAGTGTGGGTGTCTGTTATGAAAATAGGGGGTTGGTATTTTCAGGGAACCTATTGTTTTCAGAAGGAACACTGGAGGTGTAGGGAGTCAGCAGTCCTCGTTTACCCTAAGGTCACCAGTTAGGAGTGACATTGTAAATTTCATTATTTTTTCTGCTGGGTAGTACTCCATTGCGTAAATGAACCACATTTTCCTTTTCCATTCTTCAGTTGAGGGGCATTTAGATTGTTTCCAGGTTCTGGCTATGACAAATAATGCTGCTATGAACATAGGTGAGCACATGTCCTTGTGCTATTGAGCATGCTTTGGGTATATACCCAAAAGTGGTATTGCTGGGTCTTGAGATAGGTTGTTTCCTAATTTTCTGGGAAATCGCCATATTGATATCCAAAGGGCTGTACAAGTTTGCACTTCCACCAGCAATGGAGGAGTGTTCCCTTTACCCCACATCCTCTCTAGCATAAGCTGTCATCAGTGTTTTTGATCTTGGCCATTCTCACAGGTGTAAGATGGAATCTCAGAGTTGTTTTGACTTGCATTTCTTTGATAACTAAGGATGCTGAACATTTCCTTAAGTGTCTTTCAGCCATTTTAGATTCCTCTGTTGAGAATTCTCTGTTTAGGTCTGTACTCCATTTTTATTGGATTATTTGTTCTTTTGATGACCAATTTCTTGAGTTTTTTGTATATTTTGGAGATAAGACCTCTGTCTGATGTGAAGTTAGTGAAGATCTTTTCCACTCTGTAGGCTGTTGTTTTGTCTTGTTGACTGTGTCCTTTGCTTTACAGAAACTTTTCAGATTCAAGAGGTCCCATTTATTAGTTGATTCTTTCAGTGTCTGTGCTGCCAGGCTTATCACCAATTTTCTGAGTTCTTTGTATATTTTGGAGTAAATGGATAGATCTAGAAAACATCATATTGAGTAAGGTAACCCAGACCCAAAAAGACAAATATAATAGGCACTCACTCATAAGTGGCTTTGAGATATAAAGCAAATAAAAACCAGCCTACAGTTTACAATTCCAGAGAACCTAGACAACAAAGAGGACCCTAAGAGAGAAATACATGGAACTAATTTACATGGGAAGTAGAAAAAGACAAGAACTCCTGAATAAATTGGGGGTATGGAGACCATGGGAAACGGTAGGAGAGGGGAGAGGAAGAGAGGAGAGCAGAGGAAAATATATATCTCAACAAAAACATTTTTTTTTTAAAAAAAAAAAAAGGAGGGATATTGTAGTCAGTGTTACTTGTATCTCGGCTACAGGCAGTGCTGTGAGTCACTTACAAAAGAAAGGTTTCCTCTCCTGTATGGAGCTGTTGGTGTGTGTGTGTGTGTGTGTGTGTGTGTGTGTGTGTGTGTGTGTGTATGCATACTTTCTATCTTCTTTCTGTAGTTAGACAATAGAAAGGAGCCAATCATGAGCATTCATTAGAATTCAGTTAAAGACGAGTTAGAGGTAGTCAGCCTTGAAGTGGTTCCTAAATTCTGAGTCTCAGTCTCCTTCCCTTCCTGTAAAGGATGGGTAGTGTTTACACCACACTCCAGGTGCATTGTCAGAATGCGGGTTTCATGGTTTAGCCTGGAGAGACTGAAATTACCTGGTGCGAGTGAGAAGGAAGAATGAAACACACAACAAACCCACTTAGGAGTTTGTTGGAAGGGGGTGTATAGGCCTGGTGAGGTGGGTGTGCAGAGAGGCGGGGGGGGAGGGGGGCTAAGATCCAGCTTTTAAAGGTTGCCTAGCACATGTGCACAGGGGGATGACATGGCTATGTCATACACAGATGATGGAACTCAGGCATGCATGCAAGGGCTCATGGAGCTGTGTCATGCATAGATGATACAACCATGCCACACGTGGGTCACGCAGGGGCCCTTTTAGATCCTGGGACCTTTAAGCCACTTCTGCCTGAGGGCTTGTCTGCCCATGCGTGGCCCTAGAACATGGAAGTGTCAGCCATGGTGTGACTGAATCAACCATGCTGTGGCTGAATCATAACAGAGACCAGAAGAATTCACACCATGGGTACAAACCCCATTATACTGGACGACAGACTCACTTTCAAATACTTTGAGATTCATGAGTGATGCCCAGTTCAGACAGGGTTTGTGCAAGCTACCAGCAGGAAAGCAAGGTTGCTTGTGTTAGTGTGCTGACTCCCTTCCCTTTTTTCTTTCATTCCCCTCCTGCCACCTCTCTCAGGCCTCTCCCCTCTCCCCACCCCCTCCCTCTCCTCATTTTAAAATTTACTTAACTCTCATCTCAATTCACAAGCCAAATCTCAAGGATCCTGAGTCTAGGAAAGAAACCTACTCATTCACAGTAGCAGAGAACAGAGCACCCTGGTTTCTTTCAGACACAGAGCAAAGGGGCTGCATAGCACAGAAGGAGCTGGAAGGCCCAGGCTGTTTCCTGGTAATTTGTCTCTTCTGGGGTTTCTGGGACTTTGAAAGCAGGAGCATCTCTCTTCACAAGTCACCATTAGTGTTGCCCTGGACACTTCTCATTCATCCATGAGAACCAGAAGAGGGACTCCTCACCACTGCTGCTTGATGTAAGCTGAAGGAAGAAGTCATTCCTAAGTGCCCACTGAGGTGCTTGCCTCAGCCCCTGGAAGATGCTTTTGCCGATAGGAAAGAGGATTGAGGAGAAGGCTTTATTTTAATGACTTGGATAGTTGGGGCAGGGATCAGTGATGGAGGAGCCAGGGAGGGAACAGTAGGACCAGCCAGGTCAGAAAGGGAGAAGCAAGGACAACAGTGTCACACAGAAGACTGAGTGGTGCTTCACAGCAGCTAAATATATCCTACAAAAAATCAGGGTGGGGAGTAGCTTTGATCATATCTAATGTGGGATTTCAAAAATGCAAATGCAAAAGAAATGTAAATGTAGATTGCTAGGTTGACTTCCATTAGCGTGTTATTTAACCACCCCTTAGCCCTGAGATGCCCCCTTGCAGGATCTTTGCAATTAAAATAAGCCAACAACTAAAGCACTTCAAAGGTGAGTTGCAAAAGAAGAAAAAAACACCAATGTGTGAGTATTTATCAGGCAAACCAAGAAAGTGCTAGGAGTCAGCTTGATTACACAAGATGAAAGTAGAAAACATAAATGTTGCAAAGGCTTATTCTCAAGATTTCAAATTAAAAATAAAAAAACCTTCAGGATTTTTTAAATGCTGATTTTATATTTAGTCACAAGTTAATCTGAAGGTAAATTTCTCAAGGTTACTGAAATCAGAGTTTTTGATTTTGCTGATAAAAGACCCAAGTATCTCCATATTGCACTGATCTAAAAAGAAGAAGGAGGGTTTATTGGTGTGCTGATTTCAGGTGGACAGAATGCTTCTTCCACAGGACCGGAGAGCTTGAGAGAACATATAGTAAATGTGTTTTTTAAAAGATTTTATTTATTATGTATACAATATGGCATGCTGCCTGCATGCATGTATGAATGCATGCCAGAAGAGGGCACCAGATCTCATTGTAGATGGTTGTTAGCCACCATGTGGTTGCTGGGAATTGAACTTGGGACCTCTGGAAGAACAGTCAGCATCCTTAACCTCTGAGCCATCTTTCCAGCCCCCTATAGTAAATGTTTTTAAATATTGAGCCATATACAATACATTGCATAGTTTCTTCATAGATAAGTTTTGACCAAATGATTAAATGATAATTTTAAGTTAATAACAATAACACATTATTGCTTCAAAGTGACAGGCCAAATAGTATTCACCTTGTTTCATTTAAGCTCTCTCATTCTCTTTAAGACAGGAAAATTCAACTTATTGGTGTTTTCCAAGGGAAAAGCTGAAGCCTCATTATGCTTTTATTTTTACAGTTATATTGCATATTTCTTACAGTAGAATATGTCTTGATATTGCCTACTCTTTCCCTTAGTCTTTGTTTCCAGGTTTTGCTCTACAAATAATACCTGAATGAACATGCCATTGATCCATTTATCTTTCTATTGATAAGTCTGCTTCTTGGGGTCAGGAATGTGCTTTAGCAACTAACCCACTTCCCCGGAAAAGCTAGAGTGAGATGCCTCTGTGCTGGCAACCACTAAGGTTCTTTCCTCCACTCGGCCTCCCCAGGCCACACTGCTGCACATTTGCCTTTGCAAGAGCAGTTGCTGCAAAGTCAAGTCTCACTGTGCATTTTCATCTGGTGACAAATGATCTCTCCTTTCATGTCTGAAGCTCACTGGTTATTGGCTTCTTGTTAACTGTGCTTTCCCGTTATTTTACCCACTTCAAATTTTAAGGGCTTTGGGCATAATATAGATATTTTCAAATGTCTTCCAATTTTCACAAACATTTTTTCAAGTATGTAATCTAAAATATATTTTATGAAACTTTTTATTAAGCGGAAGTTTTGAGTTTCATGTTCCTACCCATTTTTTTTCTTTTTTTCTTTTTTTTTCTTTTTTACAAATGACCACAAGCCAGTAATTTTCTTTTCTTTTCTTTTTAGTTTACTTTTTTATTTTATTTTATTTTATTTTATTCATACCAGTGTTTTGTCTTGTGTGTTGGCTCCCCTGGAACTGGAATTAGAGACAGTTTTGTGCTGGGAATTGAACCCAGGTCTTCAGGATGAACAACCAGTGCTCTTAACCACTAAGCCATCACTTCAGCGCCCTATTTGTTTTTCTTAATTTGTGCCTTATCACAAAACATACTATTGCTGCCTTATTACGCTGATGGCTCCTAGATTTTATTTCCTACATGGTCTTTATGTCTTACATTTTAATGCTTTAGTTCATGTAAATATATCTAGAATTTTTATTCAACTGGAATATGATTAATAAAACAAACCTTCCCTTTCTTTCCTTTTAGAACAATTATTCCCAACATTCCTAATGCTGTGACCCTTTAATATAATTACTCAGATTATGGTGCCCACCTACCATAAAATTATTTTTATTGTTACTTCATAACTATAATTATATTCATATTATGAGTCATAATGTAAATGTCTGTGTTTTCTGATGGTCTTCAGTGATTCTTGTTAAAGGGTCATTTGACCCCCCCACAAAGGGATCATGACCCACAGGTTGAGAACAACTGTTCTAGATCTTTTACTAGTCTTTTTGATTCGATCCTTTAACAGACTTGAGATGCCTCTTTTTTCAAAGACTAAAATCCCCCTAACATCCAGACCCATTTCTGGGAACTCTGTTTTAAAGATTCTTGATCTACTCAGGTCTGCTTAGTGCTTCACAAAGTTAGTCCCAGTAGCAATGTGGGATTTTATTTTTCTGACAAATCAGATTATAATGACGACTTCTGAAGTAGTTATGGAAGGTAGTTATGTTAAAAACTCACTCAATACACAGCACTGGAATGTGAGTAGAAACTCTCCAGTCAAAATATTAGTGCAGTTAGAATATTTTTTCAATCTTTCTACCTCAGGTAGATTTTTATATCAACAGATATAAGAAGTTTTTGTTGTGGATGTGTGTGTGTGTGTGTGTGTGTGTGTGTGTGTGTGTGTTATTTGCTTGTTTGTCAGTCCTAGAGAAGGAACCTATATCAAGGGCACCACCTCCAAGGAACTGCTCTGCTCTTGAGCTTTTCACACCTTTTAAGAAAGGGTCTCCCTCCCTTGCCTAGGTTTACTTTACACTGTCCTCTAGCCCCAAGAGGCCTTGAACTTGTGACCCTCCTGCCTTGGTCCTCTCAGATTTGGGAAGACAGGTCTGTACCACCAATCTAGTTTCAAGTAGAAAAGTTTTAATGAACTTATGTGATCCTAAGTGGCAGCTCACTATTTTCTTTCCTCCTGCAAAGGAATGGTATATTAACAACACTGTTTGCTTGATTCCCCAGGTCAGCTCTTCAGAGGACTTATCCCTATATCTTCTCTCTGAGCTCCGACTACTTCCTGGAGAAAACATACATGGAACAGACACTGGCGTGCTGTTGGAAAGAAGTCCCATGGGGACTGTACCTGAGTCTCTGAGAGTGACGAAAGCCTCCATAGTGACGGCGTCTGGAACGGAAGAGGGTCGAGGAGAGCTGCGGAGTATTTCCCCACAACAAGCTGAGGCAGAAAAGAGTGCTGGTGGCGCTGGCAATGCCCCTGCTGAACTTAGCATTGGGCTCAGTGCAGCCGCTGAGGCCCTGATGCAAGCTTGTGTGCATGAGACCAGCCAGTCAGACATGGCATCTCCGGGTGTCCTCCATGAGGTGGAGCAAGTGTCACCCACACACAACGCTCTTGATGACTCCCATCTGCAAGGAAGCAAGGAGCTGGCAAATCCGTCGGTAGAAAAGGAACTTATATCTGCACACCATGTCATCCAAGGTGACCTGCCAAATACCAGCACCTGTCTGGTACCTGAAAACTCCTTGGGCAAATCAAAGACAAACTCAAACAGTGAGAAACCCGAGAAGTCAAGTTGTCCTACCAGGGTCACCTGTTGCAGCAGCAAAAATCAAATGCTCTGTGATTTTCCGCCTCCAGAAAATAGCCAGGGAATTGTACAGGCTTCAGATCCAGCAAAGGTGGGCCACCCGTCCCCTTCTGCAAACAGATCTGGTGGGGAAGAACAGAAAGCCAACAGCGACACCACAGTGGGGTCTAGTGAACCTCTACCAAGAAGAGGATGCTCAGAGAACAAACAACCCTCTGCCACTGCCTTGGACACAACGGATGAAGGATCTATAGATCTTCCACCATCCTCCCCCACCAGCAGAGATTCCACCTGTTGTCCGGATGAAAAGAAAGCGCCACTGCTAGCACAGCTACCGGGGTCAAGGTTCAAAGAAGCCAGTACAATGACCTGCCATGCTGAAAGGGAGATTAAGGAGGTCCCAGGCAGGGCTTGGCAAGACGCTGAGGTGCAAGCAGTGGCAAGTGTGGAGAGCAGGTCTGTCTCTACTAGCCCCAGCATCCTCCCGGCATTCCTAAAGGAAATCCCTGCTCCTGAGAACAAGGATGGACAAGAGCAGCTACGTGTAGTTTGTCATGGCAAGGGCAGTGGGGGCCATTTGCTGGAACTCTCTAACAGCATGGTAGACCCCCAAGAGACAAGGCAGTGTCCAGGCATTGTACCACAGGTACACATCCAGCCAGCTGCTGCCACTCCTGCAGCTTTCAAGGCAGAATGCAAACTGGAGAACCAACCAGGAGAAGCCTTTAAATCCTCACTGATGGCCTCCAATCAAAACCAGGATACAGAAGAAAATGGGCGGTCTTCAACAAGCAAAGAGGCAACTTTCAGGCAGCCTGCAGGAACTAATCCTGGCTCCCAGAAAGATAGCCCCACTGACCAAATTTCCCTCCTGACTGGGAGTCAAGCTGGGATAAATCATGGGTTGGGGAACTCTGAAACAAGGCCATCTGAATTTGTAGTGAAAACTACAAATGACCACAAAACACAGCCAGACCGGATACCACCTGACTCCTGTGGAGGTGCCGGTAAAGATACACAGCTGGAGAGCTTGAACCCCACTGATAAAAGAGGTGCAAAGGATGGGAAGCCTGCTTCTCCTCTTATTGTAAAAGAGAACACACCTGGGACCACCTGCTCCCTAGATGCCAAAATCGTACTACTGAATCCTATCTCTCAAGAAAATGAAGGTACAGGACCAGAGGCCAATCTTGCACCTTCTCCAGGGAGGAAGAGCCAGCAGAACACCTTGGAAGAACAGAGACAGACCAAGACCGCCACAAGCCTGAGCCTGCCATCCGATGGCACCGGTGACTCAAGCCCAGGCTCTGGCAAGAGGACCCCTTCTCGCTCAGTCAAGGCCAGCCCACGCAGGGCCAGCCGGGTCAGCGAGTTTCTGAAGGAGCTCAACGTGACCGCGGCTGCTGCCCAGGTGGGGCTCACACCTGGAGAAAAGAAGAAACAGATGGGCGCAGACTCCAAGCTGCAGCTGAAACAGTCCAAGCGAGTCAGGGACGTCGTGTGGGACGACCAGGGCATGACCTGGGAAGTGTATGGTGCTTCCTTGGACCCAGAGTCCCTGGGAATTGCCATCCAGAACCATTTACAAAGACAAATTAGGGAAAATGAGAAGCTAGTTCAAACTCAAAGTGACCAGACTCGAAGATCTAGCTCCTCAGATTCTTCTTCAAATAAGAAGCTCAAAGGGAGACAGCAGGGCGTTCTGCAGTCCATGCTGCAAAACTTCCGGCGCCCCAACTGCTGTGTCCGCCCAGCGCCATCTTCTGTGTTGGACTGAAAGGAAAGAGCACCGCTGTGTGAGCTGTGGTATTTCTTATGTCTATCCGTACCAATGCTTAAGAGTTTGAATTGCTGTTTTGTTTGGGGTTTGTTGTCCATGTTTTCGTTTCAGACTTAGCTATTCCAAACTATCCGGTCCTCCATAAATAAAATGCCATTTCACATTGAAAGAACACAAGAAGTGAAGCAAAGCTTGGAGGTGGAAGAAAGAAGAAATAATCTTCTCCGAGGTTTTCCTAATACGTAACTGATTATGCAAACACATTTTCACTACACGTGAGTCGTGTGGTACATCCCCTCAGTCTATCACAGGGTGGTATTTCCACTAAAATATCCACTTTACATTAAAACTAGCAAAAACCACTATTTACAACACTCTGATGATTTCTAGTCTTACTGAAGTAAGGATGCTAGTACCACAAAAGTTAAGTAGTTCATAAGAACCTTAATATGAAAACCTGAGACAAATTCAGCTAATCCCTGGGACAAATAAGATAAAATGAAAGTAGTCAAAAGTATATAATGACAAATATGAATCGGCTATAAGCATCTGAAGCTAACCCTTTTTCTATGAACAAGTTCTAGTTAGAAAGGTTAGCTACGCCTCCAAACATGAGTACTGCCTGGACCAAACATGAATTTAAATCTGTCCATTTTCCTACACTGAAAGCACAGCGCATCTCTGTCCTGAGCAAATTAAAATGGTATTTTCTTACACTAGGGGAAGTATCTGTGACTGGAGCCATGAAATTAAAGATAACAGTAAATTTTGAATTGTGAATTTGTCCTCTGGTAACAGTTTCCGATTCCTTAAATGTACAGCCTAGATTCTTCCATATTTACCACTTTTTAGGGACATCCTTCAGAGATCTTTGTGAAATCGTAGCTTTGGGTGGCCATGTTGTCTCAGTGGTGTCTACAGAGGATGAACATGGACCATGGGATCATCGCTGGGGCCCTGAGCTGGGGTGAAGACAGTAACTTGCACATTTGGGTAGTATGGAGAAGGAGCACAGCAAGCATTTGGGGAAGGCCTTCCTTCCCACATTCATTATCTCTAGGCAGTGCTGATCTGAAGGTTGCCATTAACACATGTGAAAGACAGAGTGGCAGTTAACTGCCTTTGCTGAAATCACTCCCCTGCAAAGAGGAACTGCCATGTGGTTTCTGTTGTCTTTTTTCTTCAGAGACTCAAAGAGCAAGGGTTTAGCCAAATATCTACTTTGGCTTTTTTTTTTTCAATTTATTTCTATTTTGTAGATGATAAATATAAAAATTATATCTGAGCTCTAAAAACCAAAGCTGCATTGCCTTTGATGTCTAGGAGAGAACTTGACTGTGTATAAGTAGGCCACGGTGGCAGCACTCTCTGAGGCGGAGAATGATAATTATGGTGTTATACTTGGAACTTATAACGAATTTTTAATAAGGCACATTTTCAGTTTTCTACTAATTGGCCTCTATTAAGAATGCTTTATAAAGTAGAAATTACTGTCAAATTGCTGATCAAATTGCTGTATTAATGATTAGAGATTTAGCATAAAAACTCTCCTTTAGTATAAGTACCCATTTGTCTCAGATGCCTTTGCTGGGACTTAATCTATCTCCCATCTTGCACACACTGGGGCCTTCTGTCACATGTCAGCACCCATGCTGTGTATACACAGAGTACCCCGTGCATAGCCAAGAGCAGCTGTCCACAGAGCCCACTCCAGATGGTAGGCCCTAGCAAGCCTTCACTTTGAAGTGCTGCAGCAGGCTGCTCGTACAGAGAAGAAAGGATTCTGATCAGTAATAACGTTTGTGGGTTTAGAGTAAGCATAAAATGCCTAGATGGTTAATGAAGCAGAGGCCTGAGAGAGCTGTAGGCATCTGTCCCAGATTCAGTAATTCAAAACTCTTCAGTTTGGTGTTATAGTTGTATCTCACAAATCGAAAACTTAAGAAATTTTTGATTACTACGTTTGGTTTTCTTTAGTACTAAAACGAAATTCTTAATTTCTATAATACTCTAGAAAGCATCACAAAGTGGTACAAAGAGGTTTTGGCTTTGGTTCTTCTGAATCTTACAGAATTGAGAGTTTTTAGAAACAGCAGTGTAAATGACTTACCAAATGGATATATTAAGCTGGGAAGCTGTTCAGGTGTTTATATCACAGAACCTACCAGTAGACACGCTTGTAGGAAAATCCTATTTGAAGTTTTTCCTCCCCATAAACCTATGACACAGCATTTGACCTTCAAGACATCACTGGAACCCTCACCTTCTTTAACCAGGGAGACACATGGTGTCTTTTCTGGCACAATCTCCATCACTTGTTCTTCTTGCTTTATCTGTGTGACACACACTGCCTTGAGAGTTATTTGTTTCACTCATTAATTTTTTTAACATGCCATTTAGACCTTCCCAATACATCTTAAATTTTAAAATATAGATATATTGTAAATGCTTTATTAAAGAAAGAAATAGAAAAGATTTCTTGGATCAGTTGTAAAGGAAGTGTGTCTGTGACCATGAGTCAAACACCCAAGCTTCCACTATTTGTTTATTGTGAATGATTTTATAGCAACATCTTTTTGAATTCATGGTTTTTGATGCCAGGGCCACCTATGTAAAATACAGTAAAACCCTGATCAACCCTTCATCTTGAATCAATGACATAAGATAAATATTTTGTTATATCAAAGTTCACCCGAAACCTGTGTGTATATATGTGTGTCCAAAATGAAATAGTTGTAAAATGGATTCATATGTTTTCCTACCTTGAACAGTTCAGATATTCAGACTGTAATTTGATTTTTTATAATTTTCTATTCTTAGAAATCATTCAGCACACATTATTTTGGATATCTCTATTCCCAGTGTTATAGATTAAATATAAACCTGAAGTAAGTTGGACTGAATGTGTATGTAAAGCCTCTACTCAGAGGCTGGATTTTTGTAACCAAATCCCTAGCAGGAGCTTGCTATCTTGAAGAGAAAGATGAATATAAGGAAATTGTCATTTGGTTGGATCTGAGAATCTTGGGGTTTTTCTGTTCTCAGTTTGTGCTGTTTTGCTTTATTTGGAGATCCTCCATCATTCTGGGTATGGTGTATATACCACACCAAATGTAGAACACAATGGGGCTTCAACTTTTATTTGTAGGGGGTGTATGACAGTGTGCGTTTAATGTCACCTGTCCAGTCATTTTTTTATTCACTTTTAAATTTACTGAAAATACGTGAGAAATCACTGTCTCCTCTTACTTCTACAGTGGAAGTGTTTTTAAAAGACCCCCTTCTAGTGCCACATAATCCTCCATATTTCTTGTCTACTTTTTCAGATCAGTATAAAAAAACAATATATTAGGATAACATCTGCATATAGGTATATATGCGTTTATTAGACCCTGGCCAGTCATGGCCTTTTGTAGACTCAGATTCACTAATTAGCTACAGTGCAGCCATGGAGCCGAGGCTGTCTACTCTCTCCGGCTTTGTTCTAAGTGGTGTGTGAGAAATGAACTTGTGAACTCCCCAGTGTGGTGACAGAGTGAACTCCAAAGTATCTTAAGTGAGCTGACAACATTGTTACTACCACTGCGTTGTCTACATGATGAGGCAGAAGCCTTCTTTCTGACCATGTCAGTACCCACTGTGCCACATTCATACCCAAGCATTTTGTTTTGTTAGCGGTGTTCCTTGTGTGCGCGGCCTCTGGTTCTTTCCAAATGCAGGTCAGCTGCTGCTGCCCCTGGCAAATGAATCTGCAATCTGTGAATCTCCGACCGTTCTTGGGACCTTACTCTCCCCTAATGAAATTCTGTAACTGATAAGTGATTATAAAAATCATCTGTGCAGACACATAGGCTTATTAATAACTATATAATTTTGAACAATTTTCCAGAAATAGCTTTGTAAATACTTAAGCAGTTTTTCCATGAACTTTGTCTTACTTTTGGAACAGAGACTATTCTCTTTGACTAAAAAATTCAAGTAAGTTTGATTTCAATAACCAAGAAACTAAATGAAGAAGTGAGGTGGGACATTTCTGTCTGATGGTGATATATGCCAGAGGTCTTTACTGCTACGTTTAACTCTGAATACTCACCAGCTCAGCTACTCACTTGCCACAACCGAATAACCTCTCTCAAAGTAAATCCAATACATCTGTAAATGTGTATATATACAAACAACAGATGATCCTGAAGACACTTTGGCTGTTAGGAAAATCGAGGTGACAATAATTATAAAGGACATCCAAATAACTGCAGTCTCGATAACATGGTTGTGGGGGGCCAGAATGGTGAGACAAGATTTATTTCCACATTTTTTCTAAGACCTAGATATCTCAGAAACCAATTTGTGGATAAAGACTGTTGATTTTGAAACCAAAGCCAAGCAATACCATGCCAAAATGAGGCAGTTGTACCAGCAAGTGCATCAGCTGTGTGCACACATTATGTAAGTCTAGTTTCCTCTGTGAAGGTTGACAATCTCTGTTGGAAAGCCTGGTGATATGCTTCACATATGGAAACCGCACCCATGACCTGGAGCAAAGGTTGGCTTGCATCTCTGTCTCATTCCAGCCACGCATGAAGAGGAGTCACTAAAAGTCTTGCTGGCTTCCAATTCAAACCAGAACCTTTGTCAAATAAAAGGATTTGAATTTACAGGAATTTCTCTTCCAGGACACTAGCATGGACATATGCAGTTCTCTTAACTTGACATAGTGGATTGCCAGATGTGGCATGAAAAAGCAGGGCTCCCAAAAAGTACTGAAATACAAGCCCTTCTAGCAAAAGGAGCCTCAAATAATGCCTTACAGAGAATTGTTCTAGATACTTTCTGAATACTAAGGACTCATCAAAGTGACTTCTGGGTTCAAGTTCAAAATTAATTGGCTGCAAAGTTATTAGCGAATTAAGTCACATATTTTGCCACTTCTAGGAAAAGACACTGATGAATCAGCCAACAAATGATAATTATGAATTGAGATGTTCTTCATGATTTACGAGTGCTAAGTGCTATGGAGAATTAAATGGGAGAGAACATCGAGCCCCTAGATCTCTTTCAATGTGAAATGTCATCGGTTTTTTCCCCTAGGTATAAAATTATTAATTTGGGTTTGTTTTATTTTAAAATTGCTGCTAGTATTAACTTTTCCTATTTTAAAAAGTAACCTCGTTCTGCTTTTGGAACAACTCCTAAGTATTAAACAGTCTCTTTCACTGTGACTTATTAACTCTCTGTTGAAGGTGGTGTGTGTGGAGCAAACCACCCCCGATGAGCAAAAGGAGCTGTGTCTTTGTCTGGAGGCATTCTTACCTCAATTTCAGTGATGGATTCATGGGCATTCCTTTTAGGGCCCTGTCTTGGATGCAAATCACGTTCTGCCATGTCTTTGAAATGACAGTGTCTAGTCCCTGCATTAGGAAGGAAGGAACGACTTACTAATGCTATCAGGGGATTACACGGTACCCTAGTATTTGAGATGACAGAAGTCAACATGGCCTGAAAATCAAGAAGAAAAACTTTCAAGTAGCAATCTCCTAAATCCTCTATATTTATTTACCTATGCTGTACTAATGTGTGAAAAATATGTTGTGCCATAATACTGTAGCTGGTTGTGGTGTGTCTGTGCATTCTATAAGGTGTGTAGTGTCTGTGAGTTAACTGCCACTTTCATGTATAGGAAAAAAATCGCATGCTATAGCCAATTTTTAAGGGCTATTCCTATTGCCAGGTAGGCACATTCAGGAAAAGTTGAATATAATCAACAAAAATGTGCATGTATGTTCAGTAACAGAGTATAGATTATTCAGTTGATGATGGTCAAGAGGGACCAGGCTTGGTTTTTGGTTTTTTTGTTGTGGTAGTTTGGTTTTTAGCATCTACAAGAGTAGCCAGCATATTTACCACAAAGGTTGAATGGAGTGGTCTGTACATTTACATGTTTCTAAATATGCCAGAGCTAATTTCACATGTCATTAGTCACAAGTAAGGTCAGTTCTTTGACCACTGTGTTGATTGACATTCCTCACACATCCTCTGTGTTAAGTGTGTGACAGTATGTACATACCATGGGTGTGATTGTGTACATACCTTGTATGAATTATCTAAATTCTCTAAGCAGATGCAAGAAAGCAGAATGAAGAGATAATTATTCAAAAGCCTCAAAAGGGCTAGTCAATATGGATTTTCATTTTCTACACATAAAATGTGTATATAGTCAAATGTAAATATCATATCCAAATTGATGTGCACACAAATGCATTTTATTCATACTACTACATTTGAATAAATTGTTAGCACATTAAAACAACTAATTAACAGCTACATCTTTGACTTTCCTATTTGACATCTATTAATATTGAACTCAATGATCCCCCTTGAGTGTTATTACACCCAAATGGCAGAGTTTATGTGTGTGAAAAGTCCCGCCTATTTAACGTCTCACTGAGTCTGGTATTTGAACAGCTTCAGGGTATTAATACTGTTTTTTAAATACAGAACTATATCTGGAAATGACACATACTAGGGGAAACTACTTATATTTTGGTAGCTGAATTTGGACCTTTACCAGTATTTATACTCACGGCCCTGGCAGGAAAGCTTACATTTTTGCTGAAGTCTCCTAGCTTTTCTAGAGTGTACATAATCATTCAAGGGTAGAGATAATCATAGGCCTTCTCTTGATATTAGTCAACCATGTGTACCCACACTGAAGAGAAATAAAGTTCAAAATGAAATTAAATTATAGGTGCTGTTGGTAAGAAAGGATAGAATGAACAATTGGAAGTTCCTTAAGAAAGACTCAGGTACTCTACACACTAATCCAAAGGCTAGAGCCATTAACCAGTTATTGGCAAAATTATACAATAACAATATAATATAAACAAAATTATTACAATCTATCAGTTTTCAGAAAGGAATTGACCAAAGTTTCTCATTCTCTCTCAAAGGAAAATCCTCTGCTAAATAAAAATAGAGACCAACATTCTTAAAAGTTAGTATAATTTGACCCCCAACTCTATTGGCACTAAAATCTGTTAGCTAGTTGCTGGGCTGACAATATGAACAGAAATATAGCATTGCTCCTCGTAGAGAATTCTATTCAATACAAATACAACCACTTTCACTAAAGGTTATGAATAGCATTTGAACGCACATTCAAGGGTTAGGAAGTCTTCACACCTTAGAGATGGGTAAGGTTAACCATTGTACAAACACTATATATGACAGCAGACAGCTGGTTTCACCTGTGATAGGAATACAATTCCTGAAATCTTGATGTTCACCAAATTTGCTCTTGCATAAAAGAAATGTATGTACTCTTGGAAAATGTATACAATTTAAATATCACCAAAATATTCCATCAATGTGACAATCATTTACGGACACTGACCAAAAGAACTACCATATTCAATCACTGAACAAATGGTAATATTCAAAATTGAAAGTATGAAAGTAGTTATGGTATAATGTCTTTCTATAAAAGGTCAAAAATAGTTTGTTTAAGAAAGTTCTCTTCTCTGGACATTGTTCAGATAAACTTCATTTTTTGTTCATGGAAGGTCATGTTTATACAAAGATAATGATTTCTTAGACTGCAACCTAATTTTGCATTTGCCTTTGGTTTCTTAATTGGTATTTAAAATAACTGAGATTCAGCTGGCTAGCTACTTTTGTCCTTAAAAGTTTTTGAAATATGATTTTTTGCATCTCGCTTCCCATAATAAATATAATATTGAAATAAAATTTCCTATACTTCTACTGCTGTTTCTATTGTCACCATTGCTGTGAATTGTTTTGGGATATACCAGTCAGTGATCTCCTGACTGACATTTTTCTACTAAGAATGTGGAGGTAGAGCCTAGAGTGTTGACCAGAAATAGATGTGTTTTTCCTTGGATTAGATAGAATTATTTTGGGTCAGCAATGCCTCCTGATTATCATAAGCAAAAGTTCTCTTGCACTTAATAGAGTAAGGTGGTGGGGAGATGAATATGTCTGTATGCTTATGTACATTTATCTTTGTGTGCTTGTGTGTGTATATGTGTGTGTGCACATGCACAATCCTGTATGGAGAGATATAACAGCTTAGTGCTGCTGGAACTATAGGCATGGTGGTGGAACCTACATTGCCTTTTATCCACACCCTGCTGTCTTTCCTCCAAGATATTGCTGTGCCTCTTCCAACCTCTGTACCTGAGAAAGTTATTGGATCCTGTCATCATGATTCCTAGAGGCAAAAGGAAGTCCAGTCTTGTCCTTGATTGGTTTTTGATGATTAATTAAATGAGCATATTACTTTGACCCTCTTTGTTTCTTTAAATTTGTCTTCATTTTATCAAAAACTTTTAAGGAGAAGTATAAGGTTTATAAACTTAAACTTTACAAAAATTTGATTAATTTTCCATAAACTATAAACAAACTGTTCTCAACTATGGGTCCATGACCCATTTGGGGGTTGCATATCAGATATTTACATTATGATTCATATAATGGCAAAAATTACGGTTATGAAGTATCCACAAATAATTTATGATTGTGGGGTCACCACAACATGAAGAAACTGTATGAATGGTCATAGCATTAGACAAGATTGAAAATCACTGCTTAGAACAAATATTTGTTTAATCAGTGATAGCTTTAAATTTTTCCTGTAGCCATTCAGTCTTTCTAAATTAACATGTACATCTAAGTACATCAAACATTGCTGTTCACGGTTGTCAAATGGTGCCTGGGGTAGCTATTACTCTTCTATACTAAGATATTCTATCCTGGGCCAGGCGATGGTTGGAACATGCCTTTAATCCCAGGACTCGGGGGCAGAGGAAGACAGAGGCAGGTGGATATATGTAAGTTGCAGGCCAGTCAGTCTACAAGAGATAGTTCCAGGACAGGCACCAAAACTCCAAGAAACCATGTCTCAAAAAACAAAAACAACAACAAAAGTTATTCTATCCTGGCTCTGTTAAGCCTCAAACATTTCCATTCTAGGAGACACTGTCTGGCAGTGGTCACAGGGTGATCACACTAGATTGTTGTCTTCTTATGTGACTCTTCTGCCAACTATTCTCACCTTCCCCCATTTTGAGGTTTGAGAAATATGCAGAGTAGGTCTTTCGCAACATTTGGCTTAACTGGAGTGATATTAAATAAAACTTCTTGTGCAAGTAAAGTTGTTTGTGAAAAATGATATACCGTGTGATACACTACAGCTTCCATGGTGAGATTTTTAAATCTTTATTTTATTTTAATTTTTATTTTCATGGGGTAGAGATGGTGGGACGAGAAGATGAGTTTGGGGTGCATGATTTCTTTGTGAAATTCACCAAGAATCAACAAAAAGCTAAAAATGAAAGCAACTATTGTTTGTGAAGAAAAACCATCCCTTTCCAAGCCTTGCAGGATGACTTTCTGAGTACCAGGCCATCTGGGTCTATCTTAGCTACATAATACATGTCATCTACTTGGTGGCCCATCAATGTATTGCTCTCAGCTCCAGGAGCTGAAAAGTCCATCAGAAAAAGTTGATTTGCTTTCTAGTGGGTGGCTTCTTTAGCTAAAGATAATGTCATTCACCGTATTCCCCACAAGATAGATGTAGCAAGGAATGTTGGGCTTCTTTTATAAATGAGACAATAGGTCCCATCTGTTCTCATGCCCTAATCACCTTCCAAAGATGGCACCTCCATAATCACCACATCAGGAGTTATGATTTACATGCAAATTTTTGGTGAATAAATGCATTTGGACCACGCAGACATATTTACTTTCATTTTTTTTTCCATTTTCTATGTAAGAGTGTTTTGCCTATAGTTTGTGCCATGTCTGCAATGACCACAGAGGCCAGAAGAGGTCAGTAGACTGACTAGAACTGGAGCTACAGGTGGTTGTGAGCTTCCCTGTGGTGTGCAGATTCTGGGAATTAAATACAGATCCTCTAGAAGAGCAGCAAGTGCTCTTAACTACTGAGCCATCTCTTCAGCACCACTGACACATTTTTAATGAACTTGTCAATTTACTAATCTATAACTAATGTTGTAATTGCCAACATTAGTTCTAATTTCACCCACACCATTATAAGTATTAGTGAGCTAACTTTTAGAGTTTCAAAATTGTAGGTGTAGTACTACACTAACAATGTTCTGCAGACAGCTTTTCTGAATAAAATGTAGAGAACTAACATAGTTAAATTCATATTATCTGGGAATCATAGACATGCTTTGAAGTGCTTCTCTGGAAGGAGGATTGGCATCTCGGGAATCTCTAAACCTGAGTGGGTTCCCACTTGTATATCTCAGTTCAAACTGTGTTTACAAGGAAGATAAATATGAAGGGCTGGAAAGGATTTACGTGATATCTATATTCTTAGCCTGTGAAGAAAACTAAGAATAATGAAATACATACCAAGCATTCATCTGAGCACTCCATATATACCCGAACCTTGGATGATGCGGTGTAAAAAATGGACACCTGGTCTCAGTAACATGTCCTTTTTCCATTGGCAGATTCTTCAAACACTTGGATGATCAAAGGGGATGCAGGGTAGATACTCTTGATGTCAACAGATCCTTTGGTTCAAATCTCGCTTTCAAATTTTGAACTGGAATTCTTTACTGAGTAATTTAATTTTCTGAATATGGAAGCATTCATATATAAATTGAAGGGTAACAATAATCTCAAAAACTGTAGGAATTTAATTGAATAGACAAAACGTTCCATTCCCAACTACCCTAAGCTTTATCACTTTATTGCTAAAGCCTGGAGTTGTTGCCATTTTCTTCTCCCTACTACATTTTCTGTAAAATCCAGATAAATGCTCAGAATAGTTTTAACCTAACTATGAGACATCAAAACTATGAGACATCAAAATTGACTTTTAAATTATTTCCTTTTGTTGTTTGAAGCATGAGGACAGGCAATACTTCAACCACTTACAGTTGTCAGATCTTTGAAAAATAGGAAAAGATTTTGATTAATTTTGTCATATCATGTATGATTTATAAGATTAAAGTGAAATATTAATATAAAATGTTGCCAGTTCAAAAAAAATGAAAGAAGTGGAAACAAACTTCGGAAACTTTAGCTACGCTGAGAACCCTAAGCCTTAAATATGATTAAAAAAATTCTACATACAAATTGCTAGAAAAGTGACATGATTGGCATGATTATCTAAAACATAGGAAGAACATCTACAGGTCACTTTGAAGGAAGACCAACTGAACAGAAAAATCTTGAGTCCACACAGTTTTATCCTGACAGATGAGAACTTCCAAGTTGCTAGAGATTAATCTAGGAGTCTATGTCAAAGGGTCAAGAGAAAGTATTTCACCTTATTAAGATATCTACAGACTAAAGCTGCCTGGTGGTATTTGAGTCTCTGCATGATGCTGAGGAGGAAACATTCTCCAAAGAATCTAAAAAAGCAATGATCAGATAGATGGGAGCACCTACCACTGCTGAGACTGCAGCACCCAAAAGAGAATGAACCTTCCAGATCCTCTCTTCTCCTCACTCCTTTATCTTTACCCAGACTGTCAGAGATAAAACTTTTGAGAGAAGGAGAAAAGATTCAAAATCATTTGACCTGCACAGTGGTATATATTCATCATCTTTACATTGTTCTATTCAAATACAACCCTGGCTACTTATGAAGAGGTTTATCTAGCCCAATTGTCTGGAGACTCAAGGTCACAGCACTGGTTTGAGTTCCATTCTCAGCTGCACCACATTATGGTCAATAGCATAATGAACATGTGTGTAAGAGCAAGCATGTGTGTGATTATGTGTTGAAATAGGAAGATAGGGATAGAGAATAGGTGAGTGATCCTTTATGGCAACCCTGTCATGAGAACTGCTAAAGAAGTCATGTAACAGCTACCTCACACTCATTGACATAAAGGTCTAAAAATAGATTCTACTTCCCAAAGGTTCCACCCTGGACATAAAGTTTTCATTCACAATGGGTCCTTTGGGGATATAAGTTATATTAAGAGCACAGTATCAGGTAACAGAAAAGCCTTCAGATCATAAAAAAAAGCATGTCTGTTGTAGACGAATTGTCCATACAGACATTCCAGAGTGCCAATAAAGCAACCTTGAATCTAGGATGGAATCACAATTGGCTGACAGAGATTATCCATAAAGTTCATGGAGAACTTTACAGGGAGGCTAGAGAGGGAACAGAGGAACCTGGGAGGAGTTCATGGTGGGGGCAGGGGCAGGGGAGTGGGGGTTCTAGCACGCATGTTCCAGAAACATGGAGAGAGGGTTGGTCAATCATTCCACTTTCCTTGGATTCTTCAGAGTTTTAGTTCAGTTTCTGACTCCTGAGTTTTTATTATACTAAAATAAATTAGACAGTCATTTCATCTGGCAGTTACACATTCCATTTTTATTTGCATGATTGTTACATGACACTGAACAGTTTATCTTGGGACTGAGACTGCATTTGTAATGTTTAATGATCTAACGATTGAATCAGATGACGAACCCCTCCAAAATTGGGTAGATACCATCACTAAGTATGTACTTGCTGTGTTTGAGCCATGTGAACTATTAGCCCCAAAGGAATTTGTATCTCCTGCTCATCGAGAGGTCCCTGAGTTACTACATACTTTAGAAGTCAATAACATCAGACCCTGTACAGGAAATGGAAGCAGGAAATGAAAAAACCCTGCTTTATTCCTGGTCACTGTGTGTTGCAAAATCTCAAGATAGCTTCTAAGATTTCTTCTCCCCACTTGTGTGCCTTCTCCTAGTTATTGAATCACTGTTGCATGTAATTTGAGTCCAAAGTCAATTGGCCTTAAAATACAGTTATCTAAGACTGACGCAATCATCATGAACTGTTAAAAAGTTTTGTCCAATTGACTCTCAAAGGAAATGTCAGAGAAACAGTTTCCAGTTAACTGTTCTCTAGGAAAGTCACATACCCCAGAGCCCACATCTGCAGAAGTGCCATGGGACTCTAGTGCTGAAATCGGACCCTAACTGATAAGCAAGGAAGAAAAAGGCACCCAATCCTTCCCAGAGTTGTACAGAAATCAATCCTGCCAACAAAACCAGTCAGCTTAAGGGAAAACGCATGCATTTAGGGAAGAGATGCTTTCTTCAGCATCACCACTCTGGATGTTTGCTAAGCAAAACCTGAACCACAAAGAAGTGAGCCACACTGACCTACAGCAGTTGTGAGCCTGTAAGTATGATGGTCATCTTTAATTGTCACAATGTACAGTCACCTGGAAAGAGAGTCTCAATATGGGACTGTCTACACTGAGTTGGCCCATGGATATGACTTGGGGAGTGATTGTTGTGAGCTAATTGATGTGGGATAACCCAGACCAATGTAGGTGGCACCATTCCCTAGTAAAGAGTCTTGAACTGTATAATAGTGAAGAAGTCAAACTAAGCACAAGCAGAAAGGTGAGTGTATGTCACTGTGGATGTGATATGACTAGCTGTTTAAAGTTGCTGCCTTGACTTCCCCACAATGGTGGACCATAAACTGGGATATCCAGCTGAAGAAAACCCCTTTTTTGCCTAAGTGCCGGAGCCCACAGAAGTGGATCCATTCCACCTTGACTAAAGGTCAGAAAATTCAGGCCTATTCCTCTTCCTTTAAGGTTATTGACAGGAGACTTGACTTAAGGTGTGGCTGCTACCAGTATGTCTTGACATGGGGCATGGTTATTTTGTGTTTGGGGTTTAAGGTGGCCTACAGAAGTAGATCTGTTCCACCTTGACTAAAGGTCAGAGAGTTCAGGTCTACTCTTGTTCCTTCAAGGTTATTGACAGAAGTTTTGACTTAAATCATAGCAACTAACAGGATATCTTGATCTAGGGTGTGGTTAATCGGTGTTTGGGGTATTAAGATAGTAATTACTTTGTGTCTTGTATCAAGGTAAAGAAGTCTTTTGCCTTCTCCCCCCCCCCCCCCCCCCCGCCTTTTGGATCAGGATATTTAAAAATCACAAGAAATAAACAGGTGGATTCAGTAGTCACTGGGTTGCCCTCCCAATTCTATCTTGTGTCCCTGTTTATTTCTTTTATATCTCTTTTATTTTCCTAACATTTTTTCCTAACATTTCTAATTCACACCCCTACTCTGAAACATATGAACCTGTCAAGGTTAGACGCTGACAGATGTTACCTCAGCATTGAGTAATGACAGATGGCCCCCAACATGGGGCTCAAACCCATGACCCTGAGATTAAGATTATCATGCTCTACTAAGTTGCTTTTTTTCAAAACATTTTTTTACCTCAGCAATAGAAATGAAATTAGAAAAATTATCTTGAGTTGGATTAAGTTGCACAGTTTGTGGTCATTCATTATGTGGGAATTGAAAACTAATATAATACCATTTCATTCAAGTGGAGATTCAGAATAGCTAAAATTCAATTTTGTATTCAAGGATATATTTATCTCTATGCTACCCACATCAAGAAACACAAACCCTCCCATTCTGAAGCATCAATGTTAATGAAATATTTAATAGTATTTATTATATGATAGTGACTTTCAATAAAGGAGAAGAATACTGGTGCAGAACAAAAACTAAGTTGCTATAATATATAGACATGTATACTTCATAATGCATAGCTAGTGAAAATATGTGCCTTATACTCCTCATTTACCAAATGGGATAATTTGTTGTATTTATTTTTTGCTTATAGGAAACTTATACATAAATGGGTATACTTTGGCTTTTTTCTAGGCTACTAAGTTAAATTAGCAATGAGAAGTCACTGTTTAATCTATGTTAGTCATTATTTCAAGTTTCTTATCCTACTGCTCACTGTAAGAGCCCATGACTTTATCATTATGATTATTATCATGCTTATTTAATAGATGAAATGGTCAAAACACAGAGAAATTAAGAACAATGGGGAGTTTGTGATGGCACCTAGACTTCCCTGATATCTTTGTTATCTACTCAACTAGTCCAGTGTGGCCACCTTTGTATACACTGAAATGCTGAGAACCAAAATCACTGGTAATCAGAAAACCAGATGCTATTTGAATAGTGGTTATCTCTTTACAACCTAATTTTTTCTCCTAATAGCCATTATAAAGTTCTACTAACTTGGGCTGCCAGAGAATTACTTCTTGTCTTTAATAAAGTCAAGAGAAATATTTCTAGTAGAAAATGAAGCTTGTTTCTACTAACTACTACCTATAAGAGCAGAAAGCAAGCAAGCATGAATAAGAATTTTTTGTTTGCATACAAAACCTCCAAGAACCCAAATTTTTTCCCTTTATCAAGAAAAGGAAAAAGTAACTTTAGTTTCAGAAAATATTTTTTCTTTATTTTTGCAGTTCTGGAATTAATTCTTGTCAAGATGAGTATGAGATTTATTTGTGTGACAGTTGAAATACAATTGCACAAATTAGGGGTTTTGGCTGTTTTTGCAAATGATATTATAGCAAATGAGATTTCTTTCTGCCCTCACTGCTATCTTAATAATTAATTATTAAATTAAATTTTTATGAGCTTTACAACTCACAAAATGTATGAATAAGTCTTGAGCACATTTTAAAGCAATTAGTAAGATGATTGGAAGGTATACATTTTTAATTGGATCACCAGTCTTTTCAATATCCTGACTTCTTTTTCCCTTTAAGTTAAAATTCTTGTCTGCAATAACTGATCCTAGTAACACCAGAGACAAATGCATGATCAGGATATTAAACCAATTAAGAATTTATGAATGATGGAATCCTTGCATTTCCAAAAATAAGTGCACTTGCTTTCAAAGAAGATATGTTTTCACAAAGTAGAAGTTATATTCCTGAAACAGTGTTTAAAAGCATTCAGTCCTTTCCTAAACTTACAGTCTTCTGGGATTTTGATAAGGCACAAACATACAGGTGTAGCCAACTGCTTTTTTTTTTTTTTATTAGATTTAAGACCTGGAACCCATACTAGCAACTGTTAATGAGGCAAAGAACCTGAGACTAGACAAGTTATGGGCCTAGGGGAAAACCTACTACTATTATTCTACTAATTGAACACAGTAATAAAATTACTTTTAATGACATATGTTAGACCCACAAACTAGAGTATGATTCCAATACATGGTAACTAACAGAAATTTACAACTGGACAATTGTGCTAATAACAATTGACTTAGAAGCACTCAGCCCTAAATAGGATTTCTTTGTCCTTCTCTCAAGGCTCAGGGTTCTATGTGAGAGAACAAAATGATTGTATGAGCCAGAGGTAATGGGTAACTCCAAGGAAACAGCTTTTCAAACAAAACACAACTGATACACATATGAACTCAGAGACTGTAATGGCACATGGATGACATGCACTAGTTCAAACCATACAAAATCCCAGCTTGGAAAAGGGGAATAGACACAAAGTCTCACCCCTAACCAAAAAGCCTTTTGTGACTGATGCCTGGTAACAAAAGGGAAAAAAATCAGCTTTCTTCAATGGAGGGACACAGGGTCTGTGTGGGATACAAAACATACTGCAGGGAGAGCTTGATATTTGGAAGTAACTGACTAACACAAAACAGACTCTAGGTTTTTGTCCTTTTGTATTTGTTTTGTGTAATTTGTTTGTTTTCTTTGGCTTGTTTTGGATTTTTGTTTTTGTGTTTTGAAGAAAGACAAAGAACATTAATTTGATTGGAGGGTGTCTGGGAGGATTTGGTGGAAGAAAAAATATTACCAAAATTTACTATATGAAAAAATTAAGTTAAAAAAACAATTGAAAGAGCTCTTTAGGAGAAACTAAATATATTTTAAAAAACAGAGAAGTATCAGTTCCCTCTGAGAGAATTTTAACAGAAATGTAAGTGATCTAAAATTATAAAATAAATCCTTGAATTTAAAATATACTCAGGGAAATTAAAAGGGTCTTAGAAGGTACACATCACTGAATAGATCAACAAGAAAAAAAAGAGTAAATCAACAGAAATACAACCTATTTAGCAATATCCAATTGAGGAAGAAAATGAAGTAAAAAAAAAAAAGCTGGCAGAAACTTTAGTACAAGGTTAAAACAGCAAATATTTGGGATTGTGTTGATGAAGGAGGGTCATCTGTCTATGTGTTACTTTCATTGGTTAACAAAGAAACTGCCTTGGCCCTTTAATAGGACAGAACATTAGGTAGGCGGAGTAGACAGAACAGAATTGTGGGAGAAAGAAAGCAGAGTCAGACAGACGCCTCAGTCTGTCACCATGACTCTCCTCTCTGAGACAGACACAGGCTAAGATCCTTCCCAGTAAGACACCACCTCGTGGTGCTACACATATTACTAAATATGGGTTAAAGCAAGATATGAGAACTAGCCAATAAGAGGCTGAAACTAATAAGCCAGGCAGTGTTTAAATGAATACAGTTTCCATGTGATTATTTTGGGTAAAGCTAGCCGTGCAGGAGCCGGGTGGTGGGAAGCAGCCCGTTGCTCCTTACTACGTAGTGTTCAACATAGACTTAAGAATGCCAATGACCAAAAAAGATTATTCAAAGAAAAAGTAACCCTTAACTGATGGATCATGCGACCAAACCCGTCTCTCTGAATGTGGCCAACAGCGGGGGCTGACTGAGAAGCAAAGGACATTGGCGCTGGGCTCTGATTCTTCTGCATGGACGGGCTCTGTGGGAGCCTTCTCAGCTTGGTCGATCACCTTCCTGGACCTGGAGGGAGTTGGGAGGACCTTGGACTTAGCATAGAGTGGGGAACCCTGATGGCTCCTTGGCCTTGAGAGGGAGGGAGGGGAGGTATGGGTGGAGGGAAGGGGAGGGAAGGGGGAGAAGGAGGGGCAGGAAGGGGGAGGAGGAGCGGAGAGAGGTGGAGGGGGAGGGAAGGAGATGGAAATTTTTAAATATAAAAAAAAAATAAACCATGAGAATAAAAAAAAAAAAGAAAAAAAAAAGAAAAAGAAAAAGTAACCCTTAGCTATACTCGTCCAGGTAGTTATGGTATATGACTTTTATTGGCATAGCATGTTTGATTTGTTCCCATTACCTCAATTTTTTTCTGAAAAAATACAACAATAAGGCAACATCAGCTTCTTAAAATGCATTTAAGTCTTTTTTAAAAAGAAAGTTGAATTCATATAAGTCAAGAGGAGTCAGGCATGGTGTCAAATGCCTTTAATCCCAGAACTTGGGAGGCAGAGGCAGGCAGATCTCTGACTTCAAGGCCTGCCTGGTTTATAAAGGAAGTTCCAGGACAGCCCAGGCTACACAGAGAAAACCTGTCTTAAAATATCAGAAGAAAAAGAAGGAGGAAAAGGAAGAAGATATCAAGTGAACAGTTGTGGTTACCAGAGGCTGAGTAATCAGGGTAGGGAAATGCTAATTTTTTAAAGATGTTTTCCCTCTGTGTGTATGAGCATTTTGCCTGCATGTATGTCAGTGTACCACATGCATACAGTGCTGGAGGAGGCCAAAAGTTGGTGTCAGATCCCCTGTAAATGGAGTTACAGATGGGCATTGTGTAAATTGATGTCATGACTGATCAATATTATGATTAGGAAAACATTTCTTGTAGAAACGAGAGAGAAAACAGCTAGAGGCATGTGGACAAAGCAGACTGGACATGACCAGTGCTATCTGTGAGAAAATGAAAGATAGCAGAGGAGATAGAGAAATCATAGTGAGAGAAGCAGGAGGAAGCCAGAGAGGGAGGCAGGGGGAACCTAGCAAGAAAAGCAGGGATTTAAGGAGAATGAGTAGGTGTGGGGAGGGAAGCCTGTGAGCTGGAGGGAGTGTAGAGCAAGGGCAGAGGTGAGAAGGGCTAGCATGCTGGCAAAGACTATTGAAATGTGTAACAAGTACTTGTGATGCTGAGGGAGCCTGAAGGACAATATGTGCTTTGATATGCAGATAGACTCTACAGGCATCCATATGTCCCTTTTGCCAAAAGGTAAGGGAAGTGACACCTTTTGGTAGAGGAAAACTAGTTTCACAAGTTTCTGAGGAATACTGGCTTTTATCTGACCACCAGAAAGAAATCCTCCATAGTCCAGCTTGCACTCATTGGACTGCCTTTTGGAATTTGGGGAGTTGGAGCTCTCTTTGATTCTAACAGTTGAAATCTCCCATGTGGATGCTGACTTTCAAATCTAGGTCCTCTGCAAGAGCAAATCCTGAGCCATCTCTCCAGCTCATTGTTATGGGTGAACAAGCAATATGTTGTCACTAAGTAGGAACAGGAGCTCTAATCCAGCATTGCTCCTCCAGTGACCATAGAAAAAACAGTGTGCTGCACATTTCAGATGGCCAGATTGTTGACTGGTTTCCATAGTCAATAAATAAGTCCCAAAGAAATCACACAGAGGTCTACATTACTTATAAACTGATTGTACCATTAGTTCAGGCTTCTTATTAACCAACTCTTATAACTTGTATTGGCCCATAATTATTGTCTATGTTAGCCATGTGGCTTGGTACCTTTTTGCCGAGGCAGTAGCATCTTGCTTCCTCTGTGGCTGGGTCACAACTGCAGACTCCTTTCCTCTTCCCAGAATTCTTCTGTTCTCATCACCCTGCATCTACTTCCTGCATGGTTGTCCCACCTACACTTCTGGCCTGGCTCCTGGCCAATCAGTATTTTATTAAAATACAATTGACAGGGTACAAACCATTGTCCCACAGTACCAGATGAAAAGAATTTTAAAGCTTTCAGTATAGAGGCATGATGTTAAAAATGATAAACATGCTTAAGTTAACTCAATGTGAAACATTAATATATAGAAACATAACACATACTGTATTAATATACACAAACTTACTTTTTATGTATTTACTTAAAAGTTGGTTTTAGTTTTCTCTCTTTGGACTTTTTTGTCTCTTGGAAGATACTTTGACAACCAAAAACCTCAATCAAATGAGTTCTAACATATTTTCTAACATAGTGAGTTCTAACAGATTTTTCGAAGAGACAGCCCATCACAAGTCAAAACAAGGAAAGGAAAATAACCTATGAGATAGACCCTTGTTTCTGTGCCCTGAGGGAAGGAAAATCTTACAACACTTCTCCAAATGTTCTCTCTGGGATTTGAGGCCTCACTAAATGATTTCCACCTCTCTGTAATTTGGGAAAGATTTTCTTTACACAACAGAAGGAACTGCCCTATTATAGGCCCTAGAAATGCATCAGCCTGAACTAGCCTGAAACTGGAAGACTGAGTGACAGTTGCCTTCTGATACAAAGCTCCAGGTGGCCTTCCCCATGGGCACTTTGGGGGAACCCAGAAGCCAGCTCCCCTCTACTCAGCCTTCTGCCTGCTGGCCTGAAATGCTCACTAGGTCACTGGGATAGCGCTCACTCAGCTCAGGCTGCAGCTGTCCTCTCAAGACTGTGCCGTGACTCCTTAGACATAGGAAATAAGTCCTGGATCTTTGCTTTTCCATAGAGACGTCCTGACCCAAGCTTGAGATTCTCTCCTTCTCAGTGCCCCTCACCTCCAGAAACATCCAACAAAATGTTCATCTTTAGAACTGAGATGGACACATGTGGTACCAGCTCAGTTAACTGCTACAGTCTACGCATTGTTGTGTATACATTAGTAAAGACCTCTAAAGGCTACTGGTACACAAAATGACTAGAAGGGATGAAAACAGCAGATAGACAATCAGAGAAACAGACCACAGGGTCTGGAGAGGTAGCTGAGCAGTAACGAGACTGTGTCCTGCTCTTGAAGACAACCTGAGTTCTGTGTCATGCACCTCAACATGCCTGTTACTCCAGCTCCAAGGATCTGACATCTATGACCTCTGTGCATATCTATACTCACACACAACCTGTCTACACACACACTCTACACATAATTAAAAAGAAAAGGCAATAATAAGAAAAGAGACTCAAGTTCAAATGCTAGTTTTATCACTTTGTGTTATTTTCCTACATCCGAATGAAAGAAATGAACCGATTCCTAGAGATGGTAGAATCTTATGAGCTATGACCCACAAGAGTACTACACATAAATGAGAGTGCACATATAGCTGAAGTAGTATGCTCCCAAAGAATTTAAGTATAGTAGTTTCATTATTATTCAATATGCAAGTATTAATTTTATCCTACATTAATATACTTGGGAAAATTAATTGTATAATTTTTAAAAATCATACATTTTTTACTCCCTTGTGAATTTGAGTGACTTTAAACTTCACTGCAACCAAAGTATCTGATTGGTACACTCTTGCCTTAATCTTCTCTGTAGTAAATACATTTATAAATTTCTAAACAGCTAAAAGAAATATCCACAGAGCAGTAAAATTATTTATTTTTCCTGTCTCCTTGATGGTATCTGACATATGCTAAGCCATCTAAGACAGTAAGATGATGTAGAAATTTTGATTCTGAGAATGTCTCCTGGCCTGGAGGTTTAAACCTTATGCCAAATTTAGGGGTCACTAAGGCCATAAATGTGTTCCGCATGAGTTAAGTTGCATTAAGCACAAAAAGAGGAAAACCTGTCTATGTTAGTTCACACAAACCCATGGAACCTGGTCAAGCAAGCAGAAGACAAGTCATTAGATTTTCAACTCTTATTTTATAGCCTCCTTCATCAATTACCCACCCCATCTTTATTCTCTAGACATAGAGGGAGGAGAAGAACATTTTCCTTTCCAAGTTTCCTTCTACATACACTAACTAATTCATAGTATATACCATCTCAAGGCAAATTGATTGTTTTCAATAGCATCCACAGTCTTAAATAAAGCCATTATGGTGACCAAATTTGAGTGCTGAGACAGGTTATCTCTGAACTCATCTTCCTAGACTTCCTTTTTTTCAAAATTAAAATACAGTTACATCAATCTCCCCACACACTTCTCTTTCTCCCCCTCCAAATGAGCTCTGCCTTACTTCCCCTCAAACTCTTGGCCCCTTTTTCTTTATTATTGTTACCTATATGTATGTAGATGCATAAATTTATAAATTCAACCTGCTTAGTCTCTTTAGTGTTTCTTGAATGTAATGATTTCAGGACTGAAGACTTGGTTTTGAATAATCAATTAGGCGCCTTATCTATGGGAGTCATTAACTGTCCATTTTCCTTTGTCTAAGTGTGGATCCCTGTTATATTTCTCCCTTCCATGTTAACATGTCTACTGGTGTTTTACCCATTCAAGTCTTGCTTAAACAACTATGTGTTTAGGTATTTTGAGTGAAGCTTCACTCTCAGTTATGGAGAAAAGACCTCACAGCAGATATCCTGGTCTTCGGGACCTTTCATTCATTCTGGCCAGTCTTCTGTGATGTTGTCTGAGCCTTAGGTGCAAAAGTTGCTTTGTAGGTTTTTCCACTGAGACTGGGAATTCCACAATTGGTTGTTCTCTATATTTTGATCAGTTATAGTTTTCTGTAGTAGTCTTCATTTGTTACAAAGAGACATTCCTTTGAGGAGAATTGGTAGCTATATTTATCTGTAGTTATAAAGACAGATATTCAGAGTGCATTTCACAATTATGCTTGTTTATTAAAGCAGTAGTAGAAGACCTAAGATCTATGACCTCATTATCTCCAGGAATTTGGATAGGTTCCCAGTACCAGGCATGATTTCTCTTCTTTTTCTCATGCACAACTAGTCACATTGACCTTTCCTGCCCAAGGATATGGAAGCTTTCCTTATCTGGTCTTCTGTAAGGACTCTTTTGTCACTCTTACCAGGGCCACCTCCAATCAAATCAACTTCTCTCAGGCCTGTTCCCTCTTTTTCCACCTAAGAAGTCTTATATCTCATCTGTAAATGACAATCTCCAATGCCTAAACAAATCATTTAGTTTTTCATATATTTAGATGCCATCAAAGAGTGACTTGATAGTTTGAAATTGGTAAGTTTCTTTACATAACACAAGTTGTTGAGTGAATTAGAGATACTTTGTTATGTTGCAATAAATGAATCCCTTACCCCACTCAGAAAATTTAAAAGTGAGGTGATTTGTTCTTAGTCCATCAAAAAGTCAAAGTGTTCAAAGAGCATATTTTCAAGTCTAATTCTAACATCTCTACTCTTAAAGCTAAGAATCAAAGTAAATGTCACCAGTTCCCTTTGCTCAAACTCATTAACACATCCTCAAGAGAGTCCTCAGGCCCTTAATCAGAGGCTATTCAGTCTAATCTTAATCGCAATTGCAGATCACCAGTTTTCAAAATTTTGTTGGGTAGGAAACAGCATTTTAAAACCACTGAGATGAAGAAGAGATGTAACCAACAGATTCAAAGTAAAATACATAAAAACCACAGAAATTAGTCTCACAAACTGAAAAAAAAAATAAAAAACCAAAATCCTGTCCAAGTAGGACTATATAGATGCACATGTCTCTGTAGTCTACTGCCAGATTAATTCAACAGTCAGTGTTAATAAACATCAGGTACATCTTTCTGTCACTCTTATGACCTTCAAAGAAGAACCAGCAGCTTTGTATCTCATCATTCTTTTTATTTCTTGAAGGTAGCATTCACCTTAAAGGAAATAATTGATTCTTCTTTGGAAAACAATTGATTTTTGCCAGATTAAATTTAAAAATGTTTGGGGTTCTAATGGTGAAGAGTGTATGCAGTATAAATTCATTTTTCTAAAGCTTATAAGTAAGCAAAACACAAAAACGTTTTATCTTGAAAGATATGACTGAGCAAAGTTTTAAATGCAAGGGAATAATGGCTCTAAAATTGGAAGATGAGTTTTCTTCCAGGAGGTGGCAGGGCCAGGAGTAAGCAAATAACCTAATCTAAGAGGAATAAATGATCTGAAAGTAGATATTCCGACCAAAGGACTGTGTATCAATATATTACTAAGATGCCTATAGGACATATACAGACATGATCAATATTAAAAGCAAGTACAGCTACATGGAGATACCAACTGGTATATGATAATTTGGTAATTAATTATTGGAAGGCCTTACTGATCAGTAGTTGTAGTCTGCCATGACCTGGAAGCTCTCTCTGTGCTCAGGATGTGGAGGACTCCTCCCAACCCCACCAGAAGGTACCCTTTCTCTACCTGACCTTATTTGGAGACTGTCTCTATCCTGTATGCCTGATTTATCTCTAGTCTGACCTTTGTGCAGTTCCCCCACAGAAGCTTTCCCTCTGCTGCCCACATGGTAATTACCATTGTGCTAGGAACATTACAATAGGACAATGTTTCCACATATGACAGCTAAGACTTAAACTAGGAGTCTTATCATAGGAGTGTGCTGTTAAATGCAAAGTAGGTGCTACCCCAGCTACTGTCCCCATCCATATACCTCTCCTCATTCTGGAATAAATTTGAACTGACTCAGTGAAGTTGGTCTTCCGGAAAGCTATCTCTGCCATGCTTACTTACAGGCCTCATACAAAGCCTTTCTGTCGCCTCTTCTGCTCCTTTGTTAGGTGTAGACTGGGTGGCCAACAGACTGTGAGAAAAAAGGGAACCCAAATAGCACTAATACGAGGTTTTAATTTGGTAATTATATCTAAAAATTAAAACAAGTTGTATTCAAGATGTGGAAAGACCAGAATGGCCATACAATGCTAGGGAAATTATATTATGGTCACTCTCGTTATGGACAAACATGCATTATGACCTAGCATGTTATACTGTCCTTGTTCAATTTTCTTTTTCTATGGAGAACCATCATACCACAGAAACTCTTATAAAGCAAACTGAGGCTAGCTTGTATGTTTAGAGGTTTAGTCCGTTAAGAGTATGGGCGGGGATCATGGTGGTATCATACAGACAGACATAGTGCTGGAGGAACTGAGACTTCTACATCTGAATTCAACAGACAGCAGGAAGAAAGAGACACTGGACCTGACTTAAGCATTGGAAAATCCCAAAGCCCACCCCCAGCAAACACCACATCCTCCAACAAGGCTCCTCCTAACAAAGCCACACCTCCTAATCCCTGTCAAGTAGTGCTACTCGCTAATGAGCAAGCATCAAAATATATGAACCTATGTGGAGCACTCCTAGTAAAACCACCACGTTCCACTCTCTGGCCCACTGTAGGCTCATAGCCATATCACAATGAAAAAAAAAAATGCTTTTGTTCCAATTTCAAAAGTGTCCAGAGTCTATCACAGTCCCAAAACTGTTCAAAAACCAAAGCTCAAAGTATCTTCTGAGATTCCAGGAAATTTAATTATAATCTTCTGTAAAATCAAAATCAAAAAGCATATTGTATACTTTCAACAATGGCACAAACTGAGATTACCACCCCAAAAGAGAAGGAAAGAGAACATAGTGAGGAATGCTGGACCTAAAACTAAGATAAAACCAGCAGTATTGTGGAGGCTGAAAAATTGTCAGGCCCATTTTTCACCTTGTCTGAAGGTCAGCAAGTTTGGGGGATTGACAAGCTTAGCTGCATGCCCCCAACTCAGGATGTGATTGCTTTTGAAACTGATAAGTCTATGCCATCCTGACAGGTGGTCAGGATATGCAAATGTACTTCTGCCCCTTCTTTTGTAACTATGAGGTCACCCAGGGAAGGCAGTCTTCAGGATACAGGATACGTGACATAGAGCACCTTTGCTTACCTAGACAGCGCAATGCTAATAATTTTATCATTAGAGTGATAAAGCGATTGACTGTGTGAGTTATCCTTTGTATCATGTTAATAAAGTCTTTTGTTACCTTCTCATCCCACCTCCCCCCGTTTATGTTGAGTATAAAAGCTGTGGAAAAATAAATGCGGGCAGATTTCAAGATTTCAGTAATCACTAGAATACCCTCCTGATACTTTCTATGTTTTCTGTCTTATTATTTTTATGCATCTTCATATTCTTTACCTATATTTCTTCAATTCCCATGCCCATATTCTAATAAGAAGTATTTTTGTCGTGGCCCAACATGGCAGAGTCTTTGACACATGGTAAAACTCCAAATGTGAATTTCCATGACTGACTTCACAGCACTCTCAGATCTCCAACTCCTTTCAGATATGTTGACCGAAACATCTTCTCTCTCTTGAGTTGGTTCCACTCCACGTTAGCAGCCCTCCTTGGCTTTTCTTTAATTCTTTCTCATAAGTTGAAAACTTAGCTAGGTGAGGTCTTTCCCTGAGGTCAGCACTCCCTTTATTCCATTTACGATCAGACTTTTCTCCTCGAGCATTGGATTTAACTCTACTATACTTCCTAGTATTTCTTTCTTCCCCAAACTGTACATTTTGAACTTTTCCTTGTTCAGCTTGCTCCTTTTCATTATTGATCTGAATAAAAGTCACCACTATCCATGGCCTTACTGTAGCCATGGTCTGTGTTGATATCCACACCTCCTGAAACTGTCAAAGGTCAAGCAGATACCCAAGATCTGAGCTACCACTGGAGTCCTATTGTTGTACGAAGACAATCTTGCAGCCACAGCAATGCTATTCCAAACTGGGGTCATAGAGACATCCAGGTCCAATATACCACTGGGGACCATGATTGGGTTCTGGGTCCGAGGTTCTACTGCAACCTGGCTCTGTGGTGCTGTCCATTGCCCATGTTGCACTAAAGGCCATAAGAACTTCTGGCCTCTGGTTCATTACCTGTTGCCATGCTAGAATCTAAGGGATGGTGTCACGCTTGTTGGGTCATGTCAACCTTGGAGGCCTGTGCTGCCACTTGTGGTATTGCCTGGGCCCAAACTGCTGTCAATGGCCATGTCTCGGCCTATGACCCTACTACCATCAAAGTCTTAATTGATATATGAGGCTCTTGTTACCACTGATGGCAATGCAGAGGACCAGGGTCTGGACCCCAGCATGGAAAACTGGCCTTGCGCTAACTGGAGAGCTGGGCCGAAACCCTTGACAGAGCTCACCCCACCCCTTACTATGTGCCTGGGAGAGGAGGCTGTATCTCTCAGCAGAGAGGAATAGTCCCAACAGGGCTGACTTACCACCTCAGCGCCACCTAGACACATATCTAGGGCTTGGAGTAGGCATACCCAACAGGAGGGAATGATCCTGTGGGACCATGACTCAGGCAATAGCAGGATATTGGAAAAGAATGGCAACAGGGGTCCAGTTTTATTGATGTACCAAAGTCAGAGGCCTTGAACCTGACCAACAACCCATTACACTAGGAACATCTGCAATCAATGCTGTTTGGACGAAAGGGTATACTGCATGATACACAGACATTCCAAATGCCTCTAAGATGGTTGCAAAAGTGATGGAGTGGCAGAGAAGTGAATGGCTTTTTCTTTTTAAAAATTGTTGTTTATTTTTATCTTATTTTAAATTCATTTTTACCTTTCTTTGAGAGAGACTCTACCAGAGTTAGGGGTAGATATGGAAGGACTGGGGTATGAGCAGGATTAGGGTGCATTGTAGAAGCCCACTCATACAAGGTCAGCTAGGGTTCCTGGATAAGGGGATTTCTCAGGCCAAAAAAAAGTCAGAAGAAACAGAAGACAGGATAGAATTGGGAGGTTTGTCTGGTCATACCAAAGCAGCCAAACAACTCAGAGTTTATCTCAGAACTTGCTTATATACAAAAACAGAACAAAGCCCACCACAGACAGTCAGTCAGCATTTAACCACAAGACCATTCCTGTCCTTGAGTGAGCAGCCTCCTCTCCAACATGTGCTTGCTGCTCGGAAGCAGCCTTACTTTCTATCTTGATGTTCCTGTGGTTTGTCATAAGCAGCATACTGTCTAATACATAGAGTGTTCTTTTCTCACGGCTAAATCAGAAGTCTCTTATAGCCCTCACGGTTATAGGAAAAAGTAGAGCAGTCAAGCTTGAACTCAAATGACTTCTTTAAGTCAGAAATGACTCCAGATGGAAACTGAGTCATATGTGGGCTCCCACACTGCATGATGTGCAATTCCCAGAGTCAATTATAAAAGATCACCACTAATAATCACATGGCAGAGTCAATACTAAGATGCCCAGAAATCTTCTCTGCCAATGCCATTAATCCAAATCTTTTCAATTTAGCCTCAGGCAGACGTTTTTGGACAAGAGCAAAAGGAAACCACATTTTTTGCCAATATATCACAATGATCTCTAGGTCACATACTAATATTCTTTCCTTCTGACGCTTCACTCGGAGCTTGGGCTCCCACAGTTCAAATCACCCTTAACACCACTCTCTTTTATGCTTCTGTAAGATGACCCATTAAACCCCACTTAAAGGGTTCAGTTGCTTTTCCAGTCCAAACTCCAAAGTGTTCGATATTTCTCCAAACAAAAGTATGGTCGGTCCTATCACAGCAATACCCTACTCCTGGTATTGGCTTAGTGTTTCTATTGCTATGCAGAGACACCGTGACCACAGAAATTTATAAAGGAAAACATTAAATTGAGGCTACTAACAGTTCAGACATTTAGTCCATTATTATCAGGGCAGGAAGCATGGCAACAGACAGAAAAACAAGGTGATTGAGGAGCTACAAGCCCTTACAGGCTAGGTCTATAAGCAGCAGAAAGAGAGAAATACTAGTCCTGGCTTGAAAAGTTGAACCCCCCAATGCCCATTGCCAGTAATACACTTCCTCCAGCAAACCACACCTACTCCAACAAGGCCATACCTTTTAATTCCTGTCAAGTAGTGTTACTCCCTAATGACCAAGCATCCAAATATATGAGCCTATGGAGGTCATTCTTATTCAAACCACCACATCTGCTCTTCATAATCTGCCTAAAAAAGTAAAAAGTATACATAAATACATGAAACTATATACATACATAAATATTTATGGAAACATGACTCATCATGGTTACAAAAGAAAACTGGAATTAATTCAAATATTCATCATCTAGGGAATAGTTTTTAAAGTATGATGTAACTGCAAAATGTATACCTTTGGTAAGCACAAGGAATAAAGTACTAATAGGTGCTGCCCATAAATGAACCTCCAAAAGCAGTCCAAGCAATGCTTGTGCAGTACATACTTTACCCTGATGTCACCATTGTAGAATGTTCATGTATATCAGAACACTGAACTACCTCATAAATGTGTAGTTTTAGGTGACATTGGAGAATTAAAATAGTATGATCCCTGAAGAAAGATAGACACAGAGTACCTATTATGTTAGGAAGGGCCTTGGACTTTCCCCCAAAGCAATGTGCCTTACCCTCTTTGTGAAGTGGATGGAGGTGGGGTGGGGAGGTTAAATGGAGGGAATGAGAGGAGGGGAGGGAGTAGGAACTTAGTATGCATAATGAAAAAAAGTAGTTGGTTCTCTTTTTTAAAAAAAAATTAAAAAGAATACCTACTATGTAATTCTGTTAATGTGAAATGTCTTAGAAAGGCAAGACAGGAGAAGCTGAGTACCTATTACTGGATAGCAGGGGAGATGGAGGGACTGGGGACAGGCACAAAGTTCATTTTAAGGTGAGGAATATATTCTACAGTTAAATCATAGACATGACTGTACAACCTGTACATATGGCATGTGAATTTTCACAGAAGTATACACCTTAAACAGTAAATTTTATGACATGGAAAGTCTATCTTAATAAAACTATTTTAAGCTGAGTTTTAAAAAGAATTGCTCATATGTTTGGACACTTGGTCCCCAGTTGGTGGAACTGTTTGGGAAGGATTAGGAGGTATAGCCTTGTTGGAGGGAGTGGGTCACTGGAGTCAGACTTTTAGGTTTCAAAAGCACATACCATTTTCAGTTTCTCTCTCTCTCTCTCTCTCTCTCTCTCTCTCTCTCTCTCTCTCTCTCTCTGCCTCTTACACATAGATAATAAGTTCTCAGCCACCTCTCTAGAGTCATGCATGCCTGCCTGCTCCCTTGCTCATCACATGAAGTTCATAGACTGAAATCTTCTGAAACTGTAAGCCCACAACAAACTCTCCTGCAAGTTTTCTTGGTCATGGTGTCTTTTAACAGCAATAGAAAAGTAACTAAGGTAGAGCATATTTAACTTAGCATTTTAATCACCTACCCACATTATTCAAAGTCCTCCCAGAAACGTTTCTTAATTGAAGTGTCACATGACCATGCAACTCATCAAATTTCATCTGCATAACTGTCAGGTGGAAAGCAGAAACTTAATTGCCCCCAAATTACTCTCATTATCATCCCCACCAATTTTAAAGAACCACAGTGCCTTTATGAATAATACCAGTAACACTGTGTGACTTCAAATCCCATCAACAATAGGAAATAGTGACAGTGAACTTGGCCTCACTCTCTCTGTATGATGCATGCTGCATCTCGTCCTAGCCCTGTCTCTGTATTATGTTACAACATCCTTACCTTTTATTTTAGAGCAAGTTAATAGTAGCTTTATATAAACTCAACCATTCATGTACTGTATGATTTTACTATATATGGCAACTTAAAAATCAAGCTCATGGGTGCCTAGAGTAAAATGGTAGTTGCCATTGATGAGAGGAGGGGGACATGGGGAGATACGAGTCAAATAATGAATAAGGTTTAGGGTTCTAAATCAATAATCACATTCAACAAATATTGTATTCTATACTTGAAACTTATGAAGAGTAGATCTATACACAAAGAAGGAAATCCTTTTAAAAAAAAAAGAATCTGTCTATCAGGAGCTTTTCCTGATTACTTTTCTTTTTGTGGAGATGATTTATCTTGGGATATATTTATCTTTGGATGGGGTAAGTGAAGTCTGATACAAACAACCCTCCTCTTGGAGATGTATTTTCTATTGTGTCAACATGGTCACTTGATTCTAACCATACAGTTAATCGTGTTTGAACTTCTCTGTCATTGAAATGTCTCCCAGGGACTCAGATTAATATTACTGATACAATTGTTTTAAGGAGAAAAATAGGCTTTACGTTTATGTCCAGTGCATTATTGTTCTGTGCTGTTCATGTGCATTTGGTACGCCTTGCAGATGGAGGGTACAGTGAGTGCTATACTCATCATTTTCTGCTGCTTTATATGGAAACACATCAAACACAGACCAGCAAGCTTTTCTCTGGCTTGTGGAGTGTTCCCACAAAGCCAGAACATTCGGACAAATGTTAGAAACAAAAGGCCCTGGAAAGCACATTAGCCCCAAGAGCCCCCATATAAACAGTGTCACAGGTAGTTCAGCGAGAAGACGCAGCAGACCAGCGAGTTCCATCTCTGTTTATCATAGCTAGTCACCCTAACGGCTGTCTATGGGAACAAAACACAGCTCTGGAGAGCTTTTAATTTTTGAATAGAATAATGGAGTTTGAATAGATGCTCTTCTCAAGGGAATCTGGATGATACATACATATTGTTATTATTCAGGGTTCACCTTTCTGGAATATTTTCTGTTTCCATCTACATCAGGTAAAATTAAAGTTCTTTGTACTAAAAAGAAAACAAACAAATAAAAAAGATAGTGGAGAAATATGAGCAAAATCAGCAGTTTAGTGTAAAGTATAATTATCAGTATTAAGGTCTGAGTTTTGATGACTGTGCCAAGCATAATATAAGGGAAGGGCAATTGGCTATAAAAAGGAAAGCTAGGTGAAGGATATACAGAAATTATCTTTGCAAGTTCAGAGCAAAATAACCATCTCCCTCAGCTTAGAATTGGAAGACTCTTATAAAAAAACAAAGGAATAATAAAAATCAGATATACACTGGTTAAAATTGTAATGTATGTATACAAGATACCCAAAGACTAAGTAACCCTTAAAGAAGTGACTTTGAAATCCATCTTTTAGACAATTCTCAACAAAAAATAGCAGATGTTCAGAGGAGTGATGAGACAAAGGAAAGAGAGTTTTGAGTCTGATAATGGCAACTCTGGGGAAGGAAAACAAATGACAGAAAGCACAACTACTAAGGCTTGTCAATATAAATACATCCTCTGATTCTGACTGCAGGTCAGTTTGGAGCTACAGCTATTTTCAGTATTTAACCTTTGCTTCCTCTGTATAAGGCAAGAGGCTTTGTCTTTGCGTACCTATGTCTCACTTTTGGGGAAATGGCAGGAAATCTGCTGCATAAAATTGCCTTGAACTCAATGATACATTTTAGAACAGCATATTCTGACCGAGACACAAGGCTTCCTGAAATTCAATACATGTCTGAATACGGCTATTAAAGGCGGAACTACATTATAGAGCAAATACTAAACTTATAACAGTACAATGTCTCCTCATATTTCACCTGTACACAACTATGATCCTCCCCATGGTGTCAGCTCCTACACCATGGTGAAAGGGAAGTTTGGCATCTTATTTACTTTCGTGGCCTTTTATTTTCATGTAGAATACATCACACCCTCACTTTTATCTTTGATGCATATGCTTAGTCTCAGCTGTAAGGAAGGCAAAATGAACTGAAGTCTAAAATATGGGTTTAAATCCTATTTTGCCTAACTTGGTCAGAGGTCTTGCTGTTCTTGTGCCTTGATGATTCATCTAAAACAGTGGTTCTCAACCTGTGGGTCACGATCCTTTGGGTATTGATCGACTCTTGCATAGGAGTCACATATCAGATATCCTGCAAATCAGAAATTCACATTAATATCCATAACAGTGGCAAAATTGAAGCTATGAAGTAGCAACAAAAGTAATTTTATGGGCGCAGGTCACTACAAAGGGAAGAATTAAACTAAGGGATCACAGCTTTAGGCAGATTGGGAACCAATCTAAATTAAAATGAGGACAATAAGTTGCCCCATCACTTGTACAAGCAAATGATATACACACAAGGGATTTTCACAATGCTTGTAGCGCAGCCGATTAACCTGAAACTTATTTCCATGCTTGTGCCCCAACCATCACTGATACATTCGGTTTCTTGGCACAGGGACTTTCTGGTTTAAGTTTCCAGAAACTCAAAACATTGATGCTCTGACGTGGGTGAGTGATATTAGTCATTGTCTGGGGTGGTGTAGTAGTTGTTTTTCTGTTGCTGTGATAAAACCACCATGACCAAGGCAACCAAGTATATGGTTATACTCCAGAGGGATGAGAATTCATCATGACTAGGCTGTTAGATGGGGCCCACCAGAGAAGGCTGTTCAGACACAGTTTATAGCCAACTGAAAGTCTTTTTTCCAGCTGACTGGGATGACACTTAGGTATTCAGGACCCAACTATAGTGCCAGGTATTTAGAATAAGGGACTTTGAAAGGCAAAATTACACCCTGATATCTTCCTCCAAAGCTGCAAGGAGTGGTTTTTCACGAGCAAGCCGTTTAACAAGTTAGGTCGGGCATCTTGACCACAGGCTCTCAGAATTGAGCTGGTTTCTCCATGAAGAAGATCTAACTCTAGGGAATCCTACAGTGGCCTCAGCAGGAATACAAGATGAAGAAATCTCTGCACTATTTTGCCCCGTCACAGGGCAAGCAAGTAGAAGCATGGGGGCAGGAGCGGGAAGCCGAAATTTCACATCTTGCATCACAAGCACAGAGCAGAAAGAGTGGACTAGAAGTGGCTCAAGTCTGTAGCTCTAAATACCCACCTCCTATGCCCCTCCCACATACCCATGACATACTTCCTCTAGCAAGACCACACCTGTATACCTACCCAAACAGTCATCAACTGAGGACCAAATGTTCAGATGTCGGAGACAATGGTGTGGAGTTAGCATTCAAATCACCACACCAGGTGAACAAGCTAAAGCAGAGAGGTAGTGGGTTTCGGGGTTTGTGAATCTGCCAAGCATCAGGTTCTACTTAGTACTTTGTCTCGGGTTATTAGTGTTCTCTTGGCAGTGTTTAGATTCAAAAAGTAAATCATGCCGGGCGGTGGTGGCGCACGCCTTTAATCCCAGCACTCGGGAGGCAGAGGCAGGCGGATCTCTGTGAGTTCGAGACCAGCCTGGTCTACAAGAGCTAGTTCCAGGACAAGCTCCAAAGCCACAGAGAAACCCTGTCTCGACAAACCAAAAAAAAAAAAAAAAGTAAATCATGCCATATCAGGTGCAATCAATCAAAGGTTCTTGTCACCTACAGTAGAAGGCAAAAAAGGCACTATCCCTGACACACAAAGTTTGTAAGTCTAAACTGTTTCTCTTTTCTATCTCTCTCTGTGATAAAGACTGTGCCTCCCATTGCCACCTCAAAGCTCACCACATCTGGGGAGTCTTGTTAGAAATCCTCAGTGCTTCCACAAGTATGCTACTATTGCTATTACCATATTCTAAAGCAGACAGCTTACTGTAACCCTCTGCTAGTCTTTCCTGTGTGCTTCGGGGCTTACAAGAAAAGGATAGTGCTAGAATAACAAACGATTTTCAAATTAATAATTGCAAATGTTTACTAGTGTAAGCTCAGGTACTCTCTCAATCATTCATTCTATCTCAAAAAAAGGGGGTGATTGAACATTTATTTGTACCTAGTGGCTACTAAACAGTGCATGCTGAAAATACAACCCACAGCAAAAGTAAAGTCCTACTCCAAAGGAACCTATACCCTTTAGGGAGACAGAGTTGGAAAGACCTCACTGTAATGTGTTGGGGAGTATGTGCTAATTGAAATGTTCTAGAACATTATGATATCATAAGAAAGCATTTCACACTGCAAAGACAAAGAAGGGCAGATTAGGCAAGGAAGGCATCCTTGGAGAGGTGAGAACTAATTGACTTTGAAGGCATAGCTATCATAAAAGTCCCCCTAAGAACTATTGAAACTACTGGCCCTGGGAGCCAAACACATGTGTTCTGCTGTAATTGGTCTGGGATGTTGCCTAGGTGTGAGCCCTTGAAAGCTGTAATATTCCAAAGAGTGAGTAGAAACTGGTATGCTGAGAACAAAATGAGAAAGGACATGAAAAAAAAAAAGATAGAAGCAAAGAGCAATACAGGCCTTGCCACATGACCAGGAGGCCTTGTGTTCCAGGTTGTGAGTGCAGACTACAGAAGAAGTGGGTGGGGGTTAGGTCTGCCTACAGGAGAAAAATGGCATGGCCAGATTTTCACGACTCTGTTTCATGAGTGGAGGCAATTGGACACATTAGGATAACGAGATGAAGAGATTAGCAGTAGATATTGAACCAGCACTAGGAAATGATTCTTAAAAGTAAACTATAAAGTCATATTAGGGTATCTCAGGTATTGCATGCATTTGGTGAGTTAGGGGAGATGGAAATCTGGTAACAGGTGGACAGAGATTAATACCTACTGAGAAAGAAGGCTGCTAAGAAGGAAATATGGTGTGTTCAGTTCACACAAAGCTTTTGAGATGCCTGTGGAGTATTCCGGTGGATATATGGCCTTAGGCCATCTGTTCCAGGTTTAAATCTGGGAAGGAATATTTACCTAGACTCGCTTAAGATTGTTTTGCTTTAGCGTGTGGCTGAAATAGAAAATGAGCAAGGCAAGATAAGTACGCATAGGCTGGTGGTGGTCCTCACTACCTCCATTGTAAGTTAAGTATTCATTTGCCCATTTAAAAGAAAACCTCACAGAGCTATGGGCTTTCTGATTTCTGACCTTGACCATATCAGAAGCTCAGTAGCTTATGGGCCCATTTTAAGCCACAATTCTGCTACTCCACAAACCACGTCATAGGCTGACCATCTGAGTTCTGAGCTTTGGAACTCTAAATACATTAGCAGTGGAAAATGAACCTTATCTGCTCATGTTAGCTTGGTTATGCATAGTCTTTTGGTCCTTTTATTATATTCCAATGACCAATAATATTTAGCTATCATCAGATAAGATCCAGGCCTTCCCATGACATCAGTAGTAGGGTATGAACAAAGCAAGGCTTAGGACAGACTGTGCCATGCAGGCAAACATTTGGTATTATTCTGACTCTCTGTTGTCATAACAAACCACTCTAAGAGCTAATGGGTTTTAAAAGTCAGGTTTTATTGTTATCTTTCACAGTTTGGAGTCTGCCGCTATGTAAGCTGGGTTACTACTTCTTGTAAATTCTCAGAACTCATAGCCACTGAGTTTCTAGAGACAGACTAGCCTGAACATGCAAAAGGACCACTTACAAGCTGGTTTAAGCTGGACAGTCCCCCTACACAGCCTGGCATCTGGGAGCAGATATGAGCAGAGCAGTTAAGGGGCACTTGGTGGATAGGCAGAGTACTCTGCCACCTTCTGTTCCCAACACAGCCAAAATGACATTCCAGACTCAGAGCAGGGGAAGGAACAACTTCCATATTTCGATGAGGAAGGCTGGAGACACATTACAGATCATTTAATCTTCTGGGGGAAATGCAATCTGTGTGAACTAACCATGGAAAACATTATCCTCCATAGTTAGTGAGCAAGGCCAGCACAGTCACACAGCGTGTTCTCTCAGAGTGCTGACTGCTCTGTCTCTTGTCCTTTCTGCTGCTTCACAAGTGTGTTTGATGAAAGCTTTACCAGAGGCAAGTTAAAGTCATTCCAGAGAAAATGTTCTTTGTTCTTTGTTCTTTGACTGTACAGTATATATGTAGCTTTCCACTATTTATGAAATAATAGTAACATGCACATATCAGAACAAGATTCCAGGAACTTGTCATGTATAATCGCTTAGAGTATTCTCATAATAAATTTGCTCCTGAAACAGAGCAGATGATAGAAGACCATAAACTATGACAATTCAAGCCTCAGCAGCAAATATAAAGTTAGAAAATTCAATTTAGTAAATGTCTAGACAAACATTTTAAACTGCTTTCCTACTTTTAAAAAATTAGACTGAATGAAATAACTCAGAGCAGGGATGATGAGGTAGGAAAACTAATTTCTGGTTAATGTTGGGGTGGAAAACATCAACATGGAAGGGCTCCCCTGTGAAAGAGGGACCTTGGCTGGGTTAAGAGAAAGATGGTGTGACTAGCCAGAAATTGTGAATGCAGAGAAGCAGTCAGTGGGCTGTAATTAAGTGTTCTCACTGGCATTGTCAACACAAGTCACAGTGGCTTTAGCAAATGCATTTCAGTGAACTGTGCTCAGAATACAGATAACTGGGGCAGGAGAGAGGCCTGCAAGGCACAGAGCTGAAGGCTGCCATTGAGAATGCTTGAGAGAAAGTCAGGAGAAGATGTGAGGGTAGAGGACATGTGTGAGAGGCTTTGCTATGCTTCCTTGCTGTGTGCAAAGACTTCCGGAAGCTACTCAAGAGAAATGACAAACTTCACCGAGAAGGGAGAAAGAGAGAAAGAGCAAGGCTAATGAATTGTCTTCAGAAAAGGAGGAAAAGAAGAAAGGAAGGAGGGGGGCAGAAGTAGAGGGACAGAAGAAAGTGATCTGTTAAGGATCGGGGACAGAGGTATCTACAGTGGCAAATGAATGGCACATTTACTGGTATGTGGTTTACTTTACTTTTACAAATATTTTTATTTAAAACTATCTTTAAACTCCACACCTGAATACATTATATTGTGAGCATATCTACCTCCAACTTCTCCCCAACACCTGCTGGCCCTCTCTCATAACATCCCCCTCCCAACTTCATATCATCTACTCCCCTGGATTTTCATAACCCCCCCCCAGTCTAATTAGTGCTGCCCATACATATATGATCTAAATTAGCATAAAATACTAATTTTCTTAGGACAGTATTCTACTAACTTAGCTTGTCTGACCCCCTAACTGATCCCTTACACTCCCTTTTCCACTCTCATACCTCATGTGTCCAATTACTTATGACCTCTCTGTGCCCTAAGACGTATTTTCCCTTCCCATTGGTCCCTTTCTAGTTTACCAGTCTACGCACGCGCGCGCACACACACACACACACACACACTCACCCCCATGTAAATACACAGACAGAAGCTAGAATCCAGATAAAAGAGAACATACGCTATTTGTCTTTTTGATCCTGGGTTGCCATACTTTCTTTCCTATTAAAATTTCCTTTTACCAGTACGTGACTCGGAGGCACACTGCTCCCTTCTTCAAAGCATCTGCATATTGGATGCAGACAGCAAAGGTTTACAGCCAAGTTTCTGCGTTTGAAGGCTAGAAGTCACTGTAGGAACCTTGCTGGATCTCGGTTGAGGAGTGAGGTAGCACTAAGTAACTTCAAGAGGAGACTGAAGAAGAGAGGTCAGTGAAATTTACAATAGCTTAGGGTATGTCCCAAGGAAAAGGACTGCTAAGAAGCTGAATGCTTCCCAGAGATGGCTGGCATGACAAGGAACAAGAGGAGCAAACAGAGCATGGGATGGAGACAGAGTCATGCCCATCTTTCAGAAATGAATGGAGATTGGGGAACTGCCAGGTTTCGTTCAGCTTGGCCTTCAAAAAGACTGCTACTGTAATATTGACCCAAAAATGTCAAAGTAAGCACTTTCTGTCTTTATCTTTCAAATTTGCCTGAGGCTAAATTGAAAAGTAATAGACAAATTTGTTTGGTGAAGATTTCAAGGTAACTTAATACTGACTCTGTCAAGTATTTATTCTGCCAGTCTACAATGAAAAAGAGCAAGTCATGTTGGTGGTTCAGGCAACACCTCCGCCCCCATGCTTTTTGGCTACCCCATCACATGGGCTAGGAAACCTCCTCTTGAGAATGACCTCAGACTGAGACTCTGTCCCATGGCACTTGCCTTTTACTAGGTTATCCTCCCTGTGTCTCCATTCCTAATTCTCTCCTACCCCCTCCTTGTTCTGTTCCTGGAATTCTTTATATCACCCTTCTTGTCCGTTCTGTCTCAGCTCCTAGAGCTGCCTCTGTCTCTAACCGTGGGCTCTTCCCATTCAGAATTAAACCATTAACTGCTTACCTGCCTTTTCTAATCTGTTTTCCTCTTCAAACACAAAGATTCTATTTAGGTGTTCTGTATTACTGCAAATAATTTGGTTTTAGTACAAACTAGATAATTTCTCTCAATGACCAAAGTGTATCACACTTGAGTTCTAAATTCTCATAGATTGTGATCACTGCACAAGCAAATGCTTCAAACATCCATTTATCAAGCTTTCTCTACTCTCTCCTTCTGAGAATATCTTACCTCTAAGACTCCTTTATTGTCCACTCTCTTTTCTCCTTCTGATCACTGGATTTAGTCTTATAGAGATTCAAACATCTTTGGAATATGGTAATATTGGAACATTGTCACATGCTGATTTATTCCACTGAAAAGCTGTCTGTGGAGCTAGGATTTGGCCTAACCACTCTAGACCCAAGAATGTTTGATTAAAGGTGTACTCCAAGTTACACTGTCCTGGGTCAGGATGGCCACCTGCCTTTGTGACAGAGGGAACAACAACAACAAAAAAGGACATCCTAAGAAAAAGACACTTTGCACATGATAACAATTGAGAGGTAAACTATTTCCAAAGGAGGTTTCTAATAACTAGATGTAATCAGATGTTCAACTCTCTGAATTACCCTCCTCATTTCCTTGGATTGGTTTACTATAGCTGAAGCTTATTTCAGGATTTGAAAAGTTCATTATGTGTGGTTCCACAATCTGTAAAATCTGCAACAAAAAGTCAGTTTAAAAATTTAACAAAAAGTTTGATAGTTCAAAATTCCATGTATAGAATGTATACTATACATCATCTTAATTTCCTATATCATATGTACAACATGGATTCAACTCTTGTTTTGGAAAATAGATTTACTATAGTATACTTGGATTTAATTCTTGTGCATTAAAACTAGAAACAACTAACAACAAATGTTTGATTAAGGTTTATAAATTATTAAAGTTATAATGGTATATTTGCCCTAAAAGAAACTGACTTAAAGATATATGCCTAACTGTTTATGTCTGTGATGACTTTGCTAAGCTTTAGCTAATTTGAGAAGCTGAGTCATATAAAAAAAAAGCTGTGACATTTTATAAAAGTACTCTGTAGAATGAACAGGAAAATGAGGTCCCTAATCTCTGTGAACTGCATCTATGGTTTAAAATTTATTTTTATACTAAGGGATTTTCAATACAAAACTATAATTCTTTAGGCTTAAATCTCAATCTAATAAAAGTTGCTAATCTATTGTAAACAGTTAAAGATAATTAAGACTTACAAATTAATGATCAGTTACCTTTAAATTATCAAACTCTCTTTAATGAGCTCAACACTATGTTTATAGTCATGCTAAATACAAATGTAGTGCATTTACAAGGACAAGTTTTAACCTTCTGTATATATTGTCTAAGTTAAGCCTAGAGCAAGTAACTGAAAGCAAGTAAACATTGTTTAATACAAAATAATATTCAATATCTGGCACAGGATGATGGCTCTCAAAAACTCCTCAGAGAGATCTATTAATTGCTACATTCAGTGGAAGGGAGGAACAGGAAGGGGTAGAAAGGGCTTTTTTTCCAGCCAACCCCTTCCATCATTTTCCCCTCTTTGTCCACCAAATGACACCAATGTTTCACCCTATCCTTTCTCAAATTCCCTCTTTTACCCTAAAGCATGGGGCACCTCTTCAGTGGCTTCCTATCATCCCCCAATTATGACTCTACTCTGGGACCCTATCTCTTACCACTGTGGCTCTCAATACCATATCCCTTTAAAACATGGACAAGACTTAAAACCTATTACACAACACATTCTTAATAAAAGCCATCTCAAGACAACTCATTTGCCATATAATATCCACATCGTGCCTGTCCTGAAGCCTGATGCCTCCGGCCACCTGATCTAGAACTTCAGAATTATTAATGAAGCAATTCTTCCTATCTACCAAGTGGTGCTTAATCCTTCCACTCTACTTTCTTAGATCCCATCCTCCATTTCTGAAGTTTCTGTTCTAGGTTAAGGTAGGTCCAGTTGAGGTGTGTTATGTTGGGTTGAGATAGATTGGGTTGGGCTTGGAAACCAGTACTTCGGTCATATTTATCACATCCTAACTCAGTACAGACAGTTGTCCCTTAAAACTTTCTTCCAAGACTGACTCACACAGCTTGAATGCTTCTAGCTTACAAATTGCCATCTTAGAAGTCTTTACACATCATCAAGAATAAGAGGGGAGAGAGCCTTTAGCACCTGCATCTACTTTCAACTATTTTAAAGGAAAAGTAAGACATAACACTTATATCTCTGACAGGAAATTAATGATAACCTAAATATAAGGATAATATTTCCTTCTTTTGTCCCTAAAAAGAGGGACTATAGATTCAACCATACAAGTAAAAATGAGGACATGAATATTACTAATGTAAAGTCCAATCACCAAGTGTCCAAAACTCTTTCAGGATAGTGATTGAAAAGCTAACCAGTTATCTGTTGCCTTTATGGCTGTTGTGAATGCTTTAGTATTCAGTCCAGACTCCTTTTACTGATGAGAGACGGGCTACAGATGTAAGTTGCTTTTGGAATTTTCTTGACCAAATACATACAGTCATCTTCATCTTCATCTAACCATATTTGCTCAATGAGCAATGCCATATCCAAAGCACTTGCAGAAAAACATGGCCCTTTTCCTGAACTTGGAATCACTGTGAAAAGCCATCCTAGTATCACTGGGCTTTTGAGACCTCTATTTAACTTCATCTTTTCAATATTTTTCTTTTTCACACATGATGGTACCATGACCGGTTCCAATAATATATGACAATCCCCAGCTCAGAATCTGCTTCCTGAGAACCCAATTTGTGATAAAAAAAAAAAAAAGTCAGGATTTCCTGTGAAACTTATGGAGCGCAAAACAAAAATGTGCCTTTTCCCAAATTAAGAATTTTAAGATGACAGTATACAGCATTCAAGATAGCTCTTCTAAGCACAGCACTCATTGTGGTTATGGGGGTTACATATCCATAAAACTAGCTATGTGATGGCCCACATATACTTTAACCTTTTTATTATTAGAATAAAGGTAATTGGTTAGCTAGGTGTTTTGAGTGATGAATAAACAAAGGGTCAAATTTCCAGGTCATTTAAAGAACTGGGACTTTGAAGGCTCTATTGCAATGTAGTTTCATACAAGGCCAGAAAAAAAACCCAAAAAATGCCAGCCCCATAAACATGACTTCAATACATCCACTCATAGAGAATTAGTACCTGCATAGAGAGCAGTGTCCTCTAACAAAGCAGATTTGAGTTAAGATAATATGAAAGAGAGAGTTTGTGGATTTTCATTTTCAGATAAATATATCTTATCTCATTAGATAGCCATCTAATATGTAGTTAATGATCTTTATCTCTTGTTGTTTCTGCATTTGCATGGGCATATAACAATTTTCTTAGCCTCCTCCCAAATCTCAGCTATCTGAGAATGAGTATCTCACCAAATAGGCTTTGATCCATTCACCAGATTAGCCATTCCTGTGTAAAATAACAGTTCATTTTAACAAAACAGACCTTCACTTTAATCATGACATTGTATGTTATGTAAGATAGTAGGACCTTAACTGAAAGGGAGATTTGGAAGTTATCTGTTTTATTTGCTCTTGAGGGCATGTTTGTCCTGGTCTTATCTGTGTTTTGGTTTGAGCAAACATGCAAAGCCTTGAAACTACATCTTCCAATGAGTGTTATTGAACTATTTATGAAAAGTCTTTATAATACTTAGTATTTGCTTCTCTATGTGTCTTTGATATAAATCACAAATAAATGTGGTGCTACTTTGAAAATTCTTGCTGGGTCTGATGAAGCAGAAAGTATGAATTACGCTGCTTGGGGACTGGAACATGGTAACCAATGTCTGCTGCAGTGCTTGAAATTCCATGTTTCTTATTCCCTTAACAAATGAACATAGTACACCCTTGGTATTTTTCACTTTCTTCTATCCTAGGGAGACAATTGTACTTACTATTTTCAAAGAATAGACCTACCTGTTAAATACACTGTCTAAATTATATGCAAGATTGTTTTATGCCAGTGGATAAAAATAATTGTCAAGATTTCATGTAGGAGTACTTGGGGCCCACAAATGACTCTTGCTAAACTTTTTAAGAATTGAAACTTTAAAAGTCTGTAACAGACTAAAATTATATCTGGCTTGGATACACTGAAAATTCAAATTATTACAAAAATTATTATAATGAAGCAATTAAGTAGATAATGATGGAGAAGTTAGTTGTACAAAGCAAACTGTTCATACTTTCAAAATTGCCAGTGTCAGAGAGTCAGGGAATGAGTAATCGCTTGGATCAGAGGGGACCTGTGACAGGACAAATGAATGATAGGCATGATTTCCAGATAGCTCTTGACTTTGAAAGAAGATAACTAATCAAACAAACAAGTTAACACAAGTTGGAAGCTTAAATATGGGCCAATGCTACCTGGAGGTCTGTGTTAGGAGAAATTATCCAAGTAGAACTTTGAATGGTAAATGAAGGTTAGAATAGCATTCTTATAAGCTTTAGAAGTGACATGCTTATACCTCTGCACCAACCCCACAAGTGATCCAGCACATATGCACACAGAAAGAAAAAGAAGCAAATCTGAAAACATTCAATCAAGAATAAGCTTAGAACATGTTTAGAATTATATTAGCTTGAGAGGGCAAAGTCCTGCTTTGCTGTGAGGATAGATTATCTCATAGTTTTATTAGCTGGTTTAGAGCTTCTCATCTGTTCAGTTTACTCTAGATCATTAATGCATTCATTTAAAAAATATTTGAGAGCCTAACCTATTCCAAAAGCAATTCTTGGCACTGTGGTAACTGCCATGACCAGTATAGGAAGGAATGCTCCCCTCAGCGAGCTTGCATTCTAGCAGAAATGCAGATAGAACATAGGCGAGAGAGAAATGCCAAGCATTATCGAGGCGATGAAGAATAAAAACATTTCTTCACTGTTGAAACTCAACATTCTCCTGGGAGAAAGAATGGGTCATTTAAGGGGAAGACAAGTCTCACCTCTTAGTGGGTAATCCAAACAACTCAAACCAGGATCTCCAAGAAGTATTTGTACACCCATGTGTATTTCAACAACATAAGAAATAAAAACAAACCAAGTGTCTTAGTTATGGTTTCTATTGCTGTAAAAAAGGCACTATGACCATGACAGCTCTTATAAAGGGAAGCATTTAATTGGGTGGCTCGCTTACAGTTCAGATGTTTAGTTCATTCCTATCATGGCAGGAAGCAAAGTAGCATGCAGACAGACATGGTGCAAGAGAAGGAACTGAGAGTGCTAGATCTTGACTCAAAGGCAACAGGAAATGTCTGAGACACTGGGTGTGACTTGAGCATATATGAGATCTCAAAGCCTTCCTCCACAGTGACACACTCCCTCCAACAAGACCACACCTACTCCAACAAGGCCACACCTACTCCTAAAAGGCCACACCTTCTAACAGTGCCACTCCCTTGGGGCTATTTTCTTTCAAAGCACCACACCAAGTTTCCATCAACAATAAATAAATAAAATGTATTATACAAATACAATTAAAAGTGCTAGACATCCTTAAAAAGAGAAAGAAAACCTGCCATGCTACAACATGGATGAAACTCAAAGGCACTCTAAGTGAAATAATCTAGTGAAAAAAGACAAATACTATATAATTATGGAAACAGAAAGTCAAAAGAAGTATTCCAAAAGCATTTAGACAATCATAAACAAACTGGTTTCTTGTTTGAACCTTAATCTAATTTGTATTTGGATTGCTTTATTCTAAGAATATAAGATAACACACACACACACACACACACACACACACACACACACATACACACACACCACAATGGTATAAAAGGAAAATATGTGAACCAAGAAGGGATGCTATATGCTGTCACTTATTGATAATCTTGTCATATGTTCAGTAAGTTTGTTGTGGGTGAGGACTACTTTTGTATGTAAAGGAGTAAATAAGCCTGCATAGAAAGATTACTTCCAAATGTTCCCCAAAGCAAAGCAGCTAGTACTATAAGCTTTCAGACAGAGTTGAAATCACCAAGTTCTTATATTTTAACACTGCTGGGAAATATAGCATATTATATTTCACCATAGGAAAATACAAAAATGGGGCAGTTGACATGGAGCATTTGCTAAAACAATTACACTGTCATAGATGTCTTTTATTGTCTTTTCATATGCACAGACACTGATGTATTTTCTTTTCTACAGGGGTAGGTAAGATAGTAACGCATCTGCCTTAGGCCATATCTTTATCTAATGAGAAACATCCACCTGGCAGATCTCTGAAGGTGCTTTGTGGGTCTCAGCAGGAATACAAGCTCTAAATGCAACCTAGATTGTATCACATGTAGTCACAAGCCTTTCTATCAGTTTGAATTCTATCCTTTGACACAGAGAAATACAACACAAAGACTGTCCAGTTGGAAGCAGAAATAATGGGTTGTCAAAGCACTGTGCTTCATTCAAAGCAGCAAGAAAGTGAAACATGCAGTTATATCCACCAAGAGGATTGTGCACATTTGCTAGTGCTTAGCGGGCTCCCTCCTTTTCATTCAATCTCTGTTACATATGTCAACTTTATGACTGTGGTATTTTGAATAAGAAAGGCCCCTGTACATATATTTGAATTCTTGGTCATGAGGAAATGGCACTGCTTGAGGAGGATCAGGAGGTGCGGCCTCTTCAGAGTAGGTATTGCCTTGTTGTGAGAACTGCACCACTGTGGGTGGGCTTTGGGGTTTCAAAAGCTCAAGCCAGTCCCAGATCTCCTCTTTCTTGCTGCCTGAAGTTCTGAATGTAAAAGTTACTTCTCCAGTGCCCTGTCTGCCTGTGTACCACCATGCTCGCCACCATGATGAAAATAGACTAAGCCTCTGAAACTGCAGGCAAGCCCCAGTTGAATGCTTCCTTTTATAAGGGTTATCATAGTCATTGTGTTGATTTGAATAAAAATGGCCCACATGAGAATCTTAGGTAGTAGCGCTTATTAGGAGGTATGGCCTTATTGGAGTAGATATAGCCTTGTTGGAGGAAGCATGTCACTGGGGCATGGGCTTTGAGGTTTCAGAAGCTCATGCTAGGTCTAGTGGATCACTCTTCCTACAACCCAAGGATCCAGATGTAGAACTCTCAGCACCTCTTTAGCACCATGTCTGCCTGCACTTCATCATGCTCACTGCCATGATGATAATGGACTAAACCTCTGAACTCTAAGCCAGCGCACAATTAAATTTTTTCCTTGATAAGAGTTTCTGTGGTCATAGTGTATTGTCACAGCAATAGAAACCCTAACTAAGACAGTCACGGTGTTTTCGTCACAGCAATAGAACACTGACTGAGACAATGACCAAGATTAGACACCATATTCCAGTGGTGATTATTAATAAAAGCACCAGTCAAGATGTTAAGAAAAATTCATATATTGTTGATCAGAATTGAAATTAGTATAGACACTGCAGAAAAGAATATGGGAGTTTCTTAGGAAAATAGACCCATGTAGGATTCTGCTCTCTCACCACTGGTTATATATGCTAGTCAGCTTCGTGTTACCACAAAGAAAGAGGAGTCAATTAACTTATAAAGATAAAATATTTGTTGATGTTTTTCTAAATGCTAATATTGCTGAACTTCCCTCTATTTATGTTTGTAGCCTTAGGTCTGTGCTACTTTCAAACTTGGTCAGAGAAGCTTTTAATTATGATGGATAATAAATAAAACAGAAAATTATTACTGTTCAAATGCGCAGAGAGTAAGTGACTGTGGGTACTTTGAGTCGTTAACTCTACACTAACCATCATCCACAGGACAAAAATTTCTCTGGTAAGATTTGAGAGCTTCACTTATCTACAGATAAGGAGATATGAATTTAGAATACAACTTAATACTATGTCCATTACTCAGGAAAATCGTGGTGCACTAGCTTGCATTCCCACCAACGACACATTAGGGTTCCTCATTCCTCACATCCTCACCAGAATCTGCTATCTTTTCTTTTCTGAATCTTAATCATTCTGACAGGGTTAAAACAAATTTCAAAATAGCTTTAATTTGCATTTCCTTAATGGCTAAAAAATAGTGAACACTTTAAAAACATATTTCTTAGCTTTTTATATTTCTTATTCTATGAACTATGTTTAGTTTTATAGCTCACTTTTCAATTGGAGTGTTTTTTTGATGCTAAGTTTTTGGCTTTTTTATGTACTAGTTACTAAATATTTTGTTAAGAACCTTGGGAGAAATGTGGACAGTGAGGCCTCAGCTTCTGAGGCTTCTAAAGGAAACAAGGACTCTCTTATGGAATGTAATGGGGCACAATGTGTGATATTTTGGCCAAGAATCTGATGTCATTATGCTCATATGCTAAGATTTTGAATATAGTTGTATTTAAAGACAGAGGATGAATGTGTTTGGTGAATGGAATTTCAAGATAAAAAATATTCAGGCTCAGCCGGGCGGTGGTGGCACACGCCTTTAATCCCAGCACTCGGGAGGCAGAGGCAGGTGGATCTCTGTGAGTTCGAGGCCAGCCTGGTCTACAAGAGCTAGTTTCAGGACAGGCTCTAAAAAAGCTGCAGAGAAACCCTGTCTCGAAAAACCAAAAAAAGAAAAAAGAAAAAAAATATTCAGGCTGGAACATGGCTACTGCTTATTCATCCAAGTCTACGAGAGAGCAAAAATACTGGAAGCAAAAGATACTACAAATGTGTAGTTTTCCAGTTAGGAAAAGATATAGAGTATTTTAAAAGTTACAGTCAAGGCATGTCGCCAAAAAGGAAATGTATTCATTAAAGAAGAATTTAATACTATGCAGTGTGACAGACAAATGGGTCCTAAGGGCAAGACCTTGTCAATCGAAATCTTCATTTTGTAAAAATGCACCCTCCCAGAAAGGAGAAAGGGCAGGCTAAGAATACAGCTGAAGAGGCTTCCTGCTCAGCTGCCTAGAAAAGTGTTTCTCCTGCATCAGCACACAGAAGCAGATCCAGCTGTGGTTCAAGGAAGTCCAACTGCAACTCTAGTTGACAACTTGCCAGTATCACCCACATGTTAGTGATTTTTTCAGGTATAAAATATGAAAAGTTGAAGGGTCATCAAGTCTTGCCTCACAACTTTAAAGAGCATCTGAAGTCAAGCAATGAACTGCAGGGTCAGATTCCAAGGGAAGAGTCCCTGAAAGACAGCTATAGGGAACTCTCAAGTTGAATCCAAAGTTGCAATAGAGACACCAGGATCCTTGGCATGGCATGGGACATCACCAAGGAAAATCACCAGTAAGGAATGGAGCTGGCCTATGAGAAAGGCTATATTTATTGTAGGCAGCCCAGCTAAAAGACTGAAGATACCTTAGTCATTAGGAGATCATACAGTTCCATTGTGAGCCCCAGATTTTAGACAATGCGTTGTTGATTTTGTTGTCTTCCCTGTTTGGTTTCCTAATTGATTTGGTTCAGTCATTGTTTGCTATGTCCTGACCCTTCCATTTTGGAATTGGAATGTTTACTATGTACTTACGCATATAAACATATTAACTTGTTTTTACCTTGTAGAAACTTATATTTAAGAGACTTTCTTGAGCTTCAGAAGAAACATTGGACTTCTAAACAATGTTGGAACTTCAAGGACTATGGGGACTTTTGAAGATGAACTAAATGCATTTTGCATTGTGAGATGACTATGACTTTATGGCAACAACAGGAGTAAGTTACCACTTAAATGTGATGTATTTTCTTTTTTTTTCCTTTTTTATGGTTTATTTTTTTATATTTAAAAAATTTCCATCTCCTCCCCTCCTCCTCCCCCTTCCCTCCCCTCCCCTTTCATGTCAAATTGACAAGGGGTAGACTTATAATGATAAGTATTGTCAACCTGACAGGATTGAGCAACACCTAAGAGATATACCTGTAGGCATGCCTGTAACAGATTATCACTCTAAATCTGTCACCTTCCCAAAGACGCGTGTTCTGCACCAAATAAAAAAGTAGAAAGCTTGATAATAATGAAAACCAGATGAATACCCATGGCTTTCTTTTCCCTGGCTTTGGACAAAATATGATCAGTGACCTCATGCTCCCAAATCAATGACTTCTGTACCATCTTGAACTTCCCATGGAACTATAAGACAAAATAAACCTCTATTTTTAAATTGCTTTTCTCAGGTATTTTACCACAGCAATAGAAAAAGTAAATAGAACAAGGGTTTCACTAAGGAGCTCTTATTTTGTTAAATATGGACTACTGAAGTCGTTCACTGTCATGGCAATGATCATTGGTGTTATTTCTCCCTTAGTATTTGGTGGTATTTGATGTCTAAAGTCAATTGATCCAGCATTCAATGCATGTATTACCTTTTTGGAAAACTGTTTTTTTTTCAATATACAGACCAATATTAACTAACAGTCTGTTGAATCAGATATGAGGATAGCTGCCCTTGCTTGTTTAGGGATCACATTTGTTTGGTGTGTCATTTTCCATGCCTTTACTTTTTGATCTCTCTGTCTCTGTCTGTCTCTGTTTCCATGTGACAGTCCTCTCTCTACTTCTCTTTTTCTGTGTATGTAGAGAGGGGCACATTTCTTGTGAATTGCATAATATTAAGTACAGTCAACCAATCTGTATCTTTAAGTTGGAGAAAGATGACTGACATTCAGAATTACCATTGAAAGGCATGTACTCGTTCCTTTCATTTAGTTATTTCTTATAGTTGATTTGAAGATTGTGTCTATTTCTTCTTAGGATTTGATGATTTGCTACATGAACACTGTGAAATCTTTCATACATTCATTTGCTTTTCTACTTTTCCAGTGAAGTTTATTCCTTCACATGCATCTCTTTTTTATCTCCTTCCCTTTTCCAGGTGTAGAGTTCTTCTTAATTATGTTTTTCAGTGCTCATTTAGTGCTCATAAGTTTCCTTGGCTCATTCTTAATTTTAGAAGATCTTTATCTCTCCTTCAACCTTGAAGGATTTTTTGCTGAATACACACACAATGTAGTAGCGGTGCTTTTCCTTCAGGGCTTGAAATATGTCCTTCTGTGCCATTCTGACCTTTATGGTTTCTGCTGAAAACTTCGCTATTATTCTGACAATTTTGACATTATATAAAATGTGATACTTCTGTTTTTATGCTTTCGGTACTATTTTATTGTCCCATACTTAGGCTAACAGTTATAATATGCTATGAAAAGATCCCTTTCTAATTGGGTAATTCGCAGTCTACATGCCTTGTATGCCTGGATATCTACCTTTCCCTCGATTTAGAGGATATTTTTCCATTTCTTCACTGAACAGGTTTCTTGTGCCTTTAGCCTATAGCTTCAATGCCTTACATATGTACATCTGCTCTTTGTATAGTGTCCTGGAGCTCATTTGTTTTTGTTCTATTCTTCCTTAATTTTTTCTATTTAATGTTGTCTATTTAATTCATCATCCTTGTTTCAAGCCTTTATAATATTTTTTCTTCTTCTTGATCTGCTGTATGGTCAGGCTTCAACTGTGGCATTTTTAAAAATCTGACTTACTGTATTTTTCATTTTCAACATTTGTATTTGATTATTTCTCAAAAATATTATCTCCTTTTTAGTTTTCTCTTCCATACCTGCACTGTATTTAGTAATTCAGCTGCTTATGTATATTCTCTTAAAAGTTGCTTACCTTAAAAGAAATCATTCCTTTGAGATAAATGGCATTCCTTCTACCTTAATGTCTTTGAAGTAAGCAATTGAAGACTTTAGGTGGCGTTGCATAACTTGTGTTTTCATAACTTTTTTGTATTTTGTTATTAAGATTTGCATATTTTTGAGATGGGCATCTTTTTCTCCTCTACGTTAAATGTCTTTTAGAATCACTTCCATGATGATTTTCCCTGGGATATCAGTCTGTTATGTAATGTTGATTTTAATTCCAAATGGAGTTCATAGTATATGTCCTGTGTAATTATTTTGGCTGTACTCAGTAGGTTTTGACACAGTATATATTGTATCAAAGCCTGAAAGAGCATGCCATTTCTGAAGGTTTCAAAAAAGTGAAGATTATCTGGTCATTCAGGCTGGTGTATTTGCCCACGGCAGGAGTGAGTCTGACTGCTCCTCAAGTCTTGTCAGCCCTGTGCAATCTGAAAGAGTCTGAGAGTAGTCTTATGTGAGGTCCTTTGTAGGAACAGTGCCCACAATAGTTTGGATAATTCTTTGCAGTGTTGCTACAGGAATGGATGCACAGAAACAAGCCATTTAGCCATTCCACAAACAGCCATGCTTATTTGGGGACAAGTCCATTGTGTTTACCTCCTCTATTCTTCAAGTAGAAGTGTCTGACAGTGTCGAAGTTGTAATATATTGTAGCTAGAATAAGATTCAGGGAGTATAAGATAACAAGCAATAGTAACAAAAACAACATATAAAGTGATAGATAGCAAATAAATAAAATACAATAAAATAAAAACAAAATCACATCAGTAACAATAGACAAGAAAGAGGCAAGAGGAATAGAATACTTTCCCAGTCAAGTTACCTGCCCCAGCTAAAGAACTGGGATAGAAGTATAGAACCACTTTACTTCTCTGTGGGGTGCCTTTGCACGCCTCTGTGCTGCTCAGGTTTTCTGTACTTCTTTCTTGTACTTCTCTGTGGGGTGCCTTTTCAGGCCTCTATGCTGATCAGGTTTTCTGTAAGTGCATTATTGGTTCCCATAGTCCTTCCTTTTTTTGTCTCTTCAGAAAACAGATTCCCTACTTTTTGTCATGCACAAAGGAGTTTCTCAACTACCATGGGTCTCGCTCACAGTCCAAGTCTTTTCCTAGTTGATATTTATAGAAATGTTTGACCCAACCACGGTATATATAGAGGCAGCATTCTTCTTGGTCTGTAAATTCTCCATAACAAAACCAGTGCTATCGTCAGTGCTTGTCTTTATTCATGTCTGGCGGGTAACAACGAAACAAAAGGACAGTGGAAATGTAATACTCATAGTTAAAAGTTGCTGCAGTAGCCATCAGCTTTATAGAATGTTGTTGGAGAGGGCACAGCTTGCAGCAGCACTAGAGAGGACTGATAAACAGGCAGACCTTTCTCCTCCACAGAAGGAAGTGCACGCCTGTTTTCCATCCAGAAGACTGTGAATGAAAGGGTTAACACCTGGTAATTTTTCTATTCTGTAAAGCCAGCCTTCATCGAATCCCTCAGAAGTCTGAACATTTCTCTCAGTCAATGGAACCTATCTTTATGCTTCTTATGAATCCTTCCTCCCTAGACCCTCATTCTGAACGGTTTCTCTGTAAATTGAGCCCATTCTTACGGTTAAAGGTCACAGGTGCTTCACTAACGAGATGTACTTTACAAGGGGGTTTCAATGTAGCTGTGTCTAAACCTTTGTAGTGATAGTTGCCACATGGAAACCTTTCCCCTAAGTTTTACTATGTTTAAATGTTTAAGAAAAATAAATGACTTGGTCAGACTCTAGAAGTTTTGACTCAGCATCTGCTAAAATCATATTGACCAAGTTTCATTTTTACCTCACTCAGAGACTTCACTGCTGTGATATTTTCTCCAAGTCCCAAGGTCATTCAACTAAATGTTATGTTGATATTCTCTTAGTTTTCTGTATTACAGAGGCAACAGGCAATTTATATTATTTAGTGTGTACTAGGCGCTATGATTGCCTCTGTATATGATTGATGCCTTTTTACCCCTGCCAACATAAGGTAAAGTATTTTACTAATGAAGTAACAGGCTCAAAGAGGCACAGACCTTTCTTCATAGCCACAATACCAAAGAATGACAGATTTGAACTTTATCCTGGATCTCGGTATTAACAAATCCACAGTGTAAAAACTCCACCAAAGAAAGATGCTGCTAATCTTTAAGAGGAAGTCGGAAATGCCTTGACCCTTGACCCCCCCCCCCAAAAAGAAAGAAAGAAAGAAAGAAAAGAGTGTTCAAACTTCAGGCTCATCGTGCATTTACGATGTTCCCACTGTAAACCTTGAGGGAATTAATTCTAAGGAGAGGGTCTGGTGCCGCAGCCACTCCTCTTACTGAGGGTGAAGGCTGTGTTCAAGGGCAGAATGATGCTACCCACTCCCAGCTCTAGTTTTGTTCTAGAATACCATGACACATTTTAAAGATGGTGCATCCCTATTCACGCAGCACATATATTTCAAACATGTGAGCTCAGCACCCTCCTTTGCTTTTGAATATCTTTTCAGTATTTGAAAGGTTACTTTATCCATCCTTGTAGAACTATATTCAATAATTGGATCAGAAAATGTTTACATTGATAGTCTCCTGATTTCTCATGTATTAACCTGGAATTTTTTAAAAAAAATAATTTACAATATTTTCCTCTTTGAAGATTCTTTTTTATCTGAGTTTTAGAAGCTACAACTCTTTTTTTAAGATATATTGCCTTTACTTATTTTGTTTTAGGAACTAGAGTATTTCCCCATTACAAGTATTTAAAACTGGATACACTGGACATTTATACATGAAAAACAATGCAAAAATAACATGTTTGAAAAGAACATAGCCAGACAGTTGGTATTTCATTGGAAGTATCTTAGAATAAAACAAGTTTTACATCTTCATTTAACAACACTGAAGAATGAGGTATTGAATATTTTCATCACAGATGTTTACTGCATGAAATAAACTGTATTCACACTAGCATGCATGTTCTCTTCTTACATGCGAGTTCAATTCAAGAGAAAGGAAAAAAAAGTTTTGTCTTGAAACGGTCACCTTTCTGTTACACTCACTGTGTGACCCACATTCCTCCAGCACACTCTTGAGTCTCTCTGTGACAGAGGCTGTGGTCTCTTGGTGGCAAATCATTCTGTTCCTGAAGAACCCGAGAGTCACCACCACCCACAGGTAAGGTAGCTGAAGGTTAGGTTTGCATCCCCAAGAGCACATTCCCAAAGAACAGGAAAAAGAAAGTAGAGGAAAGGCAGACATATCCAGGGAAACCAGAGTTCATGTCACAAGACGAGGCAGTGAAGCTGGCAAGAGCAGGGGACTTGTCCTCTCTAGTCCATGTCAAGACTTCTAAGGTAGGTGTGAAAACAGCATTCTGCCCAGCATGTGAGCTTTGAGTGTGAAAGCTGTACCTTTCCTCCTCTGCCAAGTGAAAGGGAAACAGCTAATGGCACTCTGGTACTGTTTCTCCCTTGAAGTTAGTTTAAAAGGCTGTCCAGTGTGGCCCAAAATTCAAGCTGGGCATTTAGGAATGGGAAAAACCTGACCAAATCTGTCACTGTGAGTTTATCTTTTATCTTTCCTTTGTTTGGGCAAGGAAAGTTGTGCTAATTGTATATAGTGTCCTCAGAAGGCCTCTTAGTTTTGTGGCCAGCTTAAAGCCCATCCTCCTCGTTGAGTTTCCTTTTAACCAAAAGTGACAAGCAGTTTGCCGGTTGCCTTCTGAAAGACTAGTGGTTGTTAACTTTAAACTGCCTGTTTGAAAATCTGCCTCCTTTCTCAATTCTTTTTTTTTAAGTATTTATTTATTTATTATGTATACAATATTCTGTCTGTATGTATGCCTGCAGACCAGAAGAGGGCACCGGACCCCATTACAGATGGTTGTGAGCCACCATGTGGTTGCTGGGAATTGAACTCAGGACCTTTGGAAGAGCAGGCAATGCTCTTAACCTCTGAGCCATCTCTCCAGCCCTCCTTTCTCAATTCTATAACAGTTTGCCTGCTCAAGAAATTTTAGGCCTGCCTGTGTGTTCTTTGTTCCCCGACTCCCTGACCCTGCACTCTTGCTTAGGTGGGAGACTGGATTGGGGGCGGGCTGTCTTTTCTTGGATTCCTTCTCAATAAAAGGATGAAGCTACAGTGACTCTGTCACAATTGGCACAAAGAGAGACCATCCTCCCAGCCCAGCCATATGGTCACTTACCCGAGTTTAATTTGGGAAAGTCAAGAATGTGGCCCAGTGTCTCCTCCATGGCACTTTGGTTCAGGGAGTTCATGTTTATAACGTGGGAAGATCACATCGGAGCTATTTTTTTCATTTGAATTCCCAGATGTCAAACTGACAGACTTTTTATGACTCAGATCGTAGAAGGAGGAGGTGAAGTCGGGGAAGAGGGTGGGTGGATAAACAGAAGGAATTTCTCAGGGCAAAGGAGGGGAGACTCGAGGGTTTCCAGAGAGGGTGCAGGACAGATGAAGACAGACTGGAAAACAAGAGCGCTTGGTCAAGGAGGGCAGAGTGGAGAGGCGAGCCATGCTCTGTGCAGTGCCATTGAGAACGAAGGACTTGCTAGGTTCCTAGTCAGGTGTGTGCCTGGAATTCTGCCTCCCTTCAGTGTCTCTAGTTGTTGACCCAGTCTCCGGGCAGTCCATCTCCTTTATACTTCCCCTCTACTGAGGAACTGGGGGAGGAGTTAGAGGGCATGCAGGTTCTGTGCCGATTGAATTCAGATTTGGATAACTATCTTTTCTATCTCTAACTGCCCAAAGGGGGCTGGGCTGAGCCATCAGTCAAATGGCAGTTGTGACAGTCACAGATTCCCAGGAAAGTGTTTCACAAGAGGAACCTTGTGCTCCCCCTGAAGATCCCCATTTAGGAAACATGAACTGAAGTAACCTCGCAAGATAAAGTTCTCAAAGAGAGCAGACATTTGATCATTTTCCTCTTTCTCAAAGTTCGGGAATCTTTTTTTCTCCCTCTTCGTGTGTTCTCGCTATTACTAAGGGATTGAGCCTTTTGAAATGTCACTGTCAGCATTTTCAGCCTATGATTTTCCTGTCTCATTAACAAAGGCCTCTTATACTTCTCTCCTTTCAGAACGGTGAATGTACTTGATCTATTCTTGATGTTCACATGGAGCTTCTAGCTGCAGCCTCCCACTGCTGACTTTCTGAACTTGGCCTTGGGATGGTCTGGAGCAGAATGCATCTGTTTAGATAAGTCAACCACAGTGCCCTTCTGTTATTTTCTCCTGTCTGTGCACCCAACTCACAAGATGGGCAATTTCCCCCAGGGTACCCTTCACACCCAACACATAAGAGTCTCAAATGACTTTCTGGCCCTGGTTTGGCACAAGAATGACATAGAAAAGTCAACAACTGAAACTTAGATCACCTGTACTATCTGGGATGTTTTTAGTGACATATCCCTGTGAGTGTAATCGTATCCCAGCTGATGGAGGCAGAAGTTGAACACAGATGATTTCACTCAGTCTCCTCAGCGTGCTGCAGGCAGCTTGGTTTGCACATGGAAAACATTGGTTCCCAGGCTGCCTTTTACTCGGCAGTCACACAGGTTATTTGTGAAGGAGTAAGATTCAGCTGCAAAATGTACAATAGTGTCTCAGGTGAAGCATAGCCAAATATCAGATTAGAAATAGTAAAAATAGATTACTCTTCCTTTTACAGAAATTCTTATTTCAGAAGAGAAGTTAAAACATGACTTGGCAGGATTTCTTCATTTGTTGGTTAAGAAAAGAGTGGCATGAAGCGGATGTGAGAGCTGGGTGCCTTGAACTCATGAAGAGGTTTCAGCATCCTTTGAGGAGCCATGGTCACTGAAGGCTTTTCTGTGCAACTATACACTCCTCTTTCCTACCTTGGTACACCTAGTCTCCAACAACCACGTTCTCGCTCCACTATGGCATTTGAGCATCCTTTTTTCTTCAGTAAGCCCCTCGGCTTCTAGATGTTTCTGTGAACACATCACACAAAAGACCCCAGAGGGGGCAAACAATTGCACAGCACTGCACATAAAGCAGGCGCTGTGATCTCGGATATTCTTTCAGTTTAACCGCACCTCAGTCTTTGAGGTAAGTTAATGTCCTCTTGATTTTGTGGTTAAAAAAGTCAGTGCAGAGAAATATAAAGTGGCTGTTTAGTGTAAAGTGGACTCCAAACCTATCATCATGTGCTGCCAGTGAAATCAATAGTCTGTGGACATGCATCAATAGGTTTTCAGAATGCAGGTCATGTGCTTGTTATCTGACAAGGTTTCAATATATTTATGTTTATTTGGCATCAGAAGATCCTAGTTCATTAACTCTTAAAATTTCATTCTCTTTTCTTTTAATATAAGATTTTGCAGTTGAAATCCTGGCTTAAAGCATTAATTAAACGGTTTACTTAAACCATGAGTACACTTTGAACCCAACATTGGGTATTACCAGTTGAAATGCCACCAATTAGGATGCTTCCATTCCTAAAGATCACTGTAAACAATTATAAACATGTAGATGAACAAAAAGTGTGCTTAATAGGACAGTATTGAGATATATGCAATAGAAATTTTCTACACTTGTTATCTACTACTGGGAAATGAGGCTCTTCCTAGTCTTATTATGCCTAATGTGAAAAACCCATTCTTAGCCAAGCTGCAGGTACATGGCAACAAAGCCTCTGTCACTTGCAAGAACAAAAGAACTGTATGAAACCATCTGTTTGATAATGGACTTCTTGTATCAAAGACTTTCTACAGGACCAATTTCTAAGCAAGATAAGCAGTGTAAGGAAGTTGAACAGATTTTGTGTCACACATTATTTCCAAATCTGTACTAGGCATGTGAAGGACAAAAAAAAAAGCTGATTTCATGGGTTGTGTGTGTGTGTGTGTGTCCTATTTTTAAGATTATTCTTTTGAACTGCAATTTGCAAGATTATAGTAATATCAATAATAACATGATAAGATTAATAAGAAACCTGAAAATGGTTCAGGCCTCAAGGCATGAGACCTGAGTTCTAGCAATACTTATGTGTAAAATATCAAACATATGGTCTGATTGTGGCCCACAGATGACACAAACACTGTGTGGTACATGTGACCCTGGCATCTCCTAGCTCCCTTCCCTGACTGTCACAGCCACTGAGCCACACACATTTGGCTTTGTTTTTAAGCTATGAGTTCTATCTGCTTGAACCAAGAATGCCTTATAAAATGCTAAAGATTTTCTTGGGACTTTTGTAGTAATCTAGGATTTTGTTTGTTGGCTATTTATGTTGTTGCTACAATCTATCTTCATTCCATGATTCTAGAAGATATAGCTAAAGAAACAAGTCTTGCAGTGAACCATAGAAAGCAGCAAATCCTTGCTTACAAACATACAATTTGAAAAGCTTTACACATAATAAATGCTAAGAAATCTTTCTCACATCTTTTCTTCCATCCACCAAACTCACCATTTCTGCAAAGAGTTTATTGTATATGCCTACAGAAATTTTCTTATACATAAATCAAAACATATGAATACATGTTCCTATTTTTCCCTTGAAAACCAAAGGGTATTAATGTATAGTATTCTACAGTTTTTTGTACACGATCTTTTCAACATTCCAAATATTGGAATATTCTTTATTATTAACATAATTGTTATTAAATCTTTGGGAATATCACATCATGTACTGCAATTCCACTCACCTCCCAGCCCTTCCATATCTTCCCCTACCCCTGAAGTGCTCCCCAAAAGAAAACTAAAAACAAAAAAAATACAAAAATAAAAACAAAAACAAAACCTCTCCACTCCTCCTTCTTTCCCACCTCTCTAACATCTCTTCATTTATCCTGTTGGCATTGGGAGCCACAGTGGGTCACACAGTAGACCCTTTTGTCCAGTCAGCTTTACTTGCAAATGTTCATTGTATTGAGTCTTTGCTCTGGTACAAGGCCTCTGGTTTCTGGTACACCTGCCTCACAGGATTCTCACCCAAAACTTCTCTCCGATATCCTGCCTGCCTGCCAGTCAAAAAGATCGTTCAGGTATCATTCCACAAGACCAATCTCTTCATGAGCTCCAGCAGGTCCTAGATGGAGTAGATGTTAAGGTGGGCCAACCCCAGGCCAGACAGTAGGCCTGGATGGTAGCTGAGCTGGATGGTAGCTGGTGGTGTGGCTACCCACCTTGAGTCAGGAGTGGAGCTAACCTCCGCTTTCTCATGCATCATGGTCAGGGTCAGTTGTTCGCTCTCACCATGGTGAGGGGTAGGGACATCTCTCCTGAGTGAGGGGGTGTGGTGGACATGGCGGGACAGCTATCTTGTTGCAGCATACAGTGAAGGGCAAGGCCAGCTATCTCAGGGCTTGTGAAGGATGGGTCCAGCACAGCATGGCCCATTGATTTCATCACATATGGTTCCTGTGGCCTCCTGGGGTGACATGGGCCACAGACATCATCTGCAGCGGGACCACAGACCCAGACATGACCCTCAGCAGCAGCTTGAGACCAGACGACTTCCTGTCTCCAGGTGGAAGCACAGGCCACTCAGATCGGAATGGCTCTGGTTGCAGAATATTATTTTTAAAGCTTCATAACTTCATTAGATCAGCTATGCATTATTTAGACAGCAATCTACTGATGGACAAAAGTTATTTTCAATATGTTACTTTTACACGTAATATACAAGGAATCCTCACAAGTGTCCTTTTTAGTATTTTCAAAGAAGTCCACCAATTGCATTTGTAATTCAGAAGTGATTGCCAACCCACTTCTATGGGACCCATCAGCAAAGTTTATAATAATCTAATCCATGGGAAATGGTGTCTTCTCTCTTATGATAAGTGAGTGAGTGAAGTCGAGAAGCATTCCATATGCTCAAAAGCTACTGGCTTCCCTGCAATTGTTATCTTTATATAAGTCCTTTGTCCCTTTTCCTATTGGAGTTGTAATTTTTTATTTTCTATTTCTAAGAGTTAAATATACAATAAGAAAAGTAACATGATCTCTAAAATGCTATGTTTTCATTTCTTCTAATTCAGCTTTTAGCTTTTGACTCTATTTAAGGTATTTTAAATGAGTGTTTATTTCATGTAGTTATGTTTTAGAATCTTTTTGTGAACATAGATTGTAAACCATAATTATAAAGATTTTCTCACCTCTGAGACAATAAAATAACTAAGCATATATAAGGTTACTTAGTTTTATCCTATCTGTGAAAATTTTACTTGCCATGTAACAAAAAGGAAAATATGTGAATGATAAAGCCAATATAGAAACAAATTTACACAGTAGCATATTCACTACTGTGTGTAGCATGCATAACTGCTGCCTTCCTTTGATTATAAAATTCAGGTTTATTTATAATTAGATATCGTTTCATTATACATAAAGCTTGCAATAATTTTCAACAAATAACTTGATAATTTATGAAACAATGAGACTGGCAAGAAATATAGTCTTTTAAGAAATATTCATTTTATGTGTATGTATATGTGCCTAATTATATATCTGTGCACCATGTATGTACAGGAGCCTGTGGAGGACAGAAGAAGACCTCAGATCCACTGAAACTGGAATTATGTGGCCATATGGGCACTAGAAACCAAACCCCAATTCTCAGCAAAAACAGTGCTTAACTGTTGAGTCATCTCTCAAACTCTGACCAAAATATTTATTGTATTTTTCATTATATATATATACATATGCATAAATGATAAATGACTATATATATATATGTTTGTATATAAGTGTATATAAGAATATAAAAGAATAGTTATAACTCAGTAATAAAAAGAAAAGATCAGAAGAAAAGACATATTTCTCCAAAGGAGATACAAAATGTCAATAAGCACATGAAAGACCTCCTTTTAACTTGATTAGTTGTTAGTATTGACTTGGCTGTAAAGAGGGTTGTCAGATTACTATTTAAGCTTCTATCTATCTACTACCTATCTGTCAATCTGTCGATCTGCTGCCAAGATATCTCTGCTTTAAATACATAAAGCAATCAGATGTGTCTTATGTTCAAGCATTTCTTTCACAGCAGGAAGATGACCTTCTGTATGTTCACTTTCTATGCTTGGAGGTCTACATGAACCAGACAAGGCATATAGAGGACCAACATTTTGATCTTACTGCCAGATCATATAAGTCCCTTGGGAATATGGACAAGTCAAAAGGTCCCTCAGGTTTGTCTTTTCTACAGAACATTGATACACCTAAAGTTGGACTTCAACCAGAGTGCAGAGAAGTCAACAGAGAGAAATTTCCTCCATACTTATGAGTAAAGGCTCTCTCATGGACAACAGGCTCATGGAACAGTGACAAAAAGCTGAAAAGAACCAGAGGTACCCTGCAGTCCCAATTAATACAAAATCAGATCATCAACTGGCCTTAACTTTTTATTATTATTAGTAGTAGTAGTAGTAGTAGTAGTAGTAGTAGTAAAAATTTCCACCTCCTCCCCACCTCCCATTTCCCTCCCCCTCACTTAGCTCCCATCCCCATCCCTTTCCAGTCCAAGGAGCAGTCAGGGTTCCCTGCCCTGCGGGAAGTCCAAGGTTCAACCCACTCCATCTAGGTCCAGGAAGGTGCACATCTAAACAGACTAGGCTCCCCAAAAGCCAGTACATGCAGTAGGATCAAAACCCAGTGCCATTGTCCTTGGCTTCTCAGTCAGCCTTCATTGTCCACCACGTTCAGAGAATCCGGTTTGATCCCATGCTTTTTCAGTCCCCGTCGAGCTGGCCTTGGTGAGCTCCCCTTAGACCAGCCCCACCGTCTCAGTGGGTGGGCGAACTCCTCCCGGTCCTGACTTCCTTGCTCATGTTCTCCCTCATTCAGCTCCTCATTTGGGCCTTGGGAGCTCAGTCCTGCACTCCAGTGTGGGTCTCTGTCTCTATCTCCATCCATCGCCAGATGAAGCTTCTATGGTGATATGCAAGATATTCATCAGTATGGCTATAGGATCGGGCCATTTCAGGCTTCCTCTCCTCAGCTGCCCAAGAAACTAGCTGGGGACATCTCCATGGATACCTGGGACCCCCTTTAGAGTGAAGTCTCTTGCTAACCCTAAAATGGCTCCCTTAATTAAGATATCTTCTTCCCTGCACCCATATCCACCCTTCCTCCATCCCAACCATCCCATTCCCCCAGGGTATCCCCATCCTCCCCTCCTCCCTTTTCTATCCACGTCTCCCCATCACCCCTTACTGCCACCTCACCCCCATCCCCAAGATCCCAATTTTTGCCTGGCAATCTAGTCTACTTCCAATATCCAGGAGGATAACTATATGTTTTTCTTTGGGTTCACCTTCCTATTTAGCTTCTCTATGATCAGGAATTATAGGTTCACTGACCTTTATTTATGTCTAGAATCCACTGATAAGTGAGTAACAAAAAGTTTGAAGAAATGAGTAAATCCGTAAATGATACCCTGGCCTTAAAATTTTTAAAAAAGCAAAAAGTTAATTTTGTCCACCTCTACTTATTAAAACACCTACCAGAAAAGTACACCTGAGTAAAATCATTGTTTCTAACACAAACTAAAGTAACTTAAAGAGACAACAATAAAATCGGGCTTTACAGTCCTGGACATTAGCCACTGACATGACAGAAAGAGCAATAACAGCCACACCCAGCAATAACCTGATTAAAAGTCTCCCTGTTTCTCCTGATGAACAGCTGTAGACTTGGGTCTCATATTTTCATGATGCAAATGGGTAATATCTGTTACAGTAGTAGTAATCCTATTATTCTTCAGGCATTGTATATTGTATAAATATGCATGTATTGTATATTGTATAAAATTGCTATTTTAAATTTCTTTCCCACCCTCATTTACAATCATCTAGTAGATCCACACTCAGCTAGCCCAGCAACAATCTAGCTCCATTTTTCTGGGTCACTTTGAACCCTTTTCAATGCCTGACAGGCAGCAATGGTTGGAATTCTTTTCTGAGCATACTAATGAGCTTTCAAGTCATTAAGGAAGATTTTTACTTCTCTAAATTATGTAAAGGTTTTTGTTTTTTTGTCAATTTGATACAAACCTGGAGGTAACTGGTAAGAGACATTCTCAGTTGAAAAAAAAATGGCCTCCATCAAACTGGCCTGTGGGCATGTCTGTGAGGCAGTTTTTTTGATTGCTGATTGATGTTGGTAGTTCCATCCCAGGGCAAGTAGGCTCAAGCTGTAGAAGAGGATCAGCTGAATAAAGAAGTGAACAGAAATGTCTGTGGTCTCTGCTTCAGTTCCTGCCTCAGCTTCCCTCAGTTGTGGACTATGACATAGAAGTGTAAGCCAAAAAAAAAAAAAAAAAATCCTTCTTTCCCCAATATGTGTGGGTCATATTGTTTTAGTGCAGCAACAGAAAACTAAATAGGCCTAACACCCTTTTCTTAGCGAATAAGTAGATGTTTTATAAATCATAGACATTTGGAGCTGAGATAATTATAAATGTCTACAGGACGTGAGCCAGCAAATCTGGGACCCATCTTGCAACCCCACTTGCATGTTAAGGATATGACTGCAAGAGCATCCTGTCTGATCTTTGCTTTGATGGTGCCTGAGCCACCATATTCATGTATATGTGATCTTTTCTCTTATTCATATTTTGTGACAGAAAAGCCTACTGATACATATGACTGTATAATATAGTACAAAGAGGTGGCCTCCGACAATTACAAGAGTTACATATCTAAATCCCATTATCAAATGCATAATAAAAACAAAATTAATTTACCTGTTTGAGGGACATTAATACTTATCTCACATATAAATTGAGAATGCCAAGTAATATACTTTGAAAAGAAGAAGAGAAAGAGAAGGAGGAGAAGGAGAAGAAAAGAACCTAGGCCTGGGGATATTGTTCACTTGGAAAAGTAAGTAGTTGGCATATGAAAGGCCCTGGTTCAATCACTGATTACCCAAGAGGAAATCTACCATAGTGGTGGTATATTATAAGAACTCATCCTTGTCATCCTTTTCTCTAATCTCCTGCTGAATATGAGATAAATTCATCATTTAAACCATTTGCATTTGCCTGTCTTTCCTGGGTTTCTAAGCTTTCTCTTCAATGTCCGTGTCTCAGGACCATCTTACTGACACCCCAGTAAGCTCCCTTTGAGGGCAAGAGCTACTGTAATACTGAGCTAGCAGATTTCTGAAGTTGAAGGTAATGCTTTTTGTTTTAGATTTCTTTTCTTTCTCAAAGACACAGTGGTGCCCATAGTGATTATCCAGGAGTGATTAAATCACCATTTCTGATTTTCCTTTCCCAAACATATTTTGGGAGTAGCTATGGAGTGCCACGTTAAGATAAATTCAGAAGTCATTTGAGAAGAGTTTACTGGTCCGTTGTCACCACAGGAACAATGGGCAACAGTGATGGTGGCCTTCATACCATCACCAAAGGAAATTGTCCTTTCCTTCTAAGGGAGCTGTGAGGGAAAGGGGTTATTCTAAGTCTAGTACTTGAAGGCCTGACCTTGAGCAAGTTCCTAATGAGCTTGCCCAGGTTAGATTTTTCCAAGCTCTTGGGATCTTATGCAAAAAATTTAAATCACACACAAATAGAGAAGCAGCAAACTATTTAAAGAAACAGCAGTGGAAACACTGCAAGGGATTTGAGAGCTACTGGAGGTACAGTGACTAATAACAGCAGTTATCCTTTGGGTTATCATTTTGGCTTCCTCCTATGGACTCCAAGAAGAGGAGGAGATGGTTGCTGAATGCCATAGAGAAGCTGGTTCCCAATTTTGATTGGCAGGCTGGGTTATGTATTTCTTTCTCTTCTTGGGATGCCCTTTTTTGTGATGCGATTTTTTTTTAAAAAAAAAAAAAAGTCATATGCACTGCAAATTATGCATAGGCACAAGCTGGTCAGCAGGGGAAATTTTCCCCAAAAGTTCACTCACAGGACATGGTTTGCTCAGCTGTACATACATCAAAAATTAATCCAGCCCAGTCCAGCCCAGAATCCATAGTTACTAGATACATATTCCACAATATGCTTGATCACAAAAGAAGTGATCCAGAAGTTATTAAAGGAGGAGCATTGTCTGGAGTAGGGAGTATATACAGCTTGATGCAGGTACAAGTCTCAGGTCACTGAACACATACATTGTGATGAAAGAAATATATGCCAAGCAGAGTCCTGGCTGGCCAAGCTCTTTCTGCCTGCCTCCAATATACATGTTGTATGGCTTCACTCTGAACTTCTGCAGTGAACGAATAAATAAGCATATGAATGTGTAATCATTCTCAGAAAGTGAAAAATCAAGAAAATTGAGGGTGTAAAGAAGAGGGGCTGCTGTTTCAGTGTGCTGCATGGGCACACATCCTCGGGGTTCACTGACTCACTGCCTCGGGTGTCACCTGAACTCCACCGTGGTGATGCACATGTGTGAGTTGCTTCACCCTTGTAAAACTAGAGCACTCTGGCAAACACATTCTTTCCTCCAGTGACTCCACATTCCCCCGACAGCATCTCCCAGAGACACATGTGCCCCGTTAGAGATGGGATTATACACGCCAGTGCAAAAGGGTCATCAACTGGAGAGTGACCCTCCATGTATAGGTTCCCCATCAATGTAATGAAGCTGTCAAAGAAGGTGTGAGGTGATTATTTGTAACAGGAAAGGCTTTGCACATAGATAGGAAGAAAAGAAAGGGTAAGAAGTGATTTAAAAAAAAAAATCAATCATTTGCCCTTGCAAGTGTTCAACTAGATAGATTTTTCAAGGTGCTTGGTTAATTAAGGATATGTCTAAGTATAAAGAATCTTTTTTTATGGTATGTCAGTGGGTGGCTTATATGACTAGATTAAAATTTACTTAGAGAATTTACATGAAGTCTTATGCTTTGCAATAGCCAAGAACAATGGTATTTCCTTTGAATGTCATTTACTGAAATGCACTTATGCCATGTGTCACTGGGCATATGTTGAGCTACTCAGACATTGATAATAAACCACATGAGCATTTGTGATTTTTAACTCTTTCATAATAATGTAGGCAATAACTCTAGATCAAGTAATGCTCCTTAGCAAAGCTTGGTCAGGAGCACTACGAATAGTTCGTGCCAAAGATGGACAGGAAAGCACAAACTCTGACAACTGATCAAGACATAGGCTCAAAAATTTTCTCTATCTACTGTTACCAATGAACTTGAATCATTAAATTTTTTGACCGTGTATATTTTGAAATTAGAAATGTTTTGTAGAAGGCTTATATGCTGACTACTATCTGTGAGACACTTAGTAATGGATGGTAGCTTTGTCATTATTTTTATTAATATTTCTGAAGGCTTTAATTTTTGCATTTATTTTCAAGAAATAATTGTTATCATCTTGCTGACCTTCCCTGTCACCTTGGTACCCTGTCCCTTTAAGAGTCAAGCTCTGCCCACTCCAATCTCCCCTCCCGCCAAGGCAAGCTTGTACTGTACCTTCTCTCCTCCCCCCTCTCTCTGTCTCCCCTCATCTCTCCTTTCCACTCTCTCTTTCTTCACTCCATAATCCCCTTACCCATTAAATAAACTCTATACCCAAGCTCTCTCTACAGTCTCCCACCCAAACTGTGCCACCATGAATCTTTCAGTAATTCTTTTCGGAGTGACAGAGCAATCATGTGCCCACATTATAGTCTCCAGCTGCAGTCAGATCATGATTTCTGCCTGATGATCTTCCCCTGTGCAGCCCTCACTGGCACTGTCCCAGGTCTGTCTGTGTAACCAACAGCATATGGCAAAAGTGATTACACATGCAAAGTGTAGAACAGCTCCTCAACTACGGCAGAAAGCTAAGTCCAATCATACATTGCAATTTTAGTGAATATGTCACTTTGCCTGATTAGTGATATGAGGGTAGGGATTAAATGAAATTTTCTTAAGTAAGAAAATTATGCTAAGTTATCTGACTAGTCTTAATAAAATCAAATGACCCTTGCACCTCCACTGCCCTTAGATATAGCATATTGTATGGCTCAAGTCCCTTCTGGGTAGCCATCAGATATGGCTAGAGAACTATCCCCTAGCACACCCATTTCCACATTGCCACCATGTTCTTCTCACCCTTGGTTCCTACTATGTCAACTGATCTCTGAAACTATGCTGCATTTTCAAGACACATGGAATCATGGCAATAGTATTCACCCCTTCCCTGAAAACAGGCCCTCTGACAGGAATAGTCACTCTCTCAGTCCTTCCTCACTCTTAGCAACAAAATGTGTGGAAATGGTCTTTTTTTCTACTCTGTGACTGAGGGGCATTTTTTTCAAGACCAAGGGCACTAAAAATAGATGTGATTTGTTCTGCACGGCTTCTAGAGAATCTTATAGAGTCTGCAGAACTTCCCCATTCTTTCTTGTATATGAAGGAGGCAAACTCCTTGTCCAGCCAAAGTAAATTATTCCTGTGTATTTCTGAGGTCCTGTTTTCCAGTCCCTGTGGGATATCTCATCAACATCAAGTTGTTCTGCTTCTGGGTAGAGGGAGTCCATTATGTGGTTACTTTGAAAGTGTGTTCTGTATGTATTTAGCGTACTACATAAGTGTTCTTAAATGTCTTTATAGGAGAGGAGTTGGTGTGGCTTGCTTAGCCATGTATATGAACGTGGGAGTCAAAGGCCAGAGGTCAATTTCACTTGTCTTCCTCTATCATTCTCTACCTTATTTCCTGAAACAGTGTCTCTCGTTGAACCTAGAACTTAGTTAGATCAGACTGACTAGTCAGCATGCCCCCAGGATCCATGTTTACTGCTGGGGTTGGAGACACACAGTGAGGTGCTTGCCTTTTGCATGGATGGAAAGGAGTCACAGGAAGTGCTTTACCCACTGAGCCATCTCACCCGCCCCCTTCTAAACATATCCTCTCAGTCCATGCCTACAAGCACATATAGAAGTTTGCTCCATCCTGTGCAGTGAAACCTCTAGATGCATGTTTTAACAAACAGCCTGTCACCTGTGGCGGCGTATGAAGCACCAGGTGAGAACATATTTATAGCTTCTGCCAGGGGCTAGATGACCATCTTTGGCTGTCAGCCAGCTTTCAAAGTTGGGGCACCAAGGAGTTCTGGAAACATGTGGGGGGACAGAGATCATATGTCAGCACTTGAGCAGTTTCATAAACTGAGATTGCACCATGACTGCATCATTAGCTTTAAGAAGTGCTTGTCAGGGGCAAACGCTGAGCGCAAGAAAACCTGAAGGAAAACAGGACGGTGCTCACAGTGCTGAGCTCACCACTTACGTCATTCTCTGTGTCTGCTTTTTCCTCTACTTCCTCCCCCCCGCCACACACACACACCACACTCAGTTTTTACTGAAGTAAAACAGCAAAGACGACAGCTTCCAGAGACAGACACCATTGCTTCAAACTCTAATTCTGTCCCTTACTAGCCATGCGAACCTGGACACGTAATTTACCCTTTGTTTGTCTTAGTTCTTCATCAGTCGATACAATGAGGCTTAGGTGTTTTACAGGACTAAAGTCTTCCTTCCTTAGTATGGTGGAACATTTGGAAGTGTTACCCTTCTTCTGCTCTTCTCTATTCTGTCAGTCAAGCCTGAATTCCTCAGAGCAGAATGCTATCATAAAATTCTGCCACCTGAGAGATTCATACAATGAATGGATGAGATGTAGCACTACCCTCTTAAAGGGTGTGAAGCTCAAGATCACAATGCCGTTGAGGTAGGCTTTGTGCTAGGCTTCTTGTAAAGAATCTGCTAATTTTGTTTGTTCTCACATGGCCTCTTCTGAGTGCAGACTCCAAGAGAGAGCATGCTGTGATGACTCTTATAATAAAGGGCACTCATGCTGTCATGTTTGCTTATCTTTAAGACCTCACTTAATTTATGTTTATTACCGTCCAGGAGCTTCATCTATTAACACTATTCCAGGCAGCTTTAGGGGATCCAGAAGTTTATTCCTTAACCCTCCACTAGCCCCAATTCTTTTTTAGACCACATGACTTTCCATATCTAAAGTACAAGCTATATTTACTAAGTGATTAGAAACACAGAGTAAATGGCATTGCTGCCAGGGGATATTTTGCAGTAAAGTGCTAAGACATACAGGCATTCTGCTAAAAGATTCTTGGACCAGTCAGGAGCAAAATTAAAGAACATAGTCAGAATTAAAGAACAGTTTGTCACTATTTCCTATTCTAGAATTGTTGCACCAAGTACCACTACCTGCTGTTGTTTATATCTGGGATTTCCCTGAAAGGCTTCTATGTTAAAGTTTGATCCCCAATGGATCAGTGTTCATGGCAGAGATTTAGAGAAGTAATTGGATCATGAGGACTCATCAGTAGATTAATCCATTGGTGGGTTCGTATTTTGATAGGCTGTGGGGGTGAAAATACAAGAGTTATGATCTACATGAAGGGAGCATGTTCTCAGTATCTGCCCTTGGGGGTTTTATCTCATTTATTCTTTCTCTTTTCTCTCTCTCTCTCTCTCTCTTCTCTCTCTCTCTCTCTCTCTCTCTCTCTCTCTCTCTCTCTCTCTCTCTCTCTCTCTCTCCTATTTCTCTATCTTTTTCTCTCTATCTTCTTCTCCCCTCCATTTTCAGACTTCCATAATGGTATCAACTTTGGTCTCCCATGCACACTCATTGTGTTTTCTTTAACAGAGGCCCAAAGCAATGAGGTCAAGAAACCATGAACTAAAACCTCTAAAATTTGAAACCAAAAAATCTCTCTTTTAAATCATTTACCTCAAGTATTTGGCTAGAAGTAGTAAGTGTCCCCCAGTCACACACACCTCTAGCATGACTTGTAGGGAAGACATAGGTCTGGTAATTCTTGGGTCCTCTTTACATCTCTCTCACCTGCCTGGGAGCAGATTTATTCTTGACAATGTCTCCTAAGATTTGACTAACAGGAGGAATCCAGTTCTGCCCACATGTCCTACCGACCATTTGTCTCTGACCTAACTACAGAAGATAATTCAAGAAGGCTCTCTTCCAAGGAGCAAGTATGAGTGAGGTAGTGGCTGGGCTTAGAAGCAGAGAACAATAGAGAGGGCTTCTGAATACTCAACTCAAACATGGCATAGTGTCACTGCTTCCATACTGCACTGATCAAAGAAACTGCTAAGAATACATCAGACTCGATGTGGAGAAATCGCTCTTCCTCTTTATGGGACAAACAAGGAATTAGAGTCATGTTGCAATCAGTTACACAAAGATCATTCTACCAACTATAGCTATCCCTTTTTAAATTAAAAAATTACCCAGTTTGAATGCTCACCCACCCACAGCATCCCCACATCCTCCAAGTCTATTTCCAATAACATCAGCCATTCAGGCCCAGCCAGGAGTCATATTTGTATACTTTACTGGTTACCACTGAATTGGAATCACTCCCATTCCTATAATTTAAAACAAACTCCAGGATAGATCTATCAATGCCTAATCTGAAATCAAGAAAACTTGGGCAACAGGAAAATAAGAAGCAAACTCCCACTCACTGAAGGCAGGCTAACACCTCATCTCAGACACAACAAACAAGAAGCAAGCTGCCACTCAGTGGAGGCTGGAGTTTTCCTATCACACAAGTAATAAAAGAAGCAAGATGCACAGATCAAACCTCAAAATCCCAAACAAAAGGCCAGGATGATATGTGATATGTCTCCTCCAAAACCAGCTAGTCCTACATTCTCCCATGAGAATAACGAAACTGAAACCTAAGACATAATTTAAAAAGAAACAATATAAACATGATCAAAGGACTTACAGAAATTAAAGCAGTAACAAAATAACACATAAATGAACTTAAAGAACACAGGAATAAATTCCAGAGTTAAAACACAAGTATATTGCTGAATGAAATTATGAATAAAATTCAAGATTTGAAAACTGAATTCACTAAAGATATAAAAACACTGAAGAAAACTTGAGCTGAAGTTAAGATTGAATTTAAAACTTAGTAACCTAATTAGAAAACTCAGGGGAAAATCTTTTAGAAGATTGAGTATGAGGGCTTGCAGATAAAGTAGAGGAATGAGCCGCTTACTCAAAGAATAAGAAACACAGTTAAAAACACTTGAAAGGGGTATCTAAGAATTTTGAAAGAATAAGAAAAGACCAGATCTAAGGATTACATGCTTATAATGTTATGGTAAAAATAAAACAGTGCCATTTCCTGAGTGGCTGCAACAGGCCATGAGGGGCAGTTGATCCCAGGCTGGTAATCATGCAGTGGGTAAGATACAGAGACCTGTCCCACAAGGAGCCTCAGTGGGTGAGAGACAGACAGATAGGCACACCATGCAGAGTGATGTTGGATATTTATTTAGTGGGTTATGGAAGGGAAGGGAAAAAGGGAGAGGAAGGGGGGCAGAGGGATGAGAAGAAAGAAAGAGGGGGGTGGGAGAGAGAAGCGGAGCCATAGTAGCAGCTATCTTTTTGGGAGAGAGACAGGAAAAGGGAGAGAGCTCAGGCTGGAAGCAGAAGGAAGATCTGCCTGCCTCGGCAGTGGATGGGAAAGGGAGTGGATGGGGTTTTCTCTTAAAGAGACAGGACAGACCATTACATTCCCATTTCTTTTTATAATAAAAATGCAGGAGGTTAGGCACAACAGGTTAATGGAATTGGGTGACATATTCTCAAGATTGCTTCCTGCTTATTTATGGGCATCATCTTGGAAAGGGGAAACCTGAGAATGCTGGGTGCTGGCCACACCCTGGGGTAGCTGGTCTCTCTGTTCCTGTCCAGTATTTGTGGTATAGAAATGTCTGGTGTCTCTTACACCTGTTTAAGGTGTTGATGGAACAGAGGACAAAGTTAAGTTTAGAAAAAAATTTTAGAACCAGGGAATTGAGAGGGGTGTATCTGTTTAAGGTGGATCCTTCAATTCAGCTTCCTGGAACTTAACAAGAATTCTTTGGGTTTGTGAAAACATAAGTTTTAGACAGTAGCATATTTATATCAGATATTTTTGCATAATGAAAAGTATCTTTAAGACTATGAAAGGCAACATGAGGGAAAACTTTGATAGTGTGCACTTGTCCTCACACCTTTATAACTTGCAGGTGCATACCTTAATAACCTATATTCGTAATTTACTAAAATTTGTTTGATGGGGCTGTCCTTTTAAACTGACAAAACCTTTCAGCTGTCAAACTGCATCAGAGATCTTTGAGAAGGATAAAAGTTTTCTTTAGTGATTGATTAAAAAACAAGAGAGAACTTATTTGGTTGGCACCTAGAGCTGCTCCTCAGGGTCCTCCATGATTGCTGAGGGTTTTATTTGCCTTTTGCTGTTTAGCACAGGGCCTGCTCCAGAAGATCCTCTGAGCTAAGAAATCTGTAGGAGACAAGTCTACCTTGATCTGAGCATCTAAGCTGTTGAGTCCAGTGATTCTGTCCACTGTCTCGTGTTGTAAGGAAGGGGCCACTTATTGGTTCCCACTGAACAGAACTGAAATAATCACACAGAAACTGTATTAATTAATAACTGCTTGGCCCTTTAGCTACAGCTTCTTATTGGCTAACTCTTACATATTAATTTAACTCATTTCTATTAATCTATGTATTGTCACGTGGCTGTGACTTAGCAGCTAATGTCCATCCAGCTCCAGCAGGGCTACATGGCTTCTCTCTGACTCTACCCTTCTTTCTCTCAGCATTCAGTTTAGTGTTCCCTGCTTATCTCTGTTCCCCTGTAGCTCTGCTATAGGCCCAAAGCAGTTCCTTTATTAACCAATAGTATTCACAGCATACAGAGAGGAATCCCACATCAGTCTGGAGATTTTCAGTTTAGATGAAAGGCAGTTTAGTCCAGTGGTCAGTTGAAGCAAATTGTGGATGGACATTGTTTCATGCCTATTTGTCTTCTGTCATCTTTGGAGGAAATAGAGTGCTGCTGCTAGGAGCCAACCTGTCTCTTTTTGTTATGGAAAATTTTTTAATAATTAAATATTTAAATGCCATATTCCCCAAAACTCTGAGCAGTTAAGGGTTATTTACCAGTTATAAATGAGTTATAAATACAGTATAGATTCTGCCTGGAGACCTGAGTCTCAGTTTGACTGTACTGGCTCTCAATTTAACAGGTAAAGCAGGGTTGGATTAAGAGACTTAAAAGTACATAGCAATTTAAAACATGAGGCTTATTGCTTTATAGTCTGGAATGAGATATAATGGGCAGACAATTATAACATTTAACAGTAAACATAGGTACATTTAAGTTACATGTATACACACACACATAGAGTTAAAAAGAATTGGGTGAAGTGGATGCTCTTGGTGGGCCCTACCAGAGGCATGCCACTGTGCAAAACACACATGTAACAGAGTCAGCAAGAGGAATTTAAAGACAAAAGCATAAGTAAATCAGGGATGAGGCAGTGTATACTTCAGTAAAGATGGCAGGACATGGTCATGTGACCTGACCTGGCTTTCAGTTAAGATGGTGGTGAAATCACTTGACCTCAGTTAAGATGGTGGTAAGGTCACCTGACCTCAGTCAACATGACAGCAGTCATATGATTCATGTTGTTGCCAAGCCGCTGTGCCACAAGCCACAGCGAGGAGCAAGGCTGGAATTGCAAACAGCTGCCTCGTGGATCTGACCAATCTTGTTGGCAGCAGTAGTGGTGGCAGGGACAGTTTGAGGGAAAATGGAGCCAGCAGGTCACTGGCGCAGCATAGTTTGAGGGTTTATACCATAGCTGAAAATGTGAAAACCCACGAAAACAGTGAACGAACACTGCGGGGCCTATAGGAGGACGCCTCCTCTCTACAGGCCCGTGTTAACGCATGCTAAAACCTGACTGGCCCCAGTCTCAGCATCTCAGAAGCCAGAGAGGCTAGAGGCTACTCCAAGCACTCTCTCACAGAGGGAACAACTGATGAGTGGTCCAAAAGAAAAAGAAAAAAGAAAAAGAAAAATCCAAGGGACCCTGGGCCTCAAGGCAAATGCACTGGTCAGTGTGTGCAGTGCTAGTATGGGTAGACTACATTTTTAGCTATGGGAAGCAACCAGAGATGAATGTCAGGAAAGGGCTCAGCTGTAGCCATGAAGGCCATGGTTGGGGGCTCCCCTGTCCCCCATTTCTAGGAACACTGGAAGATTACCGGGAGCTCAATGGGAATTCAGCAGTGGATCGGAGAGGGAGTTGTCTCTTAAAGGCACAGAAGAGACCATTACATATAAGAAAACAGATTCTAGGCCAATAGCATAGATAAGAGAAGAAAACTTCCCCTAAGTTAGGAAAAACATGTTTAAGTTACAAGAAACACACAAAACACCAAATGTAGAGGACCAGAAATGAAAATCCCCACAGCACATCATACTTCAAATATTAAAACTAGCCAAGAAAGAAAGGGTATTAAAAGCTACAAGAGGAAAGCAGCAGTCATATATAAAGAATCACCCCAGCATAACAGCTAACTCTTCAAGGAAATTTGAGGAGATCCTGAAGCTATGCACCACAAGTTCTGAAAGACCAGATGCCAACCTAGATTACTGTACCCAGCACAACTACTTTTCATAGTTAAAGGAGCAAACTGAAACAAAACAAAAAAGGAAAAAATATTTTCCATGGTAAAAGTAGATAAAAGAATCCACAGTCACCAAATCAGTCCTATATAGAATTCTAGAAGCAATAATTCAATAAATATTAATATAATAATAAAAAGAGAAATCAGCAAGGCCAAGAGACAACAAAAAGAAAGCAAATGATGCTACAATTATTAAAAGACAAAGTAGAAATAAGAACATAAACAAGAGAGAGAGAGAGAAGAAGAAGAGAGAGAACAATCAACCTACACCCTTTATTCATACTGTAAATGTTAATGTCCTAATTACTCCATCAAAATGCATTCACCCCATTTCATAGGAAACAACAAAAGACTCCAGACAGCCAAAGTAATTCAGAACAAAAAGAACGATCTGGAAGGGTTACTATACCAGGTTCAAGCTTTCTTACAGAACAACAGCAATAAAAATGGCATGGTATGACAGACAGGTGGGTCAGTGGAACAAAGTGGAAAGCCCAAATATAAATACATATAACACAGCCATCTGTATTTAGCAATGTGTCAAAGGCAAACAATGAAAGACCGAATTTTCAGTAGATGGTGCTGAGAAAACTGAATGTTCACATATAGATAAGTGAAATTAGATCTAAACCACCTTGCATAAAATTCAACTCCAAATGTGAAATCTGAAATGCTGAAATTGATAGAAGAGAAAGGGTTGTGCTTTATAAGATACAGGTATAAGAAAGGATTCTCTGAGTAGGACTCCATTTGATCAGAAATTAGTCCCAAGAACTGGTAAATGGAACTTTATAAAATTAAAACTAAGGGAGCAATCAGTTGAGAGAAGAGGAAGCACACAGAGTGAGAATATTTCACAAATACATTCCTATAGAGGTTTTATATCCAGAATATATAAAGAACTACAAAAATAAATATAAATCAAAAAACAGATGATCTGATTTAAAAATGGTCTATAGCTCTGAATAGAGAAATATCAAGAAAGAAATGAAAATAAGAAATATCTTTCCCTAAAACTACTCATATCCTTAGCAACTTCAGAATGAAAATTAAACCTACCTTACCTTGAGATTTCATCTTTCCCCATGCAAACTGGCTATGACCAACAAGACAACAGAAAACAAATGCTAGAAGGAATGTGAAAAAAGAAACGAAATCCTCATCCACTGTTTGTGGGACTGCAGACTGGTGCAGGCACCAGAAGTCAGTGCGCAGAATTCTCAAATAGCTAAAAGAAGACCTATCATATGACCCAGCTACTCCCTGGCTTCTAAACCTAACCAAAAGGACTTGATATCCTACTACAGAGTTATTCAGCCATGTTCATTGTAACTCTGTCAAAAATAGGAAATGGAAATAGCCTTCAATTAATGAGTAATAATAAAAATTTGATATATAGACACTATGTAATATCATTTATCTATAAGAAAAAGAAATAATAAAATTTGCATTTAAATTAATGTAACTAGAAAATAACCCAGACTCAGAAAGACAAATGTCACATTCTCGTTTATGGATCCTAGTTTCAAAGATTTAGATGTGAGTATATACCCTGAAATAAATCCTGAAGTAGAAAAGACTCGTTAGGTTCGGGGATGGAAGGCTCTGTGGTGAGATGGATAATGGGACATAGGTTCTATAGAAAGAAATATGGGGAAAGGAGACTAAATGCAGAGGTGAGAGGAACCAATCAGAGGGAGAGGGTTGACTAAGTATCTGCCTAAATTGCTGACAGGTGCATCTTGGCAAATGGCAGGAGCTGGGTCGGCATAATGCCTGAATGCTAATTGGTAGACCTCATCCAAATTCCCCAGAATGATTACCCTAGACTCTTCTCTTTCTAGACCATTACCCATCCTTAGGGTGAAGCATGAATCTAATTAGTCTTATTAAATAAAAACCCAGAGTCCAATATTAGGTGATAAAAGCTGAAAGATCAGAGAAGCAGAACAGCCAACCACTAGAGAGTTCTTACCTCTAAGAAATCTCAGACTGAATGGGGGTGATTAAGTCTCTACAAACCCTTAGACCAAATGGGGGGGGGGGGAGATGTTGTCCTGTCTCTACAAATGCTCAGACTAAATGGGCAAGATACTGTCAACACCAGCTTTATATTTCTGTCTCCACCTCCCTTGTGCTGGGATTAAATGTGTGAGCCTCCCATGTGCTGGGATCAAAGGCATGGTCCTCCCAAGTTCTGATATTAAAGGTGTGAGCCACCACGACCTGGCTCTGTTTCTCTTTTAAACTGTTTCAATTTCCTGTATCCCAGGGTGGTCCTCATCTTCCTGCTTCCTCCTCCCAAGTGCTGAGAGTAAAAGTGTGTCACCGCTGCCTGGCCTCTATTGTTAACTAGTGACTAGCTCTGCCCTCTGATCTCCAGGCAAGCTTTATTTGTCAGGACACAAACAAAATATTATAAAACATTAGGGGAGTTGTCACAAGTACTTTACAGCCTGCTGACATCTATGTTATTGTTCTAGGTCTTTTATCTATAGAACCCACCATCATGCTCAGATGTACTTTGTAAAGGGTTCTATGTAGCCATACTTTAAGCTTGAATTAAATTTACTGGACTAATTGTTGCACAAAAACCTCACAAATTTCACCGTGTTTTAAAAATGCTGACAACGAATCACCTAGCATGAGACACTCTGAAGTTGGTCCAGCTTGATAATGGATCTGTACCAGGTTTTCATTCTTATCTCTTGTCGTGGTTTGCTTCCCTGTGTGACACAGAGATTCCATCAATAGTATCAGAAGGTGCTATGCAAGCTGCAAAGGCAGAAGCATCAGTCGTCCTTCACAGCTATAAAACCTACAGACTGCAATAATAACGAGCCTGGCAAGATATCCCCAATGGTACAATTATGGCATTTTTATCTTGGGAATAATTAACAGGTGTCTAAATAGACTTACATCCTTCTTAAAAGGAGGTAATTCATGCTTCAAGCTACCTTTGGCTGGAGAAGTTATAAACCCAAGAAAATTTTTTTCTTTTTTTATTGTTTCTGTTTTTTTGTTTTCTTTTTCTTTATTTCTTCTTCCTTTCTTCTTTTTTTCTTTCTTTTTTTTTTGAGGCAAAATCTTACTTCACTATGTAGCCCTGGTCTGAAACTCACTGTGTAAATCAGGCTGGACTTGAACTCACAGAAATCTGCACGCCTTTGCCTCCCAAGCACTGAGGTTAAAGGTGTATAACACCATATCTGGCAACCTGAAATTTTCTGAATTCTTATTTTTATACCCATGCATTAGTGTATCTCTCACGCCTTACCAAAGAGGCTTTACAGCAGACATAGACCATTCCAGAAACCCACAGCTGGCCTAAATGCAGAGAACTACTGCCAGGTACAATAGGCACCCAGCTCCAATGGATACACCTGCACACCTTCAAGATAAACCCTACACCCAAGGCTCAGGAAAAATCACAGGAGGGAAGACAGAAAGAAATGTTAAGTCCCAGAGGATCAAAGAGTCTATTACAATGCAGTAACAAGGAAGCTGCACCCATAAAATCTCAATGACATAACTGCATAATGACAAAGCCAGTTGACATGCAAATGTGGGTACCAGGGGCTTCACAAGACAACATCCCTCTATAGAGAGTAAAGGTAAATCAGTGACTGATGAGTGAGGGAGAATCAACTTTCTCTAGGGAGAAGTTCCTTGATAGCTTATCCAATCCCATGTGGTCATCCCTAAACACACATACATAACCTCACAACCCACATTATGTGTGATATAATAAAGAAGAGGTAATGAGTTTGGCAGGGAGTAAGAGACATAGGAAAAGTTGGAGGGGGAAAAAGAAGGGTGACTATAAGGTGTGGGAAATCCTTTTGTATATGTGTTGCTTTTACTGGTTATTAAGCTGCTTTCAGCCAATGGCTTAACAAAGTAAAGCCAGGCTGAAAGAGATATATACAGAAAGAAGGCAGAGTCAAGAGGGAATCCATGTAGCCACTTGCAGGAGACATATGCACTGGAACCTTGCCAATAAGCCACAGCCAAGTGACCATACACAGAATAATGGAGATGGGTTAGTTGAGGATATAAGAGCTAGCTAAAAATATGCTTATGCTATTGGCCAAACAATATTGCAAATAATATAGTTTCTGAGTGATTATTTTGTCTCTGGGCAGCCAGGAACAAATGAGCTAATTTAAGATATAAGTGTTAGCCATAAATATGCTTAAGCTATTGGCCAAACAGTATTGCAATTAATACAAATTTCTCTATGATTATTTCAGGCACCTGGGTGGCCAGGAAAGGAACAAGTAGGCTCTGACAACAAATTGGTCACAACATGGATGACTACATCCATAAAACCTGAGACAGCATTTTTTTTTCAGTTGGACTCTGTTTGCTTGTGGCAAGTAGGAACACTGTGGTTCCTTCAGGTGAGGTCTTCCTGATTCAGCGGTAGCAAAAATAAAAACCAAAACAACAACAACAACAAAAACCCAGGTGGTTTCAAAATGGCAGTTTCCTGGTTCATGCTGCCAGCACTTGAGGCAGCATGGGCCAACTGGTTATCATAATTGAGGTGGTGAGGACAGCTTCCACCTGGCAATCTCAGAGGCAGTGAACAAACCTCAGCCATGTTGGACTGGGCAGAGCCAAAAGGCAATGCAGCCTTAGTCCTAGCCATGCCGCTTGCTTAGCATTTTAAGCAGTCCTGGTCAGAAAAGGATTACAAATGCACAATAAAGCAGTTTGACCTCTAAACAAGACACAGTTTTATTTAAAATGTACATAGGTTTGGGAGAGAGAGGAAAAAAGTATAGAGAGTTATAAAAGGAAGTAAATGGTTTAAAAAATAAAACACAGTTTTTAAAGATAAGCATACAGTCATAGACAAAGGGGAGTAAAGAAAAATAAGTCATGTAAAAATGGAATATACATAGAGAGACTGGATTATGTATATTATTAAATTTTTTGACTGTGAATGAGCTAAGTGCAGAGAAATATTTCATTGTATGGGCTGCTAAGCTAAATAAACATATATATTTTAATTTGACTTCAAAATTTGGGTCTAAGGATTTGTTGCTTTGGAAAAGAAGTTCTTTTGTTTTGACAGAGGATAAGAACCTGTTGAATCCTTTCAGATTAATGTGGTTTGATGGACCAAGATCCCCCCAAAACGTTGCCATGAACATCCCCAAGAATTACTTTGCCCAACAAACAGCAGGAAATAGTTTGAAAAGAACTATGCCCAAATTCCCAAATATTGTTTATAAATGTTTGTTTACATTTAATGGGGGATATGCCATAGAGATTTGCATTGGTATGAATCTTGGTTTATTGATACAGATTTGGGGTCAATTTTGTTGTATGTATATTTCTGCTCTTGATTAAGGTGTTGTGTTTGTGCAGCTCATTTAAAAATGTAATATATAGTTAAGAAGTATGTGATGATAGATGATCATCTGTCATAGTCAAGCTTGTTTTCATGTTGGTTGGTTTTCTGAATGTGTAGAGATATATTTCAGTTATATAGATAATCTTCAAACCTTTCAAAGACCTATGGAATATGGCATTTAAAATGCTTTAAGAACTTGGGACTTTCATCAACAATGAGATACATCTGCTCCTGGCAGCACCAATATACTTCAAGAGGAAGATGGGCATCAAAGAGGCTCCTTATGGAGTTTCTTAGCCATATGGGTAAGAAACTGCTCTTGCCTGGACTGCTTGTCTGGACTTGCAGGAACCACAGAAAAATGACTGCTGAACTTGCCTAAAGGTGAGACAGTACTTCAGGGTTCCTGCTTCATAAGAGAGTCTACCAGACATTCTGCAGGACCAGAAGAAGGTGACTGACAAACTGCCAATATAGGTGGAACTGTCTTTGAAATTTACTACTTTATGGAAAGGTCTGCTGGATACTATGGGCCTGTAGGCTGAAGATAGGTGCCCCAACATTACAGAAGAATTTTGAGTGAATGTCCAGACAAGGAGATGTCTTTGTCAATTCTAGAGCTTTGGAAATTATTTACAATGTACTTCCTGTTTACTTAGGTAGTATTATATCCTTCTTGAGTCTTTGATGGAGCTGAAGAATAGATAGTTATAGCTTTTCTTAGTTATGATAGAAGATAAAGTAGATATAAATATTGTAACTGTTATATTTTGTTATATGCAATCTTACTATGTTAAAGTTAAAACCTTCCTTTTCATTTAAACAGAAAAGGTGAAGTGGTATGGGAAGTCCTTCTATGTATATGTTGCTTTTATTGGTTAAAAAAGAAGCTGCTTTCAGCCAATGACTTAACATAGTAAAGCCAAGATGAAAGATATTTAGAGAAAGAAGGCAGAATCAGGGAATAAGTCATATAGCTGTCCACAGGAAACAGATGCACCAGAACATTGCTGGCAAACCATAGCCACGTGGCTATACACAATTAATAGAAATGTGTTAATTTAAGGTATAAGAGTTAGCCAGAAATACATTTAAGCTATTCATCAAACAGTATTGCAATTAATACAGATTTTTGTGTTATTATTTCATGAGTCCGGGCAGCCAGGAAATTAACAATCAGGCTCCAACAACTATATACAATAATTATGTATGAAATTTCAAAAAAATGTGAATTAAAATATTATAAAGTTTAATTAGGGAAAAACAAACACATAAGTAATATGTGTTTGGAAGAATAGTTTCATGCAATTTAGAAGTTACCCATCAAACACACAGGGAAAATTCATGTGAATTACAGCTTGGTGTTTTTAGTCAGAAAGCTTTATCTTATATTTTTTTGTATGACTTGTTTTTTAACGGGTATTTTTAAAGAACATATTTAGGAAACCCTAAGATATAACGACATAATTTAATTTTCTTTTATGTCTCTTGGACTAAGAAAGATTTTAATCAAACAGATCAAACAGAGAACTACTGTTGGGTACTATATAACAAAGAACATTATACATCCATTACAAGGTTGTAGAGTATCAAAATCCACTTTCTGAAAACACACGCTCAATTTTAATTATCTTACTCTTTACATTCCAGGCAATGGCGTTGATATCAAGGAATTTTTCGGTAATGTGCTGCCATCTGCTGTACTACACGTGTAAGTGCCACTGTTTTCCTTCTGTATCTCTCCAGACCACTAACCAGAAATTAGACTACCGCAGTGAATAGGGACATCTTGTCCTTGACAAAAAGAAAAGAAAGAAATGCCTTAATCCCTTTTGTGCTTATGGGACTCTGAAATATTTTAATAAGAATATTTAAATTTGAGGAGTAAAATCATAGTAATTATCAAGATCTTTCTTAAAACAAAGATGTAGCTGGTAATATGTTTAAACACAAAGAAGCAAACTCTAGACCAGTCTAAAATCCACTATGGATTTCAACAAGTAACTGCTGTTAGGCATCTTCAGAATGTAAGATGGTAAGGCAAGGTTTCATGAGGTGACTACTTAGTAGCATGTTGCTCTAATCCCGTTAGAAGAAGGATAAATTGCAGTGAGAAGTGAGCAGGGAAATATTGCCACATGAGTTTTATCAATGAAACCTGTGGGATCTATAGATTCCAGGTTAGCTGCCTATTACCCCTACTGCATATTTGATCATTCAATATAAAAGAATTATCATCAACATTTCCAGAAATAAAGCTCATGAAGAGTCTAACATCCAGAAAAACATCCTTTTGACAAACAGAGCGTTTATTTACTCTCATAAAAGATTAGCTTTAGATACCAGTGATGTCATGATAGTGGATGTTTCTATGCTTTTGTAATTACAAGTTTCTATGCAATATAGATATCAAGTATATGTGGGTTTATTTGATTTCCTAATGGCCTGACTAAAGTATAGATTCTAGTTTTAAATTAATTTGGATGATCTTGACTGCATTTCGATTCTTCCTACTTTCCTTCTTACGTTTTATTCTTTACCAATTTTCTTTATCCCTTCATTTTTCTTTTTCTCCCCTCTCCTTCTCCTTTCACCTAATTTCATTTCTCCTTCAGTACTTCTTTATTAAGAAACAAGTGCTGAACACTGTGGCTCATCATCCCAGTCAGTATGGCCTGAGACCCAATGATCACACAGTTAAAGAACCAAGCTTGCATGGACCCCATATCTGTGGTCCTCTCCAAAGCCTTTATGATGTTTGTAAACATTACAAAAGTGAGAGACTTTAGCTACAACCAAATAAGAGCATTGTCTTTTTCATAACTCATTTTCCCTCGTGCTATTGCTTGCAGAGTCCTTGGCTATTATAGAAATTCTCTCCTTTACTAGAAAGAAGTGAGGGTAGAGATAATTTAGTTTGAGTTTGGTAAATTATATTTATGTGGGTCATATTCGTTTTCATGCATAGAGGAGTTGAATAACCTCATGATCATACAATAAATAAGGATTTCATCTATTTTCCATTATGTAGGTAATTTTATATACTTATAAATAAACCAATACCTAATTTTTGTGATTTTGACCCTGAAAGACAGTATATAAGTCTGTGCAGCTGTGAAAGTTAATATTTCATGGATACCTTCATCTAAATAAATTCTTAGATGTTTATCTGTTTTTTTCCTACTCTAGACAACACAGTCTTGAGAAATTTAGTCAGAATCCAATCCATTTAAGTATTTCTTTATTTAAGTAGTTGCAATGGTTAACTTTATCTACTTGACAGAATCTAAATCACCTAGTAGATACACCTCTTAGAAAGCCCGGAAGGATTATCTGATCAAAGTAACTGGAGTAGATAGGCTTATATGGTCAGGCCCTACTGTTGAGCAGGCCTTAAGTCCAATTACATAGCTGTCAGTTACCACCCAGATATAAGTGCCACTATTGCCCCTTTAGGGATATCTTGCCATGCTGTTTATTATGCTAGTTCATTGGCATCTGTGATAGTTTGAATATATTGCCCTATAATCTCATAGCAAATAGCACTGTTAGGAAGTGTGGCTTTGTTGGAATAGGTATGGCCTTGTTGAAGGAAGTGTGTCACTATGAAGGCAGGTTTTGAGGTTGTATATATGCTCAAGCTATGCCCAACATCTCAGTGCCCTTCCTGTTTTCTTTGTATTAAGATGTAGAATTCTCAGCTCCTTCTCCAGCACCATGTCTGCCTGCATGCCACCATGTCCCACTATGACAATAATGGACTAAACCTCTGAAATGTAAACCACCTAGTTAAATGATTTCCTTTATAAGAGTTGCCCATCATCACGGTGTCTTTTCAACTCAATAGATAGAAACCACTAAGATAGAAGTTGGTACAAAGACTGAGGATATTGCTGTGATAGACCTCATCATGTTTTTTTAAAAAGGGAATATAGACCTTGTGAGACTGTGGACTAGAAAAAACCAAATTTGAACACTTTAAGTGCTGTTAATAGACCATAGTTGTAAGAAGGATGGGAAGACAGTGGTGTGCTAAATGTTGGATTTGGTGAACTGGGGTTGGCTGGACTCATACTGACTTCCAGAGTGACTGTACCAGTTTTTCATTCCGCAGAAACCCAGGGAAGACTAGTGACACCACAGTCTTAGAGGAGCACCTACTATACCACTTCACTAGAGCTGCATAATTCTTAATGGTAGTCTAAAACATATCCTTATACCCATAGATAAACATAGCTCTCTTCCCACATCACAGAAGCTTCTCTTTGCAGGAAATGGAGACTATTGCAGAAAAACCTAACTTATCATGCAGGTGTCAACTAAGGCTCAGGGAACACCACAGAAGAGGGGGCAGAAAGTTTACAGGAGCCAGAGGACCAGAAAATCTGCTATGAGATTGTGTCTCCTAGAGATGTTTGCATAAACAAGGCATGAACAATGACAATACAAATCAACATGCTAGCAAGCTAAAGCAGGGCAGCACCATTTCAGTAGTTAAAGAAGAGTATTAGTTGAGCACCTGAGTTCATAGCTCTTATCTTCCTGACTATAGTGCAATGTGACCAACCACCTCCTTTTCCTACTGACCTAACTTCTATACCAGGATGGACTATATTCTCAAACTGAGCCAAATATAGTTCCTTTATTAAGTTGCTTTTGTCAAGACATTTCATCAAGAAGAAAAATCTATTAACACAATACTTAAGGTATCCCGGTTGCTTAGCAAATTGTTTGCGATGACAAGGATTGTCAGGAATGACAGAAAACATCACTCCCCAGCAGGAGTTTGTCACGTGCCAACTTAACTAGAGTGAGAACTACTTCTCAGGCGAATGTTCGTGTTTGGTTCTTGTTAGAGAACACCAAGAGAGCCTCCTGTGTGAGGTTTAGGGCATGAAAGTGAATCAGTAGTTATGTATGCACCTCACAATCTGCCACCTGTTTTTCTACGTAGCTCCTGCTCCACAGCAGCCAGGGCTGTTCTTCCTACTCTATAATCCTTCTTCACCTTCTGGGTTAAACAACCCAACAATTCACTTTATCTATGCACAAAAAGCATAGAGGACATAAGTTTGTGACCCTCAGTGTGATGATATTGTATATAATATAAAATATCAATTTTTAAGATTTATTTATGTATTATATGCTCTCTCTCCGCATGTACAACTTTACGCCAGAAGAGGGCATCAGATCCCATAATAGAAGGCTGTGAGCCACCATGTGGTTTCTGGGAATTGAACTCAGAACCTCTGGAAGAGCAGTCAGTGCTCTTAACCACTGAGCAATCTCTCCAGTCCCAATATAAAAGAGTCTAATGTAAATGTTATAAATATAAAGTATTTGTTGTTTAACAAATATCTTTATTTTCCCTTTTTGTCAAGAAAAAAAAAGACAAGAGAAAAAAATCTGCACAAAATGATTAATTTACCAAAATGGCTGCTGACTTAAGGTTTTTAATAATGGAAGATGTGTCTAGCTACGGTGCATAAAGTTCCATCTGGAGATCATAGGGCAACATTGAAACCCAAGCTGTAGCTATAGTTGTAACTTTAGTAGAAAATATATTATACATTATTTTATTTGTGTTTATCAAAGAATCCAAAACAAAAGTGTGTATATATATATATATATATATATATATATATATCCTGAGAATCTGCTAGTCTTATGCTGATGAACTAAGAAAATTACATGTACCTAACAATTAAAGAAAAATTATAAGCTTTTCAGAGTAAAATAAAGTGCAGTTTTCAATACCATCAAAAATGCTAGAAATATGAAAACATTGTAAGAGTCAAAGAAATTGCATAATAAAATCATGATTATAAATTAACTTTTAGCTCTATTAATGCTCATGAATCATGTTCCTGGGCTGCACTTTTGAGAAACAGCTTAATACATCTGCTTTTCTAGACCCAGCTTTGCCCCCCCCTCCCCAACGTCTGTGACTGGAATGCCAGAACACACTCTGTTTCTATTTCTCCATTGATCAATAGGATTGGCGTGAAATTTTACATGGAAAGCATGTTTAACATTAAATTGGTCTTCTGACTTTCATAGACATTCAACCCTTTGTCCTTTTTGTGGAATGAACGTAGTAATTCTTTAGATAACAATCAGTATCCTTGTTACAGTTTTTAGAACTCACCCAGGACTTGAGAAGACCCCTTTTCAAGGTTAGTATATTCAAAAGAAAATGCACAGACTCTGAAATGACCATGACCATATGGCATTTACTTCAATCACTCTGAGGACCTCTTTGGAACAAAGAGAACCCCCAACTGAAGGGACTCTATTAGGTATAAGTATTGCAAACATGCCTCTGCCAGGTCTTGCTCTTCCTCCATTCCCTTTGCCTTGCTAAAACCTGTTAGATTATATTCAATAAGTTAGTCGCCAAGATCTATTCCCTTATTTGGTCAATTCCTCCTCCTGGGATGACTACCAAGGTCTTGATATCAAAGGAATTGAAGTCCAGCAATCAAAAGCCTCCTTTGGCTGCCCTAAATAACTTTCCCAATAAAAAAGTGACAAATGACATAATGATCAAATGACTAGCTGTTACAAGTTACTCATCCCACAGTGGATGGAACCATGGTTTCTCTGTACCATGCTTCCTCTCTAGACAGCTAAGAAACTTACAGAAGTAATGTCTGAAGAAGGAAAGAACAATGAGAAACATGTCTCAGTCCCCAAATAGATCTTATCCCTATTACCCAGACAATCTATGGAGGATGAGGTTCTAGTAATATTTTGTCCAAGTCAAGGACACCTGAACAGTCAGGGATCCTAGGGCCCTTACTTGAGGGCCCCCAGGTAACTTTATAAGTAGGGTGCATGCCTTAAACTTCCCAGTAGACCCTAGAGCCTGATCTTCTTGTTTCCTTTTCTTACAAATCCCTGATTCCAGAAAACAACCACTTTCAAGGGAATATCAGGCCATCCTCTGAGGAAAATTTCCACCTAGGCTTTTTCCTGCCAACAGAGGGTGGGGGAAAGAATCTCTTCTTCCAATATTCCTTCACCATTCTTTCAGAAACTCTGCCTCTTTTAGGCAGGAATCATCACCCAACATCAGGCAGGACTCATCCTGCCTCTAGTAAGAGGTTTATCCCTGCCCTTGGTCAAAGCCAATGTCCTCATTATGGATCAATGGGAGATAATAAGTCAAGCCGCAACTGTTTCGGTTTTGTTCATCTAAAGCAGTGATTCTCAACCTTCATTTTAATACATTTTAATGCAGTTCTCCATGCTGTCTTTACCCCAACCATAAAACTACTTTCGTTGCTAATTCATAATTGTAATTTTGATACTGCTATAATCCACCATATAAATATCTGATATGCAACACTTGTGCAAGGGTCGTATGATCCCCAAAGAGGTTACAACCCACAAGTTGAGAACCATTTATCCAAAGAATTCCACTGACTTTCAGTCCTGAAGTTTGAGAGGGACTCAAACTATCATCATGTCCCTTAATGACAGGGAGTTTTGAGGAAATGTTTAGGCCCCTATCATTCACCTATGTGGTGAATTTTAAAGGAATCCAATAAATAGAGGTTGGTACAAACCCTCTTACAAAACAAAGAGGCTGTGTTCACTCTTCAACCAGTGGTACCCAATCCCTTATCCATTCCTGAACCATGTCCTGACAGGAACAACTTTCTACTCCATCTTGGATATGAAAAATGTCCTATTTTGTATCCCTCTGTGACCCAAAACTCAGCTTTTATTTACCTTTGAGGATACAATTTATATATCCAGACAATCACTTGGACCATAGTACCCCAAGGATGTAAAGATACACCCATTTTATTTGAACAGATTTTGGCTCAGGACATCATAGGCTGGTCAAGTTCCCACAGTGTTTCTCCTATATGTATACGGCCTGTTGCTGTGTGGTCCATCTAATGGAGAAAGTCTCTCAGGACACTGAAATGCTCCTAACTTTTTACCCGCAATAGCTTATATGGCCTTTCAAAAAAAGGCCAAACTATGCCCATCTTGAGTCACACACTTAGGTATCGTACTCAAGGGAGGAAGATACATCCTGGAATTTGAACGGATCTGGCCTCCTCTGATCTACTTTATTCTCAGACTGCCAGACAAGTAAGAACTTTCTTTAGAATTACAGGATTCATCTGGATTCTCAGGTTTGCAGAACTGGCTAGGCCTCTTTCCCAGCTCCTTGAGGAGATCCCAAAAGTTTCCTCAGCCCCTGCTAACTTCTGAACCCAAGACTGCCTATTCATCCCATCATTCAATTATATCGTTACCTGAGCCTGTTAAGACCTCAGACTGCCTTTCACAAAACAGCCATCTATGTCTTAGATGATTAGCATCCCTTTGCACCTGTATATTACCAACTCTTGTCTTTTCTCCATTACTCAAACATTGTTGACATAATCCAACACTGTTATTTCCTCTGATTGGTCTTTATTCTACTGATTGCTACTACATAGGACTTTTCTGGGAATAGTCATCATACCCTGGGAGATTATATATCTATATTAAATATATTATTAAATATATATTTATATTTAATTAATATAAAATTATATTAAATATTAATGTTTAATATATTAATTGAAATTAATAAAGATTAAATATATTACTATATATCATTACTATATGCTGTATGTATTGTTATATAATATATTATGTAATATATTATATATAGTGTATGTGATTATATAATAATATATTATATATTACTATATATTATTACTATATATATATATTCTTACTATAGTGGCTTCTAGTGCTATTCTTTCTACTCCTTCAGTCCTGCTCTTCCTAAACCCATAATGGAAAACTATGTCTAACAGCATATACTGGGGAGAAAAATACCTCCTACCTCTGGAAATGGGATATCTCTTCTTAGTGGCTCCCAACAATGGTGTTTCTGGTTGTGAAACATTTTTACCTATCCAACCTTTTGAGTTATGAAAGGTGGGCTAGGCTAGCACATAAAGCTGTTAGACTACAGATGGTCTTATAGATAGAATCTTAGATGCACTGCCTATTAGAATTTTATAGCAGCCACCTGAACCAGTTCAGAGTCTTCCCATGGGCAGCCCCATCCCCAGCAACTGTCTGTGTCTATCTCTGAGAGGAAGGACCATGGGAAAGTTAGAGGGACATAAGTAGACAGGGGAAATGATGGTGACTTCTTGTTCTCAGAAAACATTGAGAGGAAAAATGGGAGAAATGGACGTCATAAGGTGCTATTTAAAGATGTTCAAGAAAAGAAGAGAGCAACCAGGAGCCCTATAACCAAGAGGCAGTTTGGTTGACACCCAAGACACCCAGCTCTGAGACTCCTCCCATTCCTAAGGGAACTATTTGTAATAAAACTGTTACTTTCACTTGCTCTGTGGATGTGTCTACTCTTTTTCTAGGATGCTCAGTTCCTTGTTCAACCCATGGAATGAATTCATCAGTTCCTTGAATTGACCACCAGTACCCATTCAATCAATAGAATGCACACTTTAATGTACACTCTTTGTATTTTTTCAATGAGAATACAGGCAGGACAGTGTTCACTGAGAAACTATGTTATAAAATGGGTTGTTTGATTGACTCCAGGATGGTGGATAACACACAAGAATAGTCAGCTATAATATTCAAGCAACTATTAAATTCTGGATAACAGCTATCTAGAAAGGTATGGACCAAAAAAATATGTAACAGCAATGTAAAAAGGAAACTAAAAATAAGAACAAGTAAAATACAGTCATCCTAGAGGTGCTAGTGAGCATGAAGAATTTCTCCTGCACAATGAGTGAATGGCTGGAGCTGTCCTGCGGTGGTTTAAATAAGAATGCCCATGGAGGCTCATGTATTTGCTTCATCATTAGAGAGTGTCACTATTTGAAAGGATTAGAAAGATTAGAATGTGTGGCCTTGTTGGAGGAAGTGCATTCCTAGGGGTTGGGCTTTGAGGTTTGAAAATCCCATGTCAAGTCTAGAGAGTCTCCTACCCTTTGACTGCAGATCAGAATATATCTCTCGTCTACTGCTCCAGTTCTATGTGTAATAGAATGGTGTAAATTACTATGATGAAATTGTAAAGAAATCCCCAAGTAAATGTTTTCTTTTGTAAGAGTCGCCTTGGTCATAGTGTCTTTTCACAGCAAGAGAACAGTGACTAAGACACATAAGACAGAGAATCTCAGAAAATTCACATTCTACTCAATAATCAAAATGTAAAAAGGAGAAAATAAAGGAAGGAAGATAAAAGCTGCATGCACCAAAAAAGAGGAGAGATGTGAGAAAACTTTCATCACCAGAGCAGTGGTAAAATACTGTTTTAAGAAGATTCTGAGGACTGGAGAGATTGCTAAGTGTTTTAGGACACCTAATGCTATTCTAGATGGCTAGGGTTTGATTTCCAGCAGTCACATAGCAGGTCACAACCATCTATAACTCCAGTTCCAGGTAACTCAACACACATTCTGGTCTCCTCAGATACCATGCATGCATGTGGTACACAGAAATACATACAGCCAAGCACCTATAAACAGAAAAAGATTAAAAATAAAAAATAAAGACCCTGTGAAGTTAGTGGTTGAGAACATGATGCATCCAGCAAACCTTACCACAAAACTCACAGCAAGCATCACAGAACTACATGGTGAAAACTGACCAGAAGAATTTTGTAAAGATAAGTTAAGAAACTTTAAATCAGAACTTATAAATGGAGGAGATGTCCTCTATCCCCACTCCTTTTAATTTTGTGCTCAAAACACTAACTGGTAAATATGCTTCTCAATTTACCTTAGAGTTAAGTCATGATAAACTCCATAATAAATTAAAAATATGCTGTCAAAATGTGATAGGAAATCTCTGTCAGCCAATGATCTTTAAGAGGTGGGACCAGGTTAGGGCTTGACCTTTTGGGTACCCAGAGAAAAACACCAGGCAACCCAGGGTTCGCTCTCTGCACTTCACAGCTAAGGTTAGACTTAACATTCGTGGCTCGTGAGTTTGCGCCATGTGTATGTATACATATTGTAATATACATACAATAAAGTATATATTATTGGTTTATCTTGGCGTAGAAGTCTGGGATTCTTTAGCCCATGTCATTCAACAGTTAGCGTCAAATTGTGGAGTTTAGGGACTCAGGTTTTTAGCAGTTGTAGCCAGCTGCCACCAGGCTCTGCATGGTGCTTTTGGGTACTTGGGCACTGACCATACCCACGCGGCAGCCCTGAGTAGCCGCTCTGCAGCAACCTCCGGCCTCAGAAGAGTCTTGGAGCCGTGCGGGTCCCCAGACACCTTCACCACCAGGCAGACTGCAAGGCTGGCTGCCGCAGAGCATCTTGGGGGTCCAGCAGCTGGGTTTGTGCCATGGAAACTCAGGTGCTGCGCGGGCTTTCCCAGGTGTCTCTGTTGGCGTTGCTGCCTTGCTGTCCCTGCACTACTGCCGACTAGTCAGGGATCTCGGCTGAACGCACAGTCTGTGATTTGCACTGAATAACTGCTTTTAATTTAAGCTTATTTTTCAGCATCTAACGCGTTAAAACCTATTCGAACTGTTCAAGCTGGCCACTCGGCTACAATGCGACACCTCCTGGCAAGTAACGGTTATTACACTTACTCCAACTCACTAGAGGTGAGATGTATAAGGTCAAATTTATAATTTAAAAGGACAAGATGACAGATAATTTAACAATATAAGAGTTTAACAACTTTTTTACTTATACCATGGATGGTATTATACAAGGCTTATATGATTTACCTTCTACATCACTATATTTGATTCTAGGGATTAGCTTTGCCTTCCATATTTTCTCCTTAAAAATGGTTTGATAATAGAGCCAAAAATAAGGTACTTTTAGAAATGATACATTCTTTACACACTGACAATGACCAGTTAAAAGGGAAAATCAGAACTCTGAAAAAGGATTTGACCAATTAGATGAATAAAACCCAGTCAATGACAGGGTGCTGAGACATTGTCTAAGAGAATTCATGCTATTGAATGTATTAATCGGGATATGTTGAACGGTTATGATAGATTGATGGTTAGGGTGTCTCTCAGGAAGGTAATATGTACACTATAAAAATTATATCCAAGGATGAGACGTTATCTTTACTGAACAGACTTCCTACCTTGGAATCCTCAATGAGGGCATTAGAACAGAACACCAGACAGGAGATCCATGCTTTATAAAAGGCAGTGCTAAAAAGATTTGAAAAGATTGAGGAATTTATTGAATTTGATGACCAAAGACAAAAGGTACAAAGGCAGAATTTAGCCTCAACAGTACGTACCAAACTCCGGGATAGCTTACCAAGAGTTCTAACTGCCTATCCAGAGACCATCTGGCACCAAGTACCCTAAGGTAGTCAAAGAATATACAAGGGAACCCATACATATGAGTGATCTAAAAGAAATTAAACAAGCAATAGTTAATTGTGGTCTACATTCTCCCTTTGTTAGTGAAATGGTCAAAGTGTGGGCTTCTTCAAGCAATAGGCAACCCCAAAGGATTGGCTTCAGTTAATCTCAGCTGTACTGGAGAATGGATCGAAGATTCTTTGGAAGTGTCATTGGAAAGAAGAAGCAAAAATTTTAGAACAACAGGGAACAGCAAAAGGACTTGAGATTTCTCAAGATCAAATTCTGGGCAAGGGGCATTACTTGACCCTCAGGAACATGCTCTTTACAATGAACACACCTTGTCCCTAAGTAGCACAGCAGCTTCAAATGCTTGGGAATGGATTCAGTAACTAGGAAGCAGAATTGAATCATATATTAGGGTTAAACAGGGTCAGAGAGAACCCTTTAGTGACTTCTTACAAAGATTAACTAAGTCTGTACAAATAGGAGTAAGAGACCCAGAAGCTAGATGTGTACTCATAGAATCTTTGGCTTTTGAAAGTGCCAACCTAGAATACAAAAAGATTCTTGGGTCTTCAAAGGTCAAATCAATACGAATAGATGAATGGATCTTACATACAATGAATGCTGAGACATTTGACTATAGTACTGAAGCTTGGGTAGGAGAAGCAATTTCCAAATGTATGAGAATACACCAAAATGCCAAATGTTTTAATTGGGGTAGAAAAAGGATATCTGAGAAGGGATTGTAGACAGATTTTTATTATTATAATATAAAGCATATTACAGGTATACCAAACAATCCTATAGGTCAGGCAGTTATAGAAAGGCCAAATCAAACTATAAAGGGTATGTTAAATAAACAGAAAGGGATGGAAAATACCCCCAAAAATAAAGCATAATGCTTTATTCACCTTGAATTTTCTTAATGCTAATGAGAAAGGAACAATAGCAGCAGAGAAACATTGAGAAAAAAAAACTTCTGAATTAAATCAGCCAGCCTATTTGTTGACTTACAATGGAAACCAGGAGATGTTCTACATTGGGGAAGGGGTTTAACTCTTGTTTCCACAGGAGAAGAAAAGCTATAAACCCATCAAAATCAATAAAGATTCACTTTGCAAAAGAGAAACTTCTTGAGAAACAGAAATGGGGGCTCATTTACAATGGTGACAACCATACAGGTAATAAGAAACCTTATAGGATTGGGGCAGGTTTCTGTTCTTGTCTTTACAGGAAAATACACATCAAAAGTCAAAAGATCCTGAATGTTTGGATGCTGGAAGAGGAAAAAATAACTATTCAGTAAGGATCACCAAGAAAAAAGGAATATGACATATGGCTTATGAGGACAGGTGATCAAAATATGTAATGGGACAGGAAGAAGAACAAATTTATTAAAAAAATGTATTATCTCCATGCCTATTTTGTCGATATCATATTTTCACTATATGTCTATATAATAATGTTTAAGTTTTCCACAATGAACAGTAGATTTTCCTACAGAACCTTTTCCTGCAGTAATCTTTGAAGTTTCCAGGAAGAAGATGGGGCCCCACAGCAATGTCTTCTCCTAGTTGAGATGATATCTTGATGCTGATAGCACTGCTATAAGACTATTTTTCTGGGTACCAACTGCTGAAATGGTACACCCTCTCACAACACTCTGACCAGAACTCCAAATAAGAACTTTGGAAAAACCCTATTGATTATTCAGAAATCATTTGCAATTACACTAGACGGTAATCTTGAAACTTGACTATCATTTTACTTTTACAGGATCCCATAAAAAGAACATGCCTTCATGACAACTGGAAGCAATTTTAGAAGACAATGTCCCCTCTCCCAACAAAGTTTGTCCCCAGGGTTAGGGACACTATTTAGGGGTTGATTATTACTTATATAGGATAGAGGATTGGGGTGGAAGTTATGTAGGCTCAGAGATATCAAAAAAGAGGAAAAGTTGAATGAAATTACAAGTAGAATAGTGTGAACTTACTCACACTAATAATAATAATAATAGTGAGTACTAGAATGAATACTTGTGAGCTATTATTTATGGACAATTTACATTGGTAAATTGATACAAGTTGAAATTATATTTGTTATTTCTGTTTACAATATTTGTACACCTATGCAAAGTTATTTTTGCCAGACTGTATGCATTTATGTTTCTACCTCTAAGACATTTTTTATATTGATACAATTTTTAGGGTATATTTTCATATTGCATTATATATTTCTATCTCTGCTCAAGATACTTATACATTGTTTACATTTTGAGGTCATTGTCCTCCTTTACTGCACAGTTGTTTACAGATTGTTTAATATTCTGATATGAAGTCTTAATCTTTAAATTGCACAAGTATTAAGTATTATAGGTCAATAGTTACTCATCCTTGTTATACATATAGTCAGACTAATTAGGTCCTTTAGATTCATAGAAATTGTACTCTATTTAGATAGGTAATCTTCAGCACTTCAAGGATCTGTAGAACATGGCATTTAAATAACTTAGTGTTCTGTTGACATGAGACATGATTGCTCCTGACAGCACCAATCTATTCCCAAGAGAATGTTGAGCACGGAAGACATTCCACTTGGAGTTTGTTCTCTTCTTGGTACAATTGGCCTTTGGGCAAGAGACTGCCTATGCCTTGACCACTGACAAAGTACATGGTGTTTGGACTGAATAAGCAGGACACAAGGGAAAAGACTGCCAAACCTTGCCAAGACAAGGTAAGATTGTTCTGAAAATTTTCCTGCCTCTGAAAATGGTCTGTCAGTTACACTAGGCCTTAGCCAAAGTTGGTTGCTTCAACATTGCAAATGAGATTTTAAGTGAGTGCTCAGGTAGACAGTTGTCTCTGTCATATACTGCATGCTTTGGAAGCTGCTTGATTGCACTTCCTGCCTACTCAAGTAATATTATTTCCCTTCTCAGGCCTTTGATGGGATTGAAGATTAGATAGTCATAGTTACCTTCCTCTTATGATTTAGCCAAGCATTTCCAATGCAAGACTTAGACTCTTTAGAATAGAATGTTTACTAAAACATTTAGCATGTTTTCCTTGCTTGATACTGTTTATGTTAGTTATAATTTTATACTTGTTATCTGTTCCTAGTGTATATAGTTTTGTATTGGGTTTGAACTCTCTTATTTAGACAAAAGGGGGAATCTCTGTCAGCCAATGATCTTTAAGAGGTGGGACCAGGTTAGGGAATGACCTTCTGGGTACCTGGAGAAAAATGCTGATCGGCCCTGGGGTGTTCTCTCTCTCTCTCTCTCTCTCTCTCTCTCTCTCTCTCTCTCTCTCTCTCTCTCTCTCTCTCTCTCTTTCTGATTCCCATACTTCACAGCTGAGGTTGGACTTGTCATTCTTGTCTCGTGAGCTTGTTCTTTATAATAAAGTATATATAACTAGTTTATCTCAGCATAGCCTGAGATTCTTTAGCCCACATCATTCAGCTAAAAGTGCACCTAGCACATGCCCAAATTTTTACATGAATGCAAAGAATCTGATCCCAATCATTCATGCCTTCACTGAAGCAGCATGCTAACTATCTCCCAAACGCTTTATCCTATTTATTATTATTATTTATCATTATTAGTAATAGTAGTAGAAGAAGATTGTTGAGAATGTAAAGTTTCTGTTGCAGAATCTGTTAATGCTCTGATGGAACTACCATTATGAGTAACTTGGGGTTTCTCCCTTGCCAGGAGAAATATACATAAGTATATTTTCATTGCTTTGTATACTTAGTGTTTTGGTAATAATAGGTTATGAGAATATTCTCTTCTGGTCTTGTCTCTAGTTTTAAATGCCACTTTTATATTGATGATCATTTCTTTCCCTAGATTTGATTTTTCTGCTGTAATCTCATTGAAAACATTTGTATGGCTTTGGCATCAAATTCTATTTTCTATTCCCCACAGTCTCCATTATTTTGTTTTCATAATGCCTATATATCAAATTTTGTTTGTTCCCTCTAGTATATATGTCACTGACTGAATGTTCCAGTTCCCCTACCTTGTTTCTAAACCCTGATATTCTATAATTCCTGTGATCCATTATATTGGTAAGATTTTCTAGTATTGTTGTTTGGCTTATTAAAAATTTCATTCTTAGCATTTCATGTTTCTCCCAGTATTTTTATCTATTGAATTTTATTTGCATGGATTGTGTTGATTTTCTTCTTTCATTCATCTATTTGTTTGTATTATGTTGGAATTCACTTAAGAAATTTTTGTTGGGGGGTGCCTGCATGGGGATTCTGAGAGGCCATTAAATGAAGCCATGGAAGTAAAAGTTGGAATGTATTGAAAAACCTATGGCATTGGAGATGCCAGAGCTGTGGCATGTCTTCTGGGGAGAGCTGTACCCAGGGGTTGAGAGCAGGGAAGGAGACAGAAGTGTGAAGCTGACAAGGAAAGGCCATTTGACATTGGACATACAGTTATGGGATTTGGAGTTTGCCCTTCCTAGTTCAGGTCTTGCTTTGTTCCAGTATTTTGTCACAATGACCCCTTTCCTCCTTTTTTTGAAATAAAAATGTATTTTCTCTGCCATTGAATGGTGGAAGTATGTAATTTGCTTTTATTTTGATTTTACATGTATTACAATTAAGAGATTGCCTTGAGTCTCAGAAGAGACTTTGGACTTTTAACCTTTGTTAACTAAAAGACCATGAGAATTCATAAAATTCTGTGGCAGGAGCCCAAAGAGTAAAGAAATAAGAAAACAACTATACTTTGGTGTCTGCTGTAACATTTTCCTATTCATTCCAGATTCTGTTCATCTGAGCCATCCTTTCTTTCTGTTGATTAGTTGGGCCAAGAAGGGTTATTCAATCTTCTTCATCTTCTCAAATAATGAGCTCATAATTATTTGTACTTTTTTCTTTTTTCTATTTCATTTATTTCTGCTTTGGTTTCAATTATTTCTTGCCACTGACTTGGCTTGGAGTTGGTTTGTTCTTTTTTCAGCTTCTTAAGTTGCATTGTTAGTGTTCTTTCTGATTTTTTTTTTTTTTCGAGACAAGGTTTCTCTGTAGTTTTTTGTACCTGAGCTGGAACTAGCTCTTGTAGACCAAGCTGGCCTTGAACTCCCAGAGATCCCTTTGTCTCTGCCCCCAAGTGCTGGGATTAGAGGCGTGTGCCACCACCGCCCAGCTCTTTCTTATTTTTTAATGTAGGTACTGAGAAATATAAATTTCTTTCACAAGACTGCTTTCATTGTATCCCAGAGATTTTGTTGTGCTGTTTTCATTTTCATTTAGTTCCAATTTTTTTATCTTTTTCATTTCTGTTTTGATCCTTTCATCATTCAGTAATGTATTGTTCAATTTCTTCATGAGTTACACGAGTATTTAAAAGAGTTGGGTATGTTTTTTTTTGGGGGGGGGGTTACTGTCAATTTTAAATTTTATTGCACTGTGGTCAGTTAGGATAAAAGGAGTGAAACAAGAGAAAGAAGCCCATATCTTGCCCCATTGTCAGACCATAAACCTGTGAGTAGATAGGTCTTAGACCTAGAGCACAAGAAAGAACCTACTGCTATTATTTTGATAAACAGACATACTATTAATCTGATTCCCAAGGCTTATCATTATACCTATTGATAAGTGAATCTCTCAACTCTCACCTGAGATGCTTTTACTTACAGATAGTGATCAACATGTATGATTAACATAAATGCCCATGATTCAGATAACAGGAGAGAATAAAGTACTCAGTCTTAAAGTACTGCACACACACACACACACACCACACACCACACACACACCATATATATAATTTTTTCCAAAGCTCAGGGATCATTACATAAGAGGGAATGGAATGACAAAGCTCTTTGTATAGATGACTACAAGGGAACATTATTTTCTGCACACAGTAGGATAGCTGCATACATGAATTCACAAAAGTAGTGAATTTTGCACCAAACCTGTACAAGCTCAAGCCAGACCAAACGCCAGCACAGAGAGTTGAGCACAGAATCCTATTCCCAGCCATAGAACAACTGGTAATTGTTAACTGACTGAAAACATGGTAAGCTGACCATGACCCATTGGAAGACCACATATCCAAGAATATTTTGGGCAGGCAAATTTGTCTTGAAGATTTTTTATTTGTTTGCTTCCTTGCTTTTTAAAAGGATGTCAGAATTCTGCAGGGGCTTCTCCCTGCAGCTACTGCCCTTCTCTTCCTATCCCATTCCAGCATCCCAAAGGCACCCCTCCCCTCCCTCGGGGCAACAAGAACCCCAGCTCGGCCTATATTGGGGCTAGGACCTGGTGGTGAGTGGTGGGAGTTCCTTTGTTTCACTCAGCTTGCCGGTGGCAAGCTAGGCCTTTTGTCTGTGAGGTACCTGCCCAGCAAGGAGCCCTTATCCTGTAACCGAAGACCCATCGGAGGGGTACCTGGCCAACAAGGGGCCATAATACTGTACCAGAAGAACTATCAGAGAGCATTTGAAGGAAGATATGGGCAGGCACCAAGGCAAGAATTCCTCCAACAATCTGAAAAACAACATGAAAACACCAGAACCTAGCGATCTTACAGCAGAAGGACTTGAACACTCTAATCTAGAAGAAGTGGAAGTGATAGAGACCCTAAAACTGGATATGAAAAACTCCCTTAAAGAAATGGGTGAGAAATATAACAAAAAGTTCGAAGAAATGAGTAAATCTGTAAGTGATGCCCTGGAAAACCAAGAAAAAGCAATCAAACAGGTAATGGAAACAGTTTAAGAATTGAAAACTGAAATGGAGGCAATGAAGAAAACACAAACCGAGGGCCCGCTGGATATGGAAAATCTAGGTAAACAAACAGAGACTACAGAAACAAGCATAACCAACAGAATACAAGAGATAGAAGAAAGAATCTCAGATTCTGAAGACACCATAGAGAAAATAAACGCACTGATAAAAGAAAACAGCAAATCCAACAAATTCTCATCACAAAACATTCAGGAAATCTGGGACACAATAAAAAGACCAAACCTAAGAATAATAGGGGTAGAAGGAGAATTACAGATCGAAGGCCCAGAAAAACATATTCAACAAAATTGTAGAAGAAAACTTTCCCAACCTAAAGAAAGATATTCCTATGAAGGTTCAAGAAGCATAGAGAACACAGAATAGACTAGATCAAAAAGAAAAAAAAACACCCCCTTGCCATATAATAATCAAAACACAAAACATACAGATTAAAGGAAGAATATTAAGAGCTGCAAAGGAAAAATGTCAAGTAACTTATAAAGGTAAACCTATCAGACTTATGCCAGACTTCTCTATGGAAACCATGAAAGCCAGAAGGTCCTGGATAGAGGTACTCCAGAAACTAAGAGACCATGGATGCAAGCCCAGACTACTATACCCAGCCAAGCTATCATTCAGTATCAATGGAGAAAACAAAATATTCCAGGATAAAAACAAATTTAAACAATACATAGCCACAAATCCAGCCTTACAGAAAGTAATAGAAGGAAAATCACAGCCCAAGGAATCCAATGCCAACACTGCCTACAATAATTCAGACATCTAGTGACCCTTCACCAGCACAACACAAAGAAGGGAAACACACAAACTCTACTACCCCCCCCCAAAAAAAGTAAAAAAAATAACCGGAGTCAACAACCACTGGTCATTAATATCACTTAATATCAATGGACTCATTCATCAATAAAAAGGCACAGACTAAAAGATTGGATACAAAAACAGGATCCAACATTCTGCTGTTTACAAGAAACACACCTCAACCACAAAGACAGACATCTACTCAGAGTAAAGCGTTGGGAAAAGGTTTTTCAAGCAAATGGGCCTAAGAAACAAGCGGGTGTGGCCATACTAATTTCTAACAAAATTGACTTAAAGCTAAAATCAATCAGAAGATATGGAGATGGACATTTTATACTCATAACAGGAATAATTCATCAGGATGAAGTTTCAATCCTGAATATCTCTGCCCCTAACATATATACCCACTTATATAAAAGAAACACTTCTAGAACTCAAAGCAGTCATCAAACCATGCACACTAATAGTAGGAGACTTCAACACTCCTCTCTCATCAATGGACAGGTCAATCAGACAGAAACCTAACAGAGAAATAAGAGAATTAATGGAGGTAATGAAGCAAATGGACTTAACAGATATCTATAGAACATTCCACCCAAATAGGAAAGAATATACCTTCTTCTCTGCAGCTCATGGAACCTTCTCCAAAATTGACCATATACTCGGTAACAAAGCAAACTTTCACAGATACAAAAAAATATTAGTAACCACCTGTGTCTTGTCGGATCACCATGGATTAAAGCTAAAATTCAACAACAATGCTACCCCCAGAAAGCCTACAAACTCTTAGAAATTGAACAGTCAACTACTGAATCACCCCTGGGTCAAGGAAGAAATACAGAAAGAAATTAAAGTTTTCCTTGATTTTAATGAAAATAAAGACATAACATACTCAAACCTATGGGACACTATGAAAGCAGTGCTAAGAGGAAAGTTCATAGCACTAAGTGCCCACATAAAGAAAACAGAGAAAGCACACATTGGAGACTTAACAGCACACCTGAAAGCTCTAGAAAAAAAGAAGTAGACTCATCCAGGATGAGTAGAAGACTGTAAATAATCAAACTGAGGGCTGAAATCAACAAAACAGAAACACAGAAAACAATCCAAAGAATCCATGAAACAAAAAGCTGGTTCTTGGAGAAAATCAACAAGATTGACGAACCCCTATCCAAACTAATTAAATGGCAGAAAGAGAACACACAAATTAATAAGATCAGAAATGAAAAGGGGGACATAACCACAGACACAGAGAAAATTGAGAGAATCATTAGATCTTACTACAAAAAAATATATGCCACAAAATTGGAAAATGTAAAAGAAATGGACATTTTTTAGATAAGTACCATATACCAAAGTTGAACCAAGATCAGGTGAACAATCTAAATAGACCTGTTAGTCCTGAAGATTTAGAAGCTGATATCAAAAACCTCCCTACCACAAAAAGCCCAGGACCAGATGGTTTCAATGCAGAATTCTACCAGAACTTCCAACAAGACCTAATACCTATACTCCTTAAGGTATTTCATAATATAGAAGCAGAAGAGTCATTGCCAAATTCCTTTTATGAAGCCACAGTTACCCTGATACCAAAACCACACAAAGACTCAACCAAGAAAGAGAATTAAAGACCAATTTCACTCATGAACATCGATGCAAAAATTCTCAATAAAATACTGGCAAACTTAAACTAAGAACACGTTAGTAAAATATTCCATTATGATCAAGTAGGCTTCATCCCAGAAATGCAGAACTGGTTCAACATATGAAAATCTATCAATGTAATCCATCATATAAATAAACTAAAAGAAAAAAACCATATGATTATTTCACTAGATGCTGAAAAAGCATTTGACAAAATCCAACACCCCTTTATGATAAAGGTCTTGGAGAGGTTAGGGATACAAGGTTCATACCTAAATATAATAAAAGCTATTTACAGAGAGGTGACAGCTAACATCAAATTAAATAGAGAGAAACTCAAAGCCATTCCACTAAAATCATGAACACGACAAGGCTGTCCACTCTCTCCATATCTCTTCAATATAGTCCTTGAAGTTCTTGCAATAGTAATAAGACAACATAAGGAAATCAAGGGGATTCGAATTGGAAAGGAAGAAGTTAAACTTTCGTTATTTGCAGATGATATGATAGTGTACATAAGCAACCCCAAAAACTCTACCAAAGAACTCCTACAGCTGATAAACACCTTTAGTAGTGTGGCTGGATACAAGATCAACTCCAAAAAATCAGTTGCCCTCCTATACACAATGGATAAGGAAGCAGAGAGGGAAATCAGAGAAGTATCACCTTTCACAATAGCCACAAATAGCATAAATTATCTTGGGGTAACACTAACCAAGAAAGTGAAAGATCTATTTGACAAGAACTTTAAGTCTTTGAAGAAAGAAATTAAAGAGGATACCAGAAAATGGAAGGATCTCCCTTGCTCTCGGATTGGGAGGATCAACATAGTAAAAATGGCAATTCTACCAAAAGCAATCTATAGATTCAATGCAATCCCCATCAAAATTCCATTAAAATTTTCACAGACCTTGAGAGAACAATAATCAACTTTATATGCAAAAACAAAAAAACCAGGATAGCCAAAACAATCTTATACAATAAAGAAACTTCTGGGGGCATTACCATCCCTGACTTCAAACTCTATTACAGAGCTACACTATTTAAAACAGCTTGGTATTGGCATAAAAACAGAGAAGTCAACCAATGGAATCGAATAGAAGACCCAGATACTAACCCACAAACCTATGAACACCTAATTTTAGACAAAGGAGCTAAAAGTATACAATGGAAGAAAGAACGCATCTTCAACAAATGGTGCTGCATAACTGGATGTCAACCTGTAGAAGAATGAAAATAGATCCATATCTATCACCATGCACAAAACTCAAGTCCAAATGGATTAAAGACCTCAATATCAATCTGAACACACTGAACCTGATAAAAGAGAAAGTGGGAAGTACTCTACAACACATGGGCACAGGAAACCACTTCCTATGTATAACCCCAGCAGCACAGGCATTAAGGGCAACATTGAATAAATGAGACCTCCTGAAACTGAGAAGCTTCTGTAAAGCAAAGGACACTGTCATTAAGACAAAAAGGCTACCTCCTGACTGGGAGAAGATCTTCACCAACCCAGCAACAGACAAAGGTCTGATCTCCAAAATATATAAAGAACTCAAGAAACTAGACTTTACAATGCTAATTAACCCAATTAAAAATGGGGCACTGAACTGAACAGAGAATTCTCAACAGAAGTTCAAATGGTCAAAAGACACTTAAGGTCATGCTCAACCTCCTCAGCGATCAGGGAAATGCAAATCAAAACAACTTTGAGATACCATCTTACATTCGTCAGAATGCTAAAACCAAAAACACTAATGGTAGCCTTTCCTGGAGAGGATTGGGGTAAGGGGTACACTCATCCATTGCTGGTGGGAATACAAACTTGTGCAACCACTTTGGAAATCAGTGTCGTGGTTTCTCAGGAAATTCAGAATCAATCTACCCCAGGATCCAGCAATACCACTCTTGGGAATATACCCAAGAGATGCCCAATCATACTACAAAAGCATTTGTTCAACTATGTTCATAGCAGCATTATTTGTAATAGCCAGAACCTGGAAACAACTTAGATGCCCTTCAATGGAAGAATGGATAAAGAAAGTGTGGAATATATACACATTAGACTACTACTCAGCAGTAAAAAACAATGACATCTTGAACTTTGCATGCAAATGGATGGAAATAGAAAACACTATTCTGAGTGAGGTAACCCAGACCCAAAAAGATGAGTTTGGTATGTACTCACTCATAAGTGGATTCTAGACACAAATAAAGGTCAGTGAGCCTATAATTCCTGATCCTAGAGAAGCTAAATAAGAAGGTGAACCCAAAGAAAAACATATAGTTATCCTCCTGGATATTGGAAGTAGACTAGATTGCCAGGCAAAAATTGGGATCTTGGGGGTGGGGGTGGGGTGGTGGTGAGTGGTGATGGGGAGATGTGGAGAGAAAAGTGAGGAGGGGAGGATGGGGAGACCCTGGGGAAATGGGATGGTTGGGATGGAGGAAGGGTGGATACGGGAGCATGGAAGAAGATATCTTAATTAAGGGAACCATTTTAGGTTTAGCAAGAGACTTCACTCTATAGGGGTTCCCAGGTATCCATGGAGATGTCCCCAGCTAGTTCCTTGGGCGGCTGAGGAGAAGGAACCTGAAATGGCCCTTTCCTATAGCCATATTGATGAATATCTTGCATATCACCATAGAAGCTTCATGTGGCGATGGATGGAGATAGAGACAGAGACTCACATTGGAGCGCAGGATTGAGCTCCCACGGCCCAAATGAGGAGCTGAAGGAAGGAGAATATGAGCAAGGAAATCAGGACCCCAAGGAGTGCGCCCACCCACTGAGAAGGTGGGGCTGGTCTAATGGGAGCTCACCAATGCCAGCTGAAAAACCATGGTATCAAACCGGACTGGGACTTAAAAAGCATAGGATCAAACCGGACTCTCTGAACGTGGCAGACAACGAGGGTTGACTGAGAAGCCAAGGACAATGGCACTGGATTTTGATCCTACTGCATGTATTGGCTTTGGGGGAGCCTAGTCTGTTTAGATGTATACCTTCCTGGACCTGGATGGAGTGGGGAGGACCTTGAACTTCCCACAGGGCAGAGATCCCTGAGTGCTCCTTGGACTGGAGGGAGGGGGAGCGGAGTGGAGGGAAGGGGAGGGAAATGGGAGGTGGGGAGGAGGCGGAAATTTTTAACAAAAATAAAAAATACATAAATAAAAATAAATAAATAAAAAGGATGTCAGAGTGGGTGGATAGGGAAGGTGGGTAAATCTAGAAAGAGTTGGAGGGGGAATGAATACTATCAAAATATATTGTATGAAAATCTCAACTCTCAAAGAACTATCAAAATGTAAAAAAAAAAGAAAAGAGAAACTATATAAATAAGGAAAAATTATCCTTTATTTTTCTTCTACTCTGGGTGCTTATATTCATGGTGAATTTGTTGAGAAATGTATATCAATACATGTTGAAATATCTGCCAGTACAATTAACATTAATAGGTGTAAAACAATCTTAAGTAGAAGGGTGAGAAAATTTACATATATCATAAATATTCACTATTTCCTTTATGTTTTAAGAGTCATCAGTGAATAAACTAATTCAAATAACATGTTTTTATAGTTACACAATGTGTTTTTAAAAGTGATTATTCCAGTTTGACTATACAAAATATGAGAAACCACTGCATTATGTGTGTATTTAGCCAAGAAAGTCCTGTTTTGGGGTACCAAGCATAATTTTAAGCACTGTACATTTATATAATTTCATTGAATCCTCATTCCAGTTGTACGAGAATGGCCTTATCATTATTCTGACTTTATAGATGAAGAAACAGAGATGGAGAGCAATATCACAAAGCTGGCATGAAACAGAGTAAGAATTCCAATCCAGCCAGTCAGAACCCATCCATTCTTTCTTCACTACCTCACTATTTTGTTTCCCAACAATCAAAGGATTCTCTAGGATAGAACACTGCAAAATGAACTTCAGATCTGGTCAAGTAGGAGAAGACCCAAAATGGCTGTTTGCGAACCAATTAGATGCTATCTTAGTATACTGGAAGCATTTATAGGCATTGTTTAATTATAATTAGGTCTTCCTAGCTCTGTTTTTTTAAAAAAATGTTTTTTTTCCTTGAGTTCTACATTTTTCTCTGCTTCCCTCCCTGACTCTCTCCTCCCCTTCAACCCTCTACCAAGGACCCCATGTTCCAAATTTAATCAGAAGATCTTGTCTTTTTCTACTTCCCATGTAGATTACATCTATGTATGTCTCTCTTAGTGTCCTCATTGTTGTCTAGGTTCTCTGGGAGTATGATTGTAGGCTGATTTTTTGCTTTATGTTTAAAAACCCACTTATGAGTGAGTACATGTGATAATTGTCTTTATGGGTTCTGGGTTACCCTCACTCAAAATGATGTTTTCTAGCTCCATCCATTTGCTGCAAATTCAAGATGTTATTTTTTTCTCTGTGTAGTACTCTATTTTTGTAAATGTACCACATTTTCTCTATCATTCTGTGGTCGAGGGGCATTTAAGTTTTTTTGAGGTTCTGGCTATGAAAAACATGCTGCTATGAACACAAGGTGAACACATGTCTTTGTGGAACTATTGAGCATCCTTGGATATATACCCAAAACTGGTATTAATGGGTCTTGAGGAAGGCTGTTTCCTAATTTTCTGAGAAATCGACATACTGACATCCAAAGGGGCTGTACCAGCTTGCAGTCCCACTAGCAATGCAGGAGTGTTCCTTTTACCCCACAACCTCTCCAGCATAAGTTGTCATTAGTGTTTTTAATATTGGCCATTCTTACAGGTGTAAGATGGAATCTCAGTTGTTTTGATTTGTATTTCTCAGAAGATTAAGGATATTGAGCATTTGCTTAAGTGTCTTTCAACCATTTAGATTCCTTTGTTGAGAGTTCTCTGTTTAGGTCTGTACCTTCATTTTTTATTGGGTTATATGTTCTTTTGATGACCAATTTATTGAGTTCTTTGTATATTTTGGAGATCAGACGTCTGTCTGATGTGGGTTAGTGAAGATCTTTTCCCATTCTGTAGGCTGCCGTTTTGTCTTGTGGACCATGTCTTTTGCTTCATATAAGCTTTTCAGTTTCAGGAGGTCCCATTTATTAATTGTTTCTCTCAGTGTCTGTGCTACTGGAGTTATATTTAGGAAGTGTTTTCCCATGCCAATGCATTCAAGGGTACTTCCCACTTTCTCTTCTATGAGGTTCAGTGTGGCTGGCTCTATGTTGAGGTCTTTGATCCATTTGGACTTGATCTACTTTTGGTTTTTTATTGCTCTAGCTAGGACCTCAAGAACTATATTAAATAGATATGGAGAGAGTGGACAACCTTGTTTTGTTCCTGATTTCAGTGGGATGTCCGGAAGTTTCTCTCCATTTAGTTTGATGTTGGCTGTTGGTTTGCTGTATATTGACTTTATTATGTTTAGGTATGTTCCTTGTATCTTTGCTCTCTCCAAGACCTTTATCATGAAGATATGTTGTATTTTATTGGAAGGTTTTTTTAGCATCTAATGAGATGATCATGTGGTTTCTACTTTTCAGTTTGTTTATATGGTGGATTACATTGACAGATTTCCATGTGTTGAAGCATCCCTGCATCTCTGGTGAATGATGGTTCTGATGTGTTCTTGTATTTGATTTGCAAGTATTTTATTTAGTATTGTTGCATCAATGTTCATCAGTGAGATTGGTCTGTAATGCTCTTTCTTAATAATGTTTTATTTGGTTTGGGTTAGTCAGCGTAATGCAGCCCTCATAAAAAAGAGTATTGGCAATGTTCCTTCTGTTTCTATTGTGTGGAACAATTTCCTTTGTGTTGGTAATTAGCTCTCTCTTTGAAAATCTTGTAGAATTCTTAGCTGAAACCATTTGGTCCTGGGCTTTTTTGGGGTTCGGAGACTTTTGATGCTAGTTTCTATTTCTTCAGCAGTTATAGGTCTGTTTAATTTGCCTATCTGGTCTTGATTTAATTTTGGTAAGTGATATTTATCCAGAAAGTTGTTAATTTCCTTTAAACTTTTCAATTTTGTGGAGTACATGTTTTTGAAATGTGACCTGATGATTCTCTATATTCCCTCTACGTTTGTTGTTATGTCCCCCTTTTCATTTCTGATTTTGTTAATTTGGAAAGTCTCTCTCTGCCTTTTGGTTAGTTTGTATAAAGGTTTGTCTATTTTTTTGCTTTTCCCGAAGATCCAACTTTTTGGCTCATTGATTTTTTGTATTGTTTTCTTTGTTTCTATTTTGTTTGATTGCAGCTATCTTAAAGTTAATTATTTCCTGCCTTCTAGTTCTGTTGGGTGAGTTTGCTTCTTTTTCTTCTAAAGTTTTCAGATATTCTGTTATTCACTAGTGTGTGATTTTCCCAGCTTATTTATGTAGCATTTAGTGCTATGAACTTTCCTCTTACCCTGCTTCATTGCATTCCCATAAATTTGGTATGTTGTTTGGTCATTTTCATTGACTTTTAAAAAGTCTTTAATTTCTCCCTTTATTTTGTCCTTGACTCATTGATGATTCAAGTGAGCATTGTTTAATTTCCATGTGTTTGTGGGCTTTCTGGAATCCCAGCTCTGTTTTTGTACCTTGAGTTATCTAAAAGAGAAAAATACATTAACTAAAAGTGTTGTAATTTATTTAAAAATGCCATGAAGAGAAGTCATGCCATGCAACAAAGCTCACATAGGAGGCTTATTGGTAAAGGAGAGAGAAGAGGCAGAGACAGGGTAAAGACTGGTCCCTGGGGACAAGAGTGGTAGAATAAAAAGAAATAGAGAGGGAGAAGAAGGAGAGAGAAGGAAATATAAGAGAAAGAGAGAAACAGAGGAGAGGTAGGCAAGGCCCATCTTTCAAAAGGGAATACAGCAAATGTGCACAGGGGTTGCTCTTAATGGCTGCAGCTGAGGACATATTCTGTCAGGACCCCACGGGCAGGCAAGTATGGATGCCTGAATACTAACAAAAAGTCACTGAGTCATGTGGACATCTTAAGTTGTGCATGTGGTGATCTTGGAGATATCATTACTTTCTGAAGTAAGAGGAGCCAGCAATTGAGTGAAACTGAATTTTAGGGAACACTAATGTCATTGTTTCTACCACCCGAAGTTACCAGCATTTTGGCAGAATGCTTAGCCAGCCCAGGCACTGTTACTTCCAAGTTCCATGGCCTCACATGCACCATCAGGCGTTCAGAAAACTTACACAGCAACCCAGGGTCCTCAAGCCCTACGCGATCTACACAACCTATTCATGATGCAGCTAAGTATGCCCCTGTGAGCATGCGGCCTTTACGGTCTCTTTAAAATGCTCCACACTCTCTTCCTCCAACATGCTTCAGACAGGCCTCTGAGCACTCCCCCTCAATTACCCCCCATCCTTAATAAAATCTTAAAGTGGGTTCTGTTGTGTGTCTTATGATCCGTCCTCACACCTGGTAATTTCGCTAAGCCTGAAGTCTGACTCTGGGAATGGGGCCAGCATCCTCAATCAAAGTGCACCTAAAGCCCAAAGAGAGGGGGAGAAAAGTGACTCAATCGCCAGCTAAGTGTCCTGGCTTCATAGTGTCTGGTTTTAGTGGGTCATGATGCTTCAAGGCCTTTGGAATGGATCAGGTCACTCGCAGTTAGCGTTCAGGCCATACATGTTTTTCTAGTCAAAAATTAAATTAGATATGAGGTGCTGATGACTTTATAATGTTCGTGGGATTTTGGTTAAAAATCATAATGTAATGTAAATTTACAGGGTGGTGGGTGTGGTTTGAATAAGAATTTGTCCCCGTAGCCTCATATTTTTGAATGTTTAGTTTCCAGAAAGTGGAACTGTTTGAAAAGAGTGACAGGTGTGGTCTGGCTGGAGTAGGTGTCAAGGAGGTGTGTCACTAGCATGGGCTTTGAGATTTCAAATGTCCAAATCAGGCAAAACGTCTCTCTCTGCTTCTTGTAGATCATCAGGATGTAGTTCTCAGCTACTTTTCCAGCACCATATCTACCTGTCGGCCACCATGCTTCCCACCATGGTGATAATGTAAGCAAGCCTCAATCAAATGCTTTCCTTTGTAAGAGTTGTCATGGTCATGGTGTCTCTTCACAGCAATAGAACAATGACTAAGACAGTGGTGGGTTTGGATCTGTGCTGCGGGTCCCTCATCTCTCTGCTAATCACTTTTTCCTATCTCATAGAGTGGGCCTTATATCCAATCAAAGAGTGGTTGTTTACTCCCACATTTACGGCATTATTGCAGTTGTGTATGCTACAGGCAGGTCTCTGTTGTAGGTCAAAGGATTTGTAGCTGAGTGAAATCAATGATTGCTTTTCTCTTCTGGTAGCACACAAAGTACCTTCCAGCACCATGAACTGATGTGGGAGAGTCTTCTGTTTGAGTTGATTTCATTGGCTAATAAAGAAACTGCCTGGCCCATTTGATAGACTGCCCCTTAGGTGGGTGGAGTAGACAGAACAGGAAGAGGAAGTGAGGTAGAAGGATCAGTAAGATGCCACGCCTCTCCTAAGTTAGGCAGACCACCGTGCCTCTCCTCAGAGAGAAGCCAGATGCGATGAAGCTCCAGCCCAAGATGGACGTACGCTAGAATCTACCTGGTAAGGCACCACTTTGTGGTGCTACACAGATTATTCGATATGCTTTAGTCAAGATGTAAGAGGCTGGAAATAATGGGCCAGTCAGTGTTTAAAAGAATACAATTTGTGTGATGTTATTTTGGGGCATAAGCTAGCCGGAGGCCAAAAGCCAGGCAGCAGGAATGCAGCCTGCAGCTCTTCACTACAATGAACACTGGTCAGTGGGGCTGAAGAGTCCTGTTGGGCACCTGCTCCATTTTCTCCATGTTCAATGGCATACGTACGTTGAGTGTTGAGCAATAGGGCCTTAGCTTCAGGCTATGAAAAGAATCAATAGCCTTGGCAATAACCTATGATGCTTGGGGGGAGGGTGAGAGTGTCTGTGGGAACAGTTTTGCAAATGTCTCAATAAAATGTAACCCATTCCTGGCACTCGAATTTATTTAGTGACATAAAATATCTACTTGGGGCATTTCTCACCTATTATATGGTGACTCCATTTAAATTTCTTTCTTATATTAATATAGTTTAGGAAGTTTCTACATATGTCTTTTCAAAAGGCCTTTAGTGTCCTTTTCCATTTTCCCTTCTTTACCCTTTCCGCCCCATAATCCTCCTATTCTAGTTTCTCCACTATCTGTCTATAAAACTATAATCTGTTTCTGCTTTGTTGGAAGAGTCCCTACTCCCTTCCTGGTTCCTTACTAGCTACCTAACTTCTGTGCTTATTTGGAACAAAACATCTTCCATGGTGCAGTAGAGGAGTGGTGGTCATGGGCAACCTTAGTTTGTGCTTTTCTTGAAAAGTCTTTATTTCTCCATAAATTTCAATAAAATGCTTTACTGCCTTTACAGACTAACAACTGAGATGGACACAAAATTATTAGCTTTTAATTCTCTCCCTGTAAAATCTGTGGTCATTAATTCAATTCTCATTCTATTTAAGCTACAAAAAAACTAAAATAAATTTTTAAAGAAGCCCTGATTTGATATTTATGTAACTGTTTCTGAGTGGGTGTTTTGACTGATTCTTTGATAGTTTTAAATGTATAACCCCTCCCCAATAATATTTCCTGCTATTCAGCATCACTATTTCAGATATCCCTATATTTTGAGTATATGGTAACTCAGTGGTGGAGTACTTGCCTAGCACATATGGTTTTATGGCTAGTGGTGGTTGTGAAGATCCAGGAAAGTGTCTAGGGGAGCAGAGTACTCCCTTTCTTCTGATGAAAGGGAAACAAGCAAGTGATCTCATCAGAAGCCAAACAGAGGATAATTAATGATGGGCTGCACTGTTACAACTCCATGACTACCTGTCTTAGAAATCTTTCTCACTGTGACTACAGAAGTCCATCATCCTCACCTACACAACCAGAACTGATTATTATATGATGTTTGCTTCAAACCGAGTTTCTGAATTTGGAATTGAATATTTACTTGAAAGACAACAAATCTAAAGTGCCCAGTGGCTGGTTCAGATCAATTTTTAAAATATTTGTTTTCCTGTTAGCAGGAGTAGAAATAGCCAATTGTGAACAGCTGAATTCATCTGTGGAACTAAACAAATAAATAAACAAATGAAGAGCCGGGCGGTGGTGGCGCACGCCTTTAATCCCAGCACTCGGGAGGCAGAGGCAGGCGGATCTCTGTGAGTTCGAGACCAGCCTGGTCTACAAGAGCTAGTTCCAGGACAGGCTCCAAAGCTACAGAGAAACCCTGTCTCGAAAAAACAAAAAAAAAAAAAAAAAAAAAATGAAGATTACATTTCTGCCCCTCAGAGAAGTCAAGGAATGGGAATCACTTCAGGCCACTGAGGCTGGAGAAAGAAGTCATGCACGCTGTAAAGAAAAAGGGCAGAACACAAGCACATTCAAAACTGGCAACATACGTGGGAGGGCCGTGGCTTTTTCCCAGGATCCGCTGAGAATGCAAAATGGAAAACAGAATAATTTCACCCAAACTTCAAAGAACAGGTGGCCTCAAGAGACAGTCCGTCACTCTCAGACATGTAACACCTGGCAACAGGAAATGTTGTGCTGAGTGACCCAGGGATGAGTAGGCAACCATGGGTGGTTGGTATGATGATCACCAACATAATCAATACTCTGATCCATGGCACATGCATCCCTGCCTCCTGCTGGGTCAGCTATCAAGTTCAATCTTATCTCTCATCCCTCTTTTTCCACTAGATAATATCCTCACCTTACCCAGCTTCTTTGTCCATACCTTCGCTTCTTTCATCTCTCTCAACACAAAATACTCTATACATTTTCTAATCATTCAAATTTGTATTATTTTTAATTTTTATGCATATAGAAAAATTTCCCAAGCCCCTGATTAGCATGTTATCTATAGTTTGATCCTGTGGTATAAGAAGAAATATAAAGTGTAGTCTTAGTCTTCTTGCTCCTGGTTTTGGCAGAGAAGTAAATGTCTTGGAAGCCCCTGAATAATAAAAGGTGATAAGGGCATCTTTTATTCTAGAGAGGTCAGTCTTAGTGGCTCCTAGATGGCTTCAAGCTAGTTCATGGCCCTGAGAAGGACAGTGTCTAGATCAGAAGCTTAGCCCTTCAGTCCTGCTCCAAAACTCCGGGAAGGGAGAGGGACTTGAGATTGAGCCAGTGGCAAATGGCTAGTGATTTAGTTGGTCATGCCTACACAACAGAAAGACCTCTAAATCTATAAGCAGGGAGGCTCAGGAGCCTCCCGACCCATTTGTGCTCTTGGAGGAGATACAAGTTAATTCCACAGAGACAAGTATCTGGTTAGTAACCTTCCAGGCCTAGTCCTATGTGCATTTGGCTGTTTGTATACTTTACAACAAATTCGTGTTTATGAATTCTGAGTTATTGTAGCAAATTACTGAACCTTGGGGGAGGAAAGGTATTCTAATCTGAGGACCTGATACTTACAGCTGGTGCTTGAAGTTAGTACAACCCTGCGGGTGAGCTTTGAAATCTGGGAAGTCAGATGCTAATTCTGGGTTAGAATTATGGGGTAGCTAGCTGATAACAGAGTTAGAGAAATGATGGCGATGTTAGAAAATACACAATACCGTTGGGTATCCAGAGGGGGGAATAATCCCTCTAGTGCCTACCAAACTTAACAATGCTACTACTAATTACACTTTAATTATATCACATTTCAGTCATATTTGTTATGACTTGATTTCCCCATATTCAAACTACACACTCAAGTCTCCTCACCACAAATACAGTTAAATTCTTTAAGGGCAAGCTAAAAACCTACATGTGAGGCAAGCTTTCAGCCCATCATTGGAATCTCAGTCACGTGCTTTTCTTTTACAGAACACTTAATTACCGCGCCTTCACAGTTTCTCTGTGTTACAGTGGCCAGGAGAGCACACAGACCTCTCTTCAATGCTTCAGAATAAATGGGGGCAATCTCTGAAATATTTCACCAGTAGCCCTCCAAACTGTCATGGCCATTTCAACCAAGGTTGTCGAGGAGGGAAGGAGATGGGCTGCATAAAGGCAGCTGGAGACCTGCATGAGCTTTCTATTCTGAAAGTGGATAGTGGGTTAAAACAGGAAACCTAAAGTGTGGGGAAACACAAGAAAACCCCATTATGGTGTATAACATGGATAGTCTGAAACATATACACAGGGGAAACAAGCTCTTCTGGAACAATCTAGAAACTTACTACAGGATTGAATCCAGATACAAGGAAAACCTCTAAATGGCTATATGCCATTACCTCTTCATTTTTTACATTTAAAGGAAACAAAATGATATGCTTTTAATGACCAATATCTCAACAATTTAGCAGGGATTACCCTGCCCTTTTCGTTCCTAAATTAGCAAAACATCTGGATGTGTGCAATCCATTAATAGTAATATGAAATATGACAGCTGAAAGTGGTTCTTTTTTAAATTTTTAACTTTTGCATCCAAACATAAAATATATTTTGTGAATATAAGTTTACTAGTTGAAAATATCTGTATCTGTCTCTTTTTTTAAGACAAAATTTGCAGTTTTAATTAATTAATAATTTTAGGAGACAGAGTCTAGCCACATAAATCTCTCTGGCCCAGAACTGTGTAGACCAGACTGGCCTCAATCGCAAAGAGATCTACCAGTCTCTACCTCCCAGGTCCTAAGATTGAAAGGATTTCCCCACAATACCTAGATTTATGCAGTTTTTTAAGTCATATTTCAGAGAACTTAAAATTATCATGTATCATTAAGAAAATCCCCATTACACAGATAGAAACATGTCTGGAGCGTGAAGACCGACAATATTGTTTTCCCCATGATGGAAGCGTTTTTAAAATGTAGGATGCCAATTTAGCTACTAATTCTAATTTATAGAGGTGAATAACTGTCTAGAAAAAACTATACTCTATTTTTTGTAGAAAGTAATTCAAGCATTGTATATAATATTTGAAAAACTTCTCATTACTACAATGAGAGGGTGAAACCCCTCCACCTATTACATGTCAGTGGTCCAAAAAGAAAATACAAATGCATTTATCCTAAGTCAACATTTGTTTATGTCACATCGATTATGAAAATTATACGGAAGTCAATTGTCATGTTCATTGTTAAAGTCAAAAAATGCAAACTAATTCTGGGACTGGAGGTATAGAACTCTTACCTAGCATGAGTGAAGCCTTAAGTGCATTCCCCAGTAGCAGAGAAAAATGGAGGTTGTTAACATACTGTGTGCATAACCATCAGACCAGCAACTGTCTGTTTGGTGGGAGGGGAGCTGAAAAGTTAATTGTGTTTTGTTTGTGAAACAGTGTCTCAGGAGATCTAAAACTTCTGAAGTGTAGGACAGGTTAGCTATGATTTTCATGGTCCTAGATAAAACATAGATATCACATTTTGCTAGAAGTTATGATTCCCTTGAGAACCAAGCATTTTGGGTGGAGGTGACTTCACAGGTTAAATTTCATTCAATTTTCCTCTTGTAACTTAAAAAAAAGAACACCCCCAAACTGAATTGGATTATTAAATACCTGTACCAGAATTCCAATTTATCATATCTCCCAGAAATTTAATTTGTTGTGTGCTGTGTCAGACAATTTCATTACACAGCTGATGTGAAAATAAGAATTCTCAGATGTGTTTGTTTAGAGTTCTAGGGAAATCACACTCAAAACTGCAGTAGTTTTACCAAATAGTTCATGTCAACCTGTACAGTGGTTATTAAAATGAAAAACATTATGTCTTATTCATTTTATTGTGTACTTAAAACACCTTTCACTTCTAGCTCTCAAAATGAAACCATTCTGGTATATTCTTGAAAGCCACATCTGGACAGACGCTAGCATTCCCAGCACACCCGAGCAGATTCCTCCTGGGAAAGGTGGCTGGAAGAAGGCGGCTGGAAGTTCCCTGTAACCCAGACCATGCTTCTTTTTATCAGAGGGAAATGGAACGATGTCCCCTGGAGGCAAGGACCTGGAAGTGGCAAGAACTTTCTGCACCTGATGGATTAACAATGACATTGGACTCCCTGGGTTTAATAGTGGAGACAGCTTTTCCTTTAATTATATACACTAGGCATGTTTTCTTTGTTTCTGATTTTGTTTTGTGGTAGGAATATCACAACCAGGCTTTTGTGTATGCTCCATAAGCACTCTGGCCCTCAGCTACTATCTAGCTATCTAGCCTTTGCCTCTGGAGACAAGGTCTTTCTATGAAGCCCAAGGTGGACTTAAAAGGGAGAGTCTCCTGCCTCTGCAGTCTGAGTTCTAGGATTCCAGGTGTATGTAACATGACTAGGCTCAGCACCGAAAGATGATATGGTTTTGGCAGTGTGCCCATGGATTCCTGAAGTCTGGATGTCCTTGAGATATGGAGGAATACAATTTTTTCCAAGGGCCGAAAACTGGCGTCTTAGATGGGAGTGTTTGATTGGATCTCTGTTACCTACATTTGAGTTTCCTTTCAAAATGGTTAATGCATTTCACAGGATTGGTGTTACTGATCACGAATAATTATTACCTTGCACAATATCCAGAGTTACACCTGGGTACAGGCTTTGCTCCTCGGTGTCTACACTTTTAGGACGGGTTCTAAAAGGAGCCGGGTGTCATGCTGGGCACCGAGATGGTGAAGATGGGTTCAGCCTTTAGTGGGACACTACTTACCATGCCCTCGGCTAGTAGGCCACACTGCCCAACTTCAACTCCCCTCCTGGACTTAGTAATGACTCTGATTTTGGTCAAATTACCTTCCTCCACTAGTCATTAGGGAAACCATCGAGTTTTTCTTGTAATGTGGGATATTTGGGAGTGAAAGGGACCTGCAGCAGTCACTCTGGCATGAGGGTGACAGTGGGAACAAAGCAACCGAGAACTAGTCTAGACCAGTCGTCTCTAAACTCATCGATTCCACAACAATCAGTGTGGTTGCTGCCGATGCTGCAGATGTCATGCTCCAAGCCTGCTCTTTCACTCCCCGACTTGGCATTTCCATAAGCAGACTGTTTTTCTGCTTATAGTACATGAGCTAACACCTGCCTTCTGCCACTGGGAAAAGAACATCGACTTTAGCCCAGTTTTCCCAGACTGTGGCAAGGACAGGCTCTGCCTGTTTCTAATGACTTGATGGCCCCGTTAATTAACATTAGACCAAAGGGTCTGTGGACTGCAACATCCTCCCGCCTATGCATACCCCCCAGCCAGAATTCCCAGGGTGGGTCCATGCCTGGAATCTCAACATAGGTCCTCAGACTCCTGGAAGTCTAAACAGTTACCACAGGCTGTGACCCACTTTCAAGGAAGATCCTGGAAACAGATTTCTCAACAGCCACTGGGTTGCTTAATGGCTGTACATCAACATCTAGATAATGCCTATTTAACCTTCCCCCCTTTTATGCCCAAGAAAACCAAGATTCATGAAATCACAGAAAGCTGTTAAGGTTCCATACAGAAAGATCAGAGCAGCCAGCATTGGGGCTTCAAATCTGTTGGCCTCCAACAAACCTATTCTTGCTTGGAGTGTGGACAGCTAGGTATGCAAGATAATTTTACATCATTCATCAAGTGGCAATGTTTGTTTTTAAGATAATAATTTATCATTACTTTAAATTGAGTTAAAGAAAAAACTGGCACTAGAAACCTGAAGTGGCAGATTTTACTACATGGGATGGAATGAGTACACCTGGGAAATGGGCAGCCTTATGACAATATAAAGTAACTAGTAGCTACAGCTCTCTAGAATAAACCTTACTGATTTCTAGTACCTGATGTGTGGCTCCAGCCTCAATACTCATCTGGGCAGAATTCCATTTCCTCAAGATTATCAGGTAGGCAAAACTGTACAGTTTGAGGAAAATGTGTTAACAATGAGATAAGAACTGTTGTTGGGCCAGGAGGCGCACACCTTTAATCCCAGCGCTCGGGAGGCAGAGGCAGAGGCAGGTGGATCTCTGTGGATCTGAGGTCAGCCTGGTCTACAGAGAGAGCTCTAGGACAGGCAGGGTTATTACACAGTGAAACCCTGTCTTGAAAAACCAAAAAGAGGGGGAGGGAGGGAGGGAGAGAGGGAGGGAGGGAGGGAGGGATGGTAGGGAGGGTAGGTGAATGGAGTGATGCGGAAGGGATGCAAGGGAGTGAGGGAAGAGATTGATTGATTGATTGAGGGGGTTGGAGAGGTAGAGAGATGGCCCAGTGGTTATGAGCAATGACTCCTCTTCCAGAGGACCTGGTTCAACTCCCAGCACCCACATGGCAATTCACAACTATCTGTAACTCCAGTTCCATGACACTGGACACCTATGGCAAAATACCAATACACATAAAATAAAAATAAATTTAAAAAGATTTATTTTTAAAAAATTAAAAAAGAAAAACATTGCCATAGAATACTTTGAAGTCTTCTGGAAAAGGTATTTATAATCTAAAACCTCTGATCAAAGGGCAGAATATTATCAATCACAGCCTCAGGAAAAAAAATGTTATATGGGAGCTCAAAGTTCCTCTCAGACCACAAGGAATCTTATTCTGAACAGCTGGACCTGTCAGAACCAGTCTCCTGTGACATTTCCTTGATTCTTTATACCAATTCTGTTACTGTAGCCAGATAAAATTAACTGTGTGCTGCTTCCTGCTAGCTCATGTACTTTAAAAAGATCGTATTGCTTCAATGGACACGACAATATTCAGATTTTCTTCTAGAGCAAATCTAACATTGATTTGCAATGTGCTAACAACAGCCTGGAACAATTCTGTTCCCTATTGCAACTTACCTGTCCTGTAGAGAACCCTGCACACTTAACCAAAAGACCTTGAGTAAGTAGGATTAACCCTTTAATTTTTATTGCAGTAATTATCACATTTAGCTGAAACTACAAATACTTTACTCACCTTCCTTCCTGTGGAAGGAGTTTCCTAATGCAGAAACATCATTCTGAGTTCCACACTGGATCTGGTCAGTATTGCTGAAACATACTTTCTGCAGTACAGGAACCACGGCTAACACTCAAGAATCACTCTTTACTAGGACCCAAGTATTAAAAGTCATATATTAACTCATTTAATCCTTACAAGCTCCGAGAAACAGGTAATTATCATGTTTTAAAGATATGTGACAACCTTGGCCACGGTGATGTCACACATTAACGTGGGGTGCTCCAGGACTTCCCGCATGGTCCACAATCTGCATATAGGCTGACATTCTCAGCATTTCACAAAAAATACACTCCATGAAAACAATGGTGTACTTTTTAAAGTTTTATAGCATTACATAAATGCCAACAAGCTTATTAAAGATTCATGACACCTTTTTAAACAGGTTAAACGAAGCTTACCTATTACTTCTTCTAAACACATTCTTTGGAAATTCAAAGCTCATGTTCTTGGATTAAGGCTGAAGTCCTTCCACACAAATGAAGAGCTGCCGTCAGGTAGAACAAAGCTGAAGTTCCGTGCCCTTCTCTCAGAACATGCACCTGCCTTTCCTTCACTATACTCAGAAATGGCCAACTTCAGTAGCTGGTTGCTTAAATATAGCCAGAAAGGAATGCTCTATGCAAGGCTTTACACTACTATAATCCAGCTCAATGACGTCACAGTACCATTCTTCAAGCACAAACACTGCTGAACTCTCTTAAATATCTCACCAATGGAAATGCTAAACTCATTCCCCAATATATTTTACTTTACAAACTGACATTCAGAAAAATTCATCAAAATTAAATTTAAGTAAGATTTATTGAGTGCCTGCAGTATGCACAGCCCATCAGCTGAAATTCACACATACACCATATCCCAGCCTAGGATACCTTGTGATCTAATTAGTATAACACAGTGTAGAAATAATGAATTCCATGTCATTGCTCATTTGGGGACAACATTAAAAAGCTGTAATTTAAGTAATCCAAAGCGCCATCTAATTCTAAAATGACCCGTAACATTTATCTGTTCTTGGATGACACCACTGCAAACAAGTCAAAGATGAAAACACAGCAACAGAAAGGAACGCTATAGATGATTTTTATTTTGAATCCTCTGCTTTCTTCTTATAATGGTCCGAAGCCTCCGCAATACCAGCTTATCAGAGAGTAGCATGTCATCTTGTTGTTCTAGATAATCCAGCAAATTTTCAGTCCATTCAAGTGCAGCTTTGTGACTAATATGCTTGTCTGGATTTAGTTCTGCTTTCCTAGTCTTCCTGCAAGGCTTTTGCTCAGCAGTCATAGCCTGGCTTTTAGCATCTACAATGTCAGCTAAGACCTGACAGTTTGAGTCACTGCTCCGAGGGTCAAACCACTGCTCAATATTTTCAATGTCAACATGTTCACAGTCCTCTGTATTCTGTAAAACTGTTGCTAAATTAGCAGCTAAAATGGCTCCTTCACCAATGTTCACACTTGAATTTTCTTCATGGCCAGGGAAAAGCTTTTTCCACGCTCTGGTTATGGTATTTGATCTTATCATGTTCCAAGCTCTTGAGGCCTCATAAATTGCATCCAACACTGTCAAATTTTTCCAAAACATTTTTGGGTCATTTGCTTCATCCATGTATTTCTGGATAAGTCCTGCTCGATAGTATCTTTTGACTGTGGTTAAAACTCCTTGGCTCATAGGTTGAATGAGACTTGCTACATTGGGTGGCAAATATTTCACAATTATCCTGCCGTCATCTGAGCTCAACAGGTCTTGAGTTGGATGCGCTGAGGGGAAATCTAAAAGCAATACTGCCTTTTCTCGAAGCCCTTTGGATTTCAGATGCTTCTGCACCTGTGGCACAAAGCACTTCTCAAACCACTGTCTGAAAACAGACTGCTCGATCCATGCACTTTTTTGACTGAAGTAAGTGACAGGAAGGTTGGAAAGGTCAGTTCCCTTGAAGGCACGGGGTCTTTTTGCTTTTCCCACAACACAAAGATTAAGCTTATGTAAACCCGTGGCATTTGCACAACACATAACGATGATTCTCTCTCTGCTTGACCTATATTCCGAAGTGCTCTGGTCAGTATCAAAGGCCAATGTCCTTGGGGGTAGGCATTTCCAGAATAGTCCAGTTTGATCTGCACCATAAATTTGTTCTGGTAAGAGACTTTCTCTTTCCATGAATTCCTGAAAGTTACCACAAAATTCACTGGCAGCAGCTTCATCCCCTTTTAATTTTGTTCCTTTACCAGCAGCCTTTGGAATGCCGTGGCGCTGCTTAAATCGAGTTAGCCAGCCTGATGAGGCATTAAAATCACCTTCCATCCCCAGTGCATCAAAGAAGAACTTGGCTTGTTTTGCACAGATAGTCCCAGACACTGGAATCCCATCTGTTTTCTGTTGGTTAAACCACTCTATCATAACTCTATCAAGCTCCTCATATGTTGATGACTTCATAGATTTACGTTTGGACACCCCACTAGTAGGATCTGAACTGTTGGCATAATTTATAATTCTTTCTTTGTTTTTTTTAATGTCGCGAACTGTGGATTCACCAATCCCATACACGACAGAAAGCTTTTTAAAAGAGTTGCCTTCTTCAAGCTTCTTAATAATGTCAAGTTTGTCTTTAATTGTCAATACCACACGCTTACGTTTCCCCAACATTTTAGTCAAATGTTTTAGTCAATTAACAACCTAGATTTGAACATAAAGGGACTAGAAAATGGAGGCTTAAGAGCCCTCAGTCGTTCCCTGAGGCTTAGATGGTGCAACAATTTTCAAAGGAAGCCTGAGTCTCTTCACCTGCATTTTGGATTACAAGGGAAAGCTCCAATTGGTCCTATTTTCTCTTCTTCCTCCTTGCTCTTTTCATAAAGGGCAGCCTTACTGAAAGCCAGAAGTTGAAACTATACTGCCCTATGAAGGGATCTAAAACAGTCTCATGGTGATCAACTTTTGCAGAATTTTTCTTTTCTTATGCCAATGTTCAAGAAAATAGTTTATTCAGCCTTGCAAACTTGACCTACAGAAAAGCGGAGCCGGAAGAATCACTGCCTGACTGTTGTCTTTGTCAGGCAGCCAAGTGTGTGAATGCTCTCTTCAAGGCAAGCACTCCAGTGAGTACCTACGAAAATCATAGCGACGGGAGGTGAGCTGTCGGACTGCAAGTGGACAAGCAAACAACTCAGCACTTGAAACCAACGGAAACTTACACCTAATGGATTTGGCAGCTGAAAGGGAAACAGCGGAGAAAAAGTGATGTCACATGGTTCAAGAAAGAATAAAAAACTTCATTGGTGGAAATCAGGACCCAAGGCTGAGGCTAGGGGGTGGTGGCAGGCTGGGTGAAGACCACACAGCAATCCTGGTGGACGACGATCTCCATGACCACAGAAGTAGCTGCTCGAGCCTCTGAAGCCTACAGGAAAACACCAAACACGTTTTCTTTTCAGTATCAGTCCACGGTATTGCTCGTACCTACCCCTGCAACTGTGTCGAGGACATCACTGCCTACCAACCAGACAGGTAACAGACAAATAACGCTCGCAGGCACCACCCGGGAGCTGAGAGCCTACCTCCTGACACTACCAGGGCCTCTCCCCGCCCCGGCCAGCGAGCTCCGAGCCGGACGCTGGGTGAAAGTCGGCGACAGGGGGTCACGGCCGCAGCCCGGCAGCGGGCGAGCGGTCACCGGGCGCACGAGACGCGGGAAAGCGGGGCGCCAGCATCGCGCCGCCTGACCGGCCGGAACGCAGAGCCAGCAGTGGAGGTCCCCAGCGAAGGCGACCCCGCCGGCCGCCGCAGAGAGAGCGCTCAACCGAGCGGCTCAGCAGAGCCGGAAGGCAGGGGATTAGGAGCGCGCGCGCGCCCCTGCAGGAACGTGGTGTCGACGAGGGGGCGGGGATGCGCGGGCGGGCGAGCGCGCTGATGGGGCGGGGCCTCTGCGGGGGAGAGGAGGGGCTTGGTCAGTGCTCCGCCTCCGGACGCGCAGCCAGCCGCGGCCACGGGCGGATGACCATTCCTCTGGCCAGCAGAGGGCGTCACAGCCTCGTCCGCGATGGCGGGGCTTTGCGGTTGAGGCTTGTTTGGGCCGGAATTGCAATGGCTGGGTCTGCATTCCGGTTGAAGACCCAGGTCTCTGGGTGCCTAGGGAGCGCTCGGCGCCTGTTTCCAATCCTCTGCAGCAGTGGAGGCGGCGGCACAGAGCCGGGTAGCCGGGCCGGCGGGCATGGCGGAGGGCGCGGAGGATCTAATGCCGTAAGGATCTGTCACTGCTGTCAAAGGGAATTTCAAGACTTTGATCTGGATCGGGTCCTGGCTCTGTCTTCTTCCGTCCCTCTATCTGTTGAATGATATCGAAAGAAAAAAAAAAAAAAAACAAAAACAAAAAACTCATCTCCTCCACAATCGCCTAAACAGGAGTATAATAACTTCTATTTCTCAAGGCAACATTTTTACTAAAATTTTAGTGTTCTGAAAGGGAAATCAAATTGAGCATTCACTGTGCAAAGGAAGAATGTTGGCTTCAAGCGCCTTTCTGTCTCCCAAGCCATATCTGCTCCGTTGTCCTCAGAATCCCACCCTTCCACTCTCTGGCGTGATGGAAATCCCTTAACCTATTTGTGCTGTCACTGTGTGGCTTTGGATAAGTCCTAGTTTTGCCTGAAAGTAGACTTCCCACAACTCTCTACCCCTTCTAGCTGCCAACCTAGCAATCTTGGCAGTTCTGAATGACCGTTTCGAGTAAAGTACAATTTCACGATGGTTTTACATTGCTTTAAACAGATTTCTTTACCCTCCTTGTTTCTAAGCAGCGTGAAACACTTGCAGCTGTTTACTCCTTGACAGACAGGAGAGCTGGCTGTGACAGACTGCCAACCTCCTGGAAATCAGGCTGGAGGTAACCAAAAGGAAACTTGCCTGACTTTACCCTTTCTCCTCCTTTCTCAGCCTCCTGAAGTCACTTTGGCCTATGGCATATAAATAAATAGATAAGTAAAGAAGAAGGGGGGAGGAGGAGCAGGAGGAGGAGGAGGAGCAGGAGGAGGAGCAGGAGGAGGAGGAGGAACAGGAGGAGGAGGAGGAGCAAGAGGAGCAGGAGGAGGAGGAGCAGGAGGAGGAAGAGGAGCAGAAGGGGGAGGAGGAGGAGGAAGAGAGTAAATTCTGCCTATCAGCCTCCCCCACTTACTTTCTGGAAGCAAATCTCCTCCATAGTGTTTCTGTGTCGTTGGGTGTCTCCCTGGTGGTTGTTTATTTTTATAGTTGTGTCCTGTCACTCAATTCAAGAGACTTTAGCCAACACTCTACAGTGGCTGTGCTTTTACAGGGTTTCATTCTCTCTGATAAGTGTCTCCTTTTGATGGGGGGGGTCGGGGAGAATAGGTTGTGGGTTGTTGCCAACTTAGAGTATAGGGTCACAAGTAGGGCACTTAACGATGTGTGATACTGTAATTGTGCATGTGTCATACATTTGTTGAATCACGTAGAAGGCACAATACCGAGAGTCAGGTTTGGTGCCAGCTACTGATGGTGTGTGGTAATAGTGACAATGTAGGTTCCCAGCTGGGACAGGTTGTACCACTCTGGTGTAGGTGTTGACAATGGGGCAACAGCAGGTATATGGAAAATCTGTCTTTTATTCAGTTTTGCTGTGAATCTAAAATTCCTTGAAACAGTAGCAGGAGGATTACTTGCGCCCAGGGATTTGGAGCCAGCCTGAGCAACCCAGGAAGACATGTTTCCAACAAAGAGGCAATAAATTTATTTCTACAAAGAAAAAGTTCTTGTCTAGCGTACACAGAACCCTGGATTCCATCCCCAGTGTTGCATAAAATAGGGTATTGTCGTTCATGGCTTTAATCCAGCACTTGGGATGTAGATGCAGAAGGACCAGAACATTAAGCTCATCCTAGGCAAGTGTGAGGCCAACCTGGGCTACAGAAGACTGTCGAAAGAAAAAGGAAGGAAGGAAGGAAGGAAGGAAGGAAGGAAGGAAGGAAGGAGAAAGAAAAGTAAAAAAAAAAAAAAGAAAAGCAAGTAAGTTAGATCCTTTTATTTCTCAAGAGCCTTGTTGGCCCCAGGAAATTTTTTTTTTTTTCTTATTTCTTTTTTTGGTTTTTCGAGACAGGGTTTCTCTGCAGCTTTAGAGCCTGTCCTGGAACTAGCTCTTGTAGACCAGGCTGGCCTCGAACTCACAGAGATCCGCCTGCCTCTGCCTCCCGAGTGCTGGGATTAAAGGCGTGCGCCACCACCGCCCGGCTCCCCAGGAAATTTCTTATTGCCTCTCCTCTCTTTGGGTCATAGCTTCCCTCCATCTTGGTATATATCTGTCTTCTCATTTCCCAAGTCTCAGATCTCTTTCCTTTTCCCACGCAGCCTGGGATGCACAGTGGAACCCTGACTCAAACAAATAATAGAGAGACATTTTGTCTTCCATTAGTTCTTATTTCCTTCTAATACATTCCATCACTTAATCCTTTTAACACTTTGCGGGGTGGCTGTCATTTCTGTTGACATATGAAGCAAAGGCTAACTTAGTATGTAAACCTAGTAAACATTGTGGACAGAAGGGAAAGTTGGACCTACGTCATTCTGGCTTTAAAGCAGTGTGTTCTGCCCATTATCAAACTGGACAATGGAAATACACAACTCAAAGACAGAAAAAGAAGAAAAAAATGTACTAGGCTTACTTGTTCCTGCATAATTAAACTTGTCCTTTATTGAACTAGAATATTTAACATCAGCCTATCAAAATGGTATTTTAGTCGTGAGAACACTATAAATCCTCCACAGTCATTAGACACAGAACATGGTTCACTTGAAGTGCACATTCTGAAAAAATTCCAAGCGGTTGGTTTGTCCTCACGGTTGTCAACTTTTCAGCTGACCTGTGCAGATTTTGTTTGCTGGACCTGGGATCTGAGAACCTGAAAAAAAAAAGTGGGCAGACCACAATCTAATGCTGCAGGCAATCTTCAGGTTCGGTGTCTCTAACACACGGATGTAACAAAGAAATCAACGATCCAAGGAAGTCTGAGTTCAGAAAAACATGTAAATAAACTACTAAACATGTAAAGAAACATTCTAAATATCAACAGAGCAGCCCTTAACCAGAAATTTCTCAGGACAGACTAATTTAAACACAATTAGCTGACACATACTGTAGATTATATCTGAAAAAGCATGAAAGCAAGGCAGAAGGCCATATCCAGGTTCAGGGTTCTACAGCTATGTTCTGACACCCAACAAAAGCAAACATGTCATAAATTAAATGCAAATGTTTAACACAGGAGGCACAAAATCACATCCGGGAACAAGCAAGGGAACAAAATACACCTGAGGTAAAAGGCCTCTGCTTTTTTCCCTGGAGTCTCTCTCACAGTTTCCTAAGACATTGTTTACCATGGGCCTTTCTTTTGAGCATGTTCTGACAGTAAACACTGGTTCCCTTTCTTCTGAGCTAGCATCAATGTGCATGTTATCTGTTTTTCTTCACACATAACAGTTTTGTAATGGAATGGGATTCCTGCAGGAGAGTAAATTCTTAATGTTAAGGGTCTCCTTTGTTGTTGTTTTTGTTAGTCTTTCCTTTTTTAGTGATCCCCATTGTCTAGGATATTTTCCTGTGATACTGAATCAATTACTAGAATAAGCACAGATGACAATATAAATTCTTTACCATGCTGTAGTTTGTCTGAGTATTAAACTTCTCAAGTAGTGCCACTCCCTGATGACTGAGCAGTCGAATATATGTGCCTATATGGGGGCTGTTCCCATTCACACCACCACAGAGGCCTGTCTTAGTTACTTTTCTCTTGCTGGGAAGAGGCATCATAACCAAAGCTACTTTTATAAAAGGAAACACATAAGCAGGGACTGGTTTACAATTTCAAAGGGTTAGTCTACTGTCATGATGGGAAGCAAGCAGGCATGGCAGCAGAGGAGTAGTTGAGAGCTCTACTTACTACCCCACAGGCAGAGAGAGCCTGCACCCTGAAATACACTTCCTCCAATAAGGCCTCATCTCCTAATCCTTCTAATCCTCACAATTCTATTCCGGGGTATTTCATAAAGCAAAACATTCATATTGGGGCTCACGGTTCCAAAGGATTAGACTACTATAACCATCATGGTGGAGAACATGGCGCCAGGCAGGCAAGCATGTTGCTGGAGCAGTAGCCGAGAGCTTACTTCCTGATTTACAAGCATGAGGCAGTACAGGAGGAGAACACAAGTAAGCGCCTATGGGGACCATTTTTATTCAGACCTCTACATTTCATTCCCTGGCTTCCATAGGCCTGTAGCCATATTGTGCAAAATACTTTTAGCTCAGTTTCAAAGGTCCTACTGTCTTTCAGCTTCAACACTGTTTCAAAGTCCAAAGTTCAAATCTTTTCTGAGATTCGAGGCAATCTCTTAACTGTAACCTCCATAAAAGCAAAATAAAAAAGCAAGTCACATACTTCCAACACAATAGCATAGAATATACATTACTATTCTCCATTCCAAAAGATAGGAAAGGGAGCACAGCGAGGAAATACTGGACATAAGCAAGACCAGCAGGCCACACTCCAAGCCCCACATCTCCATGTCTGATGGTAAAGTGCTCCTCAGAACGCCAACTCTGTTCAGATTTGTTGACTGCAACATACTTCTTTCTCTTGGACTGGTGATTCCATGGTGATTAAACATTCAAATATATGAGCCTATGGGGCTAAGGTCACAAGAACATTAATTTCAACAATACTCAAGGATAAGGCATTAAAAAGTTCAAGGTGACCTTACTGCTAAAATGATGTTGAGCCCAGACATGACGGCTTGACCATAGAACTCTAGGACCCTGCTTTTCCCTCCTGTAGCTCACTGGCTTTTCTTCCATATAATTCCTAACTCTTTCTCTAATACCTAAGCAGTCATAGCTTACTCACACTTTATGAATTTTTGGATTTATTTATTTGTATTTTCTGTATGTGACTGCTTTGCCTGCATGTATATGAACCACTTGTGTGCTTGGTGCACACAGAGGCAGAAGAGGACATGCATCAGATGCTAGGAAACAAAGTTACAGATGGTCGAGAGCTACCATTTGGGGGCTGGGAACTGAAGCTTGGCCCTTCGTAAGAGCAACAAATACCCTTAATTACTGATTCGTATCTTCAGCCCCTTTACTCCCACTTTTTTTTCTCATGGTACTTAGGCAATACTTAATCTTTGTCCTAATATCTAGATGGATCCCAAGGTTTTCCAAGAAAAGCCAAGACTTATTTAATACTGAACATGCGAACAGTGCAAATGGGTGCTGTGAAGCTTACAACGATGTCATGGAAAAACTGTGGTTTGCCCTGTCTTTCAAAGAGTTTGAAACATGGAGAGGTGGATAGAGGTTCCCAAACTAATCGAAATGTAGCAGTGGCTTAAACCAGGACCATGTATGTACACATAGGGAAGCAGGGCAGGTTCTGAAGGCTAGACTGTTGGCATCGGGGAGGGCACTGGAATGTGTGAGTTCCTCAACTAGAACCAAGAGTCAGATATTTCTGGCTAGAATAAGATAGAGGAAAGGTTCTAGATTGGGAAACCATGTGCCCTGGTTTGTTTTCCAGTTGCAGTGACAAATGCCAAGAAAAGAAGTCAGTTGGAGTTTATTTGGCTTAAAGGTTACAGTCCATCAATAAGGGAAGTCACAGTAGGAAATCAAGGCAGGAACCTAGAGGCAAGAACTAAATCAGAGACAATGGAGAAATGTTCTTACTGGCTTGCTTCTTCCTAATTTTTCAACTGCCTTTCTTATACAGCCTAAGCTTCTAGTTCAGGAGTACCAATGCTAACAGTGGGTTGGGCACTCCAATATCAATTAGCAATAAAAAAAAATACCTCACAGACATGGCCACAGGCCAGTCTAATAGAGGTTATTCCTCAATTGAGAGTATCTCTTCCTAGCTATGTCCAGATTTGTATCAAGAAAATGAAAATCTAAACAGCAGTCTAGTTTCATTTGTAGAATTGAAAATTTTTATTTACTCTATAACAAATTTTCAAAAACTCAATGATTGAAAACAACAGTGTTGCATTACACTGCAGTTTTGGAGGTTGGAATCTGCATTCACCTTCCCTGGTGCTAAAATGAAGTTCCTCCTGGATTATTTGTATTATTATTTTTCATACTGCATTTTCATTTATTTGCTCTCTCCTGCAACCCCTTTCTCCTCCAACAACAGGGAACTGGCCAAAACACCACTGTTGTCATCATTATTATAGACCGAGCTACTTGTAGTGTTCTTTTCCTTAATAGCCGTGGTCCTTGGAGAAAGTCATCTCTACTCCAAAATGGCATCCTGTCTTTCTGAATGAGGGGGCAAGAGAGTTACTGGAAGGTGGGTTGGGGGCGGGGGAGGCATGATTGGAAGTACTGCTCTCTGATAAATGCCGACAGCTCCACCTTGGTAACCAAGAGAATTCTTTACTTCCCCTCAGGTTTCCTAAGATATAATTTTAATTCCTTGTTTTATGAGCATACATAAATTGCATGTGTATCCACTGCACTTCTAATAACTATAGCTAAGTAGGGTACAAAGAATAGAGTATTACTTGAACTGTGAACTATATTGTGTAGCTCTTCCTGGGGAAATATTAAGAAATATCTATTCACCCCCGAAAGAAGGATACCAACAGTATATCCAAGTCCAGCTTGGTAAGTCAGTGCATTGATTCAAGTTACTTACAGAGGCTTCGGGTACACAAAGGTCCGAAAGTCCTCTGGACACTTTACAGGCAGTGCATTTCCAAAGAAGAATCTGCCCCATTCAGTTGTTTACCCCTTCTATAACCTCATGAAGAACAGGATCCTGGTGTGGTTCTCATAAAGGCGCTCAAGCCTTTGGAACCCTGTAAGGCCTGTGAATCTTATAAACTGATCAGTCCCTTCAGGAGCAAATAAAAGGCTCAATCTTGTAAGGGCCTCATGATCCTGGTGAGCAGCCTCCTTCCCTCCATTAGTTAACTTTAATAGTCCCAACCTCATGAGGATTGTGTGCAGCTGCTCTGCTTCAAGATGAAAATAGAATTGTCAAACCAGGAGGATACAGATACGTAACACACACACACACACACACACACACACTCTCTTAAGGACTGTTGTAGGCACGCTGTGTCAGAGGCATAAACATGTATCATCTTTCCCCTGGGTAAGAACTGATTGAATAACAAGAAATTCATAAAGTATATGGGTTCAGTGGCTGCATTTTGCCATGTAGTTCTGTTTTTCCTGGAGAGCAGTCAATTAGCAAACAGGCTCTTTTATTCCTTTCTTAATTGTTAACTCTCCACTCACAACACACAGTAAATATATCTCTGTAGGTTGCAGAATGGATACAAGAAGATTAAAGAGGTTGCAGCGGAGTCCATGGGATCCTAAGAGGCCCAACAAAAGGCAAGCAGAAGACTGCGAGACGCAAAGAGAATCTCCATGGGAGCTGACTTTACTGGAGATCTGCTGGAGGCACCAGCCAAAATTTCCCACACAGGCGTGAGCTTTGTTTCAGGGTCCAGTTGAACTACAGGAGTAAGTGTGGGCCTATGAAGACTGTAACGGTGCTGTGCAGAACTAGGGCCCAGACTGCTGACCAGGGGGATGGATGGACAATTCAAGTGGGTAGCAGCAACAGTGGGGACAGAACCAACACAAAGCTCCTGGGACAGAAGTTCTCCAGTGTATAGAGGATGGGTCAATGGCGCCATAGCCATTGCTGTGTTAGGTGTGAAAGCATTGAACCATTCTCTTACTCTGGGGTATTTTCCCATGGACTTAAATAGTCTCAATTTGCTGATAAATTAACAGTGTGATACTGCTTTTTCTTTCAGAAATAAGTTATCAGTCTGCTCACATGTGCAATGAAGTTACTTTGGTTACTTTGCTCATTACTGTGGCAAAATACCCTAACAAAAGTAATTTAAAGAAGGAAGGGTTTATTTCGGCTCATAGTTTGAGTGGGCAATGCACTGCAGCAGAGGTGCGAGGGGAAGGGGGGCAGGGGGCATGGCAGTGGAGGCATGAAACAGCTGTTCACATTAAGTCTGCAGTCAGAGAGCAGAGAGTTATGAATGGGGACCACTCAGCTCCTGTTTTCCTTTTCATCACTGAAGTCTTTTTCCTCCCCAGCCATGGGGTTTGGGCTACGTTTATGGTATTCACATGGTACAGGCCTCCCATTCAGTCCACAAGTGACCAGTTACCCCTAAATAGTCCAGCCTCTACAGTACCAGTGGCTACTGGTAAGGAACTGTGTTAATAGCTCCAACACTTCCTGTTGACAATTGGCTGACCAAATTCATACCTTTGACCATCTGATCATCAAGGATACACTTCAAGGAAAGCAGGTCAACTCGGCACTTGGCTTCTCACCCTCCCAAAGAAAATGAGAGGTGTGACATTAAAGAGGAGGAGGAAATAGTGTCACGGCAGTGGCAGACTCCCACAGCAGCCAGTCAAACAAAATTCTACACTGACTTCCTTCTCTACATTATCTTATGGAATTCTTAAAACAGTCCAATGTGTGGGTTATTATTGCAATGCAGCAGACAAGGATATGGCTTCAATAGGTGGAAAATTTGGTAAGGTCTGATTGGTTTCTATCTTCCATGCTTGACTCTGCTGATGTGACTGCGTTGGGCATGGGGCAGCCTTCCTTTTTCTTGCCTTTGAGTCTCTCTAAAGACACCCCCTTTATCTGTGAGGCTAACGTTCGGCTCTGAGCATAAGCAACACTGGTCAAGCAAAACTTCGTGATTTCCGATATTTGGATGTCCCGAGGATGCCAGCCCTATGAGGCCAGTATGGATGTGCCTCCGTGGAAGGGTGTTTGCACAATGATTGGTCATTTCTTCCCAGCAATTTAAAGAGAATATGTTATTTCCTTCCCGCTGGTGCAGTCAGACGACAGCGACACAACTCTGTTACTGCGAAATCTCTTTGAAGAGCTCTTCACGATCTCCAAACTTTTAACTGATGAAAATCTGTTCTTTTTATGAAAATTGACAGGGCAGTGAAATAAACAATCTGTGCTGTCCACTTAAATATGAAAGTTAACAACATCAAATCTGTGTTCATCTCTGCCTCTGTGTGTCTGTACTTGAGTATTTTATGTGTGTGTTTTCTAGACACTTTGTATTTATAATGAAATATTTGAAGACATCATCATTTCTGTTACATTTTCTTTTTCTCAAGTATGCTCCTCATAAAGATACAAAATATTATCGAAGGTGGAGGGAGGAAGGTCAGAACTTCAAGAAGTTCCAGTTTATGTAAGTTACCAGAAAGACCTGGGCCAGCCTGGGCTACATGAGCCTGCATGTAGGAAAGGACTATTGCATTTGCAACATGTTAGCTCCTTCATTATATTGTTATTATACCTCAAGCATTTGTAACCATTCTCATACTGAAAGCAAATCAAATTTGAAACTTCAAATTGACTTGGAAAGGCAACTGACTGCTTTTGTTTTAATTAGTAAACTTTACTGTTTTGAGTAGTGATTGCATACAGAAAATGAACAGAAAGCACCCAGTTACCGTATACTCCCCCATCCCCACTTTTCAAACTTCCCATTAGAAACATGGTGCATGATGCAATGTGTTTATTATAACTGGTAGCTAATCCTGAATTCCAGGTTCACTTTTAGTTTGTTTTTCTGTGGTTTTGATAAATATATAATGATATGTATTCTGGGCTTGTCTGATTTTTTTTTTTTTTTTTTTTTGTAGTTTCTTCTAACCTGTTGCCCTTCCTGGCATGTTTGCTGTGTCTGGAAGGTAGATACAGAGTCTGCTTGTTATCAGCCTAAACATGTTTGGCAAGAACACATTGTAAATACTGAGATGTTCATTCTGCATGCTGTCGGGAACAAGCAGTCCCAACTTCTTCATGATTACTCATGAGAAAGTCGATGTTCTGAGTAAAAAGGGTTGGGTGACTGTCGGCAGATACACTGGTAGAGATAAACTTGAAAATTTTCCTCTTGTCGACTGAAAGTCTCATTCTCCCAAGAACTTGAGTCTGAAGGCAGAGGCTTGTGTCTACATATAGCTACTAGCCTTCAGCATGGAGGTTTTCTTCCTTTGGTCCCTCGGTTTTACTTAACTGGTCCTATTGACAGATGGCTGTGAAAGCAAAGACGTTCTTTTTTAAAGTGCTTGTGAGTGAGTCTGTGACTGAATCACCACTCAAAACATTTGAGAGTCACCCTGTTGATGGGTTCGACAAAGGCCTTCTCTAGTCAGGTCCTAACATCAAAACCAGATCCACTTCTGAGTGAATCTGTCTTAAAGAGACCACGAAAATTGGGCACTATGGTGCTCTCCTGCAGTTCCGGGTATTTGAAAGACTGAGGTAGAAGAGATTCCCATAAGCCTGGGCAGCATGAAGAGTGTACCTTTCAACTAGACAGACAGAAAGAAAGACAGAGAAGAAGGCACTGTCACCTACAGGAACATAGACTTCCATTTATGTATACTGACCCTTACAGCATATTTTTAAATTTTTACCAATTCCTGCTTGGATGCAGAATTAAAATTGAGTCCTCTGTATGGACTTTCCTGAGCATGACTCCTGTCTATGTGGCATAGTTGAGTCACCAGGCACATACATATCCCTGCTCCTCTGCATCCTGTGCCCTCTGCAAAGCGGAGGTGCACTGGCATATCCAACCTCCTCATCTTTTGTATTAGGATTTGATGTGTGAAGCCCCTGGATACCTAGAACAGTGACTGCTCTGTTATATCGCACAGGAAAGCTAGTTGCCATGCTTCTTACTGCTCATCTTTTCTTATGTTTCTCCTCCTTTATTTGTTCTCTCTCTCTTCCTCTCTCTCTCTCTCTCTCTCTCTCTCTCTCTCTCTCTCTCTCTCTCTCTCTCTCTCTCTCTCTCTCTCTCTCTCTCTGTGTGTGTGTGTGTGTGTGTGTGTGTGTGCATTCTATTTTTTGAGAAAATGGATTCCTATGTGGCCCTTTTGTCTTAAACCTGTGTCCCTCCATCCACAGCCTCCAAAGCACTCAGAATATAATCATTTGCCACTGTGTTCAACTAAAGAGTGTTGTTTTGTTTCCTTTTTTCTTTTATCTTTGCTAAGAATCAAACGCATAGTACCAAATGTGCATAGCAAGTGCTCCATCATTGAATTATATCCCTAGCCTTGATTTTCTCCTATTTTCTAAGACCCTTGTTTTCTATTTACACTAATTACATTTTTCAAGGTCTTTTTTTTTTAAAAAAAAATACCTTAGTATGTCTTCTTGTAGCACAGATGTGGGCCTGGACAATTTCCGGCCAGAGCTATTTTCTGGGAATTCTAAGAGCAGTGTACTCAGAGGCACAACTGAAGTAGGGCAGGTTCCGACAAGACAAGAGAACCATGTCATCTCTGCATGGAGGTGGGAGGAGTTAGCAACTGTCTTGTGATCAGTTTTCTTTGTAACAAGCCACTCTATGTTTGAGTGGCCTGTAGGATAAGGACACAGTTCATCACATTGTGGGAGCACAAAGAAAGGCATGCTACTTTTCTGCTCATGTAGACACTCATGGACAGACCTAATGTAGTACACATTTCCAACTCAAGTGATACAGGGTTTTTGTTGTTGTTGTTTTGTTTTGTTTTGTTTTGTTTTTTGTTTATCAAGACAGGGTTTCTCTATGTAACAGTCATAGTTGTCCTGGAACTCACTCTGTAGACCAGGTTGGCCTCATATTCACAGAGATCCGCCTGCCTCTAGCTCTTGAGTGCTGGGATTAAGGAATGTGCAATATAAGGAATTTTTATGTGAACAAGATTTTGCTCACTTAGTAGCTCTTTCCTGTTATTTTAGTTTCTGTGAGTGAAATAGTTGTGAGATGTATATTTAGAAGGTAATGATGCTGTTGTTATTTTAAGGTACAAACAAATTTGCTTTAAATGGAACTATTGTTTATTTCTAAACGAGTTCTATTTTTCTGTGGCAAGGACTACCAAATAATTCCTGTTACTTATTGGAAAGGACATTTTGGGTTCATTCTAAACTGTGATTAATTTTTAATAGTTCAGGCATAAACTGTCCTTATTGATTTTTCTTAGGTGACTTCACTGTAGAGGGAGTGAACTCACATATAAGCACTAGCAAAACCAGCAATATTAAGCATGCAAGCTTGTCTCTTCAATGGAAGGGATGTGTATACCTGATATTCATCCAGAAGGCTGGGAGTAGAAGTGTTATTTATAGACCCAGCCACAGCTGAATCCCCCAGACTATTATGATTATCTCAGATTCTTCCTCCTTTGACCGTTATCTTGAGCATTGTTTCTCAGTCAGTAGAACCCATCCTTTTTAGGGGAGATGTCACGTGTACTTTTTACCCTTTAACCTCTATCAGTTACCACACCAGATTCTAGACCCTTAAGCTATGGCATCTGTTTTCATGGTAGAGGTCACATGTAGTTTGCAAAGGAGTTTCTATGTAGTCACATCTTAAGCTTTATCATGCACATGATATTGACATAATTGTTACCAGGAAACTTTTTTTCCAAAATTGCACTGTACTAAATAAGCATAAAGTAAATGTCCCAGTGTCAAATTCTAGAAGTTTGAATGAGCCTGGCTATGTCGTGCTGAACCAGATTTCTTTCTTGTCTCTTACAGATCCTTCCTCTGCTGGCAGTAAACATTTGCAGGGACTGTTATGATTCCAGCCACACAGTGGTGGCAGGCACTTCCGGGTTCCAGGGCCACACATGTGCAGACAAGCGCGCAGGCAAAATACTTAGCTTCCCCGGGGACCAAAAAGGCCCTGCGTGACCTATGTGTGGCATGGTTGCATCACCTACATATGACGCAGCTACATATGCCCTGGCACACATGCGTGAGGTTCGTCATCTGCGTATGACATACCTACGTCAACCCCCTGTGTGAATGCACTAGGCAGCCTTTAAAAGCTGAACGCGCCATCTTCAAGTTCTCTTTTGTCCACAATGAGTTCCCCAGGCCTGTCCATGCGTCTCCTCTAATAAACTCTTACGTGGGTTTATTGTGTGCTTCGTGCTTTGTTCTCACTCGCGCCCGGTAATTTCATTGGTTTCATGAGACTGGGTAGGCCCTCCCAGAGTTGGGATCCAGAATCGGTTTCCTTTTTCCACAACAACCACATGTTCTAACTGCCTGAGCACTGACCTCTATGCACACCACTAGCTTCGATTGTTGAGTTTTCCCATTCCAGTCAGATTAACAGTTTCTCCAAACCCAAGGAATAGACCATTGAGCTCCTGGAAATATTCTGGTGTTCCCAGAAATGGGGCGAGTCCCCAACCATGGCTTTCACGGCTACAGTTGAGCCCTTCACTGACAATCATCTCTGGTTGCTTCCATTACTATAAACATGGCCGTACTAACCAGGTTGGTCCTCCCACGCTAGCACTGCACACATTCAGCAGTGCCTTAGCTTCACGATTTTTCTTTCTCTTTCCTTTTCGACTTTCTTATAAGTGGTCCTGTAGTGAGGTGCTGCGGGCAGGCCTGCTTTTCATCCTGCCTGGCTCCAGCATGGCTAGCTTAACACGCGAAATAACAACACACAAATTGTATTCTTTTAAATACTGCCTGGCCCATTAGGTTCAGCCTCTTACTCACATCTTGACTAACCTATATCTAATAATGTATGTAACACCATGAGTGGTGTCTTACCGGGAAATATTCAGCACATCTGGCCTGGTGGCTGGCTTCATGGCATCTCTCTCCCTGAGGAGAGGCACGGCAGTCTGTCTAACTTAGGAGAGGCGTAGCATCTGACTGAGCCATCTACCTCACTTCCTTCTTCCTGTTCTGTCTACTCCACCCACTTAAGGGCTGGCCAATCAAATGGGCCAGGCAGTTTCTTTATTAGCCAATGAGAGTCCTCCATCATGGTCCCCACTCTGAGAGATCATTGGGTTGGCCCCTAGCCTCTGACTGCCCAGTCACCCAGATCAGGGCCAGTAGGCTCCATCTAGGCCTTGAGGTGTTGCTGTTCTTGCTGGTTTTCACGGTTTGTACCATGCAAGGAATGACAAAGCCCATAATCATTACTGTCAAATGCTAGCCACAGCTCCGCTGACCAGCCAGGGTGACAGACCACCTGATCAGTGCTGTCTTGCCCCCCAGGATTCAAGAACCACCAGGTCCATGTTTAAAATGTGGTAAAACTGGTCACTGGGCCCAAGCACGCCCTAATTCTCATATTGTTCCTGCCAGACCTTGTCCAATGCCAGAGGGAAGGACATTGGGCAGTCGATTGTCCTTGTACACATCATCACACGGAGACATCAAATCCAGAAAATTCTCAAGTTGACTTTCTAGATATGGCCATGGACAAGTGAGGCTGCCCTGGCTCCTTTGACCGGATCACAATTGTCATCTGTAACAGGGAGCCACAGGTAAACATCACAGTATCAGGATGGCCCATCTCCTTTCTCTTGGACATGGGAGCCACATACTCAGTACTGAGGGATTTCTGGGGGTCACCTCTCCTTCTAGTTTCCCTATTGTTGGGGAAGGGGGGACAGCCTTATCTACCTCAGCAGACCCCACCACTTAATTATGTTTTTAGGGGTATTTATCTCACTCATTCATTTTTAGTCATGCCAAACTGCCCAGTATGGGAAGAGTTTTTGGTTTTATTTTATTTTTATTTTTTTATTTTTTTTTGCAAAAGTAGGAGCTTACACTTTATTTTTTCCTTCCATTCATCCTACTCCAGACTCACTAACAGCTCCGCTCCTCCTCCTTCGAGCCTTCCAAACTCCCAGCTCTGATGTATCTTTTTCTCTATCAGACTCTCAGGTCGACCCCCAAGTGTGGGACACCCAAAACAACTCTGTTACTAAACACCATTTCCCTATTGTTATCCAATTACAAGATTCTACTAAATACATTATCCAAGCTCAGTACCCCCTCTCTGTCCAGAGCCTTAGGGGACTTAAGCCTATTAGCTCTGACCGTCTAAGAAAAAAATACTTTGCCCGCCTCTTCTCCCTTTAACACCCCTATACTTGCTGTTAAAAAACCTAATGGAACCTATCACCTGGTTCAAGACCTCTGGCTCATTAACTCCACAGTGGTCCCTCTTCATCCTGTAGTGCCTAACCTTTACACACTTCTTTCCGCTATCCCTCCAGGAACCTCCCACTTCTCAGTTCTAGATCTAAAGGACACCTTATTTTCTATTCCTCTTAGCTCTCAATCTCAAGATATCTCTGCCTTCACCTGGACTGACCCTGACACTCAACTCTCCACACAGCTCAGCTGGACTGTCCTTCCCCAGGGATTCTGGGACAGCCCACACCTATTTGGTCAGGCTTTAGTTTCTGATCTACTCTCAGTTTCTTCCTAAGCCTGAACTCATACAGTATGTAGATGATATTTTACCTTGCAGTCCATGCTTAGAGATTAGCAAAACTGATACCTCTGCTCTTTTAAATTTCCTGTCCCCAAAGGGCTATAGAGTCTCACCTTCTAAGGTCCAACTGTTTACCTCTCGGGTTATTTACTTGGGATTAACTATTACCCCAAACCAAAAAGCTATCACCCTAGATAGGAAAAAGCTAATTCAAGTCCCTTGCAGTTCCTTCTACAAAAAAAAAAAAAAAAAAAAAAAACAGGCTTCATTGTTCCTAGGGAATAGTTAGCTTCCTGCATTCCAGGATCTCCTCTTTTTCTCACCCGCCCTTTATACCAGTCAGCTCTCAGATCTCTGCATGAGCCCCTTCTCCATCCCATTACTAAACCCTTTCAGAGACTCTAGCAGGCCCTTATCCAGGATCCAAGTCTTCATCTCCCAGATTTAACTCGAACTTTCTCCCTCTATGTAACAGAAAAGGATGAACATTCCCTTGGGGTCCTAGGACATCAGCTGGGACCTTCCTTTGCACAGTAGCATACCTGTCAAAGAAGTTGGACCTCACCAGTCAGGGCTGGGCACCCTACATTTGTGCTTTAGTGGTTGCTGAGCTTCTTATTTGAGAGTGAAAGAAACTAACCTTTGGGTCACCCACCACTGTCTTCTCCCACCACAATCTGTCCCATCTCTTAACTTACAAAGGCTTAGAAACCTTACCTTTTCCCCAAGTTCTTTCCCTCCAGGTGGCACTAGTAGAAGATACCACACTCACTTTCCAATCCTGCCCACCCCTTAATATCTCAAATCGCCTACCTCAACCTAACATTAATTATTCCCCATCTCATTCCTGCATAGAAACCTTAGAGGATCTACTGCCCCACCCATTACATATACAGGAAGGCAAACTGTCCCATGCCATTTATACCTGGTACACAGATAGCAGCTCCTTTTTATGTGAGGGGACCTGTAGAGAAGACTATGCCATAGTGTCAGATACTAAGGTGGTGGAGGCACAGGCACTCCCTGCCCATACCACTAATCAGCAGGCTGATTTAATAGCCATTACCTGTGCCTTCCAGTTAGCACAGGGACAATCTTTAAATGATTATGCAGACTGCACATATGCCTTTCATATCCTCCTGGCCCATGCAGCTATCTGGAAGGAGTGTGGGCTTCTTACAATGAAAGGAGGCTCAATAACTAACTCAGGTTACACTATGGACTTGTTAAAAGCCTCCCATCTCCCCAAAGCTATAGGAACTATCCACTCTCTGTCTCATCAGATTGACAGTTCCATTATTTCCAAGAGAAATAACTGGGCTGACCAAGCAGCTAGAACAGCAGCATTCCAGAGCCCAAATCTACCTCAGCCACCTCAGGGGATTCACATTCTTGCAGATACCACCTAACACCCAGAGAATTCTGTCCTACTACATCAGCTCTTTCATACTAATAGCAATTTTTGTCAAGGCTCATCTCCAACCTACGTCCAAGGACGTAGAGTTCTTAAAAGCTATCACTGTCTCTTGTAAAATCTGTCAAAAGTCAGATCCCAAGACCAAATAGCGTAGCTTTCCTTTTCCACTCACCATGCCAGGGGTTCCCTTCCAGGAACTGACTGGCAGATTGATTTTATTCATATGCCCACAGTCAGATGAGTTAAATATCTCCTGGTTTTGGTGGACACCATGTCTGGGTGGATTGAAACATTCCCCACCACTAACAAGAGGGCCCAGACAGTTTCTGATGTTCTTCTCTGAGAAATCATCCCCTGGTTTGGAATCCCAACCTCTCTTCAGTCAGAGTTCAGGCCCAGAGTTTACCTCGCAGATCTCTCAAACTTTGTCTAAGGCTCTTAACATTCCCTGGCATTTTCATATCCCATACCGTCCTGAGTCTTCAGGGAAGGTAGAACAAACTCACCATTCCTTAAAAATTCTTCTTGTTAAGATGTCACAGGAGCTTCACCTTGACTGGGTAAAACTTTCACCTCTGGCCCTACTAAGGCTTAGGGCTATCCCCAAAGCCCCCTTTCCATCATGCCCTTTGAACTCATGTATGGGCGGCCGGTTTTAGCCTCTGGCCTCTCACCTAAAACCTCTCCCCTTCCTAATCACCTGCTTACTCCACTGTTATCCCATCTTTGCTCCCTATTATGGGATTTTATCAACTACTCATTAGCTCAACAATATGTCGATCTATGCCCACTGCCAATTAAAATAGGAGATCAGGTACTATTCTCCCCCCCAACCAAGGCCCCTCACCTCTTTCCCCTAAATTGCAGGGCCACTTTAAAATAATTCTTGTAACTCCCACAGCTAGCAAGCTCAAGGAACTCTCTCATTGGAGCCACCTGTCTCATCTCAAACCTTTTACTTTTCTAGCCAAAGATGCCCTCTCCTATATGGTAACTCAACAGGGCCCTGCTCCCTGAAGTTCCAGAGGACACCAAGATCAGCCACTTTCCCTCCAGTTCTAGCAGAATAAAGTTTCATCACCATATTCAATTCTCCTCTGCCAAAATCTCCATATACTCTTCCTCTTTCTCCTATCTGCTTTACCAATTTCTCTAAATCTCCAATGTCATACTTAAATTTTCAGTTAACCACTCAGCTGTTATTACAAAGACCATCATTAAACATAGAGCCAGAGGTGCAAGGATTATCAAAAACCCAGGTGGTAAGATACAAATATGAGTATGGGGACAGTCACAGCCCCAGACTCCAAAAAACTCACAAAACAGACTTTAACTTAACAGGTTTATCACCAACTGCAGCAGTGTCTCCTGGATGTTAAAGTAATACCGTGATGCTAAAGAGAAACCATGCCTTAAGAATTGCTTCAGGTAAAACTCTGAGGGGTCTTATACTTCCCCTTTCTAATAATTTCCCTTCTTTTCTTTTCTCCTACCCATCTTCTATTACAACACTATACTATTGTAAACATAAGCTTTTCATATATCTAAAATTTATTTCTTTTTAAACATTTTTCATAAGCTCCAGAGAGCCAAATTAGACCTATCTAAATGAACCAGACTCAGACTCACCCAGAATAAGTATCATTTAATTCTTCCCTTATCATTCCTGGTCTCAGGAACCCTTGGGAAACTCCCTCCTCCACCCCAAAACCCCCCTCCATCTTCCACCTTGGAACTCTCCTTCCTCAATCACAGGCTCTAAAATTTTTTGAGACATAATCTTCTCCCTTTCCATCATCTTGTGAGGTTCAAGCTGTCAGCCAGCCAGTCCCACAGAGCCTGAAAAACATGAAAGTAATTAGCCACCCCAAGACATAGTCAAGCACCTCAACTTTCTGATGTTCACAAAATCAGCAAGAAGCAGTCTCGAAAGACTTGACAACACCCATAAAAATCAGCAGGAAGCAGTCATGAGAGACTTGATGATGCCCTATTCTTACCCCAAATTCCCAAATTTGTATAATAAACAAAAGGGTGGAATGTTATGATTCCAGCCACACAGCAGTGGTTAGCACTTCTGGATTTCAGGGCCAAGCATGTGCAGACAAGCACACAGGCAAAATACTTAGCTTCCCCGGGGACCTTAAAAGGCCCTGTGTGACCTATGTGCGGCATGGTTGCATCACCTATGTATGACGCAGCTACATAAACCCTTGCATGCATGTGTGAGCTCTGTCATCTGTGTATGACTTAGCTATATCAATCCCCTGTGTTCATGCGCTAGGCAGCCTTTAAAAGATGGACACACCATCTTCAAGTTCTCTTTTCTTCACACTGACATCCCCAGGCCTGTTCACGCATCTCCTCTAATAAACTCTTAAGTGGGTTTGTTGTGTGCTTTGAGCTTAGTTCTTACTTGCTAGGTAATTTCAGGGACCCGCACACTTCAGCAGCTAAACTTTGATGAACTGCCCCCCCTGTGTGTGCATGTGTGCACTGTATAGGCTTCCTTCCAGATCCTGGACCCTGGATTAGGCACAAACCACATCCAACACCTGCTTTCACAGAAAGATCCTTTATGGAGCGGGTAGAAAAGTTAAAGTGGCTGCTTTCTGACTCAGGCAGAGAACAGCGCTAATGACCTTGCAGGTATGATTTTTAAGAAGAGAAAAGGGGAAGTCTGTGTTAGAACAGGCTAGGATGCCCTGGTAAAGGAGCTAGAAGAAAAGAGAGAAGTGGAAGAGGACCTGGGCCCATGGGCAAATGGCAGTTTATAAATGGAAAATGGAAAACCCCATGTTAGGATGAGGTGTTTAATTTTAATTGGGCATGTTAATTAGGTGAGTTAAAGGTTTCTTTTGATTTCTGGATTTCAGTACTTCAATAACGGAACATTGGGTAGTCGGGAGGAGGAAGTGGCCAAAAAAGGGAATAGACCTTGAAGACTAGCTTTAGAGATGTACTCTAGGGGTTTCAGCAAGGCAGAGGGAATTAGGAAGAAGCATAAGGCCTGCAGGAGCCACATTTTCCAGTGTGCTGTGTTCCTTCTAATAGAGTGTGATGAGAGGAAGTGTGGGGTCCCAGAGGTTTGTCTGAAACTGAGCTGCAGCATCAGGCTTCACTGTGGCCATTTTCTGTTGGTTTGGGGTTTTTTTGATTTGTTTTTGTTTTGTTTTGTTTTGTTTTGTTTTGTTTTTGAGACAAGGTCTCAAAAATAATAGCCTCAGCTGGCCCGGAGCTTGAAATATAGACCAGGTTGGCCTCAAACTCACAGAGATTCTCCTACCTCGGCAACGTGTGCCCCCACACCCAGCACTATGGCTGTTTCTGAACCAGTGCTTCTTAAAGGGTTTCCCTTAATTAGACTGATGATTTAAAAACAATAAAATCTTCCTTTAGTACTGTTTACATTAACACTGTATGCTGCGCTTCATTGTTTTTAGCCAACATTTACTTTTAAGTATTAGCTTTAATTAGATCGCTGATTAAAAACAGTCAGATTTCCTTCCTTTACTGTGGTTACATGCAAATGTGCAGTACGGTTCTATTTTGAGTAAAAACATTTGAACTTGCAGTCACTTGAAGATGTGTGGGGTTAATTAGTTGTATGAGTTCTGTAACTGGAAGCTTTTGGAGCCCAGTGCCAAGACTGTTTATTTCCCAGCTTGTTTATAGCCTAAAGTGCTTAGGGGGCTGAGAAGTTGTTAATTCAAAATTTTAGACTAAAATGTAGTCAGAGTTTCTATGAGAGCCTTTAATAGTTCTAAGAAGTCTTTATTTATCCTTCTATTTGTATACAACCATGTGCAATGCCCCAAGTTCTGTGCCCAGCACAGAAAAAGAATGGGGAGGAGAAGGGAGGGAAGGGAAGGGAAGGGGAGGGGAGAGGAGGGGAGAGGAGGGGAAGGCAAGGGAAGGGAACGAAGGACAATAAAGGAAAGGGAAATGAGGAGGGGAAAGGGAAAAAAGGAAAGAGAAAAGAAAGCTACCCAACTTTATTGCAAATATTTAATCTTGAAGGAAAATGCTGCAAATGTTGGGGGAGGGGAGGCAGTCTCCCTTGTGGGAGAGGACACTGCCTTAGTCTTCAATGCACTGAACTTGCTGTTAAACCCAGAGCTTCAGTGTACGCTAGGAAGCGTACCTCTGAGCTACATCCTCAACCATATGCCTCACCTAATTAATGAAGAATGATGTGCATTGAACTAGACAAGCTGGGTCAAGCATCTGAAGATGCTGTTGAGTTGCTGAGAAGGCATTCAAAAGGAGATCGTCAGTGCTTCCCCAGGACACCAAAGTTACTTGGCTTTCATTAACTATTAGCCACATCAGAGGTGCTTCCAGCTGCTATGGGGTGTTACCTACAGAGAAACCTTTCTGTACCTAAGGGGATGTAATAACCAGTGCTGAAGACTTATTTCTGGAAGAAAGTCTTCATCAATCTTCCCAGAACAAAACTGAAAAATCTGTTGGTACATCCTACCCCTTTCCAGCAAAAGAGAAGAACAGGCAGGAGGAGACTGTAGCTGTTTACCCACTTCCATGAATCCCATGCTGTTTCAAGTTTTGTACTCACTGGCTTGGCAATACAATAGGCATCTTGCAGATTATATAAAAAATGAAGAAAAATTCACTGTACTTTAGGGGAAAAGAGAAAACAACTGGAATACCATGATTTATCAAAACTACAGAGTACTGAGGCATTACTAGAGGACTAGGGTGCTGTGGGATGGTCTTTCTGTACACTGTGAACATGTGTTGCGCTCATTGGTTGATAAGTAAAGCTTTTTTGGCCTATGGCAAGGCAGGACAGAACCAGGCAGGAAATCCAAGCAGAGATAAAGAGAAGGGCAGAGTCTGAGAGACGCCAGCCAGACACTGAAGGAGCAACCCATGTAAATAAATGAGGTAACAAACTACAAACCATGTGGCAAAGCATCAGTAAAAAAAAAGGGGGGGGGGGTAATTTGGATGTAAGAGCTAGCTGATAATAAGCCTGAATCATTGGCCAAGCATTTATAAGTTGTATTAAGAATCTGAATGGTTATCAGGAACTGGCTGGTGGGAGAGAAACCTCCAGTTACACTAGGGAGATCACCAACATCCAGAGAAAGCTGATGAAGCAGTGTAGTGAGTATCCTTTTTTTCTAAGGAATGGATTCTTCTCTTCAGCAATAACTCAGATTAAGCCATGAAAATGCAAAGAACTATGCACATGCCCACTACTATGAACTAAGCCACCATCTTCTTGCCTTCTAGCAGCAGAAAACTCCAGACCAGAATTTTTCTAAAGCAAGCAGCTGCCATCCAGAGGCACAGATTCCCCACCATGGACTCAGATGCCCTTGAAGCAAACACGTCATCCTAAACATTTGCAGACTTTTGTTCTTGTCAAGACAAGGTTTTAGGAAGGATGTTGGTTAGTTTTAATTGTTCTGAAAGGGCACCCCCTTAATCCCTATCTTCATAACCCATTCATTTTGCTACCTAATATTAATTACTACTAAATTTGTAATGTAAATTGATTGTTGCTGAATTTCCTTTAAGGAGATACGGCTTGTAAAAGTTACCCATTGAAAGATGCAACTGTATGAACAAGACAGGACACCATACAGATCATATAAAGTATTCAAGTGGACATAATGAAGACCATTATTTTTACACAGAAGCAGTAAAAAAATATGTCAATGAAAATTGGACTGATAAAATTTAAGATCAAACTGCAATCATGAGGCTCTCACTCAGAACTAAGTTGTATATAATTGCTTTCCATCACCTGAAGCATTTATCACAGTTTGTGCTACAGCTACACACAAAGCACTCTGTCAAGCTAATGTGGATGCAAACAAGGAGAAAGATCATGCATTTGGAGACCAGGAATCCTTTACTAGACTTTGACAAAGGGCTTAACTCTTTGAGCTTTATTTCCTTAACTCTAGAATAGATGCTTTGTTCCACATTTAGAATATTATAAAGAAAAAATGGATCATTTTGTAATATTTGTAGTTTGTTTAGTTGCTACATTCATTCTTTTAAAAATTTTTGAATTTTAATTGTGTATGTGTGTGCTTGTTAATTGCTATGACCGTAGAAGCCAGAAAAGGGTTTGGATCCCCTTAAGCTGAAGGTACAAGTAATTATTAACCACACTGGAAATTGAACTCTGATCTTGTGTGAGAACAGTTTAACAGAAGAGCTGTCTTTTTTTCTATATTCATTCTTAATGTTTGCTTCTTTGTCATCTTTAAAAAAATTTTGGATTTTGTTTTACATATATGTTTTCCTAAGGCACATGCTAATAAATAAAACTATCTTTGTTGTGATGTAATGTAGAAATATCTCTGTTAAAGGCAGCAACAAACTTTCAAGACCATTTTCAGTGCTGTGGTCAATTGAAACAGCTGAATATAACCAATTGCTTATAATATACATCACTGAGTCTGTGTGTTGAGTGCTTCCATTTCTTCAGTAAGTCAAAGAATTAAAAAAAAAAAGGTTAGGAAAATCGAGCTCTTAACACTCAGCCAAGTTTTATTGAAAGCAAAAATGCACAGCTAAGAACACTAAGAACCAGACTTCCAGTGAGGCGCAATCACAAAGATGGTATCTGGGCTTGTCTGACAGAGACAAACTTTGCGTGTGTGTGTGTGTGTGTGTGTGTGTGTGTGTGTGCGTGCGCGCGCGCATGTTTGGGGATGGGATGAGTTCCTTTTCTCCTTCAGAATTTCCTGGTTTGGATCATTACAAGGAATTGGATAATCTAGACAAAGAAAGGAAGATTGATTAGTTCATTCCTTACCACCATAAGAAGTTTGACTGTCTCACAAACAGATATTGCTAGCAAGTGAAAGCCCAGAAAGTCTTCGTCTTGGAGTAGGAGAAGAAGCAGAAGCAGAAACCAGCCATCTTAAATTTTTAAATGAAAAATACATGCATCTCCCTGTGCCATCTGTTCCCTGTCTTTCTACCTGGCAGGAGTCCATGTAATTCAGCCCCATATTTCCCCCTTTCAAAGGTGTTTTTTTTTTTTTTTTTTTTTTTTTTTGGTTTTTTGATACAGGGTTTCTCTGTAGCTTTTGGTGCCTGTCCTGGAACTAGCTCTTGTAGACCAGGCTGGCCTCGAACTCACAGAGATTCGCCTACCTCTGCCTCTCAAGTGCTGAAATTAAAGATGTGTGCCACCACCGCCTGACTTCAAAGTTGTCTTTAACTGCTGTTGGGAAAGCACTCTGCCTGGTTCCTGCAATGTGACGATGGCCAACAATAGTCAGGATGTCTCAAAGACAGGCTGATTTAAGAGGTAGAACTTGGAGTTTGAGACCAGGAATCCACGATAAAGTACAGTCTTTTGGTGGTGGAACGTCTCCTTTGGACATGCGCATGCCCGATATCTGATATAGCATCTGTAAAATACATAAAATAAGAATAATAACCCTCACAAAAGGAATCTAGTGAAGTATGCATCCCATCTCAAAAATGCCCATGGCAGAAGAGGGATCCTGCAGGAGAGCCAACCAAAATATCCTTGAAACTTAGTGTGGCATGTATTGGCAAGGTCAAGGGTATCCTTGCTACCCTTTTCTACAGTCTGTGTTTTATGAAGTAATTATTGGTCTACTTAAGAGTTTGAGGAGCTTTTCCTCTACCATATTAAATTTGGAGGTAGACCATTTGGTTCTGCCCACCTCAACCCTTTGGAGAATACTGAGGGGTAAAGTATGAGACATTTTTTTCCTACATCCAGATTGAAATAGTTTTGTTTGTCATATTGAAATGTAACTGCAATAAGCCATCAGTTGCATCAGACTCCCCTAGGGGAGCAAATGCCTGGAAACTCTACAAGAAAAGTTATTTAAAGCAACTGTCTCATTGATGGTGCCCTTTGAGCAAAAGATGCCTCTCTCCATAAAGAAAAGTAATGCTTGGTGGATATTGATGCTATGTGCCAAACCTGAGTGGAAACTGCATTCTGTTTTTATAGTGAGCACAAAAAGATAATTAATAATTATCTAATTAATAATCTGAGGGAGAAATGAAATCCATTGAGCCTAGTTTTTTTTATAAGGTTGCCAGAACAGTGATGGTGCACGATTTTAATCCCAGCACTTGGGAGGCAAAGGTAGGTAGATCTTGGTGAGTTTCGGGCCAGCCTGATCTACAAGAGCTAGTTCCAGCACAGCTAGGGCTGTAGAGAAACCAAAAAATAAAAATACAATTGCCCTATAGGCATCACTAGAGTATTCTGAATAATTTCTCCCAAACCTTTGAATTTGACAACAGGGTATCTGGTAGCCTGATTTAATCAGGAAGTGTGGGCAGATAGAGTGTAGAAAAACATATTACATCTGTGAGAATTTTCAAGAGACAGAGAGTGTTCCATAGTTGGTAAACATATTATTAGATTTAGCCTCAGGGTTGAAGAAGCTGGGCCTGGTTCTCTTAGCTGCAGATGGGATCTGCAGTATTTAATAAAGCAAAGATCATCATGCCCTATATCTTGGAAGCATTTCTTTTTCAAGAAGAAAATGTTTTGTCTACATGATAGCACATACAGATTTAAGTCTAACATGTCTGGAAGTATGTGAGCCTTTGAATTGGAAAGACACAAATCATTTTGATTCAAGGTTATACCTTCCAGTTGGTGTTGAAGACCATGCAGTTGGCTAATTAATAATTATTTTTTATGTCAGGGCCAGTAGAGCATCTGGTCTTCAGAGGTCACAGGAGCTTGGGGGAAGTCCAAGGTCCTCTAGCCTTCCCTATACCAGCTGTGAATTTATGTGAGGAGAAGTGAAAAACTTTGCTTGATCAAGGCTTTTCCTGAAAGCATGGAGAAAGTTTTGCATCTATGTTGAGCCTCCTTGTAAAATGGACATTGACTTGTGTTCACTCAGTAGTGGTCTCCATGACCTCTCTGAACAAAGAGCAGGTTATTCATTAGGCTAAAGGACATTTTGAACATGCTTCACAGTCTTCTTGGGCTTAGTTCATCTTTGAAGGCAAGGAGCAAGATTGTGTGCCTTTTAGTCACTTGAGCACATTATTATAGGCCTCCAAGTATGTTTATTCAACACCCAGAAGGTTAGTTATACCAATCATGTACTTCAAACTACTATGTTGTATTTAAGCAAATTAAACACTTAAATAAAACCTGATTAGACATGCATATTTGCTTTTTTCAGATAATAGTTGTGTTATCAAGTACAGATCAATAATGTAAGAGAGCTAGCTATTCATTTAAGTAGAGGTTAAAGATCAATGTTGCTGTAGGAATTCCTACAGCCAGTAGCTTTTAAGTTACCTTCCCACTTGGGCGTGCCCTCTTATTTTTTTTATTTTTTATTTTTGAGTATAATAAATGGTTATTTATTTAGGGGTAGACTCACAAATCACAGTACTCTGCACAAACAGGGAACAGAAACCAAATTGTGCTGCCAAAAGAGAGAGCAAATTCACGCTTTACATTAGCATGCTGGGAACAGACAAGTAGCCTCTTGCAACATAATGTGTTTGACTTTAGCCTTAAAAAATTTTGTATCATATATTATATCTTAAATCTCCTCTTTTCCCTATGTTACATAACTTAATCAGACCCTTTATAACTTGTTTTAGGATTTTCTGTTTTGTTTTGGTCTCCTTTGGTTTTTTGTTTGTTTACATTCTAGAAAAACATCCATCTTTTTTGTTTGGTTTGGTTTTTAGTGTTTTGTTTGAAGACAAAGTCTTGCTATGTAGATCTGACTGACCTGGAGCTCATTATGTAGACCAAGCTGGCCTAGAACTCACAGAGATCTACTTGCATCTCAAGTGCTGGAATTAAAGGTGCATGCCACCACGTCTGGCCCACATTCACCCATCGTAATACTTATATACAAATCCTTTTAAAATACCTCAACTTTTATGCTCTCTTAAACATTTCTTTATCCACATCCCATCCTACTTAAAACATTCTCTTTTTAAATGTTTTTAAACAAAAATTGAATCCAAATTATATATATGGCACTTAGCATGGTAAATTGCAGACATGGTACCCATTGTGATAAATTACATTCATGGCACCCACTCTTGTAAATTACATACATATTTGGCAGTCACTGTGGTAAACTGCCTACATGGTACCCACTGAGGTAAACTGTATATGTAGCACTCACCATGGTAAACTGCAATGATTGCCTATTTGCATATTTTAAGCTATCAAGCATTTTCGTGGTGAAAGTCTCAAGCAAACCTTTCCACTTGTACTTTACATGAGCCCATCTCCCATCCCCCATCCCCATCTTCATCCCACCACCACCACTCCATGATGTTACAGGACCTGATAGTTAGAAAAACTAAGTTTACATTTTAGTGAGAGCTTTTGCACATTATCGGAAAGACAGAAGTGAGGGGATATTCTTTTCAAACAAGAAGAGGCAAAGAAGAAAGCACACACATTAAGTTCAAAGTAGGTCCTCCAAATCCCCAAATGAAAGTATGGGCCCAGCTCAGGTTGAACTCTGACCAGGTAAACAGAATGACTGGTAGATAAACAAAGCTCTAAACTCATCCTTCCTCAGAAACTTGTAAGGCAGGTTTCTGTCTGTGTGGAAGAACCACTCTTTCCCTCATTTGCCCTATTGCCTGCAGCAATGGGGCATCTAGCTCTCTATTAGCTCATACCTGTAACACATGTGCCTTTGGGCATTCTATCTTAAAGTGTCCTAGTTTCTCACCTCTGTAACATGCATTAACTACTTTAGGAGTCTTTCTTGTATGTCCTGTTTACATTGTGTTCATCCCTTCTTGAAACCAGAATGGGGATTGAGAGGGACTCTTGGACTTGCCGCCTTGTCCCACGGTTTTTCTGTGATCAGATTCCCCAGCTGTTGATCCTAAGCCTTTTGTCATTTATTGTGTAGTTTGCACAGTCCAGAGAGTGATCCACCATAGTCCTGTTTCTGGTTTGAGTATAAGAAGTAGAGAGAAGCAGCAGATAAATAGCAAAATCCTTTTCAAATTGGTGAAGATAACATCCAGCAAAAATTAAGGAAGCCTCATTTAAATTATTTATTATATTGACATTTTTTTCCTTGAAAGATATTTAGGTGTAGTGTGAAGCGGCGGGACTGCGTCCGGCCACCCAGCCACCGGCTAGCTTTACACCCGAAATAATTACACGGAAACTGTATTCTTTTAAATACCGCCTGGCCCATAGTTTCAGCCTCTTATTGGTTAATTCTCACATCTTCCTTTAACCCATATTTAGTAATCTGGGTAGCACCACGAGGTGTGGCTTACCAGGAGAGATCTTAACCTGCGTCCATCTCGGAGAGGAGCAGCATGGAGACTCACTATGGCGACTGCCTGAAGCGTCTCCCCAACTCTACTTCCTTGTTTCCACAATTCTGTTCTGTCTACTCCACCTACCTAATTTTCTGTCTCTTAAAGGGCCAAGGCAGTTTTCTTTATTAAACCAATGAAAGAAACATAGACAGATAACTCTCCTCCATCATTTAGGCAGCGTCCCCTCTGTCCTCTCCATGGATGGGCACTCCATTATCTGCTTTTACTGTTGATATCTTTATGAACAAGACTAGCTTCTATTGAAATAGTCCACCGCTTAGTTGTCCTGAAAGGTGCAAAATGATCTTACTCCTGGGCTGTTTTATCATTTTCCTTTTTTCCTTGTTGCAGAGTCAAGGAACCAGCCAGACCCAGGACAGGGGCATTGGAAGATAAACATGCTTAGGTGTGAGGTGAAGACAGCCAAATCTCATCTCCAGAGCCAGATTCTCAGCAAGTACAAACAGTGTATGAAGATTTACCAATATAATCTACTTCCCAAAGACATCTGTTCCTCTATAAACTGGGGATACCAAATGCTACCTTTGGGGCTATCAAATAAAAATGGAATCTGGTGGTTTACACAGAACAGGAACCTCAAGGCTTCGAGGCGCTTAACTTTCTCCGTTCTTTAGGAGCGGGCAAGCAGAGCATGGGAATAATCCTGAAAGCATTGGGTTTTTACCTGTAAGAAAAATGCAAATGGGAGAATTTGGTGGGATGTATTCTTTTTTACTCTTCCTTCTCAATCCATTGTCTCTGCTATGAGGAGGGAGATCTCATAATGTCCTGATATGATCTTAGTCTCCCTGATTTGGGCTGGGAATGATCTGTGTTTGCCTGTGGTCCTGATTCCTAATAGCTTTGCGATATCACAGATATTATTGATCCCATCTGTAAAGCAAATATAAATTGGAAAGGTTGATGGAGCATTGTGTGTCCCTTCCCTGATGTCTCAGCTCTTTGGAGAGGCAGCTCTGATGTTTCTTGGGTTATCAGCATAACCCCATTGAGTAACATAGGGTTAGTTCCCAGGTGGGACTGGTTAGTGCTTTGCTTACCCACACTTCTGGTCCTATGCCCTGGTATTTTTGCTTGCAATCTTTCGGTTTTTGATAGATGCCTCTATCCCATATATTAGTTCCTTCCTAAACTCTTCTGTGTAGGACACATCAAATAAGGAGAGCCCAATGCATGAGAGATATTTTCTCTTCCCACAAAGGATACGCAGTAGGCAAATGTGACCTCTCCTCATGCAGAGGGAAGTGGAACTCCAGCACATCTCAAACAGTAGCCTGAACAGGCGATAGCTAATTAGAAAGTACCTTACTAGAAGCCTAGAATAAGCTTTGGGCAGGGGACAGGAAAGGTGCGTATTGCTCCAGGTGAAATAGAAAGAGGAGATTCTTGCCCTGATCTCATGTTCATCCTTTTTATCGGTCAGCCCATGTTCTACTCTAATTTAGACAGTAATTTATTTATTTATTTATTTATTTATTTATTTATTTAATATCTATATTGGGAGAGCCCTTTGCAATTTAGCATGTGCAAGCTGGATTTTAAGTCTCCCTTCTCTAGAGAAGAGTAAATACATAAAACAACCACAGCAAAGCCAATCATCTGAAAGAAGCTAGAAAATTAAAGCGTTGACTTGTTCTTTTCCTTAGCCTGTTTGTGTCGCTGTAACCAGAAAGTGAAAACAAAGCGAAGGTATGCAGGGAATGATAGTCAGAAACCGGCAACCGACTGTGGAGCAAAGGAGTGCTGGGGGATACTGGCACACTGTATCAAGATGTATTGTTGAGAGTGGTTTAATAAAAAGCTGACAGGCTAATAGCTAGGCTGGAGAGGTTAGGCCAGACTTCCAGGCAGAGGAACTCGCGAAGAATCTGGTACAGTGGGAGACAACACAGAGACATGGATGAAGTTGGATGTATGGAACGGAGGATAGGTAAGAAGCCACGTGACAGAATATAGATTAGTAGAAGCAGGTTAATTTAGGTTCTAAGAGCTAGTTAGGTGTTGAGAGCAGTACGCTCCCAACAGTTAGGGACAAGCCTAAGCTAAAGGCCAGGTTTCATAATTAACAATAAGTCATTATTTGGAGGCTGGCGGTACCAAAAAGAAAGTCCAGTTAGGGTAAAACAACTCTAGAGATATACCAGGAGTAAAGATCCAGAGGAGTGGTCATCACCGCCTCCTGCTGGTCCTGCTCTGACTGCAGCAATCATCCACTAGATATATCATGCTCAAGAGTAGAGATCCAGAGGAGTGGTCATCTCCGCCTCCTGCTGGTCCTGCTCCAACTGCACCAGTCACCCACTAGATATACCATGCTCAAGAGTAAAGATCCAGAGGAGCGGTCATCTCCAGCCTCCTGCTGGTCCTGCTCTGACTGCACCAGTCACCCACTAGCAGCAGTTTGTCATCCTTCAGATCCTAGTTGGGATCTGTGCTTTCTCAGTGACTTCTTAGGTCACTGCAAAGTCACGGTTTCTAGATATAGTCAGTTTCTTTTGTTAACTGAGCAGCGTTAGGGGCACAATGCTAGGAAATCTCTAAGTCCTCTTTAGAAAGATACATCCCCAAACCATAGGGGTCTGTATTTCCTACATAGTCTGGTTCTGGAAATGAATCGGCCTTATCAAATAAGTAATACAAGCCATGTTGTAGCCTGCTATGCGTCTCTCATTTCAATGATCCCATTGCTCATCAGAAAGATTAATAAAAGGAAAACAATAGGAGTATGTGATAGGGCTGCCTATGGCACAGGGAACTCCAGGGGTTCAGTTATCCCCTAAAAAGTCTCAGTGATACTAAGTTTTATGGGTGCTAACATCTTGATGATGTCACTAACCAAGATGGCAACCAATGATGGTGGTCCTCATTTTCTAGCCAAGATTCCAGCAAAGTAACATGGTGGCCTCCATCTTGATGAAGTCACTATAATGACAACATAGCCACATGGTTCCTTTCTGCCTATGGTGAGCTCAGTGCTATGATGAGTGTATTCTCCCATCTGGGTGTGAGTCATGAGGGATTCGCAAATCTCAGATTAAATGTGGTCAGTTCCTCTACTGGTTTAAGTAAGTACCTAAATTACGTTAGCAAGGATCTAATGGGATAAATTATCCTCAGGTGCTAAGCAAAGCAAAGAAACAGAGGAAGGAATTCCAGGATCTCAGCCCAAAGGATAGTCCATAGATAGCTGTTGCAGTGGCTAGAATCACTGTGGCCTTCCTCCCAGATGGCTTCTAGAGAGGGACAGCGAAGAGGAATTTAACCACCATTCAATTTTAATTTCAAACAATAGCAGGCCTGTCTCTCAGAGTTCCAGAGGGATGGAAGGTTTGGACACATTGAAAAGAAAAAAACCAAAGGCTGTCTGTCTTCAGGCTGACAGGAACTTCGCACATCTCCCAGTGCTAATACAGACAGTGAGTGTTCTCGAAGAAACTCATTTTTCTAAGAAAATGGGTCCCTTTCCTCCTTCCGCTGTTGATTTGCACGGAGCAGAGGCTTCCCTCCTAGACCTGGGTCGGGTTCATCGAGAAGTCTGAGCACACTGTGAGACAGACTTCAAGTCAACGGGACAAGTCGTTTCTGTTTGTTTTCTTTCTGTTATTATTGGCTTTGTATCTCTTCAAGTCTTGATACTCAGTGATGTAACTTGCTTAAAGAACCATTGTGCATCCCCAGCTACCTACTTCATGGTCCCTTTTATTTTGACTCAAACAGGTAAGATGAAAATAGAGAAGGTAGAGGTAATTATGATTCAAAGACAAAAGTATAAGATTCAATCTCATCTGGGATAAAATTCTGAAGAATTACTGCATCAGCTGTCAGTGATTAACTCCAGAATGGAGTAGCCACATCCCCTAGGTCTGGCTACCTGCTTGGATAAACAGAGTTAAGAGAGGAGTATATAGGGGGCCTTTCCTAACTAGCCTTTCAAAGACAAGAAGGGAAATAAATGATAGCCTCGGGGTCCAATTATCACCCTCCTTCCTGCTGGTCCAGAATGGTGGGGAGGCCCTGGCCACATTCCCTGTTCTTGTCACAGTTTGGTTTAGCAGCCCTGGCCCTAGATGAGCCTCCAGATAAGCCTCCGAATTAAAACCACAATGGTGAAGTCATCCAGGGTTGCAGAAACAGTTTCTGTTTCTCTGGTGATTTAAAGAAAGAGAAGCTGGACAAGCAAGGTTGTAGCCCTCAGCCAAGTTTCATTGAAAGCAGAAAATGCTGGTGTTTCCAGGACTGTGGCGTCTGTGCCGCAGGGAGCACTGAGCTGTCCTTGTGCCCAAATCAGTGAGTCCTCCCAACAACTGCAGGAGGAATGAAGCATTAATTTCGTGCTGGCTGTTTCTCCTCAATTGAGTTCTTGTTTACTCTTCTGAGACTCTTCAAGTCAAAGGCAGCTGCAGGTGACCGCTCACTGTTTGGGGTTGAGATATCTTGCCATATTTCTCTTTCCTGTGGTCCTACACTTGGTAGCTATAGTTATGTGTTTTGGTTAGTGCTGTCTGTCACTCTCGTAGGTTCTCTTATAGCTTTAGGTAGCTCATTATTTCTCACTGATTTTAACTGCCAGATGAATATGGGCCATTCATAGCACTGACCAATGTGTGAAAGTTACTGATTTTTCTCTGAGTCAACATAACAATAAGTGAAGGCTGCTGCTGTTCATTGGCACATAAATTTTTATCCAGGCGTTTCTGTTTGACCATGTGGCATCGTGTCCTCAGTGTGACTGACTGATGTTTTTTCCCTTATACTCTTTTACATAGAAAAAAGAAGACATGTGAAAGACTGAATAGACAGAAGGATCGTGCTGATACAGGCTGCTTGGCGCCAGACCTCAGGAGCTCCAGTGGCAGCAAGAAGCACAATGAATCATACTGTGACCTGGTTGTTCGGTTTGCAGTTCTTGCATGTGGACAGGATTTCTTTCTTCCTTCCTTCCTTCCTTCCTTCCTTTCTTTCTTTCTTTCTTTCTTTCTTTCTTTCTTTCTTTCTTTCTTTCTTTCTTTCTTGTATGTCTTTGTCTTTCTGTCTTTCCCTTCCTTCCTTCATTCCTTCCTTCCTTCCTTCCTTCCTTCCTTCCTTCCTTCCTTCCTTTCTTTCTTTCTTTCTTTCTTTCTTTCTTTCTTTCTTTCTTTCTTTCTTTCTTTCTTTCTTGGTTTTCCAAGACAGGGTTTCTCTGTGTCACAGTCCTAGCTGTCCTGAAACTAGCTCTTGTAGAAAAGGCTGGCCTCAAATTTACAGAGATCCACCTGCCTCTGTCTCCGGAGAGCTGGGATTAGAGGCGTGCACCACCACGGCACAGCAGGATGTTTTGTGCAAATTAATTCACAGTGGATGCTTAGACAATTTTCTGGAGAATTAGAATGACAATTTTTTGTGAAACATTATTTCTCAACAAATGGACATTACTAACTTGGGTGTATGGTGTATACCGGTGATCTCATCATTTGAGAGTCTGAGTCGGGAAGCTAATCACAAATCTCTAGCCAGCCTGGGCCAACAAACAAGTTCTAGGTAATGCTACAGAATGAGACCCTGCTTATAAAGAAACAAACAAACAAATGATGTTATTTGGACAAGCCATTGCTCAGTGGTGAAGCACTGGCCTATCATAAAGTGGCCTTGTATTTGAATCTCAGCACAGGAAGAAGAGACAGTTTTGCTTAATATTTTGTCAATTAACAATAAATCCATTGTGTGTGTGTGTGTGTGTGTGTGTGTGTTCACGTGCATGTATGTTCAGTTGCATTTAGAGGTCAGAGACAGATGTTTGGATTTCATCTGTCAGGTGCTGTGCATCTTTTGTTTAAGAAGGGTTTATCACTGGCCCCAGTGACCCACCTGTCTCTAACTCCCCATTGTCAAGATTACGGATGTGTATCTAGCTTTCTATCTGGGTGCTTCATACTCAAACTCATTTCCAAGGCAACCTCCTTACCAACTGAAGTACTGTTGCTAAATCAAACCAAATCAAACCACTGTTACTGAGTTTTCTACTTTGAACTACTCCCTAGTTTTAAGTACTAAATTAAGATAATCCATTGGCTAATACTTATAGTGGGTTCTCTTGATTAGTTATAATTGACAGTAGCTTTGAATAGAGTAACTCTTCAGCTCTCTCTTAGCTAAGGTCAACCACAGACTTACTAGATGCTTTGACTGTCACTCTATATAAATGGTGCGACCAAAAAAGTAAAACATGTCAGAGTCATTTTTTTTTTTTAAAGTGACGATTTTAAACATGCAAAATACTTGGAGATCTAGTGAAATAAATTGTATAGTATCTTAGTTGTCAATGTTATAGTGTTGTGCAGTGGAAGAGATTGAGACCTGGGTCTCCAACATGCTAGGCAAGTACTTCACCACTGAGCCACATTGATGCTCATTTCTAACTATTGGCATCTATGGAACACACAGGTTTTGGATGCCTTAGTTGAAAATAATACTTAAACTGGAATCACTGAAACAGTGCTCTCAATCTCACACGAATGCTTTTTATTCTGAAACACTGTGGTGAGAGACTAAACTGTGTGGCGAATGTCAAACCCTGAGGAACTTGGGAATGAGATCTTCTGAGAGAGGCATTCTACATCGTTATTGGTTTTATACTAAACCAGAAACTCAATGTGGAATAGAATGTAATTGGAGAGATTTTTAATGTAAAGACAGAAGCTTCAAAGAAATTCCCTATTTTGTATGGTTTGCTTCAGAAGCCATGTTTGCCCGTTATTATTATTCAAGTGTTGAGCCATAAAAATCCTTTGTTGGAGTCAGGAATGGTTAGATGCATTATTCAGTACTTGGGAGGTTGAGACAGAGGGATCATGAGTTCCAGGAAAGCCTGGGCTACATAGTGAGTGGATGGATTGTATGGGCTACAAAGTATGATGAGGGAGGGAGAAGGTAGGGTGGAGAGAGAGAAAGAGAGAGAGAGAGACAGAGAGAGACAGAGAGACAGAGAGAGACAGAGACACAGAGACAGAGACATACAGACAGAGACAGAGAGAGAGAGAGAGAGAGAGAGAGAGAGAGAGAGAGAGAGAGAGAGAGAGAGAGAGAGACTCTGGTTGGGCTGGACCATGGAGGCATGCATACCCAATTTTCACAAGTGTAGACATTTGTGCTCAAGTTTTCTGTTCTAGTTAGCAATAAATAGGTGACCAAAAGGATACTGCTCTGAAAACTTAAGAGAGAGGCTTGTGTTCTTGTTTGTGAAAGAAACTAAAGATTTCTAGAAAACAACTCTATGCATGTTCAACAGACACATCTACAGCATAGCTCCTCCATCCCCGCTCAGGGAAAACCCAGGAAGGAGGAAAAAATTGCAAGAGCCAGAGGCCAAGGACTCTGTTGTGAGGTCGCACCTTCTAGATAGGACAGGGTAGGTTCACCTAGGAAGTCTCAACAACATGGATGCCTAAAGAAGACCTGAACAATTTCAACAACTGATATCCCAGTGTAGACGAAGAAAATCTCACAGGGCCTCACACCTAGATAAAGAGCTACAGGCAATTTGTAACTGCCAAGAAAGAGAGAATTAGTCTTCCTTAGGAATGAACACCCTGACCTGTTACCCAGTATGGAGTAATCAGCCCTAAAAACACACTTGCAGATAACACTGAGTGGATTTAACAGACTGTTTCTGTTTACATGTATGTATAACAGCAATGGTTAAAGAAAAGGCCATGAATTTGTGAGGGGAAGCTAGGCATAGGAGGGGTAGGAAGGAGAAGAATGAAATGTTGTAATTATACTTTAAATCAGAAAATTATTTTAATAGTTAAGCACAAAAGGTGATATGTGAGAAGAAGATCGGAACTTGGTCTGTAAGGTCTTGTAGCCACATGTGAAGTCAGAGCTTCAGCAGGGTGTCTTACATATGCTTGTTGAGTAAAATCGTGTCCTACTGACTCAGACACAGCGTGCTTGAGTCATGCATTCCATCTGTCCAAGTGTGACTTCTAAAACAGCTCTTTTTCTTTTATTATTATTATTTTTCGGTGCTGCTGCTGAAACCAGAGACTCTCACATAGCAAGCAAACACTCTTCTACAATGCTACCTACCCAGCTGTAAAATCATGTTTTAAGGATAAATTTTCTTTTCCCTAATATTGCTTAATTGTATCATGTAAGATTTATTTTATATTTCTAATTTAAAAGTCGTATACAAAATTAATTCTCCATGACTGTAGATTACACGTCCATGGATTCATCTTATCTCAGACTGCAAATATTTGCAAAAGAATCACATCTGTATCAAACATATACAGACCTTTTCCTTCTCACTGCTTCGTAAACAGTAAAGCATAATGATTTCCAAACCATTTGTACTCTGTTAAGTATCATTAGCAATCCAGTGGTGATTTAAGTATATCTGAAGGTATACATAAGTTATAAGCAAATACAGGACAATTTTAAAAGCCATGCGAACTTTGGTATCCATAGGGTCCTGCAATTAATGTCATGAATATTAAGGAGTAATTGTATATATGTTTTTTGTTCAGTAATAATCAGTAAATCCAGATTATTCAAAACCTATGGATAATTGTATCTACTTTTTTCAGTTGTCAGTATATCCAGATTAATCAAAACATAGGGATAATTGTATATATGTTTTTTCAGTTGTCAGTAAATCCAGATTATTCAAAACACAGGAGAGCTTATTGCAAAAAGTCTCCTTCTTTCAGAACTTTCTGGCACTCACCCCAAAACAGTATCAGTCACCATAAATTTTGTGCTGCAGATGTTTATTTCCTGGTAGCTTCTTACACACATTTATGTATCTTACCTTCCAATACAAATATGTTAAGCCACCCAAACACTGTTAATCACTTAGCTCATCTTAGAGAGCCTTCATATTACAGAGTCTTGGTCGTGTTTCTTTGTGCACAATTCCATTCTTTATGCATCATTTTTAAGAGTTCCATACATATCAATCTTTTTTCAAGACAGGATTTCGCTGTGTAGCACTGGCTATCCTGAAACATTCTCCATAGACCAGGCTGGCCTCGAACTAAGCGTTTCACCTGCTTTGGTTTGGCCTCCCAAGTTCCGGCATTAAAGGCTTGTGCAACCATGCCAGAATGCTATTGATGAATACTGAATTACTTCTAATCTCTTGCTATTTGTAGACAAAACATCCACAGTTAAATTTTAACAAACATAATTTCTAGCACATATGACTGTACCTATAGATTTCTTTGATGTAGTCAAAGAATATATGAATTTGTAATTTGTAATACAGGAGCTGAGCAGTGTGCACTCACAACACCAGGTGGGAAAGCTTTGGCAGCATTTTCACTAGAGGTTGTGTTTCTTTTATCCCTCCTTAGCAGGCTCTTCCATGTCCTTCATCAGGGTGCTTGTGGATAATGCCCTGAGCATGTTAGTGATGTAACTATGACCTAGAGTTACTAGTCATGTCTTCAGGCTGCACAGGCATCAGCAGGTCCCAGGCTGACCAAATCAAATCTCAGCTTGCCAAGGTGAGGTAGGCCATGGCACCCATGTCTCAAAAGGACACACAAATAATTATCATGGAGGCAATCAGAGCCTCTTTCCATATGGACACTGCCATCCTAGTAATCCAATGAGCCTGTGTAAGTTTGAAGGACACTACCGAGTTTGGGGGAAGGAGACTCCAGCTTGTTTTGTTTTGTTAGCTTTGTAGTTCCTTTTCCAAAGCAACGGTATTAGCCTTGTACCTTGAATACAAGTGAACTCTTATGTTATGGGTCCCTGAATTATTGGTCCTGTGATTTAACCTCAGGGTGGCATTGGGTCATATCTTATTACTCCACAGCAACATGACATAAACAAAATTCTTATAATTTTAGGGAAGAAATAGTTTTTTCCTAAATGGTTAGTAAAGAAACGGTTAAAGTCTATATCAAGGCTTTGAAACAGTCTTTTGATTTTCTTCTTTAAAAATACACGTGTCACAGATCATGCCCTCACCAGAGGTTTTAAAATAATCTTGCCTGTGCTGTTTATGCTGGTAGTACTTCTCTTAAGCAGTTCTGTGGGTCACCTCACATGGTGTAGGATTCTTCATTTACCACCAGGTGGCGAAAGATGCTTATGTATTGTAGCACAACTTTCTGGGCCAAAGTACAAATCAGGACTTAGAGCATATTTAGTTACAATGATGCAGTCACACTGTAATAAACATCCCAGTTACATTTTTAAAAAGTTGTTAATGGAACTGTCTTTGAACTATGTAATCGTCTTTTCATTTCTAAAACACTCAAATTGCAGTTTCATGATGAGTAAGCCATGTCCCCTAAAATCAATTTTAACAGACCTAAGGTTTTCCAGGAGTTACCCTGCTTCGTAAGGCTCTCTACATTTGTCTCCTTTGTCACATTTCTGCCGTCACCACAACTTCCTAAAATTACTACATAGGAAAGCTTAAAGGTTGTTTAGTCTGGTGATGTCCTGTGAACGTTTTCCATCCTGCCCCCTGGGATGTACAGATGTGCTGTAGGCATTTGGAGGAGGGACCTTCCCTGTGGAAACCACCAGGCTGATGAGAGTAGCTTTGAGAGGTCTGCTCCTGCAGAAAGAGCGCAGGGCACAAAGACGCCAGAGACAGGGGAAAAAGTACTAACCTTGATGACTTCCCTGTGGAGTTTGTCTCTCTACTCCAGTGTCCTGAGGGATTAGGAGACAGTCCTTGAAGCCGAGAAGTCATTTTGGAATTGCTGGACCTGTTCTATTTTAGGGCATGTTAAAAATAAATTTTGTTGGAAGGGAGGAAGTCTAAGGTCAAAGCTAGAAAAATGTAAAAGCAGATGCAAAGGGCATTTGCTGTGCCAAAACTACTATTGGACCGAGGAGCTGAGTAAATAAATGCTCGAGTGGACTCAGGTCTAGACTGTGTGTAGTCTAGGGTGTAGGCTTCGCCCAGCGAAGGGCACTCCTTTTATGTGTTCTTGAAGCTTGGTGTTCTAGCCTTTCAGAAGTTAATATTGGCAGAGAAAACAGGACAGGAGGTTTGGTTGACTGTGCTGAAATCTAATGCCTTAACCCTTGTGGAACTTGAGTAAAACCTGTTAGTTACCCATCGCTTCATAACCAATGACCTAAAAATATTAGAACAGTAATATATGCTGTGATATAGTTGCTGTAAATGAGGTATTGGACACCATTTGGCTGTGTCTTCTTTCTTAGGGTCCCTCATAAGGCTTTTTATGACACCACCAGCCAAGGCTATAGCCAAATCAAGAAAGACTTGAAGGGAAGATTACCTCTCCACTCATGGAGACGGCTGGTGGCGAGGTTCAGTTAATTGTGGGCTCTTAACCTGAAGGTAACAGTTACTCCTTGTTGGCTGCAAAAGAAATAATGGCTGCTGAGAGAGGGCGAGAAAGAAGAGAAGAGGAGGGGGAGGAGAAGGATGAGGAAGAGGACCGGCCAGACAAGAAGAAATGTGGATTATATCTGACTCTCAGTGTAAGATCACATCACAATTGCTATGTTCTGCTACTGAAAGTCTGACAGTAGGTCCAGGCTACAGAGGAGTACACTGCATATCGGTATAATACCAAAAGATATAGAGAACAGAGGGACTATTTCAGAAGCTATCTATCTACCAAACATTCTCATGCCTCTTCTGATTTGATGTCCTAATCATACTGGTTATTAACTATATGTGTAAATATTAGTTATATAAAGCAACGGATTTTGTTATGACATTCATATATGCATATAAGGTACTTTGAGCATGAGTTTATCCATATATATATGCTACATGTAGATACATGATATGTGTCTATATGTATATATATTTTTCTGATTTTTTTTAATGAGACTCACTGAATCTACTTAGTGCTATCAGTATGTGCGTGGTTATAAGGCTATCTGCTGGAACATAGGTGGCCTCTCCAAGGCTGTATCCATGAAGGAAACTGACTCCCCCTCTCCCAGCAGCCATCAGTTGCCAGTAGCTCCTCAGCTAGGAGTAGGACATCATGCGTCCTTCCTCAGTACGTGCTGGAATTTGGACTGCTGAGATCTTGTGAAAGTCTGGTCAGTGCAGTCACAGCTGCGGTATGCGACCGTGTGCAGTAACCCTGTCATGTCCAGAAATTGTGTCACTGCAGCCGTCCACTACTCCACCTCCTACAACACTTCTCCTACTTCCAAGATGTCCACGCATGAGGCGTGCGACGAGCCCGTGCGATATAGAGACCCCAGAAGTACTCAGACTTGTTCTCTGCACATTGATCAGTTGTGGGTGCCTGTGTTAATCTCCACCTACAGCGCAATGAAGCTCCCCTAATGAAAGTTGAAAGGTGCTCTTATCTATGGTGTAATGGTAAGTCATTAGGAATCAGTTTAGATGTTTTGAGGTTTAGCAGAATAGTAGTAATAGTCTCTCCCCTAGGGCCCATGACCTATCTAACACCAACTTCTTGGCCCCAGGCACAGTGTCAGTCCTGAGTTCAGTCTTCTGGAATTGTCCTTAAGACTAAATGGAAAGTAGTTGGTTATTCCCTTAACCTTTGTATCACAATGAAATGCTCCAGTGAAAATATCCAGCCAGGGTGGTCATTGTTGTAGCCCACAGGGTTTGCCGCTGGGTGAGACTGGTTGGTGATCACGTTTCTTCTCTAGTAGCTTGCAAAACACCTCCAGCAGTACTATGAAAGCTAGCCGATAGAGACGAAGTTTCCAGGTAAGTTCCAGCTTGCTGTCTCTATATTCTATGACTCAAGTATGTGGTTATCTCTAGTAATAGGGTATTACAACCCTAGAAAGAGAGAAAAACAAGAAAAATGACAATAATCTTTGAATTTTCAGTTCCTTGGGACCCCACTGACTGACAGCTCCAAAAGAGGTGACCTACTTCTGGCACCAGGCTTTATATTTGATAGCCTGTCATACCTGGGTCATTTAATTTCTTCACTGTTTTAGGGTAACTCCACTTAGACCCCTTTGGTATATGTGTATTCATGATCACCAATTAGCCTTACCCAGCATAAACCCTGTGAATTACAATATTGGCCACCCTGGCAAGGTATTCCTACTGGAGCAATTGTGGCACAAAGGTTAAGGGAATAACCATTAACTTTCCCATTGGACTTAAGGACACTTGCAGACAATATATAAATAATGTATATATTTATACATAATAAATTGAAATTATATATAATTCACAAAAAGCATATAAACAATGTATATGTTTATGTATTAGGAAACAGGCTTTTTCCTATGTCTTTCTTGTCAATTGCCCCTCCCCATTACTCCCCTTTCTCCATGTGCTCCTGCTTCTCTTGAAACACCCCATTCTATCCTTACTAGTTTCCTACATCCCTAAGGCTTCCAAGCTAACATCCAGAGATGAGAGAGAGCATGTACCATTTGTCTGTGAGTCTGGATTACCTCAGTCAGGATAATTATCTCCAGCTCCATTCATTTATCTACTAATTCCATTTTTCTTTACAGCTGAATATGCTGTTATATCTATATACCACAATTTCTTCAAATCTATGCATCAGTTAATCGACATCTAGGCTGTTTCCATTTCCTGGTTGTTGCAAATAGAGCAACTGTGTACTTGGATGAGCAAACATTTCTGCAGTAGGATAGAGTCCTTTGGGTATATGCCCCGGAGGGTTAGAGCTGGACTATGTTGTAGGTCAACATCTAGCTTATGGGGGAACCTCCACGCCGGTTTCCTTTGTGGCTGCAGCAGTTTGTACTCCCACAAAAAGTGAACAAATTTCCCTCTTTCCACAATGCATGTCAGCATTTGTTCTTTCTCTCTTTGTTTTCATCATAGCTATTCATGGGGTGAGATAAAATCTCAAAGAAGTTTTAATTTGTGCCTTGCTTATAGCTAAGGATGATGAACATCTTTTAAAATGTCTTAGCCATTTTTATTTCTTTTGACAGTCTTTTGTTTTTCTAATTTTTAATCTGGTTGTTATCTTCATGTTTAATTTTTGTAGTTCTTTATATTATGTAGGTATTAACCATCTGTAAGATATACAGCTGGTAATGATTTACCCCATTCCGTGGACCACCTCTTCACTTAAGTAATGGTGTCCTTTACTGTAAAGGAACGAACTTTTTACTTTCCTGAGTTTCCATTTGTCTGTTGTTTTTAATGCTGATGTTACCACGGTCCTGTTGAGAAAGGAATTTCCTATGCCTTTAAGTTCCTTCTGGGTTGTTTTATTTGGGGGAAGGGCTTACTTGTTAGCCTGTCTGAGGCATATGACTTTCTAGTATGAACTTCCCTCTTGGTACATATCTGACATAACCCACAGATTTGGATAAGCTTTGCTGTCACTTTCATGAGTTCCTAGAAGTGCTTTCTTTCATCTTCTGAGATTTTTGGGTTTTTCAGTTGCTCGCTGTCTTACACGAGTGTGTTACTCAACTTTCATTCATCTGTATGCTTTCCATTCTTCTTCTTCTTCTTCTTCTTCTTCTTCTTCTTCTTCTTCTTCTTCTTCTTCTTCTTCTTCTTCTTCTTCTTCTCCTTCTCCTTCTCCTTCTCCTTCTCCTCCTTCTCCTTCTCCTTCTCCTTCTCCTTCTCCTTCTCCTTCTTCTTCTTCTTCTTCTTCTTCTTCTTCCTCTTTTTCTGAGACTTGATTTTTGGGCTGAATTGTATCTAATATGGAAAATATTCTAAGTTCTGCTGAGAGATAGTTTCCTCTTTATTGTGCTGCCTTTCCTCTTAGCTATAATAATATTTGACTTATTCATTTAAATAGCTAAATTTCATGTATATATTTATAATTTTTCTATCTTCTTGCTGAACTGAATATTTTATTAATATGTAATGAATATTCTCTTATAGATTTTTTTAAAGAATATTTCCTCTAGTCTGAGTATACTGATACCCTTCATTTTTTGTTTACAATTATTTGATTTATCTTTTTCCAAATTCTGATTTTTAGTGTCTTTACTAGGAAAGGTGTGTGTGTGTGTGTGTGTGTGTTTACTAGTGATAATAGAACCTGGGACCTTGTGTAAGCTCAGCAAGCGTCACACACACACTAACATATACACAAACACACACTCACGTATGCAGGCACTCATGTACACACACACATCCAGTCTATAGATGAGTCATTTTTTTATAAATCTAATTTAGCCTCTGTGTCTTTTGACTGGTAAATTTAATACATTTACGTCTGTTATTGGTAATCCTTTTCCTATCATATTTAAATTGATTTCTGCTTGTTTTAATATAATTCTGTGCCTTTATTCATCTTTTATTATTTATCTTTGTGATTTGTGGTCTGTAATATCATGTTAATATTTTGTGGGAGGGCCTTGTCCTTCCTCAAAACAATGTGCTATACTTTGTTGACTCCCTATGGGAAGCCTCACCCTCTCTGAGGAGTGGATGTGGGGTGAGGGGGAAGGTGGAGGGGACAGAAGAAGGGGAGGGAGTGGGGACTGGAATTGATATGTAAAATGAGAAAAAATAGTTGTTTCTTTTAAAAACAGATTTGATTCTGTCTCTTTTGTTTACTCATCTTTCTACAGAGTTTTGCATATTCATGTATTATCCTGCCGATGTGTCATATTTTTGCTTTTAATGTAGTCCCTTAAGCATTGCTAAAATGCCTACTTTACCATGATCCTGTTGAGAAAGGGATTTCCTGTGCTTTTAAGTTTTCCTTGGTTGCTTTGGGCGGGGGGTGGGGGAGTAGGTCGTTTGCTTGTTTAGGTATATGGACCTGTTAGAACAAACTTCCCTTTTAGTACAAATTTGCCATATCCCTGGCTGAAATACCACAATCCTTGCTTATCTGTGAAAGGCTTTATTTCTTCTTCATTGCAGGATGTCTTTACTGGATAGAGTGTTTTTGCTTGCCATGTTTTACTTTTAGGCTTGTTTCTGGTGAGAAATCGGTAACCTGATGGACCATATCATCCTTTATATGTCACTTGCTGTTTCAGCTTTCAGGTAATCTTAGGATTTCTCCTTCTATGAAGAGACACCATGAGCATGACAATCCTTATATCCCCCAAAAATTGGGGTAGCTTACATTTTCAGAGATTCAGTCCATTATCATTATGGTGCTGGAGAAGTAGCTGAAAGTCCTACATCTTGACTTGTAGGAAATGGTCTGAGATACTGGGTGTGGCTTGAACATATATGAGACCTCAAAACCTGCCTCTACAGTGACACACTTCCTCCAACAAGTCTGCAGCCATTCCAACAAAGCCATACCTCTCAGTAGTGCCACTCCATTCTGGGTCCATTTTCCTTCAAATCATCACACAGGGTTTTTTTTGTTATTGCTATGTGCGGGTTTGCTTGCTTGTTTGTTTGTTTGTTTTAAGACTGTTCACATTTTGACTATAATATGCCTTATTCTGTTTTGGTTAAATCTAGATGGGGTTCTTTGAGTTTCTTGTATCTAGATGTCTATATCTCTGGCAATTTGAGCAGTTTTAAAATATTATTTTACAAAGTGAAAGTTCATGGTCATTGTCCTCTTCACCCTTGGAATTCCCCATAGATGGAATACTTAGCAATATTTCATGGAGCTCACACACTGTCTTGAAGCTTTTAAATTCTTTCCTTTGTATCGTCTGACTAGGTTTATTCAAAAGATCTGTACTCAGGTTCACAATTCTTTCTTCTTCTTAGTCTAGTCTGCTTTATCAATTGTTTTATTGATAGAGGTTCAGGGCTTGGCCCTTTTGATCATTTCTGTCCCTGATACATTCCCCATTCCTGGACCACTGCTCTAGTGCCCTTAGAGTATCTGTGCATCTTCTTGGCTCTCACTGAATCTCCCAGTGTTTACTATGTTGGCTCCTAATTTACTTTCACTAGGCATTTCATAATTTACTTCCACTAGGTTTTGCTTCAGAAGACTTCTTTTCCTTTGAGGTGATCATTTTCTAAAGACTTTTTGTGTGTTGATGCCTGAGCATTTGATGTAACAGTTGTCTCTAACCATAGAAGATCTTTCATACAAGGATTTTGTTTGCTTAAACTGGGCACCAATTATGTAAATGCTCTAACTTTGGTTAGAAAGGAATCAAGAAATGTATCTCTGTGGTTTCATCTCTGGCTGACATCAGCGCTGTCTTTGAGTAGCTAAGTAGTCTAAGCTTCAGCAGTATAGACTCAGAATCGTCTCTCCGTCACAAATAGGTAGAAGTTATTCCCAGAATCCTCAGGATGAATATGGGAGATGCTTTAGCTTATAAAACCAATAGCCACAGTTTCCAAGTGAATGGAAGTATAATGAAAGTAGTTATTTCACTTTGCAACTCACACAGACTTCAAGAGTGGGGACTCGTATTCTATAGATCTGACACTGATGACACTGACACTAATACTCAGAGACTGTCCCCTGGTCCCTTGGGGTAAACCATGTGATGTTAGGGCTTGTGGTATCAGCAGCCATGGTTTCTGCATCGCAGAATGTGTAGAAGACCATCCCAAGATCCTCAGGATGAATATGGGAGATGCTTTAGCTTATGATACCAATAGCCATGGGATAGTTTAAGAGCTTTCATAAGTCCTACAAGTTGAACACAGATGATGCAAGGGTCTGTGGAATTGGTAATCTTGGACTCAAGGTTTAAGAACACAAAAGGGTCCTTCCTGGAGTCTTGTGAGGTGACTGGCATTGGAGTTAGAGCTTGTAGTATATTCACTTGCATGGAGTGTAGGTCCCAGCAGCGATTTCCTCCAGGTACCAAGTACATCCGGTGCTTCTATACCAGATGCTAAAGTCCTAAGACTTTCTTTAGCTCTCCAGTATGAATGCACGTGGTACTAGGGCTTATGCCCATTGTTAGCCACGTCTCTGGAATACTGTGACACTGCTGAGACATTGTCCAGTCTTAATAGAAAATCATGGGAGAGACTGGATTCTGCACCAGCAGCTTCAGCCACAGGCTGTAGAGACCTTCCTTAGTTTCTACTGGGCTGTGCTGTACTCAAGCATGTGGTTGTAGAAGCCACTGGTTATTAAGCTGCAGGAACATGAAGGAGTTGCTCATAGGCTCAAAGCCAGGGAGCTGACTGCTGATTCCTAGACACAGTGGCATCTAACTGGTTACCCTAGTAGCTTGGGTTTGGGGCCTGTGTGAGTCCAGCATGAACTCTTTCTCTGGAGTATAATTGTTGTTCTGGACTGTTCAGCTCCACAGAGTGGATGGAGCCTGTGTGGACCATGGGACTCTCCTGCCATGTGGCCTGCCCATTTGCTGCTGAGACTGGACTTTCTGAACTGTCCCACTTCCCTTTCCTGCAGAGCAGCAGTTCTCCCACCAGAAGCCCCTATTGCTTTCTGTGGCTTCAACTTCTATGTAGGGCTCCTGTCATTTTCTTGCTGATTTCTGGATATCTGCTTCCATCTATGACTCAAAAATAAGAAGCAAAAATTTTGTTTGCCTTGTTTTTGTATAGCAGAGCTGTCATGGGCCATCTCTGTTTATCTGTCTTAGACCTTGCTACCTCTAAATATTATAAATAAATCATCTCTGGTTTTACAACATTTCATCAGCTATTTTTTCAATTTTTGACATTTATGTTCAGCACAGTCAAGTGTCTGCAGGAGAACATAAACACCTGCAGACTGAAAATTCACAGAAGTAATGAGAGTGGTTGAATTCTTTGTAGGAGTGAATACTTCTAGAAATCTAACAGTGTGAGGGATCACTAATATTTGTGGAATTAAAGTATTCATAAAGCATCCTATCATATTATGACCTATCTTACTCTTTTACTGTATTTTATTCTTTATGTATTGAGGTGCGGTGTGCACACGAGCGCAGTGCCCACAGAGGCTAGAAGAAGTCAATGGATCCCTTGGAGCTGGAGTTACTAGAGGCAGTTGTAAGATGCCCAACCTGGGTGCTAGGATCTAAACTCTGATCCTTTGCAAGAGCAGGAAGTGTTCATGACTGCTGAGCCATCTCTCCAGCCCTGCCATAGCAAAACAAAACAACAAAAGCCCAGCAATGCAATCAGCTCTTGCTTTGGCTGATGAAAATGTTCCTGCTGGAAAGATTCCCAGAGGACTCTGCTTAGCTTTTGCTGACAAGCGCAGTAGACTCTTGGAAGAGGCCTGACCTGTGGTCTACTCACACATGCTTGTTTCTCCTACTTGCTGGCATACTTAACTGTTGTTTTCTGTCTCCTCTCATTTTACCTTTTATAGTGTTCCCCCCTCTGGATTCTTCTCAATTTTCATGTTACCTTTCAACCCTCTCTTTCTTCCCATTTCCTTTTCTGCTAAGTTAACAAGTGTCTTTAATGTCTCTTTCACATCATTTCCGCAATCTCCATCTCAGTGTTTGCTCTAGGGGACTAGTCCTAATGTCAGCTCCCTGACACTTCTTGCCAGATAAGTCTTCCACAAACCCAGTTTTACTGTTTCTTTTTTTCCTGCTCCATAATCCAGTGACAAAATCTTTGCTTTTCAGCTTGACAGTCTTAAGCCTAATTCTCTTCGATTATTATGCCACTTCTCCTTGACCCAACCACCCTAAAACCACATTTTGTTTTTATTTTACTTTTTAATTTTTTTGATACAGAGTCTTCTAAGATAACCCAGGCTAGCCTCATCTCACCATCTTCCTCTCTCATCTTCCTGCATCCTGGGATTATAGGTATGCACCATCATGCCACTGATACCCACCTTTTCTTCATTCTCCCTTAATTGTATCCTGTCTCTGGCTCAATTCATACTTTTTCCCTATCTGTCACACAGACCAAGATTTTACAAGCTCTGATGCTTAATCCTTGTATTAATCAGGCTTTAATGATGGTAATGAAATGCCTGAGTCAATTAACATACTAAGAAGGAAAGTGGGAATTTTGCTTTTGATTTAGAGATGCCAGTCCAAAATCATGTGGCCTTAAGTCTTGGGCCTCTGACAAGGTGTGATGCCATGGTGTGAATGTGACAAAGCAAACTTTTCACCTCATCAGCTAGGAAGCAAGAAAGAGGTGAGGGTCTTATAGTCCCTGTGGAGGGCAAGGCCTGCAAACCAAAGTCCCTCCACATGCTCTCCTTCTTAGAGGGACCCAGCTCCTTACAATATTGCCATGCTTGATATCAAGCTTTTTAACACTTATTCCTTTAAGAGACATGAGCATGCAAAGTAGAACAAGTTTTCAAGACCTCTTGAAGGAGAACATGCCAAGAAGAAAACAGAATCACCACAAAAGTAATCTGCTGGGTCTCCATCCTTTCTCTGTGACTGTAACAGAGTCCCTAACAGCAGGGTTCTCTATAATGAACAAAAATGTATTTGTTCTCAGTTCCAGAGACTGAGAAGTCTAGCACTATGGGTCTGTTGTATTGCTAGGGCTCTTGTGATACGACATTGTAGAAGAGAAGGGTGGTGAGAGGAGAGAGGGAAAAGAGGGTGTACACTTTGTAATGAACTCCTCCCACTATAATAGCATTAATCCACTCTCACACCATGGCCTCATCACCTCTTTAAGGCCTCACCTCACCACAGCCAGCCCAGTACCAAGTGGGTACTTATTTCAACACGCAGCTAGGAAAGGTAAACTTTACACAGGCTCTGATGGTCAAACTGCACTGACTCAGGCCTCATCAAAACCCTCCTTCTCCACTTAACCCGTGTTTTAGCCCAAAGTTAAGGCCCCATCCTGTATAAAGCTTTCCTTGCTAACCGCACTGTCCTGGTCCTTTGCCAGCTCACTGAAGCAAGGATCTTGTTTCATATGATTTTACAGTCTTGTAATCTTACATCTTAAATATAATGATTAATTAAAGTAGTGTTTATTTCAGAAATTATTTCATAGGTAATTGCATACAGTGCAGATATATTCCTTCACATCATTTAAAAATGTTTGTGAAATGGTGACTGTCCCTGGTCTGTAAAGTAATTTGACTAAGTGCCGTGTGAGATAGTACATGAAATTTCCCTGGAGGGCATTGTTTGCTTTCATTACATGGCACAGCCTTATTTGTAGAGGCCAACTTCATAACAGTCATATATGATCACCTTAGTTGATGTGTAGTAGATTTGAAGAGATTATGGTTGGTGGCTACAGGACTCTGAGAACCCTGGCTAACTTCTGCATCTGTCGGTGGTCTATAATTGGCTATTTTTGCCGGAGTGTAAGCAGGCGTACCCATTATGGAAATAATTGTGGAGAATCCTCAAAAAGCCTAAATATATCTACTATATGACCCATCATACTACCCTCATGCATATGCCCAAAGGACCTGATACCCCACTACAGAAACACTTATTTATCTATGTTCATTGCTGCTCTAGTCTCAATAGTTAGAAAGCAGACTAGATGTCCAACAACTGATGAGTATTCAGTGTGGTATACAAATCCACTGGAATTCAGCTGTAAGAAGAATGAAATCATTAGATTTAGCGGAAAATGGACAGAAGTGGAAAATGTACTGACTGGAGTAACCTAGACCCAGAAAGACAAGTGCTGCCTGTTCCTGTGTGTGGTTCCTAGGTCCAGATCTTTAGGCTTGAGCATAACACTTGAAGCAACATTAGAAGTCAGCAAAGTAGAGAGACCACTGAAGGAGATTGGAAGGAGATCTAGAGAAGGAAATTGCAGGACATAGATGTTATGAAGGAGGAAGAAAAAAAAGTAGAGAGACTTAACTGGGGAGGAAGGAAGAAAGGATAATAAATAGGAAAGAGAGGATGAATGGATAAAGAACAGTGGGGATAATTGGAAAATACATAGGGAAACCTATTATCTTATGATTAGTTAAAAATATAAAGTAAAATATACACTCTTCTACACACACACACACACACACACACATACACACACTTTGAAAGATAGTATACTATGTGGTAAGATAATGCTTGAAGGAGCCAAACTAACAAAACTAGACTTAGAGCCTACTCAATTGGAGAAGAATTCACGACTGGTACTTTAAAACTAGCCAGTACACCATGGCTGGCAATGTTATAGGCTCCTGAGGAGAAGCTACTGTTATAGTATTACTAAAGCAATGTGGTTTCCAATATCCTCTAAATAACTATCTTTCTGTAGCTATCTGCAACTATCACATCTCATCCGAGAAGCTTCCTTTTGTAAGAGATGGAGGCTATTACAGAGATCCACACTGGTTATGAGACAGCAAGAAAGTGACAATGGGGTGTCCAGCCTCTAATGGGACATCTGTAACATAAGGACTACACCTGAGACTCAGGAAGCATTGTGGAAAGAGTCGAAAGATTGCTAAGAGCTTCAGGATCAGGATAATTGGACATTGCTCCCTTAACTCTAAACCACGTTTGCCTGCACAAGACCCGCAGAGACCACACCAGTCAACATGAGAATACAGATGAAAGGAAACTTCACAAGGCTTTACTCTGAGATAAATAGCAGACATTCAATGCCTACTGAAGGAATAAGAGCCAGTTCTTTTCAGGCACAAGCCCCTGATCTCAAGTATTCAACCCTAAACATGTGCAAATGAGGGCAGCACCAATTAAACTCAGTAGGATGGGAGGAGTGTAGTGTATGTGTGTGTGTGTGTGTGTCTAGTGTGTGTATATATATATTTGTGTCTGTGTGTTCACAACAATAATTCTAGAAGAAGGGGTTATTAATGCAGACTTAATTGGAGGGACATTGGAGGGGAAGGGAGGAATGGGAATGATGTAGATATAGTGTGTTCATGTATGAAATCATCAAATTCAAACTAACAAATGGCATTAGCTAACATCAATTTCCCTTTACTTTAAAGGTAGCCCATGTCAGTATTTTGTTGCAGTGATGGGAAGCTGACACTGGATAAGAGTTCCTAAGAGTATGCATGTTCTGAACTTTTTCAAAGCTCCTGTCTGGTTCTTGGGAACCACACATCTTTGTCAAGTTCTTGAAATGTGTTAATGCTTGTCGCCTTAACCCAAACTTGCCACATTTGGAAAGAGAGAAGGTCAAATAAAGTATTGCCTCCTTCCAGCTGGCCTGAGGACGAGCAAGTCTGTGGAGGCATTTCCTTGATTAATGATTCATGTAAGAGGATGCTGCCCACAGTGTACAGTGCCACTCTTGGGAAGGTGATCTGGGATGTACAAGAAATCCAGCTGAGCAAGCCATAGGAAACAAACCAGTAAAAAACACTCCTCTTTGGCCTCTGCTTCAGTTCCTGCCTCCAGATTCTGCCTTGAGTTTCTGACTTGACTTTATCTGTGATAGACTATGGCTGTAAGATTTCCTCCTTACATTGGTTTTGTTTTGGTCAGTGTTTTAATCAGAGCAACAATAAGTAGACTATGGCAAAATGCAACCCCCTCTAGTCTTCAGCAGAGGGCAGCAGCTATGCCAATCAGTTTCTGTGCATCACACTCCAATTCATGGTACCACATCTGCTCATGGTACCTTTTTATAACAACAGAAGACAGTTCCTGATAATTTGTCCTTGGGTAGGGATATTAGCCCTAGTTGAGTATGGACCCACCTTTATGACCTCATCTAATTTTCAAACAACAAAGAACTCTTCAGAAGTTGCAGCGTCTCCCATTCTGAAGTGCAGGGGGTTAGTGCTGAGTTGGCTGGGCAGGGGCACATTTCATTTCATTCAGTAGCCATGACAAACAGGAAAGATCACAGAAGACTTGCCACTTAATTTTTTTCAGACTCATATTTAATGAGTATTTTCCTTTGCTGACTTGTTTTATTGGTATTTTTACTATTTGTGTGCAGAAGTGCTAGTGTTCATTCATGTGAATTCGGGCACGTACATAGGAATGTATGTGTGCGGAGGTCAGAGAACATTCTTGGCTGTTGGTATTCACCTTTTACCTTTCTTGGGACAAATTTCTTTTCCATCACTGGACTGTCTATTCCAAGCTACCTGGCCTGCAAGTGTCAGGGCATTCTCCTGTCCCCTTCCCTCCTGTCACAGGAGCACTGAGGTTACAGACATGCATGGCCCAGATTTTTATGTGGGTTCCAAGAATCCAAATTCATGTCCTCTTATCTCTGTGACAGGCATTTTCCTAACCAAGCCACCTGCTCAGCTCTTTCTTTACTTCTTAGGTAGTCTAAGTATACAGCCTAGCCCATGCCCAGGTTGGCCTTCAGCTAGCAGTGTCCCTCTGCCTCAGCCTCCCAGTTTCTGAGGTTCTAGCATGTCCTATCATGCCAAGTAACCACTTCCTATCTCATTAAAATGATTTTATTTTTTGAAAAAGGCATTATAATCATAGATGGTTGATAAATGTAGTGTATGCTACAAGTTGCAGGACTTGTGCTAGTGACCTGCTGTGCTGTTGGCAGAGATGGCTTGTTCATTTTCCCAGCCACCCAGATCCGAAACAATCACACGGAAACTATGTTATTTGTAACACTGATTGGTCAATCACTCTAGCATATCCCTGGATAACTCCTATATCTTAAATTAACCCACTTCTATTAATCTGTATATCGCCATGTAGCTGTGGCCTACTGTTAAGGTTCCATGTGGTGTCCAGCATATGTCTCCTGCAGCAGCTCCATGGTTTCTCTCTGACTCCACCTTCTTTCTCCTCCTCTATCTGCATGAAATTCCAGCCTTATTCTATTCTGCCTTGCAACAGGCCCAAAGAAGATTCTTCATTAACCAATGGTAATAAAACATATTCGGAGCATACAGAGAGGAATCCCACATCACTATGCTTTTAAATATTCCGTGTCAAAAAAGTGATGTGGGAAATAAAATGACAGAGTACAGCGGAGCTGACTGTTGACAGGGGCTTGGTAAACAGGCCTCAAGAAGGTCAGCATGAGAGACCTTGCCCTGCCCCTCATCTGATGTATAGTGACATGGGCAGGGGAGAGATACCCTTCCACCCTGTATACCTGAGGTGAGGTCATCAGAGCAGGAGAGTTGCTGCTGCCTTTTACCAGCTCTAATACTTGGGAGAGCAGGTCCTACACCTTGCTTGGCAGCACATTAGAGCCAACCCTGTTGGTGGAGGTGTGGGCGAACCAGACCTGAAGTTGTGAGCATGGAAAAGCTGTCCCCACTACTCATCTGTATGCAGCAGCATGGGTTGGGGGAGAGATGTCCCCGTCTATCCCTCAGCCCTCACTACAGATGAGGGAGCCAACCCTCCCCCTTACCAGCAACAACACTTAGGAGAGCAGAGCCATGCTTCTCACCTGGGGAGCACAGTAGAGCTGACCCTGTTGGTAGAGGTGCAGGTGAGCTGGTCCTGACAGTGTCAGAACCAGAGAGGTGGCCACACACCCCTTCATCTGCCATGTGATAGAGAGGGTGAGGGAAAAGATGCCCTTCCCCCCTTTTTCCTTCCACCTGTGGTGAGCAAGGAGCTGACCATCCCTCTTCCCAGCTGCAACACTTGTGAAAGTAGGCCCTGCACCTCACTTGGACAGCACAGTAGAACTGGCCCCAGGACAGGGGTGCAGATGAACCAGCCCCAAAAATGTGAACATGAGATATCTAGACCTGTTTCTCATCTGCCACGAGTCATGTAAGAAACTGTTCTGCTATATTCTGTAATGGTGCACCACAAAAGGATCAGGAAATTTCCCATTCTTTCTGTGGATTGTGTTTAATGGAAAAAAGCTTACTATGACAGACAGAGACTGTCAGTTCCTAGCAGTGACCCCGAGGTCTCCAAAGAAGATGATAGGACATTATGACAACTCCACCTGGATGGTGGTAATGCTAACTACTGGGGAAGACTGCCCAATGCCGTACCTTCTGCCAAAACCTGGCCCAGACGGTAGACAGTCAGTACACTAGCAAGCTAATTGCCCCCACTTTGCCTAGACAAAGTAAAGTCAGCACCCCCCCCCCACCTTGTTCATCCTCCATAGAAAAGCCTCTCATCTAGGCCTAGTGACCAAAGATTGATAAATCCCTTTACTTTTCTGCCCCAAAAGTGAGGGGACCAGAGGAGCCTGGGATGGCCAACTAATTAATGGACTAGTCTTTGTCATTTTAAACGATACATGAGTGACTTGTTATACTTTCTGCTATAATTTATCCTTCTCAGATCTCTGATGGTATTGATGACAAGGCTAACTATTGCTTTGTCCGCTGATTATCAGTAGGCAACCAGGTCCTTCCCCAAGGCTGTAGCCAGCTTGTTAGTTCAGTCATATGTAAAAATTAGGCCTTGCTTTTTTCTAGAGCTACTAAATTTCTATTGAGAAAAAGCAGGCAGGTTTGCCTTGCTAGCAGGCTTCATACTGAAAGATAAAATCTAGTAAATGATTAGATGGAAAGAAAAGGGGTTAAAGTCTTTGCAAGCTTCGAGGGTCTAAAAACTGTTTTAATATAAAGGAAGTTCTGAGGACATGAAAACTTAAGTAAGTTCTGAGGGTCTCATAAAATTATTTAAGATATAAATGCATAAAAGTAAATGATTTAAGTATGTGAAAATGGGAAATGTTTCAGATTTCTTTCTCCTTCTGTGCTGCTGTTATACTAAGATTTCAAAACTTCAGAGTTTTACCATTGACCAATGGAGTTCTGATCAGCCGGTAGAGCACTGACCACTTACTGTTCAGTCGTGAGCTCAAGATTCTAGATTTCTTTTGGTTGTATTTTAAGTATGGACTTAAAGATGTTTCTTGTTGGGTGAAAGATATCTCTGTTCAATCTATGTATAGTTCTCTGAACATAGTAAAAACTGTTCATGCTTTTATCTCAAATAGCTTTTTCTAGGACTCAAAGGTGTGAGTCTACTCCAGTCTACTAAGAGGTGTTATACAGACACCTGTTACCTGCTTTTTCTACAGTGGATTTCAGTACAGATTGGTAATGCTAATATATCTAAAACTTTTATGTCTTTCCATAAAACAAAAAGATTCACCTAAGTTTCAGAGAATTTAGAGAGCCATAAGACTTGGATCCACCTTTCACAGATCAAAGGAACTCCAGATAATACAGCTAAGTTTCTCTGCCTGTCTTTTCCTCAGGATGGGATTTCTCCCTCCCTCCCTCCCTCCCTCCCCCCCTCCTTCCTTCCCTCCCCCCCTCCCCCCCTCCCTCCCCCCCTCCTTCCCCCCCTCCCTCTCTCTCTCTCTCTCTCTCTCTCTCTCTCTCTCTCTCTCTCTCTCCCTCTCTCTCTCCCCCCCCACTGGTCTTGGAACTCCCCCCCTCCCCAAACTATTAAGACTAAGCAACCAAAAGTTCCAAATATAAGATTTTCCTTTAAGTTCCTAAATTTTAACTTCTTTCCCTAGTCTATATCTGTGTTAGCAGATTTCTACTTGGCTGGCAGACATCACCCAAGCATTAACTGCTGACTACAATCTGCTCCAAATTACTGCAAGCCCTCGACTTGCTGAAAGCTGATGTGGACAAGTCCAGCTAATGTAAATGCTCCCTGACTCTTCAGCTGGGTCAGCGAAACAAATGCTTCTGATGAATGTCTATTGCCTGAATTCCCTCTTGACCTTTGCCTAGCATTCCAGCCGTCCTGGGCCCTGACAACAATATGCTAGTTTCATCAGGAAGCAGGCTGAAATGTTAGATCAAAAGGATACTCCCTGACATAGAGGACAAAACAACTATATATAGTGCCTATTAGCATAACAGGAAAGGCACCTGTTAAAGCTAAATAGACACGGATCTATCAACAGATAGATTCATTAGGTGAAATAGTTCTATAATATGATAGGACATTCAACCTGCTCTATGTAAAACAGGGGTAATTGTATAGCTTTAAGAAAAAGATTGTTGTTTCTATACAAACTACTCAGGAATCATTAGAAATAATCCAGCTGTACTTCTAAAATAAATCATTGCAAAAAGGGGACCTGAGATGAAGTAAATAACTGTGCCCATTCTCAGTTCCAGGTCCCCTACTACATATTAACTCTAATGTCAGCCATCACAGGGCAGTTGGCCCTTCTGCTTCTTTGAATTGCTGTTGGCTCTTGCAGCATTTATGCCTTACCTAAATGATAATTCCTGCCTGAGTACCATTAAGCTGCCGGTTATTAGATCACAATATAAACAGGTACCCATTACAGAGTCAAGAATTTGATTCAAGATACAACTCAAGGGGGAATGTGGGAGCCAAGGTTACATTTTAAGTTTGAATTACTATGTCCAGGACATCCATGAAACAATGCCTCTAATTTGCAAGCTCCTTGCCCAAGGAGAGATGGTTCCTAAAATGCTGGAGGCTATTGTTTTTAGGAGACAACAAGCCACATGTTTTTACTCCTCTAAACAAGTTTGTTTGACCCATCTGTGCCTGATGTACATGAATGCATGTGAGCAGGAGGTACAGAAACAGGAAATACATCAAGATATATGCTTGCCCCTGATTGGACCTGATGGGAAATGCAGTGAATTATAGATTTTCCTTCTTAAGCACTTGCAAAACTTGACTCAGGATACTTGAGAAACCGCAGAGTCCATCCACCTGGTCAGCATTTAATTAAAGTTTTCTTCAAATTTGGACTTGCCTGCTACCTAAAGCATCGAAGTCTAGTGCTTCTAATTAGCAAACCAATGTTCTTACACACCAGGCATTTAGTTAGGTCTATTGCTGACTTCTGTGAGTACATTTGTTTTGTATCAGAGGCCTGACTTAGATCATTCATATTTAATAGGGACTAAAGGACATTCTTCATTATTTCCTGTTGGCATGTTAAAATACAGCAATTAATGTTCTTGAGGTCTCCTGTGTAACTTCTCATTTTGAAATATTCTACAACTTTTACTCTTTAAATTTCTATTTGGCTAAGTTTGTGGCACATTTACTTTCTGTACTTATTGTATCAAGCAGTTTTTTTTTGGAAATAGGTATGAGTTGGAAGCAATGAAAATATTTCGGGGGAGTAATTATTTGATATAGGAGTAACTAGAAAGCCTTTTTTTTGAGTCTTTCTTACTGGATATTCTAACTGTTCAAGAACAACTTTGTTTCAGTGTGTCATGAAACTGAAGAAATAAAGCAGCTCCAGAATTGTATCAAGTGAAGTTTATTGGGGTATTTATTATCAGAACCATATTCTGGGCAGCAACAAGCCCAATGAGACATATTTGGTCAGTTCAAAAGACTCCCTACTTAGAACAGAGCCAGCTTATCTTAAACTAATATCACATTCCTGGTACCTGGGTCCTGTTGTAAAGCTCCACATGCCTCTGTAATGAGTGTCTGTTTATAGTTTGCTTGGAAGCTACATAGGAAAGAGTTTTTCTGGGGTGATCAGGGCAGTTATTTGTAGAGTTGACTACCGTCATGCCAATCTAGATCCAAACAGTAACAGGGAAGTAATTATTTCTACTTTATGACTGAATTTTGTTATTTAATGACTGCAATCCAAACACTTTATCAATATTTGGGTACTTTCTGCATATATACAAAGATTAAACATCCTAAATTTAAGGTGTATACAGTTTGAGAATACAGAATATATAAAATGTATATTTTATACATATACTATATTCTACAATGATTTTAGTGAAAAGTAAGAACATACACAATCAGTGACAAGCCAAAAAGGAGAGAAGAGAGCCAGCCTAGACTAGGGTTCTCAGAGAACACTGTGGAAAATTGAGAGTGGAGTACATGAAATCAATTTGGATGGAGAGGAAGTTGTTTCAGACGAGGAAAGGGCACATGCAAAACCAATATTAAAGCAGAAGTGTCTAATAAAGTGACCATAGATGAAGATTAGCAAGAAAGAAGATTAAAAGGTAGGTTGGTACCAGATAGTATAGTCTCACTATATATCATATAGCACATTAGGCCGTGATTGTATCTATCAATGACTAGTAAATATTTATTTTCTTAGAAAAAAAAAGAAGCTGTGTAATGGAAGGCTTCAGGAAGTTCTGTGTAAGGTGGTTGATGAGAAGATTCTGGATGCAGACAGAGTGTCTAGAAACCCAGATGACATTCAAGCCATGGGCCAAAGGACCTGTATCATAATTGATTAGCACTGGGATTGCATAAAGTTGTGACCAATCCCTGACATAAAATGTAACATGTGACCTGCTGTTAAATTCCCAAGTCAGTGGCATGAAAATACATGGTGTCATTCAGCCATCACCACTCCACATTCCAAAACACTGTATCACGATTCCAGACAAAAACTGGAAATGGAGTCTTCAAGGAAAGTGAGTGAAGGTGCTAGGAAGAAAACATGAGAAGAACGGAGCTTCTGAGTCAGACAGTGCAATAAATGTGTCAATGCTGGCCATAAGACTTGAGTTTCCTGAAGAACGGTATGGTGTTCTGTAGAGGGAGGGAGGACCGTCAGATCTGTCTCTTGAGAGGAATAAACTAGGTAGAGAGTTTTTAAGCCACATTTTAGTAGTCCCAGAAAACACTCAAGGTAAACTTGGTGTTTTGAAAAGTCCTATCTTCAGTAATTCTGATCTTTCCTGTTTGCACCTAGGGTTGGGATGTTAGTAGGAGTGGCAGAACCAATAAAAGCCAAGGTCTCAGACCTGCTGTTTTGTCGTGACAGAAGAGAAAGGTTTGTGATTTCTAGGAACACCGACTTATGACTAAAGGATTCCCCATATCCCAGGTGACCTGGGACTGACCCAAAGACTTGCCTGTGTGTAAACTGCATCCCAGTTTTCTTTCTCTGACTCTGATAAAACACCCTGACAAAAGCCAGTTTGGAGAGGAAAGAGTTTATTTCAGCGTATAGCTTAGTCCACCATGAAAGGACAGAATATAATAGCAGTTATCAAGATCAATAATGTTGTAGTTTCCAACATACATTAAAATTTGCAAGCTCTACAGGGTACACAAGATTAATGTCTAAGACCAACTGTCCTGTCAGCTTTCCATGCTTTCTTGACTACTAAGGAGGCATAGAGAGAAACAGAAAGTGACCCAAATGCCTGAGGGAACCTCAAAACATCATAAAGAATCATATTATTCACTATCTAGCCAAAAATACCTATAATACATGTAAACTGGCATATAAATATACATATAAAGTTTAAATGAAATTCTCCCATGTGGGCTGACAGTATTTCCTCTAAGAGCCAAAAACCACCTTACAAAATTTGTAAATTATATAATTTAATAAAAAAAGAAAAAAAACAAAAAACTTCAAAAAAAAAAAACCCAACAGCAAACAAGAGAAGTCTTCATTCATGTTGCCGGTTATCATTGTCTAAGAGACTCTCCAAACATAGGCTATTGCTATTGCCCTTTGTTGCTACCACCACCCAACCCTCCCCTCCTCACACAGTGTAGAAGGTAGGTAGGTCTCTAAAATTGCTGAACATACCACACACATCAGACATAGGGCCCAGAGGCCCCTGAGTTTGAATTTATCTGAAAGCTTCCTCTCTGGGGAATGGCTTTCATAGTACCAGAGGGCACTGTGTAACTTTCAAAGGAGGGAAGCAGCCAATCATCTACCCTGCTGTATTTCCTGTTAACTATGACAACTAGCACGCACAGTAACTCTAAAGGTCAGTTGTGTCTTCTTTAAACTCCTAAACTCTTTGAAGGAATGTGTGGTTGTTCCTTTAAATTCTGTGTTGTGATTTTCATCTACGTTATTCTCATTGGAGGATGTTTCTATGGCACTAAGGGGTTTGGAGAGATGTGTAAGGCCTTGGCCTTTTGTATTGTGTTTTTGAGATGTGACCTGGGCATCTAACTTCTTTTATGTGTCTGATGTGAGAGTCTAGCCTTCCTCAGACTGGACAAATACGGAACTGTGTGAACAGAGCTAGGCCTGTTTGGGCAGACTTGATTCATGGGGAACTCTCCAAGCAAGACCAGTGTATGAACTGAATGTCCAAAGCTGGGCCTATGTGTGTGGAGATGGTGTGGTCAGGCACAGTTCTGGGGAAAACTTCCCAGGAAAAGTCTGTATAGGAGCTAGGATTCTGGGGAGCTCATGAAACAAAGTTGATGTGAAAACTGCTTATTTTTAACTTTGGTGGTGCTGAAGCTTGAACTCCAACAGTGCTGTTACGCAAACACTCTTCCCCTGAGTTGCCCCAGACCTTCAATTTTCATTTTTTATAACCTCAATGATCATATATTCCAAATAGATCAGAAACTCTGCTCTTTGTAGCATTTTAGTATTATCTTCTGAGAATATGAAGAAGATCTTGTCATGAATTTTGCCTTACATTTGTTAGTATTGTCCCTCTGTGGGTTTTCATTTTGCCTCATTACTCAAGGTATTTTAGCACCAGAGACTTGGGTTTACCTGTCGACTCCACTTGAGGAGGCTCACTGGGCTTCTTCAAATGACAGTGGGTGGAAACCTTTTCCTCTTTAGCAATCTCATCATTCGCATCAGGCAAAGGAGAGCTGTGCTTGCCAACAGGCCCCTGTGTCTTTGTAGATATTTCACTGGTTCACGTTTTCACTTGTATTCCTCATTCTAGCCTTTAATATCTAGTGTCCAAAACTCCTTGGCTACTCTAGGTCATTTCCTTCTCAGAACCAGGCTTGCTGAGTGTGAGGGCTGCAATCTTCCTGAACCAGCAGACTTCCAATCAATATCTACTTCCAGCTTCTCTGTGATCACGTTCCATCTTCTCAGCTGCTCTTCATAACCTTGGGTGCTTCCATTTGGTAAACATTATTTACTGTCATTCCAGTGGTGTCTGGAGAAGATGACAAAATCTCACACTATCAGTCAGTCTCTTCAAGGGACATGAACCCTGGTCTTTTCTCACTCCCCGTTACTCTCTTTCTGCACACTTATTACCTTAATGACTTTGAGCAAACACTGTTCAAGTCCTTGGGAATTTCAGCTCCCCAAAATTTGGAAATTCATAGAGCAATTTTTAAAAGACTCCCTAATGACATGACTATTTAAATCATTAGAATACATAGATATAAAGAAATACAATTCGGTGAGCTCACCTGTGCCTGTGACTTAAGGTTTTTGTTTTTTTTTTCTCAATGATGTGAGAAGCCTAGTTGGAGGTGGTTACACTGGGGCAGGTCTCCCCCACCCTGTCCTGGTTGGAGGTGGCCACACTGCGGCAGCTCTTACCTACCTGATCCTGGTGCCACATACATTGTTTGCAGTTAACTCATGAGCTTGCCTTGCAGGTTTAATCCCTGTGCAAGAAGTGCTGAATATTAGCTATTAGGTGTCTTCCTTGGCTGTTTGAGTCCTGTGAAAAATAGATAAAAGTTTCTCTTTCTGCACACCAATTCTCATTGAGAATCACTTTTCCTTTTGAAAACTTTCAACTCTCCAAAAATGGTATGTATGGAAAATTATAGTGTCAAGTTTAACCTTTTCTTGTATTTTTGTTTACATTTTATATTTTTCGTAAGTAATGCTAGTTAAGTCTAGAAGCTGATTACTTTTTTCTAAGTAGAGATTAAACACAGAACAGAATTAAAGGGCTGACGTCCCTGTATCTCCCACAGGGTACCAGTCAGTCAGAAATGCATTGCACATAGCAACAGCATGTCAGTTGGCTTGCTTCCATGCAGATCCATGTGACTGGAAAAACCCTATTGTTTTTATAACCCCTGGGCCTCTAAACTTCTAGATCCTGATAAGCAGATGATGTGTTCTTTGCTGAGTACACATATACATTTTTAATCTCATTGTAATGACATTTGACCCTTTGACACAGTTCAGAGTAGGGGATGAGGTTATCTAAGCTCAGGAAGAGAAGGAGCGTAGTTATTCCATAAAAGTATGTGAGTACATGTTGAATGCTCAGCGCTGTCTGTGTGTTTTTCACCTGCAGGCCCTAACTTCACTGGTGGTGTTCTCATTCTCTGCGGGAACAGTTATTATAAAGGAAATAAGAACACTTATTTCCTTTAAAAATTATCCTGTTGCCATTGCATGGTATTTGAAAGGAAAGTAGATGTCCCCACTGATAGCTGAAGCAGTCTATCATTTCAAAGGAAAGCTCTCCTGACTTTCTATTTTCCATAATCAAGTTTAAGCCAGTTTAATTTGTGGGTACTGCTAAAGGTATAAATTACCCAATATGAAATTGATGCTCTTAAAGTGTGTAATTCAGGGACTGTTAGTATATTTACAGAATGTAATCATCACCATTATCTAAGGCTCGAATATTTCTATAATCCTTACGTGCTTGCTCACAACCTATAATTCTCCCTTAATTCTGTTAAGTTGGATTCTAAACACCTGTTTTGCTGGAAATAATCATTTACCGAATCCAAAACAATTTGAGTCCCTTAAGGTAGAAAGGGAGAGAGTATGATATAGGGCTAAATAATTTTGGGATTTATGGTTCAGTTCACAGGGCACCAAATTCACTTAAAACCTCTGGCCTAGAAAATGTTCATGACTGATGGTCATGAACACCCAGAAACCGAGGCAGCAAAGTTATCACTCAGATCCTTTCAGACTTTGCTCCTGGGGACCTGGCTGTTTCTTCTCCAGGCAAAAGTACAGTATCAGTACTGGGTAATCTGGTAATAAAAGCACCTGTGCTTTGGGACTGGGAATATAGCTCAGTGGTAACATTTCAAGCCTCTACAAGGTCCTGAGTTCATTCCCTAACACTAACCCAATACTGAAACAACACACATTTGCCATTTGAAAAAAATCTCACCAGAACAAAATGATTTTCAGTATCATTAGTAATTTTAAGGAATAAACTGTTATTTATTGATAACAGTCATTTTATATGCTCTTGTCCTTTGGGAACTTTGCAGTCATGGACTGCAAAATACCCATAAGAACATCACATCTTCTCCTATATAGGAATACAACAACTCCTTTGAGTTCCTCTATTTTGCTTCCATAAACTAATCATTTAAACAGGTGAACACATTAATGGAACAAAAAAATGCAGAAGGAAGGAAAATTCTGTCCCAACCAAGGCAGCTGGCCTTTTGTTTCCTCTCCATTTTTCCATGTGTGTTTAGAAAGAAAAAATGATTCACACTTTATTTATTATAGTATAGTTTGTACAACATTTTCTGCTTTTTGATTCTTTGGGTGTTTCATATCATGTACCCATTTCTACTCACCTCCTAGCTCCCCATATCCTCTCCACATCCCTGAAGCACCCTGAAAAGAAAATTTAAAATAATCTAAACAAAACATAACAAGCAAACGAACAAACACAAAGAAACAAAATATATAAAATGGATAAAAGAAAGCATACTCAACAAATGGTGCTGGCATAACTGGATATCAACATGTAGAAGAATGAAAATAGATCTATAACTATCACCATGCACAGAACTTAGTCCAAATGGATCAAAGACCTCAAAATAAAGCTAACCACACTGAACCTCATAGAAGAGAAAGTGGGAAGTACACTTGAACACATTGGCACAGGAGACCACTTCCTAAATATAACCCCAGCAGCACAAACACTGAAACAATTAATGAATGGGACCTCCTGAAACTGAAAAACTTCTGTAAAGCAAAGGACATGGTCAACAAGACAAAATGACCTACAGAATGGGAAAAGATCTTCACCAACCCCACATCAGACAGAGGACTGATGTGCAGAGGATAAAATATGCAAAGAACTCAAGAAACTGGTCATCAAAATAACAAATAGCCCAATAAAAATGGGACACAAACATAAACAAAGAACTCTCAACAGATGAATCTAAAATGACTGAAGAACACCTAAGGAAATCTTCCACATCCTTAGTCATCAGAGAAATGTAAATCAAAACAACTCTGAGAGTTCATCTTACATATGTAAGAATGGCCAAGATCAGACTCACTGATGACAAATTATACTGGAGAAGATGTGGGGTAAAGGGAACACTCCTGCATTGCTGGTGGAAGTGCAAACTGGTACATCCACTTTGGAAATAAATATGGAGGTTTCTCAGAAAATTAGGAAAAAACCTACCTCAAGACCAAGCAATATCATTTTCGGGTATATACCCAAAGGATGCTTAATCATACCACAAGGATATCGGCTTAACTATGTTCATAGCAGCACTGTTTGTCATAGCCAGAAGCTGGAAACAACCTAAATGCCCCTCGACTGAAGAATGGATAAAGAAGATGTGGTACATTTACACAATGGAGTACTACACAGTGGGGGAAAATGACATTTTGAAATTGCAGGAAAGTGGATAGATCTAGAAAACATCATATTGAGTGAGGTAATTCAGAACCAGAAAGAAAATATAATATGTACTCACTCATAAGTGGCTTTAAGACACAAAGCAAAGAAAAACCAATCTACAGCTTACAATCCCAGAGAACCTAGACAACAAAGAGGATTCTAAGAGAGATATACATGGATCTAATCTACATGGGAAGTCCAAAAGGCAAGATCTCCTGAGTAAATTGGGAGTGTGGGGATCATATGAGAGTGTAGAAGGGTAGGGGGGAAAAGGGAAGGGAGCAGAGAAAATATATAGCTCAATTTAAAAAATTCTAAAAATAATTGTCGGTGTCTCCACTGAAAGTTGGCTTCACGTTCAACAATAGCCTCTCCTGGGATCTCTTCATTGACTCTGACCTTGTTATGTCATGACAAACTTCATCTTCTTTCCATGACCACTTTAATCCTTGGGCTTTTATTAGAACTGAAGCTCCACTTTCACCAAAGACCTGTCTTTGTGATCTTAAGTCTCAGCTTCTCTCCATGATACCTTCATGCCTTCCCAGTACCACTTGGGAAATTATTAGGCTCATCTGTCAAAACAAAGTACAGCCTTGGCCCTCTCTGGTCCACAGCATCTATGTGCTAGCCCTGGGGAAATCTTTCTAGACGTTGCCTCAATGATATTGGCCTCCTCTTAGTCACTGCTAATCTCTCAGTTCCAGCTAGCCAGAATCAATCATCCCAGCAAAGCAAAAATTTTGCTTTTAGGGCTCTTAGCTCAAAATGTCACTAGAAAAGTCTTGATACAGTCTGCTTCCCTTTGAAATTTCACGAGGCAAATCTCTCTTTGTCTTCACTACTCTCAGCTTTTTTTTTCTTTCAGATTCCCACAGAACAGTCCACTGAGCTCTAAGTACTCAATTACTTTACCAGTCCAAGGTTCAAATGCTATAAGAAGCCTGTCCAAAACACATGATTAGTACTGTCACAGAAACACCCCAGTTGGTGGCTTGGCATTGTTGAAATAGACGTGTCACTTAGGGTGGATTTGGGGGGGGGGGGTTCAAAAGCCCATGCCAGGACCAGTGTCTCTCTCTCTCTCTACTTGTTGCCTATGGATCATGATGTAAAGATATCAGTTACTTCTCTAGCCTGTATGCTTCCTGCCATAACAACCATGGACTAACCCTTTGAAAGGTTAAACAAATACCCAATTAAATGCTTTTCTTAAGAGTTGCCTTGGTCATGACAGTTCTTCACACCAAATGGAAGAGTAACTAAGAAAATTAGAGTTACTAATGATGAGATAAACATTATGACCTAAAGCACCTTGTGGAAGAAAGTGTTTATTTGATTCTTACAACTTGTAGGCCATCATTCAAGAATTCAGGCCAGGAACCTAGAAGCAGGAACTGATGCAGAGGCTATGGGAGGGGGGAGTGCTGGTTACTGACTTGTTGTACCCCATGACTTGTTTAGCCTTCTTTCTTCTACACCTCCCACAAGATCACCTACCCAGGGCTAGCACTACCCACAATGTACTGGCCTCTTCCACATCCATCACTAATTTTAAAATGTCCCACAGGCCAATCTGGTCGGTTTATTTATTAATTGAGGCATTCTCTTCTCAAATAATTCTAGCCTGTGTGAAGATGAAGCATAAATTAGCCTTTACAGTGATCATTATTTGTATCTGCAAAGTTTTCTTAACACTTTTGGGCTTGTTAATTACAACATGCTATTGTAATTTTTGTTCTAATTTAATATAGATATGAATTTATCACATCCAAATATGTTAATATGTCTACAAAGAAACATTTTGTTGTCATTTCTAAAGTCCTTTAAATTTTTATCGCTATCTTGATGCTCACCAAACAACCTTTGCTTTTTGGGTTTGGCTTTTTGGGTTTGGCTTTTTGAGTCTATGTCTTGTCGTATTTTGTAGATTGACCTTGAGTCTCTGTAGCCCAAACAATTCTATCTTATCCTCTTGAGTGTTTCAGACTATAGACATGTACCTCTTGCTTCAAATGAACTTTCTGTTGTCATTTAGATGCAATTTGCAATCCAATTATTACATACTGCCTCATTAACTGCTTCTATAATTGAACTAGTTCTTTCACTTTCTTTAAAGTATGTTTGAAAGATATTTTATTCCTATGATAATTTATCAGAAAAATGTGCATTGTTCATTAGAACAGTTTCTTGATCAAATCTAAGACCTGAAAATGAATGAAAATTTTTATTATTTTTCGGAGACTAACTTAATTGCTTTAACACAATTATCTCTAGTTTCATTCATTTTTCTGAAAATTACATAACTTTATGGCTAAAAATTCGAATGTGTATTTAAATCATATTTTATCTATTTCTTTGTTGCTGGACACTTAGGTTGATTCCATAACTTAACCATTGGAAATGATACTGCCAACATTGATAAACATTGATAGGCAACTATCTCTGATAAGCTGGCTCCTTATGCTCTGCTGACCTCTGTTATTAGTAGACCTGTTGAACTGCTTTGTATTTCCACTGAGAAACTTGCCAACATTTTTAAAAGTTGTTATTTTAATGCAGTTCTTCTTTGAGAATTTTATATGCACATATAATATATTTGATTGTACTGACTCTCCACACCTCCCTCTTATTACTCTTGGCTCCACTCCCACTCCTCCACTCCTTACTCAACTTCATGTACTTTTAAAAAATACTCCACTGTGTGCAATATGTACTGTCTTTGTATATATTCATGTATGCAAGGTTATCCATTGGAGGGTGGTCAACCTTGCAGATACCACTCTCTTAAAGAAAATTGAATCTCCCTCTTCCAGCAGTCATCATCTGTCAGTAAACTCCTCATCTGGGGTTGGGCGTTATGATCTTGTCACCCCATGAGAGAATGCTGACAACCACAGCTGTTAGGAGTTCGTGAGTACAGATGTCCTGTCACAGCCAAAAGATGCTGCTGTTTCAAGCAGAGTCTCTGACTCTTAAAATCTTCCTGTCCCTTCTTCCTGCATGTGGCCTGAACGTTAATGGGAGAGATGCGATATAAATATTTCATTTGTGGCTAAGCACTCCGCTGTGATTTATTCTCTGCACCTTGTCCAGTTGTGGGTTTCTGCATTGGCCACTGTCCGCGGTACATAAGACTCCTCTGTTGATGTCTGAGAGCTGCACTAATCTATTAACAGAGCTACAAATGTGGAGAGGGGTCCGATACTGTGTCCAGTTAGCAAAGTCATGGCTAGATTTACAGTACCAGATATGTGCTTCCTCCCGAGGAGAGCACCTTAAATATAATCAGAAATGGCTAACTATCTCTCCGCAGCCGTATCATTATCACAGTCCACAGGATTCACAGCTGGGTAAACTGTGGGTGAGTGGTTTTGTTGTTGTTTTGTTTTTCGTCCAGCTGACTACATAGCACCTTTCAATACTCTGGAAGCTAGCCAGCATGGAGGAAGCCTCCTCATCCGTACCAATTTGATTCCCTAAAGTCCTATTGGTGTGGGAGTTCCTTCTGTCTATGTGTTGCTTTTATTGTAAAGAAACTAGCTTGGTCTATACAAAGGTAGAACTTAGGAGGGGAAAATTAAGATGAATGCTAGGAGAAAGGAGGTGGAGTTGGCGTGAAGCCATGGAGCCTCCTCCGGAGACAGACAATGCTGAAATTTTGCTGGTAGGCCACGACCTTGTGATGATGCTCAGATTAATGGAGGTAGGTTAAATTAAGATGTAAGAGTTAGCCAATAAGAAGCTAGAGCTAATGGACCAAGCAGTGATTTAAATAGTACAGTTTCTGTGTGGTTACTTTGGGAGTCTCGGCTGCTGGGAACAGCAAAAAGCAGTTGCAATATCTTTTATTACTCGGAGAGACCTCTAGGACAATCCTAACCAACAGCTTCTGTGTAGTTTTCCCATACCTGCCACTGGGGTTTTTATTTGACAGTCTACAGCCTCTGTGTAGGATGACTTCAACTCAACTGAGTCCATTAGTTGGTTGGTTTACATTTCAAACACACACCACTCTTAAGAGCTGTGAAGGTAGCAGAATATCTTGTGAGAGCTGGTTCCTTCCACCATCTGGGATCCAGGAGTCAAAAGTTATCAGGCTTTGTAGCAGTTGTCTTTACTAGCTGAGCCATCTGGCCAGCCAGCTAAACTGTTTTATATGGACGTGTAGATCTTATAAAATAGTGGTTTCCATATGGCCTTTTCAATAATCAGTGTTAATCATCCCCTTCTCCACAGCTCCTCTGCCCCAACCTTTGTCCTGTCATAATACCTGTGTTCTACTATTTCTGTTACTCCTTGTCTCTTAAGACCATTCTTGCCTGTGGTCCCCTTCTTATCTGCAGGGACTCTAAAAACAAAAGTAAAAGGTTCTTTGCTAGGATGGACAAGTAAGGGCATGTGGTGTTTTTCTTTCTGGGTCTGCATTATATCACAGTGCTATTTGTTCCAGTTCATTTCATTTACCTGCATTTTTATTGTTTCATATTTATTTACATATTATACAACATCCCCTAGAGTACACATGCCTCATTCTCTAGCCATTCATCAGTTGATGATCTCTAGGTTGTTTTCTAGCTTTTCTGAACAGTTCAACTATGAATATGGATGAGCAAGTATCTTCATGATGGACATCAAGTACTTTGGATATATAGGGTATAGATGGGCCATATGGTATATTTGTTTCTAATGTTTTAAGGAACCACCACTCTGATTTCTTTAGTGACTGCACCATTTGCACTTTGACCAACAGTAAATGAGGAATCTTCTTTCCCAGCATCCGTGCTAGCATTTCTTGTCATTTTTTCCTTATTCTCAGCCATTCTGATAAGGTGAGATGAGAGCTCAAAGTAGTTTAATTTGCATTTACCTGGTTGTTAAGAATATTAAATACTTCCTTAAATATTTCTTAGATACTTTTATTTCTTCTTTTTGTGACTCTGTTCAGATCTATATCCTATCTTTAAATTAAGTTGTTTATTTCTTGATGTTTAGTTTTTGAGTTCTTTGTATATTCTCGACACTAATCCACTGTTAAATAGATAGTTGTCAGAATTTTTTGACATTATGTAACTTGCTTCTTCAGTCAATTAACATTTTTCTTTTCACTAAAGAGCCTTTTAAAGTTCCTGAGGTCCTACTTGTAGATTATTGTACTTCCAAGGTCCCCATTCCAGCAAGTCTTTGCCTGAACCTTTATCCTCCCATGTACTTCCTGCTCTTTCTTTTAGATATTTCAGTGTTTCAGGTATAACATTGAAATCTTTGATTCATTTGGCATTGATTTGTGTTCAAGATGAGAGAATCGGTGTCAATCTTCTACATGTACAGAGTAATTTTTCCAGCACCAGTTGTTACAGGTGCTGCATTTTCCTTTAGTATTATTTTGGTATCTTTGACAAAAGTTGGATGACTGTTCTTGCCTCAGCTGAGACCTCTATTCTAGTCCACCATTTAATGTGACTGTTATGGTGCCAGTCTATGCAGTTTTCACTACTATAACTCTGTAGTAGAACCTGAAATCAGGAATGGTGATACGTCCAGCAGTGTTTTTATTGCTGGAATAGTTTCAGCTATCCCAGCTCTTTTGTGCTTCCATATGAATATTTTTAAGATTTACTTATTCAGTATGTTTACAGTATTCTGCCTGCATGTATACTTGCAGGTCGGAAGAGTGTACCATATCTCAATATAGATGATTAAAACCACCATGTGGTTGCTGGGAATTGAACTCAGAACCTCTTAAACAGCAGCAAGTGTTCTTAACCTCTGAACCATTCATTTCTCCAGCCTACCATATGACTTTTGAAATTTTATTTTTAAAATTTTATAATTAAAATAGATTTACAGTATTTCCCCTTCTATTATATCTTCCAGTCCCTTCTAGTCACCCTCCCTCAAACTCTTCCCATGTGCCCCATCTCAAATTGATAACCTCTTTTATTTTATTATATTGGTTACATACTTGAATTTTTAAGGATTTCTTTTTAATTTTCTGTGAAGAATTGCACTGAGGTTTTAAGGGACATTACATTGAACCTATAGATTGCTTTTGGTAGGATGTCCATTTTTGCAGTATAAAACATGCCATTCCATGAGCATGGGAGGTCTTTTCATCTCCTGATTTCTTCATTTTTCTCTGGTGTTTAGGGTTTTTAGTTTAGAGGTCCTTTTAGTTAGGTCTATTCTAAGGTATTTTGGGAGTCACTGTGAATGTTATTATTTCCCTGATTTCCATCTCAATTGTATTTCTTTGGTGTGTAGATAGACTACTTCTTTGAGCATGTTAATTTTTACCCCGCTACTTTGCTGAATGAGTCCATCAGTCTAGGAATTTTCTCATGGAGTGTTTGTGGTTTCCCATGTATAAATCACCTGCAAATATGTGTACTTTGGCATCTTTCTTTCATATCTGTATCCCTTTTATTTCCACTTCTGAAATCTTATTTCTCTAAGCAGGACTTCAAGCACTGTTTTGAATAGGAATGCCAAGAGTGAACACCTCTGCCTTCTTTCTTTTTTTTTTCCTGTCCACTAGTCCCTGATGTCCTCGTCTTATTCCCGATCTTAATGGAAATGCTTCAAGTTTGTCTCCATTTAATATGATGATGCCTGTTTGTTTGTCTTAGATAGTTTTATTGTACGGAGATATGTTCCCTTCATGCTTAGTCTGGCCAGGATTTTTATCATGAAAGGATGCCAGATTTTGTCAAAGTTTCTTTTTTCTGTCTATTGAAATGATTCTATGATTTTAAACCTTAAGACCATTTATGTGGTGAAATATAATTAATGATTTACATATATCAAACCATTAAACAATCCCTGCCTCCCCGGAGTGCTTCTGATGTGTGATATTTTGGATATGTTCTTAATTTGGTTTGCAAGTATTTTATTGAGAACTTTTGCATCCATATTTGTCAGAGATATTGACCCATAATCACCCACTCCCTTCATCTGGTTTTGGTAGCAAGGCAATAGAAAGTGTTTGGAAATGTTCCTCCTTTTTCTGTTTCCTGCAGTAATTAGAGGGATGTTCATTCTTCTTTGAATATTTAGTGGAATTTATTTTGCTGAATCCATCTAACCTTGGTTTTTTTTTTTATTATGTCTGACTGAGACTTAATCTCACTATGTAGGCCTGACTGTCCAGGAACTCTCTCCATGGACCACATGGGCTGAGACTAATGAAGAGTCACTTGCCTCTGCCTCTTGAGTACTGGGATTGAAAGTGTGTTCTATCATATATAACCTACATGGGAAATCATTAGCTACTTCTTCTACCTATTGGCCATTATGGATCTATTTAAATGATTTACTTCCTTTTGTTTCAACTTTGATAAGGCATATATATATATATATATATATATATATATATATATATATATATATAAAAATTTACTCATTTTTTAGATTTTCTAATTCAGTGGAAATTAAAATTTTAAACTCTGTCCTGTGGTAGTTTAAATGAAATTGGTCTACATAATCTCACAATCTTATAGGGAGGGGCACTATTAGGAGGTGTGGCTTTCTCAGAGTAGTTATGAATTTGTTGGAGGAAGTGTGTCACTGGGGGGTGGGCTTTGAAGTTTCATATACTCAGGATACCACCCAAGGTGTCAGTCAACTTCCTGTTGCTGTAAGACATAGTTCAGCACCATGTCAGCCTGCATGCTGCAATTTTCCCCTTCATGATCATAGTGCTGAACCTCTGAACTGTGAGCTAGTCACCCTCAATTAAATGTTTTCTTTATAAGGGTTGCCATAGTCATGGTGTCTCTTCACAACATTAGTAACCCTAACGAAAAGAGTCCTTATGATGAGTTTTCTTTGAATCTACTGAATTGTTCTTTCTTCTCACCTCTATGATGTAGGATTCCCTTCTGTATACTATGAGTATGCTTTATTACAATTGGTTAAACCGCTTCAGTCTATGGCAGGGCAGAATAGAGCAAGGCAGGAAAACTAAACTAAATGCAGAGATAAAGAAGGCAGAGTCAGTAAGACATCATGTAGCTACCAAAGGAGAAAAATGCTGTAACCTTACCAGTAGGCCACAGCCTTTTGGTGATTCATAGGTTAATAGAAATGGGTTAAGTCAAGATGTAAGAGTGCTGTTTCAATTTTTCTTTATTTTTTGAGACTTGTTGCTGCTTGGATTCCTAATAACTGAGATTCTGACACAGGTGGGATAGACTTTCAGTGTAGCTTTAATTTGCTATCACTAACTTAATTATGATGAATTTTCATACACTTATTGGCCATCTCTACCATAGCTGTTGGAAACTTTGCTCATTTCATTAGTCCATTAATTATTAGATTTTTTTTATTCATTTGTTATTTAGCTTTCCTGGTTCTTTTTATAGTCTATATATGTGCAATTAGAAAAGATTTCTCTCCTACTCTGCAGGCTGTATCTTTACTCTATTGCTTCCTTTGCTGTACAGAAGCTTCTGAATTTAATGAAGTCCTCGAGAGAGAGAGAGAGAGAGAGAGAGAGAGAGAGCGCTCAGGCATACAGATAAAGGTCAGAAGACAGCCTTTGGGTGTCAGTCTTCACCTCTCTGCTTGTTTGAGATGGGCTCTCTTCTGTTGCTCACGGCTGTGTAAACCAGGCTTGCCGCTGCATGAGCCTATGAGGATCCTTGTGTCTTTGCCCCATTTAACTATGCAAACACGGGGAATAAAGACACATGCTACTGCACGTAGCTTTATGTGAGTTCTAGATATGTGAACGTGGATCCTTACATTTGCGCATGTGCTTTACCCATTGAGCCATATCCTTACCCTGCCCCCATCCTTTTATCAGTCACATTTTTCCTCCACTGCCTGTATATGCATCCCTGATCTTACTTTCTCTAGCCCTCGAAAGTATTGAGCAATAACATGTTCTCACACATAGGAGTCTGTCTGTAGAATTCCTGCCGGCTGGCAGAAAAGGTGCTATTTATCACATATTTCTGGAAACAGTACAAATTAGAGATTTTCAGGGTGTTAGCACATAATTAGTATGAAATGAAGTGAGGATAAATGTTGTGCTAATAAATTAAGGTCTTTATTCTGAATATATTTGAGCAGGGATTCAGGAGGAATAAATATTTTCAAAAATGTTGGTGGAGCGCATGCTAGACGGTTCATGCAGAGATCCACAGCCAAGCACTGGCTTGAACACTGGGAGTCCAGTTGATGAGAAGGTGGAGGGATCTTATGAGCACAGGGAGTGGGGGGTGCGGTTGGGAAGGGCAAGATCATTACTGGAAAACTCATAGAGATAGCTGACCTGAGCTTGTGGGAACTCGTATATTCTAAATGGACAGCTAGGGAGCTGGCATGGGACTGACCTACGCCTTCTGCATCTGGGTGACAGTTGTGTAATTTGCTCTTCTGTGGGCCCCTGAATCTGGGTGAAAATCATGTAGTTTTCTCTTTTGTGGGCCCCTAGCAGTGGGACTAGGACCTGTCCCTGATGCATGAGCTGATTCTTTGGAACCTATTTCCTATGGTGGGATGCCTTGTTGAGCATTGATGCAGCGGGGGGTGTGGGTAGCTTGATACTGCCTTAAGTTGAACTTGATATGCCATGCTTTGCTGATTCCCATGGGAGGCCTTGCCCCATCTGAAAGGAGACAGAGGAGGAGTGGATGGGGAGAGTTTTAAATGGAGAAAGGGGGAAGGAGCAGGAGTAAAGGAGGGAGTGGAAACTGTGACTGGTAGGTAAAACAAATGAAAAATGAATAATAATAATAAAAAAAGATGGCTCAGTGGGTGAAGATACTTGTCACACAAGTCTAATCTGTATTCAATTTCTAGAACCCAAATAAAGGTGGAAAGAGAAAACTGACTTCACAAAGTTGTCCTCTGACGTCTGTCCTCTACATGAGTGCACATACACACACACACACACACACACACACACACACACATACATACACACAAATAGATAAGTTGGTATAAAATTATTTAAAATATATGTACTTTGTAACTAATTTCTTCCTTTGGGTCTCATTTGTCTCATTTTTTTTTATTGTTTGCATTCCCTTGACTAGCCAAAGCTAATCTAAAGACTCTATTCTGTGCATTAATCTAACTAAATCAATGAATTTAATTACCATTTTAAGCTAAATTAAATCTCTTTGAAGACTGCAAGGGGATAGATTGGGATTTTTCCCCCTATTTGCTATGAAAAAGTTAAAGTTATATTTTCTTTGATAGAAGGCAGTACACAAGATATATATATATATATATATATATATATATATATATATATATATATATATATAAGCACTCAACCACACCAAAACTGGCAAGCAAAAGCCAAGGGAATAGAGACATTTCTTTGGTTGACCTGTGACTCTCAGGACATTACCATACATTTTGAACTGTAAGCAAGATTATTAGACTTTTGTATAAGAAACACATACCAAATTCTGAACTTCAGTCACCCCTTGCCCACAGAGAGGGGTGTGTTCCATGGATCCACCAGAGACAGACGCTGGGACTTTTACCCGGTAAGCCACTGCCATGTGGCGATACACAGATTAATAGAAATGGGTTAAATTAAGATGTAAGAATTAGCCAATAAGAAACTAACACTAATGGGCCAAGCAGTGATTTAGTTAATACAGTTTCTATGTGGTTATTTTGGGGCTAAGCTAACTGGGTGGCCGGGATAAACAAGCAGCCTCCTTGCAACCTCAGTGGATGTTTAAGACCACAGAGAGTACAGACTCTCATCACTACGGGGATTTTCCTATTTGCATATACCTATGATGATTCAATTTACAAATTAAAGGAGACAGTATAAGATTATCATTAACATTAAACCATAATTGTGATATCATATAATCAATTATTTAAAATTTAACAATTGTTTATTTCAAGTGTTTTTATACTTTTATTTGTTTATTTGTGTGTGTGTGTGTGTGTGTGTGTGTGTGTGTGTGTGTGTATGGGATATATATCCTGTGTGTACCAGTGCCTGCTGAGGCCAGCAGAGGGTGTTAGATCCTTAGGAGCTGGAGATACAGGGAGTTTTGATCCACCTGACATGGGTGCTAAGAGCCAGACTCGGGACGTCTGTAAAAGCCTCAAGTCTCTTAACAACTGAAGCACCTGTCCAGGCCTATGTGTACAATTTTTCACTGAATAATTTTACACAACATTTGATAGTGGGTAATTGAAATTCTAAAAAAGTTAATATTTTCATAATTTTTTTCTTTTAATGTTGATCTGATTAATTTATAAACAAGCTAGTGTGCATGACATGCTTGATATTATTATAGAGTTATTCTTTCTGATTCTTAGTAGTAGGCGATGGTGATGCAGAGTTTGTTAGAATAAGTGTTATCATGGAGAGGCTGCTTATTCAGTTTTTGCAAGAACAAAAATTCAGGTGGACTTGAAACATAGTGATAAATTTGTAAGTTTTATAGCTAATAGTTGGTGTAAGGGACAGACCGTGAGTAAAAATCTTATTCAAGGAGAGCCTCAAGTGTGAGGAGAATTTCGTATCCTTGCTGAAGATAGGCCACTGTAATCAGACGTCATCTGAGCATAGTGGAAATGAGCCACTGGGTCAGAATTTGAGGATGGTAAGAGGGTCAAGTTTGCAGATGCTGATGCACCTGCTTAGCTCAGAGGAGCCTGGTGGAGTTTGTTCAGGGAAAGAAGCTTTGTCCAGACTCCAAAGCTGTGCCTTAGGCTGAGGAATGCATATGCAGAAGAGACTGTAGGAAGACAGTGGTAAATGAAGAGTGGGGTTCTAGAAATTAGCAGTGCACTTTGCCAGCAGCTGAGAGAACTGTGACGGGTAAACTGTAGGTGTGGAGCTAGAAGCACTAATCACTAAGTGCTGGGTGCTGCCCATATGTATTGCCCCATTTCATCTTACAGTACGCACATCAACACTCATTTCCTTTTGCAGGTAATCGAGTTATAGCCCAGTTAACTTAACTGGCTCAATCCACGTGTATAATTGAGGACAGAGCCATAACGGATCTGGGCTGCTTTGACTCTGTACCTCATATGGTTTTCCCACTGTTGAACTGATAAATGTGTCTGCACGGGGCTGCATTGCTTGATCTAACTTGACAACTGACACCCAATTGTTCAACAGACTACTTTAAAAAGTAGCACTGGAGGGCAAAAGGGGGTCCACTTTACCAGTAAATGAAAATTGGTGGAAGATAGCTCCAGCTGGGTTTTCTTTTCATCTTTAGTTTACCCATTTGGCAATATGTTTTTCTAAATGGCAAGTTTTATCTTGTAGAATAGAGGACATGTTTTTACTTGGTCCAACTCTTTGCTTAGTTTTGCTTTTCAAAGGAAAAGAGGCCCGCGTACCTCTCTGCGCTTTGACAATGACCCACTGAGGTTGTAGTGTGTGCACGTCTGTGCTGAAGACTGATGCACTACATGTACAGCGTGACAAAAGGAAAGAGCCTCCGTGCCTGCAGGACCTGCTGCCTTAGGGTCAAATCCTAACCAAATTTTCCCTGGAAGTGGCAAAGTTAGGCCATTTGGAAAAACAGTCACCATTTAATTTTTATTTTGTAAGTTTGAAAAACAGATGTGGGTGGTGTCCAGGAGCAAAACAATATCCAAATTTAATAGTAAAATAATGTCATATAAAAAATATTTTTACAATAACCCCTACCATAGAAGGTAGCCTTCTCTTTTCAAGGCACCCCTTGACTTTGTGGACCGACAACAAAGAGATAGAGGATGCTATTCCACTACTAGCTAAAGAACTGCTTTGAGAGAATGAAGATGTAGGTGATACGGTCAAAGTCCCAGCTGACGGGTAGCCTTGAGATACTAGCAATGCACAAAAAAACCCTCAGGAACAGAAACAATTTTTAAATCTCCAGAGAGATGCAAAATTCTATAATGAGATATTTCACTCAAGAAAGGCCTTCACTTTCATGGGGAACAGAAGCACTTGATGCCAAAATCTTCCTTAAAGGCTGAAAAGATTGCATCCATGAAGACTGTGCATGAAATCAGCAGCCAGAACAAGACCCTGGGACTCAATTTTGTCACATATACAAACTATAGAATTAAATAGACTTCCAACCTATCTTGAAATCAGAAATTTCCTTCAACTTTTTGTGCACAGAGACGTAATCACTAAGTTTATTGTTCCTCTTGATAACCCAGAGAGGTTTCTTTTTCAAAGTTTTTTCACTATGTTAAGTCCAAGGTCCTCCCAGCTCCCCCTAAGTCCAGGAAGGTGAGCAACCAAACTGACAAGGCTCACAGTGAGCCCGTCCATGCTGTAGAGTTCATGCTCATTGCCGTTGTCCTTGGTTTCTCAGTCCTCCTCCACCGTCAGCCACATTCAGAGAGTCCGGTTTGGTCCCCTGTTCCATCAGTCCCAGGAGAGGGGTGGAGTGGGGGTATGGGTGGAAGGGAGGGGATGGAAGGGGGAGGAGGAGGGGAGGAGATGGAAATTTTTAATAAAAAAATGAGAAAAAAAGTTTTTTCAGCCAATAAAGAGATTCTTGTATTTTACAAACTTGAAGATACATATGAAGCAGAAAAGCCTGCTATTGAGACAAAACCTAACAATTTTGAGGAAGAATGCACAAAGATGAGACTCCTCATTATCATTTCATACACTGATTGAAATAAATATATTCAATCAATGAATTCTTAAACAGAAAAATAATATGTTTAAGACTTACCTCAAGTTAAAAAAAAAAAATTTTTTTTCCAGAATAAAAAGGTAGAACATTTTATTATATCTGTGGGAAATTTTACATCTGAAATGTACTTGAGAATTTTTTTTCTGGAAGTCATAAACAATGCTGAGGAAAACCTTTTAAGGGACTGAAGAGCTGCCACGGGTAGCCACTATTGTCTGCTTAGGTGCTTCCGCCAATTCTTAAGAAAAGCAGCTGAACGTCATTCATGGCCATAACTGCATGAATGTCGCAGCTCCACTCTGAGACATTTCTTTCAGTGAGTCAGTGAAATTCTCCTATTGATATCACTGTGTTCTCTTTTCCATTTGTTATTTATTTATATGGGTGGAGGAGCATCATGCAATCTAAAAATTTAATCAACCTATGAAAAAACTATCTCTCCCTTCCCCCCTCCCTTCTTCTCTCCCTCTGTCTCTCCCTCCCCATCTCTCTTTCCTTCCCTCTCCCTCTCGTCCCCCTCTCTCTGGATCTTTCTCACATTCCTGTGTGCAAATGAAATGTGATGGCTCCGTTTCCTGACAGTTAGGCTGCCATACTTTTCCAGTTAGGATGGACTCTATCTCTCTGGAGCTGTGAGCCAAATAAGCTCTCCTCTAATTGTTTCTTATCAGGGTATCTTATCACAACAACGGACAGATAACTAACACATAGTTGGTACCGAGAAAGTGGGGTTATCCCTTTGAAAAGTCCAACCTAAACTCGGGGCTAAAAAAAGCTACTGAATGCTATCCATAGAGTTTAATAGGTCATTTTTTTGGAATATTAGAAGATATGCTGAGAGTAATGCAGAGAGTGGCTGTCTGCATCATATGATATGATCAGACATCACTTATGTCTGAATCATAAAGTTTCAGAGAGAAATAGAGACCCTATTAGCAACAGGGCTAGAGGCCATTCATGTGATACTTTGGTAACGAACCTTACTGAATTCTGCCTATATCCTGAGAATTTTCATGAAGCTGAATTTAAAAGTAATAGACTGATTAATATAGTAGGGGAAATTTCAGGAGAGTATGACATTAAATGTGTGACATTCTGTTCACTGATTATTCTTATGCAGATCCACACTGAAAAAGAACAAGTTGGTCAGAAAGAAGTAAAAAAAAAATGTGTGATTTGGAAAGAAAAGTGCACTAGACAAGTTGGAGGTCACAGTCACGACACTTGCTGGAAGAGGCTATAATGGTTAGAGATTAGCACCATTAAAGAGAAGCCTCCCACTATGTGGGAGGACCACAGAGGGACTGTTTGGAGAGGAGATGTGTGGCCTTGCTAGGGGAGGCATATCACTGGAGGTTACCATAGGTTCATGCCATTCCTAGTGTTTCTCTGGGAACTAATACCCAAACAGACGGCCAAAAGAGTAATTCTCATTCAAACCACCACAAGTACTGTAACGAAAGACACTGCCAAATTCCACTGCCAGCGTGAGATGGAGGCTGACCCCTAAAGCCATGCAGTTGCAGCAGCTTTTGGATGCTGAAACTGGTGACAAACTTGTATACATAGTTGATTCCCAGGATCAGGAATCCCCTTGGTCTGTTTGTTCCAGTTGGAGCCTTACGTACGTGGGTCCTTGCCCTGAAGAACCTTCTCTGATTACCTTGGCCCTACCAACTTCCCAGACCAGTCTGCAGTCATTGGAGGCTGATTTTATTTTATTTTACTTTTTAACTAGCTTCGGGAATGGTGAATCATCTTGATAGAAGCCAGAAACTCTGCGCAGGTGGCTGGTTCTGTTTTTTTTTTTTTTTTTTTTTTTTTTTTTTTTTTTTTTTTTTTTTTTTTTTTTTTTTTTCTCATGGTTTATTTTTTTTTATATTTAAAAAATTTCCATCTCCTTCCCTCCTCCTCCCCCCTCCCTCCCCTCCTTCTCCCCTTTCTCTCCCCTCCTTCTCCCCCTTCCCTCCCCTCCCCTCCACCCATACCTCCCCTCCCTCCCTCTCAAGGCCAAGGAGCCATCAGGGTTCCCCACTCTATGCTAAGACCAAGGTCCTCCCAACTCCCCCCAGGTCCAGGAAGGTGATCGACCAAGCTGAGAAGGCTCCCTGGTTCTGTTTTTACTGTGGTTTAGGGTCAATTACAAACTTACTCACTAAGTGATGGGAAGAAACAAAAGACTCTATTGATCTTTAGTTCATTTCATCTTTTTAATTGTCATTGCTTGCTAATATTCTTGGCACTTTACATTAAGTCCATTGTGTACATTTAATTAATTTTCATGACTTAAAGTCATCAATGCCTTTAATCTCTAATGAAAGCAAACTTTGTAATTATTGCTAATGTGTAAAGCATTTTGATCCAGTGATGCTTCCTGTCTCTGCTTGCTTGGTGGATAGATAGGTAAATGAATCCTCCCTCTTGAAGAATCATTTCATGGATAATCAGGGACATTGAAAGTTCTTTTGGAGCTTAAAGAGATAATCACTTGGAGACTGGAAATTCATTCTTCCATGTTTACTATTATCAAAGATGACCCATGTCACTTAGTGCCAGCAGCAAAAGTGTTTGAATGTTTTGTTTTCATCAAGAGTACCTTGTCAAGTTGTCCAAGCTGGCACTGAACTTGTAATCCTCCTGTTTCTGTCTTCTGACTGCTGGAATTATGAGCATATACCATGATAGTTTGTATAAAAGTGTTTTCAACATTTTAATATATACCACTTATGACTCTCGATATAATCTTTTTTTCTTTGTTGATAGAATCAGACTATGCTGGGGAAGGCTGTTCATTTTCCGGCCATCCAGACTTCCAAAATAATCACACAGGAATCTGCATTAATTGCAATACTGTTTGGCCAATAGCTTAAGTGTATTTTTGGCTAACTCATATCTTAAACTAACCCATTTTGATTAATCTGTGTATGGCTGTGGCTTACCAGAAAGATTCAGATGGGTTCCAATGGAGGTGTCTGTCTCCTGTGGGCAACTACATGGCTTCTCCCTGACTCCACTTTCTCTCTCTCTCTCTCTCTCTCTCTCTCTCTCTCTATATATATATATATATATATATATCATATATATATATGATATATATATATATATCAGCCTGGCTTTACTCTGTTAAGTCATTGGCTGAAAGCAGCTTCTTTATTAACCAATGAATATAAAACCACAACCTTATGGTAAGGCCCTATTACTAGACATCAAACATGAAGAACTTGGGCTTTACCCTTGCTGACTAGCATTAATTGTTCTGAAGCTGACTGATGCATGCTACCAAGGGAGAAAAGTAGTCATCAATATCACCCAGCAACAAATCTTGCAACCTAAAACAGTGATGTACCTACATGATATACTGGTGAACATGTGGCACAATTGTTATGGGAATAATCAAACACATTTTAAAATTGGATTTAAGGCCCTCTCTGTGGGATGGAACACATACCTGACACTCTTAATATAGCTCAGAACCTGAAACTAAATAGATCATAGATACTAGGAGGCAACCAACTATTATTATTCTGCTAAAAAAACATAGCAATAAAATGATTCTTGCTGACATATTACTATATATCCATAGATAAGTGAATCACTCAACATTCATCAGAGAAGCTCCTTTTTGGAGTAGAAGCTAATTAGCAAAAACCCACAAGCAAACAATGTGAAGACAGAAAGAGACTTTGGAGCACTTAGTCCTAAATAGAATGTCTTTATTGAGCCCCTCCCTCAAGACTAAGAGATCTATGTAGAAGAGGAGTCAGAAATCTTATAAGAGCCAAAGGTAGTGGGTGACTCCAAGGAAAGCCTCTTCCGCACACAATAGAACTAAAGCACCTATAAGCTCAGAGACTGTGACAGCACGCACAAGACCTGCGCAAATTCAGATGACACAAAATCCCAGTCCTGAGAAAAGGAAGCAAACATGGGGTCCCACTCCTAACCAAGAAGCTATTTGCAAATGATACCTACCGGAAAGGGAAAATCGGTTTTCTTCAATAAAGCATCTCTGGATACCATACCCACACTCTAGGGCTGGTCTCCTGCCCAGGTGCAATGGGCCAGCACAAAATGGATTTCATGGTTTTGCTTGTGGTTGCTCTGATTTGTTTGCTTTTTGTTTCATTTACTTTTCTTTCATTTTTCTGTCTAATTTGTTTTTGCTTGTTTTGATTTTCATTTTTTTTTGAAAGAGAGAATATTAAGTTAACTATTTAGGGAGGTGAGGAAGATCTGAAAGGGGTTGTAGGGAGGAAAAATATGATCAAAATACATCATGTGAAAGGAATTTTAATAGATTTTTAAAATTCTGCCTTTCATAAAACATTAAGATACGAGCGACTCCATGTCATTTAAATCGCGTGTTTGTGCTACTCTTATTTGCTTGGAGCCAAGACTTGTTAGAGAGACAGCAGACCACTGGCCTTCAGTTATCCCTTCCTCAAGAGCAATACTGAAGCATGGTTGAGATAAACACACACTTTATAGATGGAAACTCAAGAGTAAGAAATACTGCATTTTAGGATTACAGAAGAAAATCAGAATGATAGCATTATAATTGTTTGTTTCAATAAATCTAGGTAAGAGAATAATACGAAAGGGGAGGCCAAAATGGTGTAGAATTGTTTCTACAGTGGGATTGTCTCTTTATGGAGTACACAGAGTGACTAAGTCGAGCATTAAAAACTTCTGATTTTCTAGTTCATATTGCACAAATATATGTTCATGTGTGAGTTGGTCTCCTGATAAAATAAGTCCTTTAATTCTTTAGGTAAACCAGACGTATGAGTTTCAGTCAAATATAAACATTTATATAAACATATAAATGGTGATGATACCAACAAAGACCCATGAGCTGTTTGGTTATTTCTTCCTAAGACTTACACTTTTTACAATTGAATCTCATGCACAGTCTTCCTCCAATCCCTCTGTGTGAAGACAAGAGTAGACTTTGGTACTCTGATTAGTGTGAACGATGTTTTGGTCCTCAGTTTCCAAAACAACAATGATCAAAAAGGAGATTTCTATTTTGGTTTCCCTCAAGAGGTGACACCATTCCCTTGTTGATGCATACCTGAAATTCCAGCTGGGAGGCTGAGGCACAAAGATTGCTGTAGCATGAATTCTAATCGGTCTTAATAAACAAAACCTAGAGTCGGGTATTAGGGAGTGAAAGCTGAATGATCAGAGAAGCAGAGAAGTCAGTCAGTAGAGAAACCTTTTATCTCTACCAATGTTCAGACTGAAGGGGTAATCCTGTCCTCAGACTGTCTCCTCACACTGCGTCCTCAGACTGAAACTGTCTCCACCAAATCTCAGACTGCCATGAGCTTCTGCCTTCTCCCACCTTATATTCCTCTCTCTGCCTAGCCATAACACTCCTGCCTTCATCTCCCTAGTGCTTGGATTAAAGAAGTGGGATCCCAAGTGCTAGGATCATCTTTGTGTGAGTTCTGTTTCTCTTATAGTTTGCATCAATTTCACGTAGCCCAGGATAGCCTTGAGCTAACAGGGATAAGTCTGCCTCGATCTCCCAAGTCCTGGAATTAAAGGTGTATGCCACCACTGCCTGGCCTCTAATGGCTTAGCTCTGCACTCTGATCTTCAGGCAAGCTTTATTTGTTAAAAACACAAACAAAATATCACTACAGACTGAAAATTCAAGGAAAGACTGGTTATATAATGACATTTTGTCTCAGAAAAAGAAAAGAAAAGGTAATTTTAAATTACAAATGGTTGTTCAGCAACTGACTGTTTGAAATAGACACTAATCTTCCTTTGTCTTTGGATGCTGTATTCCAAAGCCCCTAGTGAATGCCTGAAAGTTAAGAGAGCATCTAACTATTGACATAAAAACAGAAATGTTGGTCAATGTAATCAAATTGAAAAGCCTAGACATAAAACCACACTGCTGTAGGAATTCCTAGAGCTAGTAGCCTTTAAATTACCTGTCCACTTGGGCGTGTCCTCTTATACTATTTATGCCAATGTAAAATGTACATCCAGCCTCTTTTCCAGCTACAAGATTTGGTTACTGTTCCCCATTTCAGCAGAGGATATTGATTTGTAAGTCTACCCCTAAGTAAATACTCTCTGTTGTTTTCAGTTCTGAGCTAATGTGGGATTTCTTTTAAGCATCCTTCTTCACCACACATCTATGGACAGCTAGTCTTGTTTCATTTTTGTTTTTGTTTTTATAAAAAGTACAGAATGCATACCAGAACAAAGACAGCATCTTCAGCAAATGATGTTGGTCAGACTGGACAGTTGCATGTAGAAGGATGCAAATAAATCTATATTTATTACTCTGCACAAACTTCAACTCCAAATGAATCAAGGACCTCAACATAAAGCTAGGTATATTGAATCTGATAGAAGAGAAAGTAGGGAATAGTTTCAAACTTATTGGCACAGGAGAAAACTTCCTGAACAGAACACAAATAGTGGAGGAACTAAGAACAACAGTTAATAAACACGACCTTAAGAAACTGAAAAGCTTCTGTACAACAAAGGATACTGTGGAAATTCCCAAATAATCCAGGTTATTTCCAAGACCCTTAGTTTCTCTTCACAAACTGACGTCAAGACCCTATTGCTGAAGATGACATCTGCACAGTAAACTGAACATGGAAAAGTCAAACTGGTGTTTATGTAGCAGAGCCTTTACCCTGTAGGTCCTAGTGTTCATGGTACTAGAAAGTACTCTGTATGATACCAGAGAAGAAAGATTAACACCATCCCAACTGCAAACCTTCATCTCCAATGGTGACTAGTCTGTAATATATACTAGTGCAGGGGTGGCACAAATTTTATACAAGTAAACTACCACGATCTGATTGGAGCTGAGGCCAACTACATGAGATAGAACCCATGACCACCATCGCTTCTCAGCCTTTTGGCTAAGATCAAGTGCAGAACCCATGACCAACGCTGTCAGGGGAGCCAAAACATAAGAGTAGATGTATAGGTCATGGACCTAGGGAAAAATCAAAGGAATGTAGCAAGAAGATAACTCCTAACAGCATTTGATTATTCCATTAATGAGTGACTTGCTCAGCCATCATTAGAGAAACTTCCTCCTGCAGTAGATGGAAACCAACAAAGAGACCCACAGCTGGACAATGTAGAGAGAGTGGGAGACTTTAGAACATTCATTCCTAATTGGGATGTCTTCATCAAATCCCACCCCCAAGGGCTCAGGAAGCTATGCGGAAGAGGCAGCAGAAAGAATGTAAATGTCAGTGAGGATGGAAGACCCTAAAGAAACAAGACCTCTAGCATAGCCAGGCTGACACACATATAAACTCACAGGGACTGTGGGAGCATGCCCAGGGCCTCTACAGGGCTAAGCCAGATAGGATCTCAGTGCTGAGAGGAGAAATGGACAGAAGTCCCCATCCCTAACCCCAACTGATAAATGCTCACCAAGTTTTCTCCAATAGAATCTTACTGTGTACATAACCCAGACTTAATGACAAGCCTATTGATCAGCCGTAGATGGCTAACACAAAACCAACTCAATGATAATTTTGGAATTTTTTGTTGTTGATGATTTATTTTGTTTTGTTTTTTTTTATTTGTTTTTGGGGATTGTTTTTTTTTTTTTTTTGTCTCACAGTGCTTTGTCTGTTCATTTCTCTCTCACTCTCACCTCTTACAGATCTGTTTATCTATTTTGGCTTCTAATTTTGTTTATATGTTTTTCTGGGGATTTGGATGTCTCAGCATCTTTATGTTTTTTTTCTTTTTATCTATTCTCTCATACAATACATTCCAATCATATTTTCACTTCCCTCCACTTCTCCCAGATCCTCCCCCAAACTTGCTCTCTCTCTCTCCTAGATCCACTCCTCCTCCATTTCATTTCAAAAGAGAGCAGTCCTCCTAAGGATATCAACTGAATGTGACCTAACAGAATGCAATAAAACCAAGCAGAAACTCTCATATCAAGGCTGGTTGAGACAACCCAGGTGTTTGAAAAGGCTCTGAAGAGCAAGCAAAAGAGTCGAAGACATCCCTGCTCAAACTGTTAGGAGTCCCCCAGAAATTACAAGCTATACAGCTATAATATAATGTAGAGGACCTAGTACAGATCCATGCAGGCTCTGGGATTGCTGCTTCAGTCTCGGTGAGCCCCACTTAATTGATTCTGTGGGCCATGTTATCCTGGTGTCCTCAACACCTCTGGCTCCTACAATCCATCCTTTTCTGTAGGGTTTCTCAAGCTCCACCTAAATGTTTGGCAGTGGGTCCCTGCATCTGCTCCCATTAGCTTCTAGAAGAAGCCTCTTTGATGACACTTAAACTAGAACCGATTCATAAGCATAGCATAATATCATTAGGAATCATCTCATTCTTTTAGGGGCAGGGCAGTCTGTTTAGTTCTACCCTAGGTCTCCATATAATCCAGCTTGTTTTGTGCTTTTTCTTTGGCTCTTCGTTTTTCTATTTGTTTGTTTTGTCTTATTCTGGTTTGCTTCTTTTATTTTATTATAAATTTAGATACCTGTTTGCATCCTAATGAGAGAAAAAAAGAAGGGATATGGATTTGTGTGAGCCAGGAAGAGGGGAAAACCTGGGAGGAATTGTAAGAGGAAAAACCGTAATTGGAAATTACTATATGGAAAAACAAGCTACTTTCAATTTTTTAAATGTAAAGAAATACTTAAATCATAGCACAAAACTATAAACTATGATAAGTTTTAGTTCATACTTTTGGACAAAGTGAAAGATTAACAGCAATAGGTAGTGATTATAACATTTTACATTGTATTATAAACATTATTACATTATTATAGTCTATTATCACAACATGCTGTAATGAAAGTCTGTACTTTGAGACTATTATTAAGTAAACAAATGAGACTATTATTAAGTAAACAAAGGTTACCAGAACAGGAGCGCTGAGACACTGAATCTTGATAACCAAGGTGCTGACTAAGTGACTGATGGGCGTGTAATGTATTTGGTTTGGTATGTAAATGCTGGTCAGGAGTGACTCATTACCTACGACACCATTTAAAATGTATGAATTTGTATTGAACCGAAATGGTTTATGAGTTACAAAAAGTCTGGAAAGCAATGCTGGATAGGGAGGCCACTGCAAAAGAGATTAGCAATGAATTATATTGAGATGTGTGCATTATAAGTATTTTTCACACATGAAATAATTTTCTTTGTAATATTTAAGAAATGGCGATCCAGTCTCTTGCCGTAGCAGTGTGATTTAGGCTTCTTAAAAGTGTGTGACCTCTTCTCAGGAGGGTATCACTCTAGGGACTAACCAGGCTTAGCGGTCTACCACTGCTGACTGGGGCCAGAGTCAAACTTTCTTCAGACTTTCTTATCCTTTTAAAAATAATCCCTTGAGTCCTCCAGTCTCTGTGGGAATGCGGTGATTAAGCAACATCTGTTCAGTAGCTAGTGATCATCTGATGAGGTACAGGCTCTAGCATGAACGCAGGATCCTCTAAGTAACTTCTTACTTAGGAGCTGCCCAGAGCTCAGTCACGCTGCCCTACTGATACAGTGTGAAAACGAAACTTGAACCTTTTGCTATAGCCATGTTCTCAGAGACCTTATGTACATGTGATATTGATTTTGCGTGTCAGGCTTTGGGGTAAAGAAGTCCAGAAGATTCTATTTAAAGGTCAATAGTCTCTGTAGTAGGCTTTCTTGGGCTTCCAACCTGCTCCCAAATAAAGACACGGAGACCTACCATTAGTTATGAATGTTTGTTCTTGGCTGATGCTCATTTCTAGTTATCTTTTATAACCTAATTTAACTTGTTTTCTCTTCATATACATTTTTGTCTTGGGCTTTTTATCTTTCTTCTAATCTGTATGTCCTACACTTTTACTTACTCTGTGTCTGCCTGTCTGGTGGCTACCTGCCTGGTTGGCCCTGGTGTCTCCCTCTTTTTCTTCCATATTTTCTCTTTTCTCTCATTTTCTTGAGCCTAGATTTCTCCTCCTACTTAGTCTCTCTGCCCTCCGGCCTCTCCGCCACACCCCTCTACTGTCTAGCTATTGGCTATTCAGCTTTTTCTTAGACTAATCAGGTGCCTCAGTGCTGTAGGAAGCATTGCAGCTTGTACTAGCCCACCTACTGGGGCGTGGCCTCTCTTACTTAAACAAATGCAGAATGAACAGCTGTAACACATCATTTCCTAGTTAAACAAATACAGCACAACTGTACATACCTTAAGTAATATCTGCAACATAAACAAATATAACACATCTTTACAGAGTTAAAGTGATATTGACAACAAGGCTCTGTGGGATGGAGAGATGTAAGATGAATCAAATAATTGGCCACAAGTACTAAAATCACATATGGTCTCCAACTTAAAATTGCTCAACTTCACATTTTGCAAGTTTTTGACTTTATAATGATATAAAAGTACATTCAGTACAAATCTAAAACTTTATTTTGATTTCTTCTGAGCTAGTTTACAAGAAGCCATTTTATATAGGTAAGAAATTCTACCCGTCTGTGATGGTCATTAGCTTAGGCATAGCCATATTTTTTGACCTACAAAAGCTGATGATCTCATCATCTAATGAGGAACATCTCTAATGAGCAGCAGAAAGTTCCTGAGCTGCCGAAAAGAAGAAATACTTATGACTGCTTCTGTGGAATGTTCTTTAGATATCTGTTAAGTGGATTTGATTTATGATGCCATTTAACTGCATTTAACTGCAAATTTTCTCTATTCGTTTTTTTTTCCAGATGTCCTCTCTATTGGCAAGAGTGGATATTTAAACCAGCCACTATCACTGTGTTGGTGTCAATCTGTGATTTTCAATCTAATAGATTCTATTTTGTAACTGGATGCTTCTGTGTTCTATGTGTATATGGTTAGGGTGGTAATACACCTCTCCTGGATTTTTCCTTTAATGAATCACTTTTGATTAGTTTTGGTTTGAAGTCTGCCTTGTCAGATATTTGAAGAGCTACACCTATTTGTTTCTTAGTTCCATTTGATTGGAACACCCTTTCCATCCTTTTATGTAAAGTGGTGTCTGTTTGTTTGTCATGGGGTGTGTCTCTGGGAGACAGCCAAAATATTGTATGTTATTTTCTTTTCCAATTTTTTAAACTGTGTCTCTTTATTGGGGAGTTGAGGCCACTAATATTAATAGTTATTATTAAATAACATTTGTTAATTGCTGTCATTTTGCTGCTTGTACTTATTAGACCTCTTTTGATTCTGTATTCTGGACTTACGCATTCCTTCTTGAGTGTGTTTAATCTTCTCTTTAGACCCAAGTATTTCTTCCACTATCCTCTGCAGATATAGCTTTGTGGTCATAAGTTCCTTAAATCTGATTTTTTTAAATCATGAATCAACAGTTTTCCTTTCCCCAATTGCTGTTGATAGTTTTATTTGGGATAGTAGTCCAGGCTGATACCTGTGATCTTTCATAACTTGTAGAACACTAGTCCGATTTATTCTTTTTATTGAACTATACATTTTTCCCTGCTCCCCTTTCCTCCTCCCCTCTCTTTTTCCACTCTCCCTCCTGCCCCCATGCTCCCAAATTACTCAGGAAATTTTGTCTTTTTCTCTTTCCAAAGTGAATCCAAGTGTGTCTCCCTTAGAGTCCTGTTTGTCGTTTAGTTTCTCTGGGGTTGTGGACTGTAGGTTGGTTATCCTTTGCTTTCTGCCTAATATCTGCTTATGAGTGAGTACATATTATATTTATCTTTCTGGATCTTGGATACCTCAATCAGTATGTTTTTTATAGTTTTGTCCATTTGCCTACAACTTTCAAGATGTCATTATTATTTACTGCTGAGAAGTACTGCATTGTGTAAATGTACCACATTTTCCTCATCCATTCTTCTGTTGTGAAGTATCTACATTGTTTCCAAGTTCTGGCTATTATGAATAATGCTGCTATGAGTTGAGCAAATGTCAATGTGGTTTGACTAAGCAGTCTTTGTGTATATGCCCAAAAGTGGTATTGTTGGGTTTTGATTTCTATCTTCTGAGAAACCACCATACTGATTTCCAAAACGACTGTACAAGTTTGCACTCCCACCAGCAATGGAAGAGTGTTTCTCTTACTCCACATCCTCTTCACCATAAGATGTCATCAGTGTTTTTGATCTTGGCCTTTCTGACAGGTGTAAGATGGTATCTCAGAGTTGTTTTGATTTCCATTTTTCTAATGGCTAAGGAGATTGAGCATTTCCTTGCGTGTCTTTCAGCCATTTGAGATTGCTCTATTGAGAGTTCTCTGTTAAAATCTGTATCCCATTTTGGGGGGATTATTTTTTCTTTTGATGTCTAGCTTCTTGAGTTCTTTATATATTTTGGAGGTCAGTCCTCTGTTAGATGAAGGATTGGTAAAGATCTTTTCCCATTCTATAGACTGCTATTTTATTCTTGTTAACTCTTCTTTTGCTTTACAGAAGCTTCTCAGTTTGAGGAGGTCCCATTTATTAATTGTTGTTCTCAATGTCTGTGCTACTGGAGTTATATTTAGGATGTGGTCTCCTGTGCAAATGCATTTAAGGCTACTTTACACTTTTTCTTCTATGAGGTTCAATGTGGTTGGTTTTACATAGAGGTCTTTGATCCATTTGGACCTGAGTTTTGTGCATGGTGAGAGATATGTATCTACTTGCTTTCTTCTAAGTGCTGACATTCAATTATGCCAGAACCATTTATTAAAGATGCTTTCTTTATTTCATTTTATAATTTTAGCTTCTTTGTCAAAAATCAGGTGTTAATTAGGTGTGTGGATTAATATCCGGGTCTTTGATTTGCTTCCATTGATCTTCCTGTCTTTGTATGCCAATACTGAGCTGTTTTCAGTACTTTAGCTCTGTAGCAGAGTTCTAAGCCAGGGATGGTGATGGATCTGGAAGTTCCTTTATTATACAGGATTGTTTTGGCTATCCTGTTTTTTTTTTGTTTGTTTTTCCATATGATGTTGTATATTGCTCTTTCATGATCTGTGGAGAATTTTGCTGGGATTTTGATGGGCATGGCATTAAATCTGTAGATTGCTTTTGGTAAGATTGCCATTTTTGCTATGTTAATCCTACCTATCCAAGAGCATGTGATATCTTCCCATTTTCTGATGCCTTCTTTGATTTCTTTCTTCAAAGATTTAAAGTTCTTCTCATATAGGTCCTTCACTTGTTTGATTAGAGTTACCCCCAAGATATTTTATGTTATTCATGGCTATTGTAAAGGGTGATTTTTCTCTGATTTCTTTCTCAGTCCATTTATCATCCGTATATAGAAGGGTTGCTGGTTTTTTTTTTTTTAGTTACTCTTATATCTTGCTACATTACTGAAAGTGTTTATTAGTTGTAGGAATTACCTGATAGAATTTTGGGGGTCACTTATGTGTACTATCATATCCTCAGCAAATAGTGAATGTTTGACTTCTTCTTTTCCAACTTGTATCCCTTGATCTCCTTTTATTGTCTTATTGCTCTGTCTAGAACTTCAAGTACTATATTGAATAAATATGAAGAGAGAGGACAGCCTTATCTTGTTCCTGATCTCAGTGGGATCACTTTGAGTTCTTCTCTATTTACTTTGATGTTGACTGTTGACTTACTATATATTGCCTTTATTATGTTTAGGTACGTTGTTTGTATCCCTGCTTTTTCCAAAACTTTTTACCATGAAGGGGTGTTTAATTTTGTAGAAGGTCTTTCAGCATCTAAAGATATGATCATGTGGGTTTTTTTTTATTTTCAGTTTGTTTATATGGTGGATTACATGGACAGATTTTCATATGTTGAACCATCCATGAATTTGTGAAATGAAGCCTACTTGGTCATGGTAGATATTTTTTCTGATGTGCTCTTGGATTTGGTTACCCAGTATTTTATAAATATTTTTGCATCAATGTTCATGAGTAAGACTGGTCTGTAATTCTCATTCTTAGTTGTGTCTTTGTATGGTTCAGGTATCAGGGTAACTGTAGCCTTGTAAAAATAGTTTGACAATTTTCCTTCTATTTCTATTGTGTAGAAAAATTTGAGGAGTATTGGTATTATTTTTTCTTTGAAATACTTTTAGAATTCTTTGCTGAAACCATGTAGCCCTGGGCTTTTTTTTGGTTGAGAGACTTTTGATGTTGGTTTCTATTTCTTTAATGGTCTTGATTTAATTTTGGTATGTGGCACCCAGAAAATTGTCCATTTCCTTTCAGTTTTCCAGTTTTGTACAGTATAGGTTTTTGAGGTATGACCTGATGACTCTCTGGACTTCTGCCATGTCTTTTGTTATATGCCCCTTTTCGTTTCTGATTTTGTTAATTTGGATATTCTCTCTCTTTTTTTGGTTAGTTTGGATAAATGTTTGTCTACTTTGTTGATTTTCTCAAGGAACTAACTCTTTGTCTCATTGAATCTTTGCATTGTTTTCTTTGTTTCTATTTTATTGATTTCAGCTCTCAATTTGGTTATTTTCTGTCATCTAGTCCTCCTGGGTGAGTTTTTGTTTTAGAGCTTTCAGGTGTTCTGTTAATGCGCTAGTGTATGATTTTCCCAGCTTCTTTATGTAGGCATTTAGTACTATGAACTTTTTTTCTTCTTAGCATTGCTTTCCTTGTGCCCCATAAGTTTGGGTATGTTGTGTAGCATTTCAATGTATTTTAGGAAGTCTTTAAATTCTTTCTTATTTCTTTCTTGACTCAGTGACAATTCAGTTGAGCATTGTTCATTTTCAATAAGTTTGTGCACGTTCTGCAATTAGTGTTGTTGTTAAAATTTTTAACTTTAAGCCTTGATGACCCGATAAGACATAAGGGTTTATCCCATTTTTTTTTTTGGTATCTGTTGAGACTTGCTTTGTTACTAAGTATGTGATCAGTTTTAAAGAAGGATCCATGAGTTTCTGTCCAGCAGAGTGGGGTGTTGAAATCTCCCATTATTAGTGTATGGGGCTTGCTGCTTGATTTAAGCTTTAGTAATGTTTCTTTTAAAGATGAAGGTGCCCTTGTATTTGGGGCATAAATGTTCACCATTAAAACTTCATCTTGTAGTATTTTTCTTATAATAAATATTGAATGACTTTATTTTTTTTACTAATTTTAGTTTGATATTAGGATAACTATACTAGCTTGTTTCTTTGGTTCATTTGATTGGAAAAATCTTTTCCCAACCCTTTACTCTGAGGTAAATGTCTGTCTTTGAAGTTGAGGTGTGTTTCTTGTATGCAGCAGTAGGAGGTATTCTGTTTTCATGTCTAACCTGTTAGCTTGTGTCTTATCATAGGCAAATTGAGTCCATTGATATTAAGGGATATTAATGACAAGGGGTTGCTAGCTCTGGTTATTTTTGGTTTTGTTGATGGTGGTGGTATTGTGTGTGTGTGTTTCTCTTCTTTGGGATTTGCTAGTGCAGCAGTATAATCCATTCTTATTTCATACTCTTTATTGAAAAGCCAGCTGTTATTCTGATGGGCCCTCCTTTGTATTTGAGTTACATTCTTTCTTGCAGACCTCAATATTTTTTATTCATTCTGAATCTACTGCTTTAAGCATAAGATGATGTGGAGAGTTTTGTAATAAAACTGTTCATATAATTTGTATGCTTTTGGACCTTGATAAGCACCTATTTTATGTTTTTTATGATTTTTGTTGAGAATATTTTTCTGTGCCTTTAACTTGTGCCTCTTCTATAAGTTCAGTCTCTATATGGCAATGAAGAGTTCCTATACATCCTGTTTGTGTGATTTTTTTGATTTAGAAGTTACTTTTGCTTTATTATCTAAACCCTCTACCTTTTCTTCAAAGTTTGATAATCTGTTTTTCACTTTACCCAATCTATTGGTAAATATTTCCTCTGATTTTTTTGTTTGAATTCTAAAACTTTCCATTTGAAGTTTTATTCCAGTTTGCCTTTTTTCCCCAGAAATTCTATCAATGTATTAAACTCTATTTTCATATCATGAATTGTTTCCCCTGCTTCATTCAACTGTGTGTCAGCAGTCTTCATTGTCATTTGATTTCATATCTTCTTTAGCTTCTTAATCGTGTTTATTGTTGCTATTGCTATTCTGAAATCATTGTCTTGCATGTTACTTTTCTCCAGGGGGCATTACTATGAGAGCATTAATTTTGGGAAGAGACATATTGTTTTGCTAATTAATGTTTGTGTATTTGCAAAGGGATCTAGACTTAGGTTGTTGGTAATATTTCTTGGTAAGGAGTGTGTGTGTGTGTGTGTGTGTGTGTGTGTGTGTGTGTGAACAGAAACAGAAGCTGTTTCTGTTACCTGCTAGGTAATAAACTGACACTAGGATGGTCAGAGTTCAGTCTTTGAGCCATTAACATATTGAGTATTAATGTTCATCAGCTCAGCTTGGGCTAAATGATTTCTATGACCAGTGGCAGATCTTTTGTGAAATTAAAAGATTCTCACAGGCCTATTGTCAGAATTCTAGGGTAAATGATCAAGACTTCTCATTATATAATAGGTGCTAGTAGAGCTGGCCACATGAGTTTAAGTTATGTATCTGAAGAGGAATACATAGAAGGGAGGTTGGAGGCAGGTAGGGTATATGTAGTGCTCAGGCAGCTGAAAGGAGTGTGTGTCGTTGTTGCTGTGTACCTAGTGCTCTTCCCTGGAAAGGAGCACTCCTCAGGTCTGAGGGATGAGTGGAATTAGTGGACAGAATGTAGTATTCATGCCAAGATAACGGGATAAGTGTGTTTGGTAGGGATGGATGGAGTGGCTATGGTGGGTGGAGTTGGTGACATGAGTCTAGACTCCTAGTCTGGAAACATGCAGGTAAGAGGACTCAATGATCATTGATGAGTTATTGACATATAGTTATCTGGGATTACTATATGAATGGGGCACTACAAGGAAAGAAAGCAAGTGGTACATATGTCTAAGGCAGATTATTGGAGTGTTGATCATAATTTGTATATGAGCCCATGCATACCTAATATGATTATAAGCAGTTTTGTTGAATAAAACATATAATAGCTTGATGACTAATCAGCAAAGATAATGTCATTCTTTCCTCTTCTTAAAAAGTAATTACTTAAGTTTATTCTAGATTTAAATTAGTAAACTCAGTGGGTTTGGAGAAAAGGCCAGGAATACAAGGGGAAAGGCATAACTTTAAGTAGAGGAGGGGACAGAATAGAAACTTTCAAAAACAATACATTAGAAATTATTAAATAGGTGATTCCCTTACTATTAAGAAAGAACAAATGCACATTCCTCAGACATGTATGGAAAAGAAATAGGTTGATAACACCTGCCAAGGGTTCCAAATGGAAAATAAAATGTTTTATTGTGGATTCTAGTCTCTTCCATCTTCATTGGAACAAAGAGATAATCTAAAAAGCATTTGCAACAAAGTCAGTTTACCCCGATGTCAATCAAGTGTTTACCTTTCTGCTCTATGGAAAAAAAGTAGGTGTGGTGCTCTGCCTCACATGCTAATACCTGGCTAGGATATAAATGCTGAAGCTTCAGAAAGTTGGGCTCCTTATAAGCAAATAGGAGTGAGAATTCCTTTGGATGATGACCTTTGTTTGCAAGTGGCTGATGTGGCCAGAGCTGCGTGCAGTTCTAATAACTATGGTATTTGAGGCCCTGGTGCTGGGGCTCTGTGTCAAAGATAATTCACAGTCAGTTTTTATTATCCTTCTCTATTGGACACAGAGGCTCTACCAGGCTCCCACCTTTAGTAAACTGTTCTTTCACTGATAAGCATTTTCTAGATCCTAGTCCACTGGAAAAGCAGCAGATGTGACCCTGACAGTCGATTACAGTGTGAAGAACAGACGTTCCTACAGTTTCTGCCTACTCGGAGGCAGCATTGAGCAATGCTTAGAAAGGAGCTGTCCGAGGAGAAAAAAACTTAAAACATAGTGCTCTCCAGTGTCAACTGACTTGTCTCCTAAAGGATTTCCCTTCCCTCCCTTCCCTGCAGCCCCCCTCTAACTCCAGTGGGGGCCTTTCACTCTTCAGCTGGCTTTGATTAGTGAGGTGGCTAATTGTATGTCTACTTAATAATAGCTGTAGTCATTCCAGAGAAGGGAACCACAACTGAGAAAATTTTCCATAAGATCAGGCTACAGGCAAGACTTCAGGGCATTTTCTTAATTAGTGTTTGAACGGAGAGGTCCTGGTTGGTTGTGGGCTGGTGGTCCTGGGTTTTATACGGAAGCAGGTGAAACAAGCCAGGGAGAGCAAGCCAGTAAGCAGCACTCCTTCGTGGCCTCAGAATCAGTTCCTGCCTCCAGGCTCTTTCTATGTTTGAGTTTCTGTCCTGATTTCCTTCAATGATTATGTGGAAGCATAAGCCACATAAACCCTTTCCTCCTCAAGTTGCTCTTGGCTGTGGTGTATCATCACAACAGTGAGAACCCTAACTGAGACAACTGGTTTGTCCTAAATGACAGTAATAGGATACCTGTCCCACCGACTTCTTCCTACTGTTCTGTCGTCATCTTTGCTGTGTTATCTTAGCCAGGATGCTGAGCACTGTCAGGAAATCTCACTTAAGACATTGATAGAGAGAATTCCTCATTCCTGACCTTTCTGAGGGACACCTGCTGTCAAGGAGAATCAGATTATGTACGAGTGCGTAGTTGATGGATAAAAAAGAACACACCCCTGCCCTCAGGAGGCTTATGCTTTGTATAGGAAAACAGACAAAAACACCAAAAATGGCCATGGCAATAAGCTCAGGTGTTGGTGGTTACTGGCTGCCAGGTGCCATTCTCAATAAATTATAAGCATTAACTCTCCAATTTACAAATAAAGAAACATACAGATGTAAGTTAAGTATCACATAATATTGGATTAGCATGTAAAGAATGAAGATCTGAACAAGGGCAGATGTCTTGGTGCCTAAATTCTTGGTTCTATATTGTAATTACAAAATGTTGCTCTGTCTGCATTATAAAATACTAGGACTTGGTGCTGAGTTAGGAAATACAGCATAGAAACTGGGACAATCTTCTAGCAGGCTAAATGTTTAGACTCTAGGTAGTTGCTATAATATTTTATTCTCTGTGTGTGTATGTATGTGTGTGTGTGTGTGTGCTAAGCCAGGAGTGCTTAACACTTGTTAACATTTTTCCCTTGAGGTTCCTGGAAGAAGCACTAAGGCAAATAGAATTCAAGACACATGAAACACCATGAACACTGAGACTCTCAAAGGGTCTACACCCTACAGTTAAATTAATAAGAATATAAGGGTTTCTGTTAGGCACATTTAGTGTATCCAAACCTGTAGGTGAAATGGATAGTCATGGTCCCTCTACAACTATTACTCTTAAGTTTCAGAGGAAAAAGGCCAGAGGAAAGTGAGGACAGTTGAAACCCTTCATTTGGTGGTGTGTACTGGTTTAAGGCAGTGCACAGTGTCCACTCAATGGTTGGCCTTCAGTGCATGGGATGTGTAAGAACCAACAAGTGAATGTGTGGAATTTTTTAATACTATCAGAAAAGGAGAGGAGGTATGGCCCACGAGAATTTAAGATTTATTTTGGAATGGAGCTGTAGTGACTATGTGACCCCGTGGCTAGTTCTCTATCAAGCACCTTCTCTTCTAGGCCTTTTCAGCATCATCTTCACTAAGCACAGAATTCTTCATCCTTCTCATGGAAGGACATACCGTGCATTCGCTTATATCTTTCTTATAGAAACAAAGGATTAAGTATGATGCTTATATAACATTCTTACTCCCTGCTCCATAAAGTAATTTTTAGGGGGTGTAATCACTTGCTTTGATGTTTAGTATTCCCTGAAGCATTTCCCCCTGCAAAGAAAATAATAGGTGTCTGGTAAACGTGTGCTGGAGTGAGTTGAGCCCACTTTTGTGTATATGTTAAATTAATTCTTTAAAGGGTTCCTAGTCATTTGAAAGATACATAACTCAACACTCTTAGATCCTATTGCCTAGCTTAGCTAGTAAATACTTTAATTTCTTGTTGAATGTTCAGGAAGTTTTTGTTTATCTTGAGGGGAAGCCAAAGGTGATGAGATTTTTGGCACACGGGAAGTTGTTTCCAGTTTCTCCTTCTCCTTGGTGTTATTGTGTAAAGGGACATGCCTGGGGAGTGTACTGTACACCACACAGTTTATCCTAAGCATGCACTGATCCAGGGGCACACCTATCACCTGGCCAATTTACCGCCCTGATGGTTAGGTAAGCTGTTGGAAATGCTTCCGGTGTGGTGCCAAGCTGTATTATTTATGTTTTAACATAAACTAAGGGACAATGCCCCTAAACACATGAACAGGACACTATGAAATATGAGCTCAATTTCTCAGTTCACATGAACGAGTTGAATATATTAAGGATATCCAGAATAATATTTCCATACAAGTATGTAACATGCACTGGATTAAATCTACCCACCTCTTCCCCACCCTTCCGTTCCTGGATCCCTCCTAATCTTAAGCAATAACTATTTTCCTTTCAAACTGACATTCTCTATGTAAGAAGGAACACATGGTACTTGTCTTTTGGACCCTGAATTTTTTACTTAGCAAATATCCTCTTGTCATATCCATTCACTGCAAGTGACAGGATTTCATGCTTCACGGTGAAGATTCCATTGTGGATAAACATCACCTTTTTCACATTTTCTTTCTTTGTTTTATTTTTTCTGTTTTTGTTTTTGTTTTTGGTGTGTATGTGTGTGGTGTGTGTGTGTGTGTGTGTGTGTGTGTGTGTGTGTGGTTTATGTTTTCTTGGCATACAGAGGACAACCTCAGCTGTCATCTTCAGGAATGATGTCCACATCCTTTTGAAACAAGGTCTCTTTTTACCTTAAGCTCTCCAATTAGACTAGGCTGATTAGCCTACAAGTCCTGGGAATGCCTCTCCACAAGCTCTACCTCCCCAGCACTGAGATTCCAGTGTGAGCCACCATATCTATTTTTTAATGGGAGTTCTGGGAATTGAACTCGGGTCCTTATGCTTGTGAGGCAAGCACTTTAGCAAGTGAGGTATCTCACAAACTCATGCATTTATTCTATCAGTTGATAAGAACCTAGGCTGGAGCTGGAGCTTTCAGAAGTATCCAACCTTTTGGAATTGTAACATGCCATTGTCATACATAAATGTGTAGGACCTTGTTCACAGCTATCCTAAGACATATGTGAACCATGGGCCACACCTTGGAAGCAACTAGTTAGCTACTGTGAACATATGACTGTCTCCTCCATGTATAGACCCTTTTTCCTCTAGATATATGCCCAGAAGTGCAATCTCTGTATCATGTAGTGGATCTCTTTTCAGATTTATTTGTGGAACTTCTCCATAGTCTGTATATTCGTTGGCATCATATATGAGTTTTAGGGGCTGATGATATAACTTAGTGGAAGAGCACTGGCCTATCATGCACAGGGTCAATTTCCAGCACTGAACAAAACAAAACAAATAAACAAAGGGAATTCTTTTTTTTCTCCATCCTTGCCAGTACTTGCAATATTTTATAATAACCATTCTAATTGGAGGGAGATACTCTTTCATTGTCATTTTGATTTGAATATCTAGAGTGATATTTTTCATGCGTTTGTTGGCCATCTGTATCTATTCATTTGAGAAACCTCCGCTAAGATCATTTGCTTGTTTTTTTTTATTTTTATTGGTTGACAGTTCCAAATATTTATATAATGATTTTTTATTATTTCCCTGCCTCGTTCCCATTTCTTCTACTCTACCTTCTCCCAATAAAAGCTTTCACCTCAACAGGTCCTTATATTTCCAATTTTCTATATGTGACCCACTGAGTTTAACTAGACTTTCTTGCCCAGGTGTGAGTGGGGTGCTTGAGCAATGCCAGCTTATCGGTGCTGATCAACTGAATGGAACGACACTGCCTGTCTCAAACAGCCTTCACTGCCAATGGGGAGGAGTGGAACCTAGTGGCACCTCCTCCATCAATAATTAAATGTCGATGGGGTCTACCATGCGTAGGTCGTGTCCAGAGAAGCACGGCTGCAGTCAGGTATGAGTGGCATGGCTGTATAACATCAAGGAGTCATCTTTTGTTGCTCAACTCCCCTCCTCTGGCTTGAATGTTCATTCTCCTCCCTCCTCCCTGATCTCTGGAGGGAATTGTATGGCTGTTCCACTTAGGGCTGAGCATTCATCCAGTTATTACGTATTCTTGTCACTTTGACGAGTTATGGGTTTTTGCATCAACTGACACACACAGCAAAAAGGAGTTGCACCATTAAGACACAAACATGAGTATAAAGAAGGGACTTTGGCAATATAACCACTTAGCAAAATATTAATAACCCCCCACCAACAAAAAATACTACTACAAAGTCTTGGTGGGCCCCTGACTAGATTTAAAGGATGAAACATAAGTTCTTTCTGTAGAGTAGGGCTCAAACCAAATCAGGAAGTAAATAGTTAACCCTGTAAATGTGCCACTTCATCTTGCCTGGCAAGTCAGTCATTGTTTGAGCTAGCAGAACTTATAGCTGAGTAAGACTGTGGAAGACTTTGCTTCCCGAGCAACCTTCTTCACACCTTCTGGCTCCGTAAAGGCGAGCAAATAGGGAGAGAGTTCCCAGTTCATGTCCAGCTTGATTTCTTCATGTTCTGTGACTAAGTGTGTGGTGGTTTCAAGAGGAAAGTCATACTTTACACTTCTGATCACGACCAAGAACAATGGCAATCATCCAACTCTGCACTGCTTTCCAAAGTGTCTGAATCAGTTTACACTCACATCAGCAGTGAGGAAGTTTTCCCTTTTCCACAACTGCACTATCATTTGTAGTCAGGTTTTAATAATAACCATTCTGTCTTGAGCAAGATTAAATTTTAAAATAGTTTTAATTTGCATTACCTCAACGACTAAGGGCGCTGGATACTTTCAACGCATTTTCTAGGCATCTGTGTTTCATCTTTTAAGAACTGTGTTAAGTTCCATAGACCTTTTGAAAATTATTTATTTGACTTATTTTTTAAAGTCTTTTCCCTTTCAAGGCACAAATCATCTACTAAATATATAACTGGTATTTCAATTTTCTCCCATTATTTTGGCTTCCTCTTCAGACAATTAACAGTTTCCTTTGCAGTCTATAGTTTTATTAATCTTACGAGGTCCTACTCAGCAACAGTTGGCTTTATCCCTAAGCTGTGGAATCTTATTCATAAAGTCTTCATCTATATCTTTATCTCTTTTTCTTATTTTATTTTTTAAATTGTTTTTTGAGAATTTCATACATGAATACTATATTTATGTTTTCATTCCACAATTCCTCCTGTGTTCTCCCACTCCCTCTCAGATTCATGACCTCTTCTTTAATTATACTGTGTATGTTTATAATGTATACAACAATATATAAGCTATATATTACATATATATATAGAGAGAGAGAGAGCTATATATACCTACTGAGTCCATTTAGTGTTTCTCATATGTACAAGTGTTTAAGACTGACCATCTAGGATTGAATGACTTATCAGGAGCCTCTTCCCAGGGAAAACAAATCCTCCCTTATTCAGTATCCATTAATTATTTGTAGCCCTTCATCTAGGCCTTGTGAAATTTCCTGTCTACGTTGGCCAATGGTGGTGTCATTATGCATATCTTGTTTAGACAACCACACTGTTGAGATTTCATGAGCTTCCTTGTCATATCTAGAAGACTGTATCTTACCAGGTGCCATATCTTCTGGCTCTCATCATATTTCTGCTCACTCTTCTTTAGTGTTCCCAAAGCCTTGGGTGTAAGAGTTGCATTGTGTACCATTTAAGGCTGGGCACACCATAGACACTTAGTCTCAGTGGTTTGATCAATTCAATTGTGGATTTCTCTAATGGTTTACATTTGATGTGGAAAAGGAGTCATTTTGATGATGGATGAGAAATACATTTACCTGTGAGATAAATACAAGTCTATAGGATTCAGTTAGGAAATAGACCAGCCATGGGGAGTTCATTTTGTTCACAAGAGTCATGGTTTCCCTCCTGTTGACCTTGACCTGACCTTAAGTCCAATTAAACAGTCGTAGGTTGTATTATATAGTCAGAAACGTCACAAATAAATGACTTAATGATGTACCTCAAGAGCTTGGAAAAACAAAACCAAAAATAATAAAAATCATAATAGAAATTAACCAAATAGAAACAAAGAAATAGAAAGAAAGAAAGAAAGAAAGAAAGAAAGAAAGAAAGAAGGAAGGAAGGAAGGAAGGAAGGAAGGAAAGAAAGAAAGAAAGAAAGAAAGAGAAAGGAGAAGAAAGGAGGGAAGGAAGAAAAATCAAAGAAAAGAAGAAAGGAAGGAAGGAAGAAAGAAGGGAGGAGGGAAAATAAGAAGGAAGTATTCTAAACTCCGTCTGAGACCTGTGTCAGTCTAATACCAACCCCAGGTAACAACAGCAAAGAAAAGACTAAATGTTATACTTTTAAAGTATATTTCCTACTTTATTCTTTGGTAGCTTCAGACTTGACATTAAGGCACTTGATGCATTCTGGAATTCATTTTCATGCAGAGTTAGAAATATGTATCAAGTTTTTTTTCTGCCTGCACTTAGATATCCAGTTTTTCTAAAGCCATTTGTTGAAGAGGCTGTCTTTTCTCCAGTGAGTATTTTTGCCTTCTTTGAAAAAAAATCACGTGGCTATAATTGGGCGGAATTATATCTGGGTCCCCAATTCTATTCTGTTGGTCTACATGTGTTTTTGTGCCAGTGTCATGTTTGTATTGCTATGGCTCTGTAATATAACTTGAAACCAAGCATAATGATACCTCTAGCAATATTGTTATTGTTCAGGGTTGTTTGGGCTATATCTGGTCTTTTGTGCTCCCATGTAAATTTTGATGTTCATATGGAAGATTCATAAAACAATTCTGTGAATAATTAAATTAGTATTTGGACAAAAATGGTATTGAATATTTAGATTTCTGTTAGTAGAATGGCCATTTTCAGAATATTAACTTGACCAATCCATGATAATGTGAGGTCATTCCATCTTCTCGTATTCTCTTCAATTTTTTCCTTCATTGTTTTAGAGTTTCTTTGTAGTGGCCTTTTGCATCTTTGATTAGGTTTATTCCAATGTGTCGTTTTTCCGTCCAGGCTAATGTAAATGGGTTTATAGCCCTGAATTATTTTTCATACATTTTGTCATTGATAACAGGAACTGAGTTTGTGTGTTAATTTTGTATTCTGCCACATTGTCAAAAGTGACTGTCACCTCTAGGAGACATTTGTTGATTTTAAAAATCTGATTACTTGGCTTTTTGTTAGCTTTTTAAAAAATTCCATATATATATATATATATATATATATATATATATATATATATATTCTAAACATTAACCCTCTACCAAGTGGCAAGCACTTTCTTTCAATCTATGAGGTATATCTTCACTCTGTTTATTGCTTCCACTATTGTATGGAAGCCTTTTTATCTGCTTCTGTTTGCTCTGCTTTGGGATCCTATTGCAGAAATGATGACAAATACCAAGACCTTGAAACAGTTCCCTGTAGTGATGAGGCATGCAGGCCTGCTTTTCGTCCTACAGGGCTCCCTCATGGCTAGCTTTACACCTGAAATAACAACACACAAATTGTATTCATTTAAACATTGCCTGGCCCATTAGTTCTAGCCTCTTACTGGCTAATTCTCATATCTTGATTAACCCATTTCTAATAATCTGTGTAGCACCACAAAGTGGTGGCTTACCGGGAAGCTTCTAACCTACATCCATCTTGGGCTGGAGCTTCATGAGACTGCCTCATTGCCTTCTTCCCAGCATTTTGTTCTGTCTACTCCACCCACCTATGTTCTGACCTATCAGGCCAAGCAGTTTCTTTATAATTAATCAATGAGAGTAACACAGAGACAGTTGACCCTCCTCCATCAGTTCCCCTGTGATTTAGAACATCACTTCTTGCATTTAGATCTTTGAAACACTGAAAATATTTCATACAGGGTAAAAAGTAGGGTTTAAGTTATTTTCCTTTTTTGAAATAGATATCACTATGCAACTGTGTCAATATTTGAATTATGAGGCATTCAAGGTCAGTTTCATTTATCTTCCCAGTTTTTGGTGTTTCTTTCCCAGACCATCATTGTCAGTGTCTCCTTACCCATTTGAACAACTCTATAGTTATTTTGTCTCAAGGATTGCTTACACCAAGGATAAATAATTTTTGCCTGTAACTCTTTAATTTAACAGCATTCACACTGGAAACAAACTATATCATACACCATATTTTTATGCACATCATAAGGACCTCAAATATACTTTTTGATTTTTTGAAATGTATTTATTCTTTTTGGTTTTTATATTATACATCTTGATCCTATTCATCTCCCCATCCCTTCAGATCTGCCTTCTGCCCTTGAAACCTCCCCTGCCCCCCAAAACATAAAATTTAAGAGAAAACAAAAATAAGAAAAAACTCATTGTGGAAGCTGTAGTGTGACACAGTGAGTCACTCCATGTACCCCTTTGGTTCATTTATCTTTGCTTGCAAGTGTTCATTGCAAAGAGTCATTGGTCTGGTTTGAGGCCTCTAGTTTCTGCTACACTATCAATGCTGGGCCCTCATTGGGACTCCTCTTGGATATCCTGTTGTTGCCTTGTGTCATGGAGATCATGAAGCTTTGGATCTGCATGATCAGCCCTTTCATGTGCTCCAGCAGATCATAGATGGGGTGAATGTTGGGTGAGTCAACTCATAACCCAGCCCTGGGCCTGGGTAGATACTTGCCAGCTCTCCTCCATCCTCTCCATTGGGGTGAGCTCTCCAGCATTGCCCCAGCTAATTCACCCAATGCAGCAAGCAGCCAGCTGCAGGGCAGATTCTCCTGCTTCTATGCCCGCAGAGCTGACTCACCCACACCTAAAGCACCAGGGTCACCTCTACTGTGCTGCCCAGGTGAGTTACAGGGAATACTCTCCTGAGTGCTGCAGCTGGTGAGGGGCAGGGTCAGCTCTTCCTCTCTCGTGACCCAGGCACCAGCTCTCCTGCCTGCCACAGTTAGGGAGGAGTAGGGGGATTTACCATTCAATTTTATCATGGTCTTTCCCTTCCACCAACTCCTTGCTCCTCCCCACTTCTTTATCCACCCAACTTCTTGTTCTCTTTCTCAAAACAGAAACAAAAAAAGAAAGAAAAAAGAAAGAAAATCAAAACTAAATAAAAATAATAAAAACTAAAATGGAACAAAAATTCCACAAAAACAAATAATACAACCATAGAGTCTGCTTTGCATTGGCTGACTATTACTAGTCATGGGACTTGCCCTGAAGTGTGGCTGATACACCCAGTGGCACTCCACTGGAGATAACTGGTTTTTCCTTTGCCAGCATGGAGCACCAAGGTCTAAATGGAATGTTTCTATCAAACTCTTCTCCCCTTAAGGATCAGGGTTCTATATAAAAGAGGAGACAGAAAGTTTAAAAGAGCCAGAGGTGGTGGGCGACTCTATGGAAACAGTATCTTGCAAATATAGTAGGACAGATGTACCTGAACTCACAGAAACTGCAGTAGAATGTACAAGACCTGCACCAGTTCAAACCAGACAAAATCCCAGCATTGAGAAGTGCAAATACCCATGACGTCCCACACCAAACCAAGAAGGTATTTGCGATGGAGGTCAAATATATTCATCATATAATATTTTGCAGGTATATGGCTCATGTATTTACAAAAGGGAAAATAGAGTTTAAATTGATTTATAAGAGAACTGTGAAAATTAAGGGTTTTTTGTTTCCCTTTATGTCATGTATGATACTAATCTCTGTAGGTAATATCTAATGAACTGAACACCCTGTTCTTAAAATATTCTCTAATGAAAACAAATACTTTCACCACAACTGTAATACCACAGAGTCTGCAATAACTTCTATGACTGGAAATGAATCAAATCTCTAAGAATAAAAGTGGCGCAATTTATTTTGATGTAGTAAGAAAACACGACATAGTTAGGCCTTGGGAGACAAACAAGAATTCAAAAGTAAATTGGAGAGAAAACACCATGCAATAAAAAGATCACGAGTGAAACTCAAGTTGGAAATGTATCTCGGAAAATATGGAGCCAAGAATAAAAATGATGCCGGGCGGTGGTGGCGCACGCCTTTAATCCCAGCACTCGGGAGGTAGAGGCAGGCGGATCTCTGTGAGTTCGAGACCAGCCTGGTCTACAAGAGCTAGTTCCAGGACAGGCTCCAAAAGCCACAGAGAAACCCTGTCTCGAAAAAACCAAAAAAAATAAAAATAAAAAAAATAAAAAATAAAAATGATGGAAATTTAAAATAGAGCTAAGTGTTCATTCAGTCCTAATCACTTTGGGTGATTATAAAGCTTAGTAATTATGATGAAAACCAAGTCTTATTTATTTATTTATTTTAGCAATTAAATTTAACGCTTTTTCTGAATAAGGACCTGAAATTAGTACTCCCAGTGCAGAGTGAGTTTTTCCGTTCTTGCATTATAAAATGATAATGTTCCTAATTTACAACTGAGTTTCTATCCAACCACTCCAGCTTGTTGAAGTGGGTAGAACTCAAATACGCCTCTAATCTTCCACACCATAACTGATGCTCAAAAGTAACCAGTAGTCTACCATTCTCCCATGACATCTGGACTAGAGTTACAGATAATTCGGAGCTGCTACATGGGTGCTGGGAATTGAACCCAAGTCCTCTAGAAAAGCAACCAGTTCTTTTAACAGCTGAGCTGCCTCTCTAGCCCCTCACTTAGGCTTTAAAGTGGGACAACCCTCTTTACTCCTTTGTTAGCTCCTGCTCAGTTGTGACCTTATAAAAACTTGGGGACAGATACTGTAACTCTCTTCTAACTCTGTCCCTTTACCTCAGTCTTCTTACATCTAAAAAGCTTTTATATAAGACATACAACAAGATTTTTCATTACGCATTTCATATTTAATAATGATTATCCTTAATTATAGCCAGCTTTCTCTTTTCACCATTTTTTAAATTTCCTATCCAAATGATTGGTGTAGTGATAGCAAATATCTGGAGATTGGAAAATATCTGATGTCCATATTATTATCCAGACACAGTTGGTATAATCTTTTTGTTCGTGCTTTAAGACTTAGTTTGTCAGTAGTAATTATTAGTGCTTGTTATGAAAATCTGTAACATGAAGGAAAAGTATATAATGCTATGTGTCCCATAAACTAAACCCCAAGAATATCAGTACTTAAGGGGAAAGCATTGCCAAGGGCAGGCCATGCACAAAACAGTTCTAGAAATCTTAGTTTCTACTTTCTCACCTGATTATAAGAAATAGTAGAACTTTAATATCAAGCGTCACCTTCTATTAAAAATCAACCTCCCAGCTTTTTAGATTCAGTGTACAAATAATTACAGGGTCATCCTCATTGTTTCAGACAGGTGGGCACATTCAGACAGGAAGTAGTAATTTCTAAAGTGGCTTTAGCCTGTCCTTGAGTGCTTGGGCTAACACATTTTATTGTTTTTTTGTTTTCTTCTTAAAGTTTGTAACTGTATACTATTCCATGTAGCATGAAATTGCATGCTGTTCTGTGTGTTCCTACTCCAACCCACTCTTATTCAGGATTTCTATGGTTGTGAAGAGACAGCATGACCACAGCAACTCCTATGAAGAAAACACTAAATTAGAGTGGCTCGTGTACAATTTCAGAGGATTAGTCCATTATCATCATGGCAGAGAGCATGTTGACATGCAGGCAGACATGGTGTTGGAGGAATAGATGAGAGTCCTACATCTTGCAGGCAACAGAAGTTGACTGACACACTGGGCAGTGTCCTGAGCATAAGACATGAAAACCCTCAAAGCCCACCCCAACAATGATACACTTCCTCCAACAAGGGCATACCCATTCCAACAAAGCCACACCTCTTAATAGTGCCACTCCCTTTGGGATTGTGGGGGTAAATTGCATTCAAACTATCACAACATGAATCATTCGTTTATATAGTGTGTGAACACTATATAAGCTACCAGCTTGCTAATCACTTAGTTGTTTGAAGGACGCTAAAAAAGAAATCCCACACTAGCTCAGAATTGAGTATAATAAAAGGTTATTTATTTAGGGATAGACTCACAGATCACAATCCTCTGCTCGGACGGGGAACAGCAACCGAATCCAGTAGCCAGGAAAGAGGCCGAATGTGTGCTTTACACTGGCATAAATAGTATAAAAGGCCACTCCCAAGTGGGCGGGAAACTTAAAGGCTACTGGCAGTAGAAATTCCTACAATTGTTTTGGTCATTAGATCAACTGTCAGATTGACATAATGCTGGTGTTATAGAAGCCGGTATTTTACTTAATAGTGTTCTTATAGTTTAGTAATGTGATTCTGGCATTCTAGGTATGTGATGGAGAAGTTGTGGGTCAGAGAACATGACTAAGTCAGTGAAGGACTTCCGGTGCAAACATAAAGACCTATATACCCAGTATCCGTAAAAAAGCCAGATGTGATGGCACATATCTGCAACTCCAGCACGGGAGGAGTGTGAGCAGAGAGACAGGAGTGAGCCATCCATGTGCTCCAGGTTCAGTGAGAAAACCTATTCCAAAACCTATGGTGGTGAGGTACTGAGGAAGACACCTGGTGTCAACCTCTGGCCTCCACATGGGCACACAATCATGTACACACAGAAAGACACCATGAATTTCATCACCGGCACCCTAGGAAAAAAAACAAAGACAATGTAGAAGAGAAGTTGTAATGTGCTTCCTTTATGAAATTCTCAGTTGGGAAAGAGAAAATCATAGACTAGAGTTATTAAGATGTACAGTAAGAATGAATCTTCTATATGTAGCATCATGAAGAAAGAAAGGAAAGCCTTGATAGCTTTGTTACTATACATCACGTTACAATAGTTTGAATGATAGCATATGGTAAATATTTTGTTAAGATCAAAGACACACTAAATTTGTTGTTGGAAAATATGTACAGGAAAAAATTTTTTAATTGATAGCAAACTGTTATTTCTCTATAAAAATATGAAAAAGGGGTCCCCTTAAAGCAATGGTCTACATGTGGCCTTGCATAATGATAAGGCCGTTTGCTACAACTGAGAGGTAGTTACATAAATTCAAGAATAACTTTGTACTGTAAAATTTAAAATATAATATAGAGGCTATACCTGCCAATGAATAAACTTTGTCACATTTCTGGCAAAGTTGAGGAAGTTGGTCAGGAGAAAGGCAAACATCCAAAGTACATATGTGGTTATGAGGAAACTGGGCTCTTCTGGAAGCAGATACCCAATAGAACCTGTTCTAAAAAGACAAAGGAGGTGTCAGGCCACCCACTATGAAAGCATGGAATACCTCTGGCACTGTGTGCCAGAGCTGCCAGGCGTGTGGTAAAGCCAGGTGTTGGTGCAGATTGAAGAACTCATACTCTCTCAAAAATAAGAACAAAAAAGTTTCTATCTCAATTCTGGCAACATGATCTAACAAAATGGATGATAACTAATTTTTTTACCAAGTCATTTTTCCACTGCCTTGTCCTTTAAGTAAAATCAGTTCTGAAGACAAAGAGTTGGCATTCAAAGGCATATTCATAACAGAATACATCTGGCAGCCCACACTTGATCAGCATGAAAATGGCAATAGTGACGTTTTGTTTTCATCTCTACATTAAACCTCATTTATTTAACTCTTTCCATGGGAAAATATTCAGATTATCAAGGCCACATAAGTCTGCTTGGTATTTGATAGCATTCGTCAGCAGTTAGTATAGACATTAATCTGGACATAATGCAGAGCTTGAATCATTCACTATAATTGGTACATTAACGTGTCTGAGAGCGTCTCTCAGCAGTTCTTACTGCTTGTATAAGCTTAGGGGGAAAGAAGCCTAGTAAATCGGGTCAGTTTCGAGTTCTTCCTGAACCTATTGAGTTGTTTACTTCCTGAACTCAGGATGGTATGTTTTACCTCCCTTTAGAACATTCTGTATCTTAATGACCTTTCTTCCAAAGTGGAATGTTTTATCTGAGAAGAAATTGCTACACAGCACTTAGCTATACATCCTTAACAGGCCAATTAAAGAGCAAGTAAGAGGCATTATTCAATTTGGCTACATCAAGAACACAGTGGTCCAGAGACTTCCACAAGTCCTTATTTGTGGTCCAGACATGAGACGTTGGTTTGTTTATTTTTTGTTTTATGGTTTTCTTATTTTAAGATTTATTTTTCAATTTTGATTTATTCCTATGTGTTTGTGTCTCTGTGGGTGTATGTAAAGTGTGTGTGGGTGCGTGTGTAGGTCAGAAGAGGGTGCAGTGTCTCCTGCAGGTGGAGTTTTAGATCAATGTCAACTACCAGATGTGGGTGTTGGGAACCAAACTTGGGTCTCCTGGAAATGCAGCAAGAGATCTTGAGAGTTACGTTTAGATGTAAGAGAAGAAGTAGGCATAACTAAGTAGCTACGGTCAAGCTGTGGCCCTGCACATCATTGACCTGTCATTGTTTCAGTTGGTCACTTCAGCCAAGTAGTTGACAGGTGATCAGTGCTATGACGTCCCTTCCTGGGAGTCAAGTTCTTTCTCTGGCTGGCACCAGGTTTTAGCTTTTTCCTTCTCTTGGTTTGGGATTCCTAGGGAAATTCATATTTTTTCTTATTAAAAACATTGTATTACATTTACTTATTTGTGGGGGTGAGCACACAGGTGATGTGTGGAGGTCTAAGGACAACTTCCAAGAGGTAGTTCTCCTCTACTGTGAGTCCTGGAGATTGGAGTACCACGGTCTGTCTTGGCAGCAACATTCACCTGCTAAGCCTTCTCTCCGGCCAAATTCCATTTTCCTGGGATCCTTTGTTTCAGTGGCCTCATAACTGAAAAGGGGTACTGTGTGTTCTTAGGATATTCTCATGTCTTGCCAGTGCGGGCTAAATTCGTGATTCTTGGTGCTGCCATTTGAGACATCCTTTACAGCTTGATGAAAGCAGTGTCTCTTCCACAAAATGATTTTCAAAAGCTTTATCGTTCTTCCATCAGCTCCACAGGGATTTCCTCTCACCCTCCCACTATCAAACAGACATAGCCATAGATCTTTTTCTGCCTTTGGCTCAGGATACAGTAGTGGAGAAGCAATCTGTGAGATCTGCATTTAGCCTCCTGCTGAAGACCTCACAGGCCAGGGGAACAAGAGCTCCTGCTCAGGAGACTTCAGCAAATGCTTCCCCTGGTGAGCGCTGGCATTGCTCGCAGTGGCTCACTGCTGTCACATGAAACGTCAGAGACTTTATAATCAGGTTTATTTCCTGTACTAATCCTCGTAGTTTATTACTGTTTGCGCTTTACCACAGTGAGAAGAAGAAAGCAGGCGGCTCTTTTGAAAACATTATTTGGGAATTTGTTGAACTATATGCCTGAGTTCATCTTAGAGTTCTGCTTCCCTATACCCGCTGATAACAATTTCACTGAACTTCCTGCCACCACAAGGTTGAACCCTCCTTCCTCTATCTCTGACAGCTCTCCCCCACTTCTCCCCTCAAGCCCTGGATCCATACAATTTAGGTTTCCACTCACAGCTTTCGCTAGGGCGTTGTCTCTTACAAACCAGTTCCAAAGTTCTTCCCACTCTTTGAAGTACTTGTTAAAGCACAACACCATTCCACGTGTTTTCTAAGAAACTGCCACAAACACCGCGACTGAATGTGGCTCCCTGTTTTTCTACTTTTCCTGGGGAGACATAAACAAGCATCCATTTACCCTAGATAATTTTTCATCCACATACCAAAGAGATGGTTCCACCCTGGTGCAGCTTAATGAACACTGAATTTGTTACCACAATACAGGGGAGGAGTTACGTACTGAGGGAGCATGAATGACTCAAAGCCTACCCCAGGAGGGATAGAAACTCACAAAGAATTACAGTCTGTGAGCTCCCTGAACTTGTCAGGCAGCTTTCCAAACCAGAGCATACCATCCCCTGCAATTCTTAGTAACTTTGGAGAAGGGTCTTGAGTACCTCAAGTAGCTGGTCATCAGCTGAAGAAGCCAGGTGTCAATCGCTGGAACATGTGGATATTCCTTTATATAATGGGAAAAGGAAGCCCACCTCTTTGAAGGCGCAATTAAGATTAGAATCTTGTGGTGAGAAGAATCTTTGGGATCATCTTGGTGGGCACTAAAGGCAATAACGTGTACTCTTATCCAAACTATGCTAAGAAAGGACACACAGAAAAGGGCTCATGACAAAAGGACAGGGTTCTAAAGATGTTGGCCTCTATCAAAGACCTGTCTGACCCAAGCACACTGAGGGATGCTGGCCACTACCCTGAGTGAGGAGAACCTGGGACTCAGTTTATGAGGGAGCTCATCACAGGTCTGCCCCAGCCTTTTGACTCTAGGAACACCAGTATTGTTTTTCAGAGCTTTAAAACTGAAAGATGACAGGTTTCTGCCTCCTTAAGCTCCCCAGGGTCTTCTAGTTTCTTATGTCAACTACAGAAAACTACTCTAATGACGGTAGAGAACTCTAAGGGGCTAGCAAGATGACTCAATGGTTAAGAGCATTGGCTGCTCTTCTGAGGATTAAGGATCAATTCCCAGCACTCACATGGTACCTCACAACCATCTGTAACTCCAGCTTCAGGGGTTGTGACCCACTTCTGGTCACCACCGGCACCAGACACACAAGATACAAAAACAAATATGCCTGCAAACACATGTGCACGTGCGAGCGCGCACGTGCACACACACATACACACACACACACACACACACTCACACACACACACACACACTCACACATCTTTAATGCATTTTAAATGATGCCAAAATGTTACTTTTTAAGTTTGTTTAAGGGTTTCCCAGTAAGGCTCAGTGCTTCCACATTGCTGTTGACGATTCACGGTACTGCTTGTGAGTTTTCCAACTGTTTTATTATCGTCTGTTGTTGCCTTATTTTCTTCTCCTACTTAGTATAGCAGTAAACAATCCTATGTCAAGTGTGCATGCTACAAACAAGAGACTTTACCTTCTGATTTCTAGCTTGTATTTTCCTTGGTTAATGATGTATTCTGTACTCAGAGTTGCTTTTTTTTTTCTCATGGTTTATTTTTTTATATTTAAAAATTTCCATCTCCTTCCCTCCTCCTCCCCCCTCCCTCCCCTCCTCTTCCCCCTTCCCTCCCCTCCCCTCCACCCATACCTCCCTTCCCTCCCTCTCAAGGCCAAGGAGCCATCAGGGTTCCCTACTCTATGCTAAGACCAAGGTCCTCCCAACTCCCCCCAGGTCCAGGAAGGTGATCGACCAAGCTGGGAAGGCTCCCACAGAGCCCGTCCATGCAGAAGAATCAGAGCCCAGCGCCATTGTCCTTTGCTTCTCAGTCAGCCCCCGCTGTTGGCCACATTCAGAGAGACAGGTTTGGTCGCATGATCCATCAGTCCCATTCCAACTGGAGTTGGTGATCTCCCATTAGTTCTGTCCCACCGTCTCCATGAGTGAACGCACCCCTCACGTTCCTGACTTTCTCCCTCATGTTCTCGCTCCTTCTGCTCCTCATCAGGACCTTGGGAGCTCAGTCCAGTGTTCCAATGTGGGGCTCAGTCATTTTCCCCATCTGTCACCAGCTGGAGGTTCCCTCACGGTCCAGACTTTCTTTCTCATGTTCTCTCTCCTTCTGCTCCTCATCAGGACCTTGGGAGCTCAGTCCGGTGCTCCAATGTGGGGCTCTGTCATTTTCTTCATCTATCGTCAGGTGGAGGTTCTATGGTGATATGCAAGAAATTCATCAGTATGGCTATAGGAACTGGCCTTTTCAGGCTCCCTCTCCTCAGCTGCCCAAGGAACTAACTGGGGGCGTCTCCCTGGAAACCTGGGAACCCCTCTAGGGTCAAGTCTCTTGACAACCCTCAGGTGGCTCCTTAAATTAAGATATATGCTTCCCTGTTCCCATATCCACCCTTCCTATATCCCAAGCACCCCATTCCTCTGAGCTCCCCCCATTCTCCCCTTCACACTTTTCTCTCCCCATCTTCCCTTGGCCCAGTCTCGCCCAACCCTCAAGTTCCCAATTTTGCCTGGCGATCGTGTCTACTTCCAATATCCAGGAGGATTACTATATCTTTTTTTGGGAGTTCACCTTCTTATTATCTTCTCAAGGATCCCAAATTTATAGGCTCGATGTCCTTTAATTATGGCTAGAAACCGATTATGAGTGAGTACATCCCATGTTCATCTTTTTGGGTCTGGTTACCTCACTCAGAACAGTGTTTCCTATTTCCATCCATTTGCCTGCAAAATTCAAGATGTCATTGTTTTTTACCGCTGAGTAGTATTCTAGCATGTATATATTCCACAGTTTCTTCATCCATTCTTCCACTGAAGGGCATCTAGGTTGTTTCCAGGATCTGGCTATTACAAATATTGCTGCTATGAACATAGATGAGCATATGCTTTTGTTGTATGATTGGGCATCTCTTGGGTAGATTCCCAATAGTGGAATTGCTGGGTCTTGGGGTAGGTTGATCCCGAATTTCCTGAGAAACTGCCACACTGCTTTCCAAAGTGGTTGCACAAGTGTGCATTCCCACCAGCAATGGATGAGTGTACCCCTTACCCCACAACCTCTCCAGCAAAGGTTATTATTGGTGTTTTGGATTTTAGCCAATCTGACAGGTGTAAGATGATATCTCAAAGTTGTTTTGATTTGCATTTCCCTGATAGCTAGGGAGGTTGAGCATGACCTTAAGTGTCTTTTGGCCATTCGAACTTCTTCTGTTGAGAATTCTCTGTTCAGTTCAGCGCCCCATTTTTTAATTGGGTTAATTGGCATTTTACCGTCTAGTCTCTTGAGTTCCTTATATATTTTAGAGATCAGACCTTTGTCAGTTGCAGGGTTGGTGAAGATCTTTTCCCAGTCAGTAGGCTGCCTTTGTGTCTTAGTGACAATGTCCTTTGCTTTACAGAAGCTGCTCAACTTCAGGAGGTCCCATTTATTCAATGTTGCCCTTAATGTCTGTGCAGCTGGGGTTATGCGTAGGAAATGGTTCCCTGTGCCCATTTGTTGTAGAGTATTTCCCACTTTCTCCTCTATCAAGCTCAATGTGTTCAGATTAATATTGAGGTCTTTAATCCATTTGGACTTGAGTTTTGTGCATGGTGATAGATATGGATCTACTTTCATTCTTCTACAGGTTGACATCCAGTTATGCCAGCACCATTTGTTGAAGATGCCCTCTTTCGTCCATTGTGTACTTTTGGCTCCTTTATCAAAAATCAGGTGTTCGTAGGTTTGTGGTTTAAGATCCGGGTCTTCTATACGATTCCATTGGTCAACTTCTCTGTTTTTATGCCAATACCAAGCTGTTTTCAATACTGTAGCTCTGTAATAGAGTTTGAAGTCAGGGATGGTAATGCCTCCAGAAGTACCTTTATTGTATAAGATTTTTTTGGCTATCCTGGGTTTCTTGTTTTTCCATATAAAGTTGATTATTGTCCTCTCAATCTCTGTGAAGAATTTTAATGGGACCTTGATTGGGATTGCATTGAATCTATAGATTGCTTTTGGTAGAATTGCCATTTTTACTATGTTGATCCTCCCAATCCACGAGCAGGGGAGATCCTTCCATTTTCTGGTATCCTCTTCAATTTCTTTCTTCAAAGACTTAAAGTTCTTGTCAAATAAATCCTTCACTTCCTTGGTTAGAGATACTCCCAGATATCTTATGCTATTTGTGGCTATTGTGAAAGGTGATACTTCTCTGATTTCCCTCTCTGCTTCCTTATCCTTTGTGTATAGGAGGGCGACTGATTTTTTGGAGTTGATCTTGTAACCTGCCACGTTACTGAAGGAGTTTATCAGCTGTAGGAGTTCTTTGGTGGAGTTTTTGGGGTCGCTTATGTATACTATCATATCATCTGCAAATAATGAAAGTTTAACTTCTCCCTTTCCAAATTGAATCCCCTTGATTCCCTTATGTTGTCTTATTGCTATTGCTAGAACTTCAAGCACTATATTGAAGAGATAAGGAGAGAGTGGACAGCCTTATCGTGTTCCTGAATTTAGTGGGATAGCCTTGAGTTTCTCTCCATTTAATTTGATGTTAGCTGTTGGCTTGCTGTAAATAGCTTTTATTATATTTAGGAATGACCCTTGTATCCCTAATCTCTCCAAGACCTTTATCATAAAAGGGTGCTGAATTTTGTCAAATGCTTTTTCAGCATCTAATGAGATGACCATATGGTTTTTTTCCTTCAGTTTATTTATATGATGGATTACATTGATAGATTTTCGTATGTTGAACCAGCCCTGCATCTCTGGGATGAAGCCTACTTGATCGTAATGGATAATTTTTCTAATGTGTTCTTGGATTCGGTTTGCCAGTATTTTATTGAGAATTTTTGTGTCAATGTTCATGAGTGAGATTGGCCTGTAATTCTCTTTCTTGGTTGAGTCTTTGTGTGGTTTAGGTATCAGGGTAACTGTAGCTTCATAGAAGGAATTTGGCAGTGACTCTTGTGTTTCTATATTATGAAATACCTTAAGGAGTATAGGTATTAGGTCTTCTTGGAAGTTCTGGTAGAACTCCGCATTGAAACCATCTGGTCCTGGGCTCTTTTTGGTAGGGAGGTTTCTGATAACAGTTTCTAATTCTTCGCGACTAACAGGACGATTTAGAGCATTTACCTGGTCCTGGTTTAACTTTGGTATATGGTATTTATCTAAAAAACTGTCCATTTCTTTTACATTTTCCAATTTTGTGGCATACAGGCTTTTGTAGTAAGATCTAATGATTCTCTGAATTTCCTCTGTGTCTGTGGTTATGTCCCCCTTTTCATTTCTGATCTTAATAATTTGCGTGTTCTCCCTCTGCCGTTTGATTAGTTTGGCTAAGGGTTTGTCAATCTTGTCGATTTTCTCCAAGAACCAGCTTCTTGTTTCATTGATTCTTTGGATTGTTTTCTGTGTTTCTATTTTGTTGATTTCTGCCCTCAGTTTGATTATTTCCAGTCTTCTACTTCTCCTAGGTGAGTCTGCTTCTTTTTTTTCCAGAGCTTTCAGGTGTGCTGTTAAGTCACCAATGAGTGCTTTCTCCGTTTTCTTTAAGTGGGCACTTAGTGCTATGAACTTTCCTCTTAGCACTGCTTTCATTGTGTCCCATAGGTTTGAGTATGTTGTGTCTTTGTTTTCATTAAATTCAAGAAAGACTTTAATTTCTTTCTTATTTCTTCCTTGACCCAGGTGTGGGTCAGTAGTTGACTGTTCAGTTTCCATGAGTTTGTGGGCGAACCTGGCAGCATAATCTGAAGGAGCCCGCACCCCTCCGCAGGAATCCTCAGACCTGCCTGGAGGTCAGAGTCTGACCCCTTTGGTTGGATGGCCTTAGAACAGGAGCAGGACACCTGAGAACACTAGGGAAAGCTTGGGAGAGACAGGGACTGGAGAAATAGACACAAGCCTGCAGAGGGAGCTGGGGGGAGGGGGTCTGTGCTCTCTTCCAGGGCAGGTTGCCCCAGAGTCCTCATTCATTCACCAGTTCAGATGGAATCTCAGAGTTTCTTTCAATATATTTTTGTCATGGAAATTTTAAACATTGAAATGGGAGAGACTAGTACAATAGACCTTTCCATTTCCCATTATTCAACGTCAACCATGACTGGCTTGTTTTCCAAGAATTAATACTTTCCCTTTAATTGTAATTTTGAGATATTTTAGAGTATTTCTATGTGAGTGTGTGTGTATATATGTGTGTACATACATATACCTATGCACATGTATGAGGTTGTATATAGCCATGCACTCACATACAGAGGCCAAAGGCTGATTTTGGGCGCCTTCCTTTATCCTTCTCTGCCTTATTCCCTTAAAATACAGTCTCTCATGGAATGTGAAGCTCACCAGTTTGGCTAGACTGGCTGGCCTCCTAGCTCCCAGAATCTGCCTGTCTCTGCCTGTACCAAATGAGATTACACGTACATATGGACAGGTCCAACTATATGCTCACATGTAGTCTAGAGATACAAATGTAGGTCTTCAGTTTGCAAAGCAAGTTCTCTTAGCCACTAAGCCATCTCTCAGCTCCCAATTTTTTATTCTTTGATAATTTCTTGAGCATTTATCTGGTCATTTTCTCCCCTACTGCCTATCATCTGCCTCAACCTCCCACTCTTTTTGAATCCATTCTTTCTCCAAAAATGTTCGCCTCCTACTCTCACGTCATTTTGTGACCCATTAAGTTTAATTAAGACTGTTCATATGGATATGGGTGTGAGGTTATTTATTGGATCATGGGCAACCTAGTAGTCACTACATTGCTGAAGAAAATTACTCCCTCTCTGTTAACAACCATTAACTTTCTATAGTTCCGCAAACAGTGGTAGTACCCCTAGATCCTCTCCCTGATTCATGCTGAAATGTTGACACGTTCCTATTGTGTGCAGGTCTTGTGCTGGTAGCAACAGCTGCTGTGATTTCTTGAATATAGTCAAGTCACATCCAGAAGACAGTGTTTGACAGCAGTCCCCCTTTTTCTCCAGCTTTTATTCTTCTTGTCCCATGCTTTATGATGTTCCCTAAGCCTTTCTGGGGGTAATATATATATATATGTGTGTGTGTGTGTGTGTATGTATGTGTGTGTGTGTGTGTGTATATATACATATATATGTATATATATATATATATATATATATATATATATATATATATATATATGTCCTGATTAAGAATCACTCAACAGTCATTTGTTCTTAACACATTGACCAGTAATGAATCTGCATTAACCATTACCATCTGGAAACAGAAGCATCTTTAATGAAGATTGAGAGCAGCCTTGGTCAATGGGCATAAACATAAACAGAACAATTAGGCTCATGTTAATTTAGTAACACCATAGTAGATTCCCCCTAGGATCAGTGACCCCCAAGGTTTTGATTAAATATATAATACCTAACACATGGATTCTTTCCTGTGGAGCAGGTTTGAAATCCAACTTTAAAAAGAAGATGGCTACTCTTATAACAGTTTATGCCACTATTGCAATAGTAGATTCATCTTGTCTGCCAGGCAGGCACCATAGCTCACAGAATTCTTAACTGTGTATAATAAACTGAGGGGTGGGATTTGTGAATGAAGTTTTATATGGTAGTGACCAGAAAGTACTACTGGGCTATGGAAAATTCCATGAGAAAGCTAGTTATTAGAGTGTAGCTATGTAGCACTAATCATTAGAGAAATACAGTACAAACACTCTGTGCACATGGCTATCATCAAGCAGAAAAGACAGAACTTGTGAATATTGAGACAAGAAAACATGCATACATAATTGGTAGAAATATGAAATAGTAAAGCTGCTATAAAAATACATTTTGGAAATTTCTCAAAAAGTTAAAATTAAAACTACCAGATTGCACAGGAATCCATTTTCTGGCTTTTTAGCCAAAAGAATTGAAGTCCAGATTTTAATGTGATATTTTCATTTCTGTGTTTATTAAACATAATTAACAAAACCAAAATGTGATGATCAGCTGCATAACCATAGATGAATGAATGTATAATGAAAGTATGGTATTTAGATACTATAATAATAATTAGATATTGTCTTAGGGTTTCAGTTGCTGTGAAGAGACACCGTGACCATAGCAACTCTTATAAAGGAAAACATTTAATTGGGGTGACTTGCAGTTTCAGAGGTTTAGTTCATTATCATCATGGCAGCACATGGCAGCATGCAGACAAACGGGGGGCTGGAGAAGGAGCTGAGAGTTCCACATCTTGATCTATAGGTAACAGGAAGTAAACTGTGTCCCTGAGCATAGCTTGAACATAGGAGACCTCAAAGCCCATCCCACAATGGCACACTTTTTCCAACAAGACCATACCTACTCCAACAAAGTCATACCTCCTAAGAATGTCACTTCCTATGGGAGCCATTTTCTTCAAAACCACCACAGATATAGCGCCTTTAGCAAGAAGAAAGCCCTACAACATGCTATAAAACAGATGAACCTTGAGAACATTATGTTGAGTAAAATAAGGGTGAACCCTCCTATGATGGATAGAAACAGACAGTAGAACTATGGGTTACTTGACTTGAGGGAGATGCCAGCACAGGGTTGCTATTCAAGAAGTATGGCGTTCAGTTATGCAAGATGAGTGAGCTCTGGAGTGATGGTCCTGAACATTATGCCTGGAGCTTATAATACCATACTCTTCACTTAAATTATTGAGGGCAGAAAGCACCTTCTTTGTTTGTAAGACAATAAAATTCATAACAAAGACACGCAAAAAAAAATCAAAAACAGAGATTATCGAACGTCCAGGAATGGGGGGAATATTAAAGGCATGAGAGCAGGACAGATTTAACTGAAGCTTTACTCCAGCTTTTTAAAAACCTGTTCAGTGTACACAAAGGGCTGCTATGACTTTCAGTGGAGGGCTTTTGTTATAGACTGTCTAAGGCGAGGTGGGGGTTCCTAATGTCAATTACTGCCCAGTTGTCACTAGTCAGCAGTGACTAAAACCATCCTGAGACCGTTCATCAGCCTCAGCACAAGACAGGGCACCTTTCAGGATCCAGAGAAAGACTGAAAAAAGAGGCTTCCTTCTGGACAACACTTTCAGTTACATTTCTGCTACCATTCTTTAGGAACAAATGTCATTTTCTTTACCTACACACACACACACACACACACACACCACCACATCACACCACAGACACGCACACATACACACACCACAATATACACACAAAAATACACACACCACATACCATACACACACCACATTATACTACACACACACATACACACATACCACATCACACTACATAAACACACCATACACACACTATGTCTCATTACACACACACATGTACATACACATATACACACAGGCACACATACCAGATTTTGTAGTGTTTAATCACATCTGCTTCACAGGTTACTCCAGTTATTAATAATTTTGGATAGACCACTTAGAACTATACCATTTGGAGAAATCTAGAGTCTGAAGAAGTCTGAAAATGTATGTTTTAGCTCTTACATTTGTCCTGTTATCTTTTTTTCTGAATTTGGTAAATGATTTTCATGGTCATTACTATGGACTATTCTTTGTTTCACTCAGGATGAATTTTCTGTTCTTTCATCTTTATCATTTTCTTAGTTTAAGAAATGAATGTGTTGACAGAAGTTTCTGTCCTGTCTCGTCTCTCGGCCATTCAGTCCCAAAGAAATACACAGAGGTCTACATTAATCATGAACTGGTTGGCCTATTAGCTAAAGCTTCTTATTAACTCTTATAACTTATATTAGCCTATAATTCTTGTCTGGGTTAGCCATGTCACTTGATACCTTTTTCCGCGAGGCATTCTCATCTTGCTTCCTCTGTATCTGGGTGAGAGCTTCAGGCTGACTCCTTCCTCTTCCCAGAATTCTCCTGTTCTAGTCACCCTGCCTCTACTTCCTTCCTGGTTTCCCTGCATATACTTCCTGCCTGGCTACTGGCCAATCAGCATTTTATTAAAATACAACTGATAAATCTTTACAGGATACAAGACCATTGTCCCACAGCACTCCCCCCTTTTTAAAATAAGAACTATGAATCTAATCTCCTTTGTTTAGCTTTCTTCCTGACCATTATCCATAACAACTTTTAATCAACACTCTAAACAAAGAAAAACATCCATAATCTATTTTTGGGGAGAATGTGGGCATAGTTTTCAAAGATATTTCCTGCTGATTGGGGGCACTGATAATCTTACAAGGACCTAAAGAAAATTTGGAATCATAGTCAAGTCCTGAATGGAAAATTCTGTGAGGCTTGATCATCTCAGCCAGCAGTCTTGAAACTGATCTGGATGTAGAACTCAGAGGAAATTCCAACAGAGGTCCTCTGAAACGTTGGATCATCTGGGCCATCCGTTCTTATCAGAGATTTCTCAGGGGTCTCCCTTAATCAAAACTGATTTTTCTTAGCCCAGAATGAATCCACAGTCTCTCATTTCCTCTGGAAACAAAAACAAAACCTCTTCTCCAAAGTAACATTTCTTTTGAGTTAAATTTGAAAGTCAAAGCATTTTCAAAATATGTATGTTGAATTAACTTAGCAACATTTATAATCAAATTTCTTTTAGAAGCTATTGTTTCTTCCTCAGCATTCAAACAATTTAAAGAGAACATAATAACATACAGTATCCAGATTCTCTGTGTGTTTTGCATTTTTACGTGGCTTTATATTAAATTTTATTTATTTTATTTTTACTTTTATTTTTTGGCTTTTGGAGAGTAGGTTTCTCTGTACATCTTTGGCTCTCCTGGCACTCACTCTGTAGACAAGGCTGTCCTTGAACTCACAGAGATCTGCCTACTTCTGCCTCCCAAGTGTTGGGATTAAAAATGTGTGCCACCACACCCAACTACTCTCTTTCTTTCTTTTTTATTTAAGGACTTTATCCTTTTTCTTTTCTCTCCCAAGCCTACATATGTTTTTAAACACACTTTAAAAAACCATTTAAAGGTTTTCTTCATATTTGAATCTATCTTTACTGTATATCTCTTTTTTTTCTGACCACATGAGTCTTTAATTTGCTAAGCAATATGACTAGGATTAAAGCCATGGCTTTGACAGCTGGATCCAGCCCATTTCTTAGCTTTCTGAGAGTCTAGCTTCATGGCAGAGGTACTGGCCAGAGCCATGTTTATTACCACAACTCTATGGAGTTTCAAGGTCCCTGCCACCACCATGAAGCATGTTGTGAGCTATTCATAAACACCACTTAAGTGTGGCAGAGCTTCTTAAAAGGGCTGCAAGGTTTTTGTAGCTAAAGCTGAGTCAGGAAGTCTCTCTTAAATGAGGGGTACTTACCTCTAGCAAACAGAGCCCATCTGAGAAAATGCTACCAAGAAGCTATGCTTAACTTTGGTCTTTTTGTGTCTAGAATTCCTTCTCAAAATCTCTCAGATTTTAAATGGATTTAGTTGTCCATGTTGGTGCCATTTGTTGACTGAGATTTCTGTCCTGCCTGGTCCTATAGCTGTTCAGTCCCAGATAAACACACAGAGGTCTACATTAATTATAAACTGGTTGGCCTGTTAGCTCAGGCTTCTTATTAACTAATTCTTACATTTTACATTAACCCATTATTCTTGTTGACCAGGCTGGCCTTGAATGTAGTTAGAAACACATTTATTTTGCCAAACTAGAAGTTTGAGATTGTATTTCTGAATAACCAAGTTTTAAAAAAGCACTATCTTTCAAGTTAGGCATTTAATAGTCGTGACTTGATTTCTCTGACTGCAGGACACCTCTCTGTGAGTTCCAGGCCAGCCTGGTCTACAAAGCTAGTTCCAGGACAGCTAGGGTTTAACACAGACAAACCCTGTTTTGAAGAAACAACAACAACAAAAAAGCAAAAACAGAAACAAAACAACAACAACAAAAAAGAACTAACAATATCAACTAGATGTGCTGGATCACACAAAATTCATCAGCAAAACTATGGTAAAAATAGTGGGTCACAGTATTTTCTTGTGTTTGTTTAATTCTCCTTATAATCTACCACAGAGATCCGCTTGCCTCTGCTTCCCAAGTGCTGGGATTAAAGGTGTGAACCCTCTAGACTTAAATAGTCTCTAAATAGAAATTCCCTATACCTACAACACTGTTGAACAAATCTGAAAACTTCTGTTCTTGTCAGTCTTATCTTCTAATGGGGAAACAAAACACAGCAGACAGGCTTTAAGATGTTATTATTAGTATGGGGGAGGGCGTACATGCCATGGAACATGTGTAGAGGTCAGAGGACGTGTTCTAGAGATTAAAATCAGGTTGCCAGGCTCACACAGCAAGTGAGTTATCTGCTGAGCCATTTTACTGAGCTCTACGCACATTTATTTTTAAAATAAAACATGTAATATGTGGGGGAAAAACAGGAGTGGGACTAGTGGAAGAAGAGAATGTCGTTTATTTATTTACATAAATGATCAAAGTGCTTCATTGATGAAGGACACTTATGCAAGGGAAAGGAATGAGCCACAAAGCTCTTGGAGGTAGAAAATTCCAGACCAAAAGGAGCTTGTGAAACCCTTGAGTGGAGGAGGACCTGGTCTGTTTGGTGAGCAGAGGTGAGAGGCCAGTGCAGGGTGATTTCCGTGAGTCAGGGGGAAGGAAATGGAAGTTAGATCCCAGAGGCAGCAGGGCCTGTGTCACGTCCATCCTGAGGTCATTGCCAGGACTTTGACTCTGGGTGAAGTCATGAGGCAACACTGAGTAAAATAATCCAATGAACTGACTCATTGAACTGAAGATAACGCTCCACCGAGCTGTCGGGAAAGAAAGCAGAAGCAGGGAGGCCCCGAGGGAACGGATCGCAGGCTGTGACGGACATGGCATGAAGTTGCATCAGTTGGTTGTGGAAAGTGAGCTGCCTAAAAGGAGGCTGTGTCTGTGAAATGCGTGGCTACAGTAGAGGAGAATCCACAAGCAAAGGAGAGGAAGTGGTTAAAGAGTGGGAAAAGAAAATACCAAAGTTTTAGAAATTGCTTACAGATCCTGAATTTACCCTGAGGGTGGCAGACGTGCAGGCAGACAGGATGACAAACAGTCATAGTTATCCATTTTGTGTGTAAATGATGTGTCAGTCATGTAATAAAGTGCATGTAGAGGCTCATATATGTTTGCTAACCATAAAATAACCTATTATATTAGTAAACATCTCTCTGGAAGTGTCTAGCTGAGCATACCCTTATTCTAAATACACCTCTCATGGGTTGTCCGCATTAGCTAGTGCTGCTAAAAGTTACACATCACATCTACAGGAACCTTCCAGAGCTCAGATCGGATTTGTCTGTTTCTCACTGACTAGATAGTCTTGGTACTCTGCTGCTTTATTTGGTTATGGAAAATCAACAGTGCTCATTTTAAACACAGTAGATCGATAAGTTGGAGAGTGGTAATTAAATATTAACTTTTGGGTTTAAAAATAAAATATAGCTATAAAGTAATCACAGCAGTGTTCTTCTTTGATACATAAGATGGCCCACAAAGCAGTCATTGAAAACTGTCCTGAGTAGAAACAAAATACTAGAATAATCTCTGATTAGTGTGGACGAACTCACCTATTAATGTGTTATGGCAAGACTGGCTGTAATGTTCAGTGTGATTTTTTTTTTTTGTTTGTTTGTTTTTTTGCATGTTAATCATTCTTTAATAAAAATTACTTAAAGCAAAAAGCAAATTAAATACATATTTGGCAGAGAATATGTTTTCAAATTATCGCTTCACCAACTTGCCCAAGTATTTTAATATCTACCTCTCATGTGCTATTCAAAAATTAGAAATTCTAGGGAAAGACTATGGTCCTTGAGTGCATAGTATTTTGTCATTCACCAACTGACTTGTTTCTTGGAAGATGGCATCACACTCGTATATTTGAAATTAATAGTCTTCGGATGGTAGTTTGCCGCTTTCTTTTGGAAACAGCTACAGCAAATATGTACCTTCTGCAATAGCCAGAAATATGAACACAGATGTTTAACTCTGAATTTTGATAAATATATTACATATTTATATTAATATTTATTTATATTTATATTAGTAAAATATAAATTTCTTAAAAACTTAAAAACATTTATGCTATTTTATGTGTATGAATGTTTTCCTTACGTATATTCATGTGTCCCGCATTCATGCCTACTACCTACAGAGGTCAGCAGAGGGGGTTAGATACTCTGGAACTGGCTTTAGAGATGGTTGTGAATCAATATGTTGGTGCTGGGAACCAAACCCTGGTTCTCTGCAAGAGCAATAAGTTCTCTTAATCACAGAGTTACCTCTCCATCCCCAGCCCCTGGCATATAAACTTCAATATAAGAACAGAAAGTATGCCTGTGTAGACTTTTTATATCTTTGTGCCTTTCAATTAACAGCTATGTCAATTCCCCCTTATGTACGTGGTCAGTGTGATTTATAGAACCACAGTCAGGACACAAACTGATACAGCTCATAAATTTCCTAAGCCATTTCTTATCTTTTTTTTTTCCTGTTCAAAATCATTGAATGTATCTCCATTTTCATTTAATATCACACCCTAAGCACAATGAAACTCAACGAGAATTTACTTACTTTTTTTCTTAATTAATGCAAAACTAGTCACTTCTAAGCATATGACTAGGTGTGGGGGACCCTTGGGTGGGGGTGGAGGAGGGATGCCCTTGATCCTTGGGAGGGTGATCCTGTGTACAACAAAGTCAGTGCAGAAGGAAGAGCAAGGAAGGGGCTTTACTCCTCTACATCACGAAAAGCTCTTCTGTGTATGTTATCACAGTGACTCATCTCAGTAGCACTACGAGAAAAGGGCTCTTTATTAGCTACTCTTAGATGCATGCAAATGCCCGATGAGAGGCAACTTAAGGAGAAAGGTCTTGCTGTAACTCTGTTTTGTTGTGGAGAAGGCACTGTGTCTATGACTCGAGGTGGTGAACGATTGGAGCAAAGTTACTACATTTCCAAGGATCAGCAGTGGAGATGAGACAAGAAAAAGGACCAGTCAAAACCTCAAGGCCTGAATCCCAGTAACCTACCTACTCTAACTGAGATCCAGCTCCTAAGGGTCTTAAAATCACATTACCTGCCATGGATCAAATGTTCAAACGCATGGGCCTATGGGAACATTTTACACCCAAATTTGAACCTTCCACCTCTGGCCTCCATAGGATAATGGCTTCTAATAATGCAAAACACACTCAAACTAATTCCAAAAGTCCCATCACCTTATAGACTCAATATTGTTCATAAGTTTAAAGTCTCTTCTAAGTTTCCAAGCAATCTCATAAATGTGAGTTCCTATAAGATCACAAAATAAGTACTGTATTTTCAGCATACAATGGTGCAGAACAGACAGTCATATCCAAAACAAGAGAAGGATTGGGGCAAAGTAAGAAAGATCAGTCCCAACAATAGTGAAACAAGAAGGGAATACCAAATCCTACAGCTCAGTATTCAACATCTAGGACTGATGAGGGCATCATTTGGGCTCCAGGGGTTAGAGAACCCTTTCCCAGTGCTGTTGTCTGTGTATATGTGGCCTCTCTATGTCACCAGAACCCCTAGATGCATACAGCTTTTCTTGTGAGCATCCTATGACATTTTGGTATCTCCAAACTCTTGGTGTCAACACTGAAACTTAGGTTTTACATTGGCAGTTTCAGGCAATTGGTCTTCTTGCAGGGATGAAGATTCTGCCACATGTGATCTTGCCTTGTTTGTGATCATTTTACAATGACCCTATCATTCTTGTATCTTCTTAAGTGTTCTTGCGCTTCCAAAGAAATTGCTTTCTGATGGTCTGCATCTGAGCTTCCCTTGCAACACGCAAAAAAGCAGAGATGTGAAACAGCACAGTCACAGAGTTGGTGGTAGGCTCTTGAGTAGCTTTGTCTCCAAGGCCTCTATTTCTCTGAAGAAGTATGGAGTAAAACAAAGGGAATGGAGGTCACAAAATACCATTGTGGAGACTGGAAAGTCAAGTTATTGAGGTACAATGGGATTCCCTTACACGAGACAGAGTTTATTCAGGTTTAAGGGCAGATGCTTAATATGAAACCTGTCATTTTAGCTGCTCTTTTTCCAACACCAAGAGGCAAATAACATTCACCTATGACTGTGCTTCTGTGAAATTAATGGAATAATGGAGAATGAAAAAAGAATTTAAGAAGGTTAAAAAGCAATGAAAAAAATCATTAAATGTGAGCAGGTGGGTGAGAGAATTAAAGGCAGAGGAATGCAGAAAGTTTGTGGAAAACCAAAAAAGGGATCTTATTTATTCATTCAGTTTATTCAGGCAACAACTAAGCTCCTACTGTGTGAAAGACCCTCTTCTGAGTCCTATAGAGGACTGGCAGTCTTCTAGGATTAAGGAGAGGTAGGTAACAAACAACTAAACTAATATATCAAAAGTTAGGTTCTGCTGGGCGGTGGTGGCGCACGCCTTTAATCCTAGCACTTGGGAGGCAGAGGCAGGCAGATCTCTGCGAGTTCGAGGCCAGCCTGGTCTACAAGAGCTAGTTCCAGGACAGGCTCTAAAACTACAGTGAAACCCTGTCTCAAAAAACAAAAAAAAAGTTAGGTTCTATAAGGAATATGAGGAAATATGGAATATGAAGCAAATAGTAAGCAGTTGGTGGAATGGAACCACTGTTAATTTACCGGTCATGTGTCCTGAGCCAGAAAGTGTCTCCAGGAAAACTTAAGGGAGCCTGGAGGAGGTGGGGCAGCAAGCAGGGTAGGGCTGTGGAGGTCATGTGCTAAGCAGATGAACGAAGAATGCTGTTTTCTTTTTTAATTGCCTGTGTGGTTGAATAGTACGGCCATGTGCTGGATAGTTTTATGTCAACTTGACACAAGCTTGAGGCTTGAGCCATCTGAAAGGAGGGAACATCAAATAGGAAAATGCTTTTATAACATTAGCTATACACAAGCATGTATGCATTTTCTTTAATTAGCAGTTGATGTGGGAGGGCCCAGCTCATTGTGGGTGATACTGCCACTAGACTGGTAGTCCTGACTTCTGTACAAAAGCAAGCTGAGCAAACCATGAAAAGCAAGCCAGTAAGCAGCTCTCCATGGCCTCTGCATCAATTCCTACCTCCAAGTTGCTGGCCTGTGTGAGTTCCTGGACTGATTTTCTCCAGTGGTGAGGAGTCATATGAAAGTGTGAGCTAAAGAAGCCCTTCCCACCACAACTTGGTTTTGCTCATGGTGCTGCATCACAGCAATAACAACTCTAAAAAGACAAGCCAGCACAGCCACAATAAACAAGACTTTTTCTATCTTGTGTCTTTAAATGATATCTTCATGATATTGTGACATAAGTGGCTTCAGCAAGTTACACAAAAGTCATTAGAATGTACAGTCAGTATAGTCAAGAATCCCCTTTAGTCAGACCATTTGTTTAAATAAAGATAATTTGTCCCTAGCTGATAGATTCATTTTCAGTTCATCGCGCCATCCTCCAGTGCCCAATCCTGACATGCCATCGTAACAAGACTCTATGAATATTTACTAAATGACTTTTTATGTCCACATATATTTTAACACTTAGATGTACACTGGGCTCCCCTTAAAATCTTTTTAAAGAAATGACTTTTAATGGAAGAATTTGATTCCTCTCTTTACTCTGTGAGTATGATCCTTTCTTTGAATGGCTTTATAAAAGACAATGTACATACCGTAAACATTCACCCTTTTAAAGCACATGGTTTGTTGGTTGTAAGTGTATTCTGAAAGTTGTGCAACCATCATGATTACCTAATTCCAGAAGATTTTATAACCCCTGAAAGAACACTTATTCAGACCAAACTCATTAACAGTCACCCCGTGTCCCTCTTTCTTCTGGCTTGGAGAAACCACTGGTCTGTTTTCCTGTCACTATGCATTTTGCCTGTCCTGACAGTCCCTTTAAGTGCCCATACCATATGTGTCTTTTGTCCTTGGCTCCTTCTTCACTCCTTATTCAAACTGAATGATATCCATTGTGTGCTTCTACTATAATTTGTCTCTCCACTCATCAGTAGATGAACACTTGAATTGTAGCCACTTTTAGGCTCTTCTGAATAATGCTACAGTGATTAAGTATTATGTGTGAGTTCACATGTGGCCAAAAGTTAACAGTTCTCTTAAGTAAATATGTGCAGGTGCAAGTGTGTTTTAAAACTATAACATTTTGTCTTAAAATAATTCATACTGAAATCTACATTTTTAAAAGATTTCTTTTTATTTTTAATTCTTTCCCGTGTGTGTGTGTGTGTGTGTGTGTGTGTACTACTGCCCACAGAGTTCAGCAAAGGTTATCAGATCCAGATCATCCAGAACCTGAGCAGCAAGCTATTGTGAACCACACAGTGTGAATGCCTGAAGCCAACTTTCAGAAATCTGCAAGAGCAGCAAGTGCCCTTAACTACAGAGCCATCTTTCCAGTTCTGTCTATGTGTTTTGTTTGTTTTGTTTCAATACCTGAAGTTGTGGCCCATTGTTTACTTGAGCTATCAGTTGAGTTGTTTAACTCTTCTACAGGAACATGAGTAAGTGACCTCAGCCACCAAGAAGGCCCTGCACCCTTTGGCTCTGTAGCCTCCTGACTTGCTGCCTGAGCAGGGAACCACTGTTTAGTTGTGCTCTGGAGACAAGCGTGGGAAGCACCGCAATGAGGTGAGTTCTGAACACCTTGCTTTGCTTTTGTCTAGACATGTCACTTCTTTCTAGAGAAACCTTGAAAATGTGAACATAACAGGGTTCTGTGAACTTGTCAAATTCAGTCCCTTTATTTTAGAGAGCTTGGAACTGAATAAGGTCCATGAGACTAAAGATGATTTCCTAAGTACCCACAGCTACTTAGAGATTTGGGTTGGTTGCCTGTAACTAGATAGTTTAGAAACCAGGATATGAAGCAGGTTTCTTGACTAAGTGCTGTATCTCCCAAAGATTACTTTGCCTGTTTGTCTGAACTTAACAATTATAAAAGAAAAAGAAAAATCAGGGTGGTGGGTATTTCCAGTTAAATGCTTAGGACAGTCCCATGGGGGAAATGGGTTGCCAAACTTGCAGGAGTTAATTCACAGAGGCATGGAGGGGTAGTAAGATTAATGACAAAATACTGGCTCCTGCCTAATAAAGAACAGGAGGCATATTTAAACATAGAGGCACTCTTAAACAAAGTTAGCTACCCCTACTGACTGCCCTTAGGTGCTATTGGGTCCAAAGCAAACTCCATTTCTCCAGATTCCAAAAGGAAGAAAGGATTACCTGTAGTGTGCACTAGCATACGGAAGTGCTGGCCTCCAGGCTCCATCAGTATCACCGTAGCTGTTACACTTCTCAGAGTCCATGCTCTTCTTACCTCCTCCCCACACTAAACTCCCTCCAGCTCACAGATTCCCCTCCCCAAAGTGATTATACTCCTTATAACCCTGCTGTTCTCTCTCTCTCTCTCTCTCTCTCTCTCTCTCTCTCTCCTCTCTCTTTCTCTCTCTCTCTCTCTCTGTGTGTGTGTGTGTGCGCGCACGCGCGCGTGTGCTTTGATCTTCCACTCTTCCTCTCTCTCTGCTCTATTCCTGCTTTTCTCTTGGCCAGGACCAGTCTGATAGCCATATTCAGTATACTTTTTTCTCTGTCTGCTCTGGATTCTTTCCAGATGCCTCTGGCTGTTCCCTCTCTCACATCTACAATATTAAACCTTCCTCTTAACTATGCCACGCCAGATCATGGAGCAGTCACGTCCGTTTATACTGCACCTTTGTTTCTTTTTATTATAGTCTAGCACTTGCTTACCAATAGTTTTAAAGGGGGTACAAGAATTAAATATAATTATTTTATCCAATTTTAGTCAAGTTGGGCAATGGATTATATGTTCAATCACTTGGCCTTCCTACATGTCCTGCTGAATATAGTTTATCCCATCACAGAAGTTGGAATGGATTCATTCACTATTTCCAGTAAGTGACTTACCACCAGCAGCTGCTGTGACTGCTAAGAACGGGTAGCGCGACAACATGCACTTGTTTGGAGACCACAAAAATGTGCCCTTAGGTCCTTGTGTAAGGCTGTAATGAGAACAGTGGCAGCTGAGAGTGTTGGCAGCTGTCTCTGTCTCTGGAGGGGGTTCCTGGGCCTCTGGGAGTCTGGGGATCTGCCGCTCTCAACAGGTGCCAGGACAGGACTCAGCACAAGTATCAGTGATGTTGCGCATGCCTCTATGTGATAGTGCACATGTGACTCAGCATCCAAATCCCTTGTCACCAGCTTTAAAGTGGTACTTGTTCACTTAAACAACAAAAATGTCTTAGGTCTTTAAAATGCTCCAGTTTCACAATGTAATGGTTAAGATGCTGTATAGGAGATGGAGAGTATGATACGAAGGTGGTTAGGATCCAGGCCTTAAGGTTGTACTAAACTATATTTGCATCTCAACTTGGGAACATTTTATCATAATAATATGTTGTTTAGAAGTAAATGAGCATAATGCCAACAAATTTTAATTGTATTGTAAAGTCTATAGCCTGAAACTTGTTTGAAAGATCATGACTGATCTTGCCATAAATTTGGGAAGGGAAGCTGGTAATTTAGATGGCTGGATTTTATGCAAGAAGTAAGACTCCAAAATAAAAGTAGTAGAGCGGGTGAAAGAAATCCATCATTTCTCCTTAGCTTTAGAGCCTGTAATATTCCTTCTATTTTTCTATCTGAATTCAAAGGAAGAAAGAACAGAATCACATTAGAAAACTTACCCAAGTTCCTGGTTATACAAAAGTGAAGCTAGGTATTATTGAGAAATACACAAAAAATTGTCATTCTTCTTCATTGTGAAACAAATAGGTAAAAAAAAAATCTGCTCACATCCATATATGCTGCTTTCTTGTAAATTTTAATATTGTTTTAATAAGTATTGTTTTAATCTGAAAACAAAGACTTAAAATTTCAGCAATTGTGGGAAAAATCCCCAGACATTTTTCCCTAGTTGGGAAATTAGTACATTTAGGTGGTTTGCTCTATTATCTGCAAGAATATCTGGAGAAGCATTACCCATAAAGAGAACGGTGTGGCAACAATTAACTATTGGTTCCCCAGCAGGCACGCATGTCAGCTGCGAAAGGAAGCTGATGGCCAATGCAGGTGCAGAGGATTTGTTCAGGGATGCTCGGCACCTCAGTCACCTGCTCTTAACCTAGTGGAGTAAATTGGCAAGAAGGGACTTCCTGGTTCATCAGCGTAGGGCTGACTTCTGATGTGAACATTCCTTTGGGAATGCTCGCCTCTCCTGGCAGCTGCTTTTGTCTCTTTTCTCTGAGAAAGATAAAGTCTTCTAGGTGGAAGGACTCTCTGGACATGATTTTAGCAAAAGGTAGAAAAAGAGAGAAGTGAAAACGTCTCCAGAAGCAAAAAATGAGTTGCATGGCTCCATGGCCCATGGTGGCAGGCCCTCGGCTTGGCTTCTTGGCACCTCTAGCCCCAGTCTCTGTTATTTGCTCCAAACGTTCTATTTAGAAAATTTAGTAATAGTTCTACTTAAAGGAAACAAAAAAAAAAAAAATCTAGGACACTCCTTTTAGCTTAGTTCCACTTTTTTTGGAAATCAGTTTTTCTTCTGTGTCAAGTGCACTTCCTTCATTCAGAGGAAACTGCCTGAAGTAAACGCCTTTGTAAGCTACTACAAAGCATGCCGGAAAGACACAGATGCATTTTCCTTCCAATTTTGTCCAATTTTAATTTTTCTTCATCAAAACAGAAATCACTGGGCCACAAGCCACCTCAGTGGGTCAACACCCACACACAGGATGTGGCATATGAACACCCCACATAAATAGTGTGAATTAGAAATAACTTCATTGCAATTCTTCATAGTCATAAAAACAATAGATTGTTAGTGGAAAAAATTTGAGTTAATCTTAATGAAATAATGACTATTATGGGTATGATAGACTAAAGAATCTAATGTATAAAACTGTACTAATTAAGAAAAATCCCAACTACAAATTATTGTTCTCCTAGCAAAAAGAAAAAGTCTTTTAATCCAAAAATATGTCCTGAAAGCTTCCTTATTTGTCCACTCAGAAGAGTTATCATATTAATTTAATAGCTGCTTGTCCAATTTATATTTAGTGGTCATGCTATTCTAGACTAACCCTTTATATGACATTTTTATAACTGGGTTTTTTTTTCAGTTCCAAGACAAAATGTTCTTCAGATTTTCCTGGTTGACTAACAACATTTAAAGAATTTCTTGTTTCTTGATGTTAAGCACAAGTTGCAATAAAAATAATTATGACTATTTTTCAGAGGCATATCAAGTGAAATATTATGCCAATGTTTTATTTGTGGAAATGGCACATGGCTCTTTTAAAAAAAATAAAAATATTCATTATAAATTTTAACCTACTTTGATTTTCGTCCTCCCCTTCCCACCAAAGGCTGAGAGGCTAGGAATGCCCAGAGTCTGCCTCGCCCCCTCACCCTCTGCAGCACTCAGGAGAGCAGTTCTTACACCGTCCCTGTTAGCAGAGGCTGGGAGAGCTGGCCCTGAGGTTGAGAGAGTGGAGGAGCTAGTCCTGCCTGCCCCCCTCCTCTGCCATGTAGTGGTGAGGGGCCTGGAAAAGATGCCCCTTGCCCCTTGCTATCTGTGGCAGGTGGGGGAGCTGATCCTCCTCCTTACCAGCTGTAGCACTCCTGAAATTGGGCCAAGCACCTTGCCTGGGCAACACAGTAGAGCTGAAGGTGTTGGCTGGGGCCCTGGTGAGCAGGCCCTGAGAATATGAGCATGGGAGATCTGACCTTGTCACTCATCTGCAACTACCCCCACCGCCCTCCACCCTACTGCTCCTCAAAAGCTGTAGCACTCAAGAGAGTGCCCTCTGTACCTCACCTGTTAAACACAGGAGAGCTGGCCCTGGGAATGTGGGTATGGGTAAGTCTGCCCTGGGGGTTTAAAAGCTGAACAAGCCCTGCCCTTGCTCCTTGCCGCTTTAGGTGAACTAGCCTGTACTATGTTGGAGAACTCACCCTGGTGGGGAGGATGGGGGAGAGCTGGCAGGCTAAACGACCCTGAAACTACCCAGGCCCAGAACAAGGGCTGTAGATTTACCCACTCAATATCCACCCTATCTGTGACCTGTTGGAGCATGTGAAGAGGCCAGTTCTACATATCCAAAGCTGCAGGATCTCCATGACACAGGGCAACAACAGGGTATCCAAATGCAAATGAGTTGCAGTGAAGGCCCACCATACATAGAGTAGCAGAAACCAGAGGCCTTGAACCAGACCAGTGACTCTTTGTGATGAATACTTGCAAGAAAATATTTATGGACTAAAGGGTAAACTGTGTGACTCACTGTGTCACACTGCAGCTCATGACAAGATTTTTCTGTTTTTCTTTTATTTTGTTTTCCTCTTTTTTTTTCCTTTTCTCTTAAATTTTGTTATGGGGGTGCAAGGGCAGAGGGTGAATACTAAGGGACAGTAGATGAATGGGATAGGGATGCCCAAGGTGAAAGACACAAAGAATAAATAAAAGCTTTTTAAAAGTTGATATTGAAGTTGCATTCATTAAAAAAGGCCATGAACACCTGATAAGTGGGGTGTTGCCATTCTTACATAATATCCATGTGTGAGCCATGATCGTATTGGTGCAGTCACTTGAAGGATCAAGACCCCAGATTAATCACTTCCATGGTGTGTGATATGTTTGACATTGCTTGAAAGAATTCTATCACTCTCATTAGATTAGTCTCATTTGTAAAATACTAAGCCTGTGAGAAATGGATACTTAACGTGCCCTCCTTCCCTCCTCCATCTACCACTCTGCATGGCTTACGACTCAAATAATTCACCAGAGAAATTATCCTGCATTTATTCTTTAAGCCTTGGTTTGTGACTTTAGGTCTCTGTAGGCTTACATGATAGAGCTTCATTTTACATGCTCAGTTTAGAGATGATCACACTCTGTGATTTCGACTCCCCATAATAGCCAAAGCATGTGAGCACAGAGGATTATAGTGGAACTGACTCTGTCACCAGGGCATTCATTTAGTTGGTATTTGAATGCTAAATCTGAAAACATCTCCAAAATATGGAGAGTATATTCACTCCAGAGTGACTGCAAGCTACAAATAGAATATGTATCCTTGGTAGTACTGTTACCCGTTTGGCTTCCACCTCTGTCTTTCTCAGACATCTTTAGTTACAGCTGTATTTGCCTTGGACAACTAAGTATTTTTTATGTCTACATGGGCCAGAGTTATAAAATGACAATCAGGAAAAGGCATTTGTGCATTGGCCCTGTTATGTCTCCATGAGAGCTATCTGACCACTATGTATTTCCTTTGCCTCCAGTTGTCTTTGCTCTTGGGCAATGAGAAGGATTGTATTTCTCTTCCTTCTTTCCAGGAAAGCCTCTTTTTGGTTTGAGTCCAAGATGATAAAAAGGTACATATAGTACACAATGCCATAGCTTACTGGATAAGTGATACCCCAGAACAATAGGCCCAAGGACATAGTCAGGCAACCACCATGTGTGGAACATTACTTTATGCCATAGAAATATATGTCACTGTGATTTGATTAATAAAGAAGCTGACTGGTCAATATTCAGATAGGATAAGTTTAGGAAGGAGAACCAGACTAAGGACACTGGAAATAAGGACAGAGTTAGAGGAGTCACCAGCATGACAAGAAAAGAGAACAGGATATGCAAGATGAAACAGAGGTAATACCATGTGGCAGAATATCTATTAATGGATTGATTTAAATTGTAAGAGCTAGTTAGTAATAAACCTGAGCTATCAGTCGAGCATTTATTATTAATATTGAGTCTTTCTGTGTCAGTTATCTGGGAAATGGCAGACAGAAAAGAAAATTCTGCCAACATATGACATCCACCACCAGGCAATATATATTCACATAAGACCTGAGTAGCTTTAAAATAAAATAGATTCGAAGAACACAAAAAAAAATGTGCTAAATTCAGCTTCCTGATACCCATCTTTTCCTGGGTAGGCTTGACATTAGTGACAAACATAGGAGTGCTCCTTCAAAAGGCAACTTCCTTGGCTCAGTGTTAGTGGAAAATACAGGCATAGATCTTTTAGGAGGTGGGTTATGTGCAACAGGCAACATGCTACTCAGTGGCAGCCTAGACCCAAAAATGCCCCAGGGGCGGTAAACATAGCTACTCCTGTTGCCTCTGCCATATGGCTAAAATCTCTGGGAACCACGTGTGGAGGAGCTAGCAGTCAATATCCATGCTTACAGCCATATCCAAATCTGAGCAGCGCCAGCAGTTGGCATAGCAGTTTAAGATTTGTCTCATGTGATCAGAAAACAATGCAGACTCTCAATAAAGACAGATTCAGGTAAAAAGAAACTTCTAAACAGGTTACAATGTTTTTAAAAATATACATAGACTTGGGAGAGAAAAGATAAGAGTAGACAGTCATCAATTTAAAAAATAGTTTAAAAATAGTAAAGTCCTTTAAAAAGAGTGAAATAAAATAATAATAAGTCAGGTAAAGAGGGTGTATACACAGAGAGTCTGGATCCTATATGCTATTGTGCTGTCTTTGAATTTTTTTGCTGCTAAGAGACTGAATTATGACGGTTGCTAGATTAGATCACCTATATATTCTAAAAATATTTTAACTTTAAAATGGAAGTCAAGGTGTGTGTTCCATTGGGGAAGAGATTAGGATTTTATTTCCACAGTAAATGAAAGACTATGAATTCCTCCCAGATTGATATGATCATAAAGAACATAAAGAAATAAACCTAAAGAAAATAAGAAGCTACAAAACACATAATATATATTTCATCTGCTCAAACATTAAATAAAAATCATCTTTGACTATGTACAAGGCACAGTCTATACTTGTATTACTAAAAACATATTGATATTTACATAAACCTTAAAAGTTTATATATTTTCAGAACAAGGAGATGAGACACCAATGAAAACACATGGACCAGGTGATCCAGCATCTCAAAATGCCTCTGTTGCAGTTTTCTCAGAGTTCTGCAACCAGAACTGCTTCAAGACTGCTGAATAAAATGATCCAGTCTCACAGACTACTACAGCCAAGACTTAACAATTATCCTAAATTTCCTCAGGGTCCAAAGATACCAATGTCTGCAAACAACATGAAATATTCTAGAGAACAACACCCACATTCCCAAAGGGTGGATTGTGGATTTTTATTATCATTTAAGAGGGTTGGTTACAAACTGTTATTGGTAATGGTCAGGAAAAAAAGCTGAACAATGGAGATTAGGTTCAGTGATCTTGTTTTAAAAAGAAAAAGGATATAGAAATAATAAGATAAAAGGGTATGTTATTTAATCTACTTTTAGGCCAAAAAAAAATCAATTACTAGTCCTAAATATTTTAGACCATTGTTGATTTTGGTTTATTGAATGAAATTTAAAATTATTTTTGTTATACTGTATGTATGTTTCTACTCTTGTTTGAGGTATTGTGCTTATGTAACTCTTTCCAAATGTAATGTATAATTAAGAAATGCTGATTATTAGTCATCAATAACTTGTAGTTATGTTAGGTATGTTTTCAAGGTCATACACAGGCATATTTAGATAGATAGGTAAATGGTCTTTAAATACTTCAAAGACCTACAGAATATAGCATTTAAAATGTTTAATAACCTAAGGCTTTTCATGACAATGAGACACATATGCTCATGAAAGCATCCATTTATTTCAAAAGAAGGTGGTGGACATCAAATGACCTCCATATGGAGTTTGCCTTCTTTATGGAAAAAACAAAGAAACTCCCTTACCTCAATTGCTGACAGTACACTGTCTAAACTAGACCAGCAGGATGTAAAAAATAATTACTGCCCAACTTTTCCGGGACAAGGTAGGACAGTCTTTCAAAATTCCTGCTTCTCAAAAATGTCTGTCAGATATACTATGCGTGTAGGCCAAAGATGGATACCCCGTTGTTACAGAAGAACTTAGAGTAATTGTCCAGGCAGCCAGATATCCCTATCCTTAGGAAACATGTCACTCCTCTGGGGTCTTTAATGGAGTTAAAAACTAAATAATTAGATAGACTTAAAGTTTTCCTTAGTTATGATAGAAAGATATAAAACTTTAGACTCACATAGATGAGAAAGAGTATTTTCTCTTAATTTGCCTAATACAAGTGGATTGGATTTTGTACCTGTAATTCTTACTTGCTATTTTTGTTACATATAGTTTTACTGTGTTAAAGATAAAAACCTTCCTTTTTTACTTAGACAAAAGTGAGAAATATAAAGTTTTCCTTTATACTATGTAAATATATGTTCCTGTGAATGGATAATTTAAGGAACTGTCTGGTCATTATCTGGACAGGATGAGGTTAGGCAGGTGAGCCAGGCTAAGGACACTGGGAAAAAGAAGGACAGAGTCAGAGGAGTTGCCAGTGAGACATGGAGAGGAAACAAAAGCTGCAAGAAGAAAGAGAAGTAAAACCATTTGGCAGAATATAGATTAATAAGCATGCACTCTCAGTCAAATACTTATAATTAATATTAAGTATTCATGTTGGTTATTTGGGAACTGCCAGGTGGGAAATAAAAGTCTGCCTAAAGCCATGCCCAATACTGTGCTAACTACAGATGGAAACAAAAAGTGGAATAAGCAACACAGAAGAAAACATCTAATAAATTCTTAAAGGAATATATACAGTAAAGGTAAAGTCATAGCTCGTGGTAACCTGGTGTCATCAAAATTATTAGTGAAGATGAATTATATCTCTGTTAGAAACAAATTTCCTGTCCTCATAACTCTGACACCCATTTTCATTGCTTACAGCATAAACATTGAGGGAAGACTAGAAAACTGAGCGGGAAAGCCCACCCTCCCTCTTACTTTCCATGGATCTGCTACAGCCTAAGCTGTAATCTTGCATTCTTAGCTAATGGTAGGGTCATCTCATGAGGGTACTTAGAGGACTCACTCAGTGGAAAAATGTGGGAACATAATAAGAATGACCATTTCCTTCCTGACTTTGATTAGTGGGTTAAAGAGTGATAAAAATTAAAATTGCAAGCACATGATAGTTGTGGATTCTGCCCATGCTTCAGGATCTGGAAAATTAGACCACCACGAGTGTGTGGTGGAGGTGGTGTAGTTGTTGATTCCATAGCTGGTGGACAGGCTGCTAATCTGTTGGTTTTAGTCTTACAGATCATTTATTTCAGAGATTGTGAGTTATTTAGGAGATTCTCTTCAATGATAACATTAGCTCTCACAAGTATATTATCTCAAATTCTTTTTAATATTTATGCTTACTACAAACAGAAACCAAAAACTAAAGTAATCTCTGATCATGTGAACATCTAGTGACAATGTTGCTTCATTTCACTGAACAGATGATTAATTGAGTCACAGTAAGAATTTTTCCCAAGTTATTTTAAAATAATTGGTCATTTTGAGTATTTGTGACAAGTTCTAATTTACTTTTGTTACAAAAAGTCATTATACCATATGTCTTATTAATTTTTGAATTTGAAAGATTATTTCAAGACATTATTAGCTACAGCAGAACAAAGGAATATGAATAGTTTTTTGACTAATGTTCAATAGTATTTCACCTCACCTCCCTCAAATAATTATTTTAAATGAAATATATGATTTCTATGCATGTTACAGCTACCTGCTATCTATGTTATTTATAAATGATATATATTAAAGTTCTACAAATTAAAGCTCTGTAACAAAAAAATAGCATACAGGGTGTTTCCATCAATATTTTCCTCCCACAGGCATTCATTGTACACATGCACTCCTGTCCTGTGTACAACAACTAGACAAAGTAGCACAGATACTTTAATGACTTTGTGGAGGAGACACTCTAGTCAATTCTCATGAGGTCTAGCTCAACCAAGAAATAAACTTCCATTGTGTAACATGACTGAAATTTCTGGGTTAATTTGTAATTTCATCACAATGTAGTCTACCATGATTAATACGTGTTGATAGCTTTTCCATGTGTTTGAGCTTTTTATATATTTATTATCTTTTGGTCACATTCATGTTTATTAGTCTATGCACTGTTTTCTCTTATTCCTGGCAATTTCACTGTTAGGCTGTTTGCTCTTTATTAATATGTAGTAATTTCAGCTGTTATCTATTGTAGGTGTTCCAATTGCCCCATTTTTATATTGATGTTAGTGCTTTTCATTTGTTAAAGATTTTTTAAAAGCATAATCAAATTTACCAGTCTTTTGTTTTTGTGCTTTCCCCATAGCTGGTCTAAGAATTCTTCGTATACCTGGAACTAACTAACAAAATCGTTTGTTGTTTTTCAGAAGCTTTTAAGTTTTGTTTCCCAGATGTATTTGTGTTAATACACTTGGTAAATTTAAATTGAACTGATAAGTTGATTTTATGACAATTCACTTCTTATTCATAACTCATGTGTAATCCATCATTTGATCAAATCCTCTTTAATTCATGTGTGTGTGCACACACACACATATAATGTATCATTATCTTCAAGCAACTCATACTTTTAGATATTATAAATGAAATATTGCTAATGTTAGTCCTGAAAATGATTTATTATTGATTTGACATCTGGACACCTTCCTATACTTTCATTCATTCTAATAGTTTATCAGTTGTTGGTGACTTCATCTGCAACATTATGTTATCTGGGAATAAAGACATTGTTCATTCTTAAGTTCTTTTATTATTTATATATTTGCTTAGTTATTTATCTTTTCCCTATTTTGTTGATACTGCTTTGAGTAGATTGAGTACAAATGGTGACAACATGCTTACTTGCTTCTTGATTGTTTTGTTTTGTTTTTAAAAGTGATGTTTTTAAATTTTTCTTTATTTTTTAAACTCTCATAGATGTATTCGATGATATATGATTTTATTTGCCCCTCATTTCCCTTCTCCACTTCTTCCTAATAAACTCAATGTCCCCCTCCCAATTTCATGTTTTCTTTTTTTTATAACCCATTGTGTTCACTGTGCTGCCTGTATGTGCACAGGTACTGGGCCATCCTCTGGAGCATGGAAAACGTAACACTGGCCACACCCTCAAAAGGGATTGAATCTTCAACAACTATCAACTGCTAATAGCTCTTCAGTAAGAGGTGGGACCCGGAAGTTTGGCAGGTTTGATATTGGTGCATTTTATAAAGAAAACCATGATTGCTGCAAGCTCATGAGTGCTATAGCCATGCCGTGTACAGAAGGCAACATTTCTTGTCTTTTCCCATCCTCCAGCTCCTACATTCCTTTCACCTCCTATTCTGTGAGACTCTCTGAGCCTCTGGGGGGTGAGGATAATACGGCGTTCTGTTTAAGTCTGAGAAAACCAACTGCTAAATAGCCCAGATCTACAAACATATGTGTGTGTATACATACATATATATATATATATATATATATATGTACACACATACATACATCATACATATTTAGCACATTGACAAAATGATTATTTAGCAAAAATCAAAATAATATCAGGTTCTATTTTAAGGCCTATGACTCCCCAGTCATAGTTGGGGAGTTTAGTTTTTGCCAGCATTACACTACCTGGCATGAAATTCTTTCCTACATAACAGGCATCAAATCCAATCAAAAAGCTGTTATTTACCCCATAATAGTTGCACCCCCATTACACCAGTAGGCATATCTTGCCTGTCACATTAGTATTGCTTCCTGAAAATATATAGTCCTGGATAAGATGATTAATTTATTTTCTCCCCCAACAGCCTATATAGCACATTATGGCACTATACTATAAAAGCTGGCCAATAAGGAGGAAGTTTTCCAGTGAGTTTGATAACGATTTTTCTATGTCCTACAGACAAAGTGTGCGATGTCATAATTAGGTCCTTACCATGTAGGTACAGTGGGTAGCGAAGAACAATGGCAATAGCCTGGGCTCTTCTGGAAATGTCTGTTTTCCCCCTGACCAGGGCCTTGTGCTGTAAATTTTCATGTAGTTTCTACACAGGAATTTTAAGTGAGATTATGGTTGTCCTTATGGATAATCTCTCTCATACCCTATGCCATAATAGAGACATAGATAAATAAGTGGCTTAATTGCTTCCTGTATATAATATGAAACTATATAGTGTCCATATAAGTGTCTTCATCATATATTTATTGTGAGGCTTATAACTTTTGCTATAGATATTTCATATGTTTGTCTAAATGTCATTTTCTATATCAGTGAAGAAAGACAGTTTTGTCTCTTTTTTTTACAGAAGTTTTCTTAACAATTCTCTTTAACCTTGAATCAAGTCTGCAACATGGGAGTACACCAATTCTGAGCCGCAAGTTGGTGCATATTTCTTCTGTATTTGTTAAAATGTCTCACAAAACTGTCTAGAGTGAGTCTTATGGGCTCATTTGCTTATATTTCGATTCCCGATTTGTGCTGGTGTGCTGTTTTATAAGAAGTGATTGAATTTATTTCCTAGGTGTAAGTACATTTGTATTTACTAATCTGAATTTACTTTGGTGAATTATATTTTATAGGAAATTTGTCTAATTCACTAAAACAAGTATGAAATATGTCAGTGCTTGTTCTAACAGTTTTAAAGCCATAATTTATAATTCACCCTCTTCAAAAGAAACTTTGAGGGACCAGCAAGATGGCTCTGTGAGTAAAGATGCCTGCCACCAATCCTGATGATCTGAGTCCAATCCCTGAAACTCACTCAGTGGAAGGAGAGGGTGGAGTCCTATAAGTTGCCCCTGACACGCACACTATGATACACAATAAAATTTTAAAATTTTAATAGCATTTATGTGTTTATTTACTTGTGAGGTGGAGTATGTGTATCATAGTTGGCTTATGGAAGTCAGAATATAACTTTTGGGAATTAAACCTTTCTTTTTACCGCGTGGGTCCAGGGGATCTGTCTTAATGGCAAGAATCTTTACCCACTAAAACATATTGCCTGTCCTTGTTCTAATTTTTAAACACTGCATCTTAACTTAGTTGCAACATTTCTCATTTATAATATTGTACTGAGACAGGAAGATGATTCTGGAGTTGGCTACTATGTTACGAACTTTTTCTTTTCTTCTTTTTTTAAATCTTGATTAAAGACATTAGAAACATCAATCTTTCTTCACATGTTTGTGTTTATGTTATGCATTACGTTCATGTGGGAAATAATTATGTACATACTCATACATGAGTCAACATGCATGTACAACCCAGTGGTTCATGTTCAGTGTCTTCCTTGATTGCTTTCCACCTTATATATTAATGGAAGGTCTCACACTTGAACCAGAGCTTGCCAGTTTAGATATTCTTGGTAGCCAGCTTGTTCGAGGTGTCTGCTGCGTTCACCTCCCCTTACTGAAAATACATGAGGGAGATCATGCCTATTTAGCATTTATACAGTGTAGATGGATTTTTGAACTCCTATCCTCATACTTGAACAGTGTGTTGGTTAATTTTTGTAAAGTTAACATGAACTAGTCTTCTGAGAAGACGTGTCTCAATTTAGAACATGTCTCTATCACACTGGCCTGAAACAAGCCTATGGGTTATGTCCTTGCTTCACAACTAATGTGGAAGCTCCCAGCCCACTGTGGATGATGCTGCCCCTGGGAAAATGGTCCTGGAAAATATAAAAAAGCAAACTGGATAAGCCAGAGAGAGCAAGCCAGTAACTCCATTATTTGACTGGTTTTCTAATCTCTGAGCTACCTTTGCATTCAACATCCTGTTGCTATGCAAACAACTCAGATGCTTTGATTCTTTTGGAAACATAAAAGGCTCCTCACCCTCTTGGTCCAGTTTCCCCTGACACTCTCCCCATCCAGGACCAAATCCTAATGGAAGTGGTAACAAACACCCCAATAATATCACAGGACTAGTAGTTTTTAAAAGTTTATGTTTAATGCAGGTAGATGTTAAGTCCTAGGCAACAAGCCCCCAAGAGTAATTCACATTACAACTCCTGACATCGAGGTGAAAAAGAGAGAAAGTCTGTGTAGAGTTCATAGGCACTTTTCTGTCTCAGCACAGAAGTGACACTTGTCCCTTTGTTAATGTTCTAGAAGTCAGTAGCGTTCATGGAAAAATAGGGAATTATTACTCTCCTATATGCCAATGAGATTAAATAAGAGCTGGACAATAAATGACATTGTTATTATGACAGTTTACCTTTATGTTCACCAAATACATTTTTTCATATTCCTCATTTCATGGAAAAACCCACACTCAGCTCTCCTCCACACACACAGGTTAATTTCCGAAGAAGGAATCCATCATTACAAGTAGCATGTGCTTCAGCATCTCTGGGTACTCATAAACATTTCTTCTTGGCCTAGACATTTCTGCCTTCCACTCCTTCTGTACACATACCCGAATTCAGAGGAACAGGGCCAGCACACTGAGTCCTGCTCACACCCCAGCAATACACATGCCCAGCCCAGAAGCACACAGAGCTGCTGGTTAGCCCTAGACTGCTTTTTGCAAAGAAACCGATTCTCTAGTTTCTCTGGCCACTACTGTTAACCTCGGAGAATCTCCTACACTATGTTCTTCTCTGAAAGTGTATAGAGCAGTGTGTCTGCGCAAACTCTGCAACCTGCCTCTCATTCCTGAAAGTTGGATGACTCAGGCATTGTTCCGAGTCTTGAATAACACAGGCATGTTTAGTCTGGCTGATGCTTTTTGTGGTTGTGATGGTGGCTGTGGTTTCAGGGAGACTGGTGGTAAATTCCCTCAAAGACGTAAGAATGTAATCCACCCCTAACTTTTCTGCCTTCAGTCAGGCCCAGGTGCTGGGTATAATTCCCAAAGAATTGTCCCCCTCCCCACCTTTCAAATCTCATGAAAACCTTCTCACCCAAGTTAATTACCCAGATTCTTACTGTAGGGAATGCAGGGAAATGAAGTTCCCAAGCTTTGTGTCCCTGGAGTACAGATGTCATACAGTGTTTTAACTAATGAAGTGTTTTCACTAATGAAGTGTTTTAACTGAGTAGAATGGATGGTGGTGTGTTTATCTATTAAGCGGTAGAGCTGCCTTGGTGGAGATGGCATTGAACTTGAACCTTTCTGAAATTATTTCTCAGCTTTTGAGATAATAATATAATTACATCATTTCCCCCTCCCCCTTCTCCCTCACACACACACACACACACACACACACACACACACTCCTAACTGTATTAGTCTGTATGATGCTATTTGCATGTATATTTTCAGTTCTGACCACTTGGCATTGGATAATCAACTGGTGGCTCCCTTGGAAAGACTGTCTTTTGTTCTCATCATTCCTTAGTTGCATGCAGTTCTTTGTGTAAGGATGCGGCACCTTGGTCTTTCCCCATCTACTTTAGCATGTCTTTTGTTCTTGTCCTTGTTCAGCTCATGTGCTGGCAGTCTTGGTGGCAAGACTTTATGGGTGTAGCTCCTGACATTGAAGGAAACAGAATCTTCTTTAAGAGGGTTAAATAGAAATAAGAATATCTGAGATAGTCTCACAACAAATTCCCTGTTTCTCTGGTTCTTACGATTTTTATTTCCCCACTTTGCCAGTGATTCTTAAGTCTTAGGTTGTAGGAGATAGGTTGTAGATATATTAGCTGGACTGGGCTCCACAGCTCTGGATTTTGATTGGTTGTAGTTTTCTGTTCTGCTTCCCATTTGTTGCAAAGAGAAGCTTTCTTAATGAGGGACCAGGACTACACTTGTCTGTGGGTATAAAGACACATATTTAGAATATATATGGGGTTATACTGGTTTAGTAAAGTGGTAATTTTAGGTTCTCCTCCAAGATCTGTGAATTCACTAGACCTGGATAGCTGGCTAGGTTCCCAGTGCCAGTCATGATTCCCATCTTGTTGAGTGGTTATTAATAAATTCAGTGAGAGAGTTGCTGGTTACCATATAGGTATTATGTGCCACTACTACACCCTTAGTGTTGTCTTACCATGCTGGTCATTGTTGTGATGTCGTGACTGGGTAGATCTGTTAGTGGCTTTCCTCCTGTGGCGACTTGCATAGCATCTTCTGGTACAATGAAAAACAGTCCCCTGGGAGGAAGCACACAGATCAGTTCCAGCTCAGGAGCCTCAGGGCCTTTCATTTGAAGTGTATGCTATCCTCAGCAATAGAGAACTACCACCTCCTGGGGACAACCAAGGACAATAGGATAGACATTTTGGAGTGTCACAGGCAACTCTAATTAACAACTTAAAAGAGGACTTCTCCTGTCTGGTGTTAGGAATAGCTTCATATTTCTTCCCACAGTCTTGGCTATGCTCATTCCTCTCTTCAGTAAAAAGATACTTCTTTTTGTTTAATTTTCTTTATGTTTAATTTTTTGAATATAAAAAAATTTAGTCTGTTTATATCATGAAAAGTTTTTTTTCAATTATTGTGAATATTTTTGCAGAATATATTAAGCTATGTTGGTCATCATAATCTTTTAATATTTGGAATGTATTGTTCAAGGTTCTTCTGGCTTTCATCCTTTCCACTCAAAAATCAGTTGTTATTTTGGCGGGCTTTCCTATGTATGTAACTTGTGTTTTCTCTTTTGCAATTTTCAATACACTTTCTTTGTTCTATACTCTCAGTATATTAACTATGCTATGCTGTGGAAACTTTCTGGTCTTGTTGGGGGGGGATTCAAGACAGGGTTTCTTTGTAGCTTTGGAGCCTGTCCTGGGACTAGCTTTTGTAGACGAGGCTGGCCTCAAACTCACAGAAATCTGCATGCCTCTGCCTCCCAAATGCTGGGATTAAAGGCGTACCACCACTGCCCGGCTGAAACTTTCTGGTCTTGTCTATTTGTTGTTCCATATGCTTTGCGAGTGTGTGTATGTTAGCTTGGGAAGTTTTCTTCTATGATTCTTGCTAAATATCTTGTCTATGTCATTGACTTGAGATTCTTTTTCCTCATCTATGCCTATAATTGAAAGTTTGGCCTTCTCGTGGTATCCTGTTTTTTTTCTGTATGTTCCTTTCCTATGTTTAAAAGATCATATTCCTTTCTTATTTCATCAGGATCTTATACTTTATCTTTAAGTCCTGATATTTTACCTTCTGATTGTTAAGAGTTCCTTTGCATGTTCAAGTTGGATTATTGGGTTTCTCATTTCTATGTTCATTTCAATGTTTCTTTCTAATTACTGAATTCCATTCTCATGTCCTGGATTGACTTCTTCATTTCCATCAGTCTCATGCTTGTGTTTCCTTGAGCCTCACTTGGTGTTTATTTCTATTATGTTCTTTTTCCTTGATTTTATTGAGCTATTTCTGTACCTTTTTTAAACTTCTTAAATTCTTTGATGAAGTTTATAATTGTTCTTTTAAATTCTGTGTTTTGGAGTTCATCAGTGTACATTTCTATAGGACTGGTAGGTTTGGGGAAGAGGAGAAACTGGCTTTGGCTTTCTCTTTCATATTGTTTGTGTTTTTGTAATGAAATCTGCGCTTCTTGGACTTCTCTTGATGATTCTGTGTCTTTTAGGGACAGAGCAGTTTGGAGCAGAAGAAAGGATTTGCAGGGCTGTTGACCTAGAGGTTGGAAATGGCTTAGGTGAAGGAAGAGAGGAGAACAGAGGGCCTAGCTCGGTTGTAAAGGATATGCATCCTAATCCAAGGGTGATGTGTAGATCTGACCGGGTGGAGAAGGTGAATGTGATATAGGAGGGGGCTGTGGGTTGGGAGATGGAGGCAGTGGGTCCTCCTGGTAGATACGTAGAGCTTGGTTGCCTCTGCATGTAGGGTAGAGAGACGAGTTCAGGCACTGGATAGAGAAACCAGCCTAGATCTGATGAGGTAGGGAGAGTGCGTGGAGGGGATGATCAGGCAGACTCACCCTGAAATTCAATTCTTGAAAAGAAGGATTGTGCTTAATGTGGTAGTCCCAGTTCTCAGGAATCTTGAGTTGGAGACAAGACTGTCTCTAAAAAGAATTAAAAACAGGACAAAGGCAAGTTTCAGTTATACTAGCCTTCTCCAACAACTAGAAGTAGGAAACAGGAACCCTTTATGTCAGACTAGCATAAGTAGAAAGTTTGCAAATAGAAGCAGTAACATCTGGAAGACAGGCTGCAGCCAGGACACAGATAGGCTTCTATCACTGAAGTGAGCCTCTGTGTGGCAAAACTCAGGAAGCAATCAACTGGAAAATAAAGAAAATGGTTTTCCCATCTGTGAGAAAAGATGTCAGAAAAAAAAAGGTGCACTTAAAAATAAGATTTCAGTTGGAAAGTTATTCATAATTTACTTTTATATTTCTGAGCAATGTTTCAATGTCTAGGTAATAGATATTTGGCTTCAGAGTTACCTAAAAGTAACTTTGTCACCTAATGGTAATATATCCTGGGTCACCCAACAGACTGTGATTCTGCTATTGTCTCACAGAAAAGAGGATAGTAACTCCATGATATAGGGGTTTTCCACAACCGAGTACTAGCTACACACTAGACTGAAGTCCCTCTCCTGCTACTTCATTAGACCCTCACAAACTGTGGCATGGAATGATGTCTTTCTTTCTTTATTGGTTTGTTTAGACTCCAGTGATGAACACTCTTAGCAGCCAAATGGCTTGAGACAACTCTTCTTTCTTGTCCCTACCACCTGTCCAATTTAAAAACATAGGTCTCTACTTACTAAGGTTACATGGACTCAGGCTGACAGATCAGCCCATAGCAAATGTGACCAGTTACAATGCCAGGGGATAAAGCAATCTATCTAAACTTACATTGAGGATTAGTGTTCTGGTCTAAAAGTAACTCTAACCCTTCAGCTTTGAAAGCTCATCATCCAGAAGGAATCATAATACCCTCCTCAACTATGAGGGAGCAGAAAGTATAGCCAGGATATACTTGGAAGGGCTACTTTACCAATATTTGGTAAACATAGTCATATTTTACCACGTTTCTCTTTTGAAAATTATAAGTACAAAGCCAGAGGACTTCAGTAAAATGTCTAAAACTGTTCAAGGATCAAAACTTTCTACCTCACCTTAGCTTCCTGTCTGCAGTCTTGAACGACCTAGTTTGTCACGAGTGCACAGCTATGAGCATTATACCTAACATATTTAATGATGTTATACTTCCTGGGACTTCATAATCATGAGTGACTCAGTGAAGGTTATCTTTCATTCTTTCTTACTTTGCTTTTAACCTGTAATTTAGGACTCCACTCTATTTTTAGTGATAGTTACTTTTCTTTGTAATGACCATGGAAGTCAGTGAAGTCAGTAACTTTAAATAAATTATGTGTGTCAAATCATCTGACTGAACATAGCTTTGTATTCCCAGTATGTATTCCAAAACTATTTTGTTCGCGAATGAGGTAGTTGAGAGACAATACAATACTAAATGAGGCTAACCTTTCAATTTTACAATGTAATAAGCTAACCTAGACTTTATTGGGATAGGCTAGGAATTTAACACCTTGCCTAAATGTGGTTGTTATTATTCTCTTTCTTTCTATTTTGGCTTTTCAAGACAGGGTTTCCTCTGTGTAGCCCTGGCTGTCCTGGAACTCACTCTCTAGAACAGGTTAGAGTCAGATTCACAAAGATCCACCTGCCTCTGTCTCCCAGGTGCTGGGATTAAAGGCGTGCACCACCACTGCCTAGCCAATGTGGTTATTTTTAGGAGGCATTTTTTGGAAAGTTTCATGCTTCCATGTATGATTGCTTGAAAGAAAATGTCTTCCAAAGGGAAAGGCACTATTAGAAAATGTGTTCCTTTGGAGAAGGTGTAGCCTTGTGGGAGGAAATGTGTCATTGTAGGGCCAGGCTTTGAGGTCTCATATATGTTCAAGTTATGCCCAGTGTCTCAGTCCATTTACTGTTGAATACATATAAAGATGTAAAACTCGCAACTCCTTCTCCAGCACTATGTCTGCCTGCAAGCCACCATGTCCCACCTTGATGATAATAGACTGAATCTCTGAAACTGTAAGCCACCACCCCATTAAAGGTGCTTCGGAAGCATGAGCGACTCAATGAGGATTGCCTTTTTCCTTTAGAAGTGTTGACATGGTCATGGTGTTCTTCACAGCAATAGAAATGCTAAGTCAGAAATTGGTGTCAAGGACTGGGGTAGTTCTATGATAGCCCTGACCATGCTTTTGTTTAGAAGAATTTGGACTTTGGTACTTTGGGTTAGGAAAGCAGTGGAATGGTTTAAGCACTGCTTAATGGACCATACTAGTAGGAACATGGAAGACAGTGGTGCTAAGAGTTATTTGAATTATGTGGGGCTGGATCATCACATTTCAAGAGAGAAGAATTTTAGTATGTTGCCTAGAGGTCATTCTGGTGAGACATTTCATTGAAGAGTAGAGCTGCTTTTTACCCTTGTCCAAAAAAAAACTGAAGCTAAAGTGAAGGTATTTGGGTTAATTCTGTTGACCTAGGAAAGCTCAAAACACCCAAGTATACACTCTGTCATGGGACTGTTAAGGGTAACTGTAATAGAGATTTATAACGAAAAGAAGCAAGCTGAGCAAAGTGAAATGTGAAATGTAAAATCTGAGGAGAAAGGGAGCACCAGGAAGTTGAATGGAGCTAAATTTTGTGTTCAAGGAGATAAACAGATTAAGAAATGGAATAAGGGGAGTGGTGATATCAGGGCAAGATTCCACCCAGTTAAGTTTCCAACTTTTAAAAAAAATTTTAAAAAGCTTAGAGCCAGATTGGTGATATATCCCTTTATTCCCAGCACTCGGGAAGGTAGAGGCTGGTGGATTTCTGATTTTGATGCCAGCCTAGTCTACAGAGCAAGTTCCAAGGTAGTCAAGCTTAGGCGATGAAGGACAGAAAGCAGAAGGGCCATGTTCTAGCCCCAGCAAGCAGCAGAACTTGGCAGCTTCAGTCACATGGTTCTGGAGTTATGGATAGAAGGGGGCTATGGAATTTGCCTACACAACTAATGAAAACCCACTGAGGCCAGGCATGAGTCAGGGGTCTCCCTGAATGGAGGCCTATAGAGGCCATTTGCAAAGCTGTGAAGTTGAAACCTAGATTTCTTTGAAGACCCCAAGATATTAGAGATGCCAGAGTAATGTGAAACCTCCTAAGGAAAGCTGCTAACAGGAAGTGAAAGCAGTCTAAGAGAAAGAAGTGTGTTGCAGTCAACAAAGCTGAAAGGAGTTGGAGATCTGAAGAGCACTTTGACATTTGATGTGGAAATGCAGAGTTTGGAGTTTGCCCAGCTGGGCTTCAGTCTGTTTTAGTCCAGGATTTCCTCACTATGCTCCTTTTCCTATGCTTTGGAATGATAATGCATATCCTGTAACATTATATGTTTGAAGGATATATGTAATCTTTTTTATTTTTATTTCACAGGGGATTACAATTAAGAGATTGCGTGAATCTCAGAAGAGACTTTGAACTTTAGACTTTTAAATACATTTGAGGAAGTTATAGGCTATGGGGACTTTTAATGTTGGATTTGAATACATTTTTGCATTATGATATGGGTATAAGCTTTTGATTTGAAAGTATATTGTCCCCCAATGAAGAGGTGTGGCCCTGTTGGATTTGGTGTGACATTGTTGGAGGAAGTGTGCACTGTGGGATAGGCTTTGAGCTACTAATGTCTTTTTAGAGGATCCAGTAGGTTATGAATCTGCAGCTGACAGTGAATGGCAATAAATACATTTGTAAAAATGAACAAAAAGAACAAACTGCTAAAATGTGTGTCTTAGTTAGGGTTTCTATTGCTGTGAAGAGACACGAAGATCACAGCAATTCTTCTACGAAAAACATTTAATGGGGTGGCTCACAGTTTCAGAGGTTCAGTTCATTATCACCATGGTGGGACATGGAAGCAGGCAGGCAGAAATGGTGCTGGAGAGGTAGCTGAGAGTTTTACATTTTAATATTCAGGCAACAGGAAGTGAACTGATACACTAGGTGTGGCTAATTTCAACATCTGAACTAAATATTTTTATGGAAAGAGAATCTCAGGAATCACCAAATTTCTTTAATAAAAATATATTGCTTTCTAGATGGCTCAATCTAGAAAAGTTTCAAAGAAGACCAAGTTTGTTCATTAAACCAAATGAATTCAGGATGAATACCTAAATGAGTGGTCCTCTGAAAAGGTTCTTGTTATGTGCTGAGTTCAACACACAGGGTGGTAAGCCTGAGATAAGAATAGGGGAGATGGTAGAGGCAGACTGAGGAGGACTTTGAAAGTGAGATTGATACTTACATATTTCTGTCTTATTAAATATGATAGGAACTATATATGGTAGAACATACTTGTGATTCTAGCATAGAAAAGGTTGAGAAAGGAGGATTGTGAGTTAGAGGTAAACTGGGCTACATAAGTAGACACTGTCTTTAAAAATGAAGACTTGTTATAATACTCAAATAACACAAACAAAAATGGACAATAAAGAAACACAAGCAAGCGACCCTTCTTGTAGACGGAGCTGCGGGCAGGCCTGCTTTTCATCCTGCCCGGCTCCCACATAGCTAGCTTAGCCTCGGAAATAACAACACACAAACTGTATTCATTTAAACACTGCCTGGCCCATTAGTTTCAGCCTCTTATTGGCTAACTCTCACATCTTGACTAACCCATAATCTGTATGCCACCATGAGATCGTGGCTTACCGGGAAAGATTCAGCATGTCTGACTTGGCAGCTGGCTCCATGGCATCTGTCTCTGGTCGGAGAATTATGGCAAATGCCTGAAGCATCTGCCTTCTTTCTCCCACAATTCTGTTCTGTCTACTCCGCCTACCTAATTTTCTGTCTTATTAAAGGGCCAAGGCAGTTTCTTTATTAACCAATGAAAGTAACACATAGACACTCCTCCATCATTTCCCCTTTTTCTGTTTAAACAAAAAAGAAAGGCTTTAACTTTAACATAGTAAAATTACATATAACAAAACAGTTATCAAGCAAGAATTACAGTTACAATATTTATATCTATTTTATCTTTTATCATAACTAAGGATTCTATAACTATAACTAACCATTCTTCAACTCCATCAAAGACTCCAGAAGGATATAATATTACCTAAACAAACAAGAAATAAGCAACTTCCAACACTCTAGAAATGACAGCAACATCTTGCTACCTGGACAGTCACTCAGAGTTCTTTTGTACCATTGAGGCATCCATCTTCAGCCTACAGGCCTATAAGTATCCAGCACACATTTCCATGAAGCAGGAAATTTCAAAGACAGCTCAGTCACTTTCTGCTGTGTCCTGCAGAATGTCTCGCAGACTCTTTCATGAATCAGGAACCCTGAAAGACCATCTTACCTTTAGGCAAGTTCAGCAGTCTCTCTGCAGGTTCTTTGTGTCCAGTTTATGCAACAGTCCAGGAAAGAACAGTTTCTTGCCCAAATGGCTAACCAACTCCATAAAGAGCCTCTTCGATGCCCATCTTCCTCTTGAAGTAGATTGGTACTGCCAGGAGCAGACGTGTCTCATTGTCATGAAAAGCCCTAAGTTATTAAAACATGTAAAATGCCATATTCTGTAGTCTTTGAAAGATATGAAGAATGCCTATCTAACTGAAATATATCTCTGTATATCTAGAAAATCCAACTAACGTGACTACAAGTTTGACTATTATTGATTATTATCCATTAACAACCTATATTTCTTAATTATATATTACATTTTTAAAATGAACTACACAATCACAATACCTTAATCAATAATACATATACATATAACAAAATTGACCTTAAAATCTATACCAATGCAAATTATTCATATCTATATCATATCCCCCTTTAAATGTAAAAGAACATTTATAAACAATATCTGGGAATATGGGCACAGTTATTTCTCTCCAAACTGCTTCCTGCTGAATGAGGGCACTGTTATTTAGGTCTTTTATGGTATAACCTGTGTGCCAGGTTCATCTCAGTCGGCAGTTGAGTGAAGAAATTTTTTGAGGTTGTTCACAGCAACCTTTCAGGAGGACGTGGTCTATCATACATTGGGCTATAAGCAATCCACAGGGTCTCATCCTCTGTGAAAACAAAAGAAGAAACTCTTTTCCAAAGCATGATATCCTTAGATCCAAATTCTGAAGTCAAGATACCTTTAGAACATATATGCAGGTTCGGTTTGGCAGCCCATTTTAATGAAATGGTTTTTTGTACTTAGCTCCTTCACAGTCAAAAAATTCAAAGAAAACACAATAATACAAAGAATCCAGACTCTCTGTGAATTTTTCATTTTACGTGGCTTATATTTCTTTACTTCTTTTAATCTATAACTATCTGTACTCTGTCTCTTTAAAGACTTTACCCCCTTTTTAAGGCATTAACTTTATTTTCTATATTCTTTTTCTTCTCTCTCTCAAGCCAACGTACACTCATCCAACATTGTGACCCATTTAAAAGTCATTTATGTCTGAATCCGTCCTATTGTGAATCTGTAAATTTTACTGTCCAGGAGCATTTTTGTTTTGCAGTTTTAAATCACTAAGTGCTTAAGAATCTAAACTGTGACATTCCTAGGTCAAAAACAGGTACTGCCCGCTTACCCCACCCAGTCCAACATGGCAGAGCTGCTCGTGCCTCTGAGCCTTGCACATTGCACCACTAGCATGGCGGAGCTGCTTGTGCCTCTGAGCTGCAGCACACAAGGACCCCCTTTTAGGCACACAGCAAGTCTAGTTGCCATCAAACAAATCGTAGCACTTTACTCCAAATGCTCCATTCAAAGATTCTGTCTCCCGCAGGGGCCAGACAGAGATCACAATGGCGGCATAGCCCAGAAACTGGTATTTCAAAACCGCCACTTTCTAGTAGACCTGATTCTGCTGCCTACCCAGGCAGGAAGAGCTGAGCCACAGGCATGGTCTCAGCTACTTTGTTTCTGACCCCGAGTGGGCCCAGAAATGCTCCATAGCCGGAGTTTGCAGCAGCGGCAAGGCCCAGGAACCCATGTTTTTAAATGACTCAGCTTTTTTTCCTGCCGCTATTGCCTAAAAAGGAAATCTCTCTATAGCACCTCTTAGCAAACAGCAAAAGGCTGTGTTAAACTCTCTCTCCCTTTTTTTAAAGCCCTCTCAGGTTTTTAAGTGGATTTAGTCCATCATGTTGGAGTGCCACTTGTAGATGGAGCTGCGGGCAGGCCTGCTTTTCATCCCGCCCAGCTCCCACATAGCTAGCTTAGCCCCAGAAATAACAACACACAAACTGTATTCATTTAAACACTGCCTGGCCCATTAGTTTCAGCCTCTTATTGGCTAATTCTCACATCTTGACTAACCTATATCCAATAATCTGTATGCCACCACGAGATTGTGGCTTACCGGGAAAGATTCAGCATGTCTGACTTGGCAGCTGGCTCCATGGCATCTGTCTCGGGTCAGAGAATTATGGCAAATGCCTGAAGCATCTGCCTTCTTTCTCCCACAATTCTGTTCTGTCTACTCCTCCTGCCTAATTTTCTGTCCTATTAAAGGGCCAAGTCAGTTTCTTTATTAACCAATGAAAGTAACACATAGACACTCCTCCATCACCTTCTTAATGTATTGCCTTAATTCGTACCTCTATGAGTATGCTTGGAAAAGATAAACTGATACTTGACAGCATTTTATTTTCTGATATTTTCACTCATTATATATAACAAGTGACATTTTCTGTCAGATCAAGCTTCCTAACAACAGCAATGATCATTCTCATTGTTTCTCAGATGTTTTCAGTGCTACATTCTTTACTTTTATCGATGCTGTGTGGTTAAACCATTTTTAGCAAAGTCTTTGCAATCCTAAAAGTAATTGACTAATTTAAAGATTATAAACATGTCATGGTCTTCAAGCAGTGCTAAATTAAGTTTTCTACTGACAAATTATAAAAAATTATAGAACTGCTAGAAAACACAAGAAGTCAATTGTACAATCTTCCCAAGCATAAAGTATTATCATATAATATTTTTCTCTGAGCAGAACAAAAACAACACCCTGAGTTTTAAATTTTACATGATTACATATAATGAACCTTCACAGACTTCTGTATATTGGCTTACTGTTTGCATTTCCTATTATGTGAGGTCTATGTTTTGTTTGTTTCATGGTTTTGTCACTTATTCATCAAAAAGGACCAAATTTTTGATAGAATATATATGTATATATATTTGAATACAGTTTCTCCATTTGACAATATCATTTATTATACATGAAACTTTCAGGGAAAAGAATGGAGAATCAAAATACTATAGTGTTCCTTGAAAATATATATACTTTTGTCACCTGCAGTTTCCATGAAAATAGTTCTATAAAAATCATTTCTATGGAATTTGTTTCATACTACTTGAAGAAGAGGAAGAAGAAGAAGAAGAAGAAGAAGAAGAAGAAGAAGAAGAAGAAGAAGAAGAAGAAGAAGAAGAAGAAGAAGAAGAAGAAAGGTTCAAAAATGAAGTAGGTTAAATTCCATGTATTTTTCCCATACAGATCTCAGTAGTGATTTGTGGTCTTGCTTACACAGAAATGTGAATGAATTGTAAACTATAAACATTTACGATGAAAGTGTGTGAATAAAGAAAGGGCATGGAACTCCTATGTGACTCAGATTCATCTGAGTGTGGCCAACATGAGTGCCCCATATTAACAGCCTTCTGTGCAATTGTGTTCTGACATTGAACAGGGCAGTTTTTCACTGCAGATTTTTCACATTCTACCCAGTGGTGATATAGTACTTTCAATAAGCTTCTTTCCTCTTAAACTTAGCTTTCACCCCTGCTACTCCTTGCACTCTGTAAATGTTGTGTTCTATAAGGTAAAGGGAGGTGCACAGAATAGCTTTTGTTGAGAGCCTAAAATGTATGTTAAATTGGAATTATCATAGTCTTGGTTTAAAGCTAATCTTACACTTTGTAAGTTGGCACAATTCAACAGAAAGTAAATTTTCTAAATTATACTTTATACTGATTTCCAGTTCTCTATTCTCTGGGTGTATCATGTTTTTGTTTGTATATTCTGAGTCACAGTTTCTATCTGATCTTGGTCATTCTGGACATTTCATGCTGAGTCATATCTGTTTTATTTTTTTATTTTTCATTAATCCACATTAATTTATTTTTTTATTCTCATTGGAAATGATGGTGCATGCCTTTTACCCCAGCATGTGAGGCAAAATTGAGAAGACTCTTGTGAGTTCACAGACAGCCTGGCCAGCACAGTGAGTTCAAAGACAGCCAGGGACATCCAGAGCTACATTGTGAGACCCTACCCTAAAAAGAAAAAACATGTATGTATGTGTGGATGTGTAAGGATGTGTGTGCTTGTGTGTGTGCGTGTGTGCTTTTGTGTGTGTGTGTGTGTGTGTGTGTGTGTGTGTGTGTGTGTTTAGATAAGTGATAGTGGAAAGATCATCCAGAAACTATGACAGCAACTGTGACTGGGCTCTGGGGCTGAATAATACTGGGGCTGAAGTCCAGGGACAAAAGCAGAGACATGCACACAGGAGGTGGAGGAGGGGCCGTATAAGCTTTTAAGAATGTGGAGATTGTCCAAAATGCAATTGTCTGTCATTGATAAACCTTAAATAAGAATAGCTATGAATAAATGTTTGCTGAGAAAGCACGAATCCGATGATTAGAAAAATCTGTGCCCCGAGTGACGAGAGCATGGGAGTCATTAAAAAGTAGCTGTGCTGCACAGATAGTAATTTTTAAGCCTAGAAAAGATGGAGATGAGGACAAATGTGTATTTGAGATGCACACTAATTGGGCTCTTTGTGTGGGAAGCTCTGGCTAGAGGCCATGGAACCCAGTGACTGGATCCTGGCTAGCCTACATGTGCTGTAATTTTAGGTCAACATTTTGCATACAAAGTTGTTTATTCAAACTCATGGTTCAGTTATGTTGGTTTGGAGCTTGGGAAAGGAGGCAAAGAAAGACACATATTTAAAAATCACTATCATATACAGATCAAACATCTCTGATGTGAACATCTAAAATCTTCTAAATTTTATACCCTTTTGAGCACTGTCATGACACCACAAGTGGAAAATTAAACATCTGACCTCAGAGACAAGGGGTGTCAAGTGTGGGTACATTAATTGTTTTGTACAAACTTACCTTCATACTACACAGGAGGAGGATTTGGAGCATAAGTGAATGTTATGCTTAGTCTTGGTCCCCACCTGCATGATATTCATTACGTGTCTGAAATATTCTAAAGTCAAAAAATCCAAATGTTAAGTACTCTGGTCAAAAATATTTTGATTAACTGCAATCTGCCTACAGGTAGAATTTAGAGTGTAAATCATGAGTTTTATTCACCTCTGCATCATGCTAAATACAATATGAAGAAGATAGTCAATTACTATATGAAGAATACAATATGAAAAAGATAGTCAATGACTGCTCAGATTACGCTAAGCCTTGAAGGAATTGCATATGTATATTATATAGACAAGATGAGTTTTTTTTACATGCTGTAAAAGGGCATAATGGACAGATACTATCATGTTACTTGTTTGTAGTGTATCATCATGAGTCGGGGAAAATGGAAAGCAGGGAGTCTGCAGAAAAATGACAATTTTGTTTTTCTTTTTTTATTGATTTTTATTGAGCTCTACATTTTTCTCTGCTACCCTCCCTGCCTATCCCCTCCCCTCTTTAACCCTCCCCTAAAGTCCCCATGCTCCCAATTTACTCAGGAGATCTTGTCTTTTTCTACTTCCAATGTAGATTATATTTATGTAAGTCTCTCTTAGTGTCCTCATTGTTGTCTAAATTCTTTGGGGTTGTGATTTGTAGGCTGGATTTCTTTGATTTATGTTTAAAAACCACCTATGAGTGAGTACATGTAATAATTGTATTTCTGTGTCTGGGTTACCTCACTCTATATAATGTTTTCTAGCTCCATCCATTTTCCTGAAAAATTCAAGATGACATTATTTTTTTCTGCTGTGTAGTACTCCATTGTGTAAATGTGCCACATTTCCTTCTTTTGGAGGAGCATTTAGGTTGTTTCCAGGTTCTGGCTATGATAAACAATACAGCTATAAACATAGTTGAGCACATGTCCTTGTAGCACGATTGAGCATCCTTTGAATATATACCCAAAAGTGGTATTACTGGGTCTAGAGGAAGATTGTTTCCTAATTTTCTGAGAAATCACCACACTGACATTCAAAGGGGCTGTACCAGCTTGCACTCCCACCAGCAATGCAGAAGTGTTCTCTTTTCCCCACAACCTCTCCAGCTTAAGTTGTCATCAGTGTTTTTGATCTTGGCCATCCTTACAGGTTTAAGATGAAATCTCAGAGTTGTTTTGATTTGCATTTCTCTGATGACTAAGTTGTTGAATATTTCCTTAAGTGTCTTTTAGCCATTTTAGATTCCTCTGTTGAGAGTTCTCTGTTTAGGTCTGTACTCCATTTTTTTATTGAATTATTTGTCCTTTTGGTGACCAATTTCTTGAGTTCACTGTATATTTTGGAGATCAGACTTCTATCTGATGTGGGGTTAGTGAAGATCTTTTCCCATTCTGTAGGCTGTCGATTTGTCTTGTTGACTGTGTCCTTTGCTTTACAAGAGCTTTTTAGTTTCAGGAGGTCCCATTTATTATTTCTCTCAGTGTCTATGCTGCTGAGGTTATATTTAGGAAGTAGTTCCCTGTGTCAATGCATTCAAGTGTACTTCCCACTTTCTCTTCTATAAGGTTCAGTGTGACTGGCTTTATATTGAGGTCTTTGATCCATTTGGACTTGAGTTTTATGCATGGTGATAGATATGAATCCATTTTCATTCTTCTACATGTTGATATCTAGTTATGCCAGCACCATTTGTTAAATAAGCTTTCTTTTTTCCATTTTATATATTTTGCTCCTTTGTCAAAAATCAGGTGTTCATAGGTATGTGAATTGATATCTGGGTCTTCAATTCTATTCCATTGGTCCTCCTATCTGTTCCTATGCCAATACCAGGATGTTTTCAGTACTGTAGCTCTGTAGTAAAGTTTGAAGTCAGGGACAGTGATGCCTCCAGAAGTTCTTTTATTGTATAGGATTGTTTTGGCTAGCCTGGGTTTTTTGCTTTTCCATATGAAGTTGAGTACCATTCTTTTGAGGTCTGTGAAGAATTTTGCTGGGATTTCGGTGGGCACTGTATTGAATCTGTAGATTGCTTTTGGTAAGATTGCCATTTTTACTATGTTAATTCTACCTAACCAAGAGTATGGGAGATCTTTCCACTTTCTGGTGTCTTCTTCAACTTCTTTCTTCAAAGACTTAAAGTTCTTGTCATACAAGTCTTCTACTTGTTTGGTTAGAGCTACTCCAAGATATTTTATGTTATTTGTGGCTATTGTGAAGGGTGTGGTTTCTCTGATTTGTTCCCCAGCCCATTTATCATCTGTGTACAGGAGGGATAAGGATTTTTTTGAGTTAATCTTGTATCCTGCTACATTACTAAAAGTGTTTAAGAGTTGTAGATCTTCCTTGGTAGAATTTTTGGGATTGCTTATGTAAACTATCATATCATCAGCAAACAGTGAGAGCCTGACTTCTCTTCCAATTTTTATCCCCTTGGTCTCTGTTTCATGTCTTATTGCTCTAGAACTATACTGAGTAGATATGGAGAGAGTGGACAGCCTTGTCCTGTTCCTGATTTCAGTGGCATCGCTGGGAGTTTCTCTCCATTTAGTTTGATGTTGGCTGTTGGCTTGTTGTATATTGTCTTTATTGTGTTTAAGTATGTTCCTTGTATCCCCGCTCCTTTTTCCTTGTATCCAAGACCTTTATCATGAAGGGATGTTGTATTTTGTTGAAAGCTTTTTCAGCATCTAATAAGATGATCATGTGTTTTTTTTTATTTTTCAGTTTGTTTATATGGTGGATTATGTTGACAGATTTTCATATGTTGTATCATCCCTGCATCTCTGGGATGAAGCTGACTTGATCATGGTGAATGATGGTTCTGATGTGTTCCTGTCTTCAATTTGCCAGTATTTTATTTGTATTTTTGCATCAATACTCATGAGTGAGATTGGTCGACAATTCTGTTTTTCAGTTAAAGACTGCAAACTACTGACTATAGGAAATGGAATCCTAGTGAATAATTTTGACCAGGTACTAAAATCAGACAACCTCTAGCAACTAAGAGAGTAGATTTAAAAGGGAAAGTCTAAAATGCTAACTGGGAGAGGAGATAAGCAAACATTGTGAAACTCTGTAAATGTCGACAAAGCATGGAGAGTGAGTCTCCTTGCCTGAATAGGTTGATCCCGCTTTCTCTAGGCAAAAATAAAAGGAAACAGGACTTATTGAGAAAGGTAGGAAGGGGACAAACTTATTTTGGAGGCATGTGCAGTGTGCAGCATTTTGAAGAAATAAAGCTGGGAGTTCACTCAGGAACTGCAAGACTGAGTAAAAGGTCCTTCAAATGAGTGTTCATTCAAAGCCAGGGATGCGCACCCCCCCCCCCCCGCAACCGGAGCAATGAGCAAGCCTTCCAGATACACCAGCTAACACGTCCTGCATTTAACTGAGTTCTGAACGTTACTGCCCAAAGGTAGCATAAACCCATAGATGAAAGATGGAAATCCCACAAGACTTCAGACACCAATCACAAGCTGAGGTTCTCCAGGATGTAACCCTGCAGCGTCTGGATGGAAGAAAGGGAAAGACCGAGGTGGTTAGGAGGGCTGAAGCATTTCTTTGGCCCTCAGTATGCCATTCAGTCATTTCTCCTTTGAATTTATGAACCTAAAACTCTCAGAACTGCACTTTTTTATTTTTTATTGAGGTCTTATTAAGTAATTGTGATTCATTCGACCATCGTCCTCCGGTGATTAAACACAATCTCCACCCTGCTCTCCCCTCCCTGGGGCCTTCAGTCCTCATTCTCTGATTGCACAGTTAGTTCCTGTGGTGAGCCTAAGAATTCCTGGATTCTGAAAGATTTGATTTGATTTGATTTTTTCCATTGGGCCTGGGAGACAACTTAAAACAAGACAGTGACGTCCGTTTCATGGATGCGTCAACAGCTGTCTTTTCATACACTAGAAACCCAGAAGGTTTTACTAACTTTCTTTTGTATGTTCCTTTACAGAATGTTACCTTGTTTATACACTACATTTGCCAAATGCTTAGCTTAGCCAATGACCTTTAAATCCAAAGTCCTGTTGCTTTGTTATTCAGCCAGAGAAGCATGTGATTATCCCGAAGTTAGTTTGAGATATATTTTTAAGCAAAAATATAATTCTACATGGAATCATGCAGAATATCTTTGATTTTATTATTCCAATCTATTTAACAGAAAAGGAGATATACTGGATCATATGTCTGAAATCCTGGAAATACCATTAATTCCCAATGTTTTGCTTTGAAGTCTGTGTCAACTTCATGTTAGGCCAACTGCTCTTCAAGCCCCAGGTGACTGTCAGGGGCTGTCATGACAGTATACCAGGGATTGAGAACAGAAAGACTCTGAAGTCTTACTATGCGCTTAAGCCTGGCCAGTTCACCTGCCTCTGCTCATGGGTGTTGGCTGAAGGCATACAACTGCTGGGTCAGATCTGGACAGTTCACTGGCCACAGCCACAGCAAAATCTGGCACTCTCTGTGCCGTTTCCTTATACCAAGTAGTGATTCAGAGAAGCCTGGATGACTCCAGCTGGGACAAGCTGTGCTGCAGGGTGCAAACCCCATACTTGCAGAACCTGAATCTTTCACAACATGTCTTGAGCGTGGACTGTCCGTCACTCCAGAGGGAGATACTATGTCTGTCTGTGAGCGCTGTTAGATAAAGAAGTCTTTGCTCCTGATTGTTTAAACTCAGCTGAAAGGTAGACCAAGAAATGGCCAAAGGAATATCAAACTGGCATGAACACAATAGAAGTGATGGTTTCCAGTCAGGTAGAAGCATGCCAGGAGACTTCAGTTAAGGCCTTGGGAGATCACTGTTTGAAGTGTATGTTGGTGGAGATTCAATAAATATTTCCTTATTCAGTTCCTAGGTCAGATCAGTCTGTTCTGTGAGTCTGGCATACTGCTAGCAGAGATAGTTTGTTGAATGAATGAAAAATTTATTTTCTCTAGCTCTGTTATCATGTTGAATTTCAGTTTTTACTCTTATAAACTTCTCCTTAAATACAACTTTATTTGGTTCTCATTTTCAGATGTACACTCAAGAAAAAGAGAAAACTATATAGTTTAGCCTTTTCCTGGTTCATGTTAAAATGCTATCGTTTAGGGCTGAGGCTGTAGCTCATCGCTTCGAGTGCTTCCCCAGCTTCTACAAAGCCTTGGATTTGATGCTCAGCGCCACCTAAAACTGGATGTGGTAGTATGTGAAGCTGAGTGGATAAGGAGGTAGGGGAGAAGTTGGGTAAAAGAAAGAATATGCTCACAATAAATTGTATGAAAATTGTATGATAAAAAATTTAAAAATAAAATAAAACAGAAAAAAGATTAGCTTTTATTCTACAGCTGGTCTTTATGCAGACATCCTTGAAAAATTAGGGCAGGACAAGATATCCACTACCCCTACTCAAGGCCTGCAGAGTCACAAGTCACCTGCAAAGAGCTCTCTCCCAGCACTACCATGAGAAGTGGGACAAAAGGAATTCTGATTCACATTTTCCCAGCAGGACCCGCTAGATGAGCAACTGCTATGGATAGCAGAGGATGTGCAAAGTCACTTCGTTGTTCGTTAGTTCTTGTCAGCTTGACACAAACAAGAGTTGACTGACTCTGTATAGCAATTTTTTGATCGATGATTGATGTGGGAGGGCCCAGTCCACTGTGCATGTTGCTACGTCTGGGTGGGTAGCCCTATGTTATACAACACAGCAAGATGAGCAAGCCATAAAAATCAGCCAGTAAGCAGTTCTCCTCTGAGGCTTCTACCGCACCTCCCACTTGAGTTCCTGCCCTTACTCCTTCAATGATGGACTGTGATCAGGACATTTAAACCAAATAACCCCTTTTGGTTACATTCTTTATGACAGCACCAGAAACCAAACTAGAACAAATAGGTTACTTGATTCGCCTCTATGACCACAGGAGGAGTCACCCTGGGGACTCCATGTAGGTCTGAGTTTGGGGCATTGAGACACAAGAAGGGATGTGGAGATTACAGATGCAACCAATAATTGCCAATCATTAGTAGGAAGCGTTTGTATTTAGTGGGCATCACAGTTAGAAGATGAAGTAAGTGTGTAATTTCTACTGGTCTAGTGTGTGCCTAAGATTAGTGTTTAGAGTGCTTCCCACCCAAGAAACTCACTGACGTCACCCTACGCTTTCCTTCACATCATGGATGAAGTAATTGCTACAAAATGCTCTGTGGCCCAGATAATCATTTAGCGCCGTCTACATTACTTTTAATTGGTTGGCTACCACCTAGTTCTCCAGCCTCAACTCTTTCTACCACCTCCCAGTCCCTTCTGTACAGAGTTAATGTGAGCCACAAATATTATACAATGAATGTACAGCTGGCAGATCCGTGGACAGATCCACAGGAGTATGATCTTCTGGAAAATCTGATTTGCAAAGTTTTGGGAATACTTGTCCTTTGGATAGTCACTGTTGATTCCATTAGAAATCTAGTGAAATTATGACATTTTTCCCTTCTATAATGGGATCCATCTCAAAATATCCCAGCAGTATATAAATCATTCTTTAAACCTGACTTCTCTTGTACTGGCAAATGGATACCTCTTTCTACATCATGGGGCCCTGGTGTGAAAGCATTCACTCAGCCAAACCTTTGTTCTCATAGTCAAATAGACATAAAGCTAGACCCCCCACACACACACATACACAGATATCCTTATTGACAGGACTTATTGGCAAGAAAGGAGCCCTGAGCAGGAGGCACTGAGCAGAGAGACAATGTGTCTGCTCTTACTGATAAACAGGTTTGGGTGATAGAATTCTCTAGCAGTAGACTCAGGAAGGTGTAATCTACTGGCCTTTGCTCTACCCTAAAAGCTAGTAATATTCTGTATTTACTTTCACCTTCCATTTGACACAAGGTCTTACTCTAGGAAACTAACTGTTCGCAACTTTACCCTAAAATAAAGAAACTTGGGTTGCTAAACCAGCCCCAGAGAAAAATTCCTTCTCACCTGGGTGCCAGTAGGTACAGCACCAAGATGTTTGGCCCCGGGGTTAGGGTGTAGGCAAGTTCCATCCTAATCCTCCTGATATCTGCCAGGGAGTTTCGCAGCTATGAGACATAGTCTTTTGTCCATCATGTTAGCCCCAAAACATGCATGCTTATTAACTATGTCTGCATGTGTATATAAACTGGAAACCTTGTGGATTGGTAGAACGCTGAGGAGCCTTAAAAGGGGAACATTAAGAGAGTATTGGAGAGAGCATAGGAAGAGTAAATGAGACATGATTTTAAAAAGCCTTATGTGAACTAATTTATTTTATTTACCCTCAGATATCTTAGCCAGTTTTTGCCTGCTATAGCAATCCTTCTGAACTCTGAAAGGTTTAGTAGGACTTAACCCCAACATAAACCTCGATACATAGTTATTTCAGATTTCTTATATTTAAGCTAGTCACAATTTCTATAATGTCTTCTATGGCAGAACTCATGAATATTTTCAAACAACTATATTCATATGCATTTTTAATGCCTGTAATTTTAAAAACAAAAAACATTTTTCATATGTTTTGTTTATCCGGTGATGTAGTTAGCATTTGTCTTCTTCCCCACTAGGCTATAAGCCTCAGAGTATAAAAATCAGGTTGATTTATTATTTTTTCATGTATCTTTAGTGACTCACTGGTGGCAAACACCCAATAAACACCTACTACTATTGAATGTTTTTCAAAACACTAGTGGCGGTGTGACGTAGGCGTTAGCACCTTTAAAATTATTGACACAGCCCACGTTCTAAACTGACTACTTATTATCTGGCTCACCATGAGCAATCTCCTTAGACTCTCTTTATGTCTGTTTTTCCATATAAAATAGATTTATCAATGCCTTTTCATGGTTACTGTTTTTTATTGAATATGAGAAAAGACTAATGTTTAAACATTGTCTATCATGCAGTAAGCACTGAGCAAGCAGCTGTTGTTGCAACTTGACTTGTATTGGAGACAAAAGCTCAGGAATGTATATCCTTGCTAGATCAGCCAGTTCCTCAAGACTGTAGCTTCGTTCATTACAGACTAGTACAAAACTAATCTATAATTGTCATTTAGCATAAGTATATTAAATCAATTTTTCAGAGAACAATATTTAAATTTGAATCATCGGAAGAGGATAGTAGTAGTGACATGTCTTCCCAAGTTCTACAGTCATTATTTTTATGAATTATTAAAGCCAACAGTTCCCACTTTATCACTTATCAAACGCCCAGTCTATTCCAGGCAACAGTGGTACATGAATTATTCCACTAATTTCCCCAGAAACACATGAGGCTTCAGTTGAGGAACTCCATCAAATCAGTGGGAGTTCAAAGCTGGCGTCTTCCCCAAGATGAGTATATTATGAAGTGTACCTTTATTTTTCAATGAAATGCCTTCCAGTCTACTGAGAATGTTCGTTCCCCAAAGTTCTGTAAAGCTTGTGCCTTTCCTGGCAGTGCAGCTCTGTGGTGGAGGAGGTCTCCTTGGTGGAGACCTTGAGACTCCAGGTTCTGCATTTTATAGTGGGCTTTGAGGACCCATGCTTGTTAGTTTCAGTTTTGCAAAAGCATTTTCTCAACTTTTCTTGATTCTAGTAAAACCTACATTGCAAAGAAAGCTTGGGTTACAAATAAGTAGCATTTGGTTTTGTCCACTTAATTATTTATTGTCAGTCATGCTGACAACACATTCTGCCACGTGTGGTAAGACAGCAGTGGGGTAGGATCTGTGCCCTCAGAAAGTATCTCAAGGACAGGAGGACATCCTTGAGAAGTGGTATGGCATTAACCACTGTGTACCTTCCCTAATAAATATACCATAGAGTCACTATTCATAGCACCCAGATAAACTGGATAGTCCATAGGTAAAACGGTGGGTTCAGAAGGTTCCCAGAGAAGCAGCTGCACAGATCCCAAATTTCCTCATCTTGCCCTGGGAAGAAAACTCTCACTTTTGGGAAAAACCATAGACAACCTTGCTCTCTCTAGTTCTACTGAGAAGAGTAAGTAAGAAATTTTAAACCACATGCATTCTATTCTCAAAAGAAGTTTTAATGTTTGGTTGATGTTTTAATGAACTTTTTAAATTAGTACTCAGAAAAAGGAATGTTGTTACCTTTTGGACATATTATTCCGTTATTTTTAAGCAAAACTGAGTCTAATTTGATGACATAAATTATAAGTAAACCCATTCTTTAACAGCTATATATTTAAAGAAGCAGAGAAAATGAATACCTAATTAATAAATTCATGTTTATACTAAACTTATTGTATTGAACATTCATTAATCACCTCTTTCATGCAGGGGAGACAAAATGAAAACCTCACATTTCCAAATAGCTCTCAATCACAAGAACATATAAATAAGCCTTGGGACAGCCAGAATAAGGAAGCCACTAGCTTCAGCCACCCTAAGCCTACGATGCCCTCACAAAGGAGCTCAGGATGTCTCATGCCCTGGCAGTCCCCCTGCTCTCTGCACAGTTCTCCATACCTCCTCCCTTATGAACAACTGTCACCTCTTCCCTTTAGCTGTAAACCATCTCTTCCTGTGGCCCTCGATGCTGGGATGATGATCTTGATTCCTGCTTCACTGAGAACTTCAAGAGAGGCAGGTCACACCTCACTGCCACTTCCTGACAGCCACAGTTTTCTTTTCTGCCAAGTACCTTGCATAGGCATGGACTGTGCTTGTCCCTGCCTTCTTTGCAGGGGTGGCTCCCCTCCCCTCTAATCGGCTGAGGCCTCTGTGTCCTTTAACTTTCTTATCCCTTCCTCTTCCTTCTACTGACTCATCCCTATTGACATAAAATATGCTGTCTTGTTTCTCAATTTATATTTAAAAAAAAAGCAAAGCAAGAAAATCCTCAAAGTCAGAAAATCTGTCCTTTCTCCAAAGAACTGCTCACATAGCACTGGGTAAGTTTACTGCTTACTCTTCTTCTCTGGTCCTTCTGGAGCTCCTTTCAGTCCTGCCATGCAAGGGAGCAGCATGGTAAGACTTGGGGCTCAGCTCTTTTTGTCATCTTTGTCTGTAGCGTTAGACATGGGATCACTTTACTGATAGCAACTTTACTGAGCTAAGATTTATAAAGCAGAAACTTGATCCTTCTAAAGTTTAATTAGACAATTCTTCATGTATTCAAAGTTGTGCAGTTTTTGTCTTCAGATCTGTAGAACATTTTATCACCCTAAAAAGAAGAAGAAGAAGAAGAAGAAGAAGAAGAAGAAGAAGAAGAAGAAGAAGAAGAAGAAGAAGAAGAAGAAGAAGAAGAAGAAACAACCTGATTTGCAGTTACTTCCCACGAATGTTACATCTTTTTTTAATGTTGCAAAATATCTGACAAGCCAGTTTAAGGAAGGAAGGGTTGGCTTTGGATGGCAGTTTGCATGAATAATCTGTAATGCAGCAATCCATGGCCATGGGTGCTTGAAGCAGCTGGTCATGTGACTTCCTGTGTAAGGGTGCAGAGAAAGATGGGTGCTGGTGCTCTGCGCTCGGTCTCCTTTTCCTTCAGTTCAGTACTCCAGCCTGGGGGCCGGTGCAGTTCGCAGTTCAGGTGGATCTTCTCACCAAAACCGTCAGGAACCAGACTCCTAGACACACCCACAGGTGTGATTCCCACTCTCAGTCAGGAACCACCCTCCTAGACACACAGAGGTATGATTCCCATTTTCAGTCAGGAACCATCTTCCTAGACACCCAGAGGTGTGATTCCAACTCTCAGTCAGGAACCATCCTTCTAGACACACCCAGAAGTATGATTTCAACTCTGTCAGGAACCATCCTCCTAGACACACCCACAGGTGTTATTCCAACTCTCTGTCAGAAACCATCCTCCTAGACACCCAGAGGTGTGATTCCCACTCTCACCAACAGACTATGAGATTAGCCACCGTACTAGCACCTACTCCCACGTAGCCTGAAATCTAATTTGTCTCTGTTAATTTGCATGTTCCAGACAGCTTCTGAAAATGGAATAATGACATGTGCCCATCAGCTCTTTCACTTAGCACACTGTTTTGAAGATTTATCTGTGATGGAACTGAGCATTGGTACTTTATTGCTTTTTAGGGCCGAAAATATTCATTATATGTGTATGTTCTGTGTCATATCTTTCCGGAACATGTTCAACCTGTGTATACAGATTGTTTCTAGGTTGGTCCATTTTGTATACTTCTACAATGTTCACATGCAAATCTTTATGTTGACATGTGTTTGGGATCATGTGAAAACTGGTATTGCTTATTGTTGAAATTCCTGCAAGTTGTTTTCCAGGATTCTTTCCTGCTTTTCTCTCTACCTCCCGTCTGTTCTTCCATTTCCCTAACTAGGTCTCCAAACATCTCTAACTCATGCACTTTAGTGGGCTCAGGCCTCTGTTCTTACTCATCTCCCCAATGAACATTCCCTTCCTGAGAGCTGGAGTGGGGAGCAAGACACAGCTTCACCTGCTGCCTGTGAAGTTCCCTTCTTCAGAAATCCCCATACAGGAAAAGTCAGAATTCCTGGGGTCCCCACAGAAAAGAATTTCAGAATGAGTCAGTCTGAAGTACTGTTAGAATTTATTAAGGAACAGTTTTAAGATCGGGAGTAACGTACATGCCTTTGATCTCAGCCTTGGAGGCAGAGGCAGTTAGGGCTCTAGAATTTGAGGGAAGCCTGACCTACACAGACAGTTCTGGGACAGCCAGAACTGTGTAGTTAGAGATAAGGGGGATGGACAAGGTAGGTGGAATTTTAACAGGCATTAAAAGAAAGAGAAGTACTCAGGGAAAAGATAGTGCATAGCAAGCATAAGTGAGTTTCTCAAGAGATAGATCATCAGTTGTGCTTGGGCTGTGGAAGTCACTCAGTAGAGTGCCTGCCCAGCATACATGAAGCTCTGGGTTCCATCCTCAGCACCGCAGGTATCAAGTGGCTCATGCTTGTGATCTTAGCCCTCAGGAAATAAAGTCCAGGGTGTTAAAAGTTCGAGGCCATCCTGGTCGACAGGAGAAGCTGTCCACAAAACAAAACAAAGCAAAACAAAAAACAGAGAACCATGCTTACTCAGCAGCTGTCATATAATGATTTTAGTGGCTTCTCGAGCTACACTCCAGATGGTCGCTGAAGAACTTTTTCTCTTTTCTTCTGTCTTTGGTAAATAAGATGGCAGGGGTCCCGAGGTGCACCACAAAGTCTCACTGGCTGATAAGGCAAAACTATCAGGCACAAAGAGCGCACAAAGGAGCTTACACACTGTCTTCTTCTTGCAAAGGAAATTTACAGTCTTGTCTGTAAGACTGCCACAAAATTTTCAAGACTAGGGAAACAGTAAGAAAAATAAGACTCTGCTCGAACGCCATGTCTATCTAGGTCCTGAGCACAATTCTTTTCTGTTTTAAACATTTTTACTTTAAATATCTGCATGTGGAAACCATATTGTCTCTGTGTAGGCTGTCTTACAGTCAATCGTGGTGATTGTACTGGAATTCTCTCCATGGTCAGCTGGTCAGAAAACTTCAGCAGCCTCTGATGAAAGGCTCTCGGCTGCTTTCCCAGTCAAATTACCTTCCTTCTTGTCCTTCACTAACTTGGTCTTTAAATGCCATCTACATATGGTTTGCTCCTCCATTCATAATTTCTTAATTCAAGTGTCTCAGCTCTTCTTATTTGATTTTTTTCCTTTTAGCACTGAACATCAAGCCCAGATCCTAGTACATGCTAGGCACACACTAAACCAAACACAATCTCACATGTTTAGCATGTCAGGATTAGTTACTTATCTTGTTTCTATGACAAGATGTTCAACAGAGAGCAACTTACAGGAAGAAAAATTTATTTTGATGTGTAGTTAGAGAATGCGGAGTCCATCATGGTCAGAAAGGGCTGTCAGGAGCATTCAGGTGATTTTATCATCTCAGTGGATCTTGAAACACAGAAATGAAAGTTGGAAGTCACCAAGGTGTCTCTTCTCCCCTGCCGTGTTCATTCTAGAACCCTGGAATGGTGGCACCCATATTCAGAGTAGGTCTTCTATTCTTAGTTAAATTTCTCTGGAAATTCCTTAAAGGATGCTCACAGTTATGTATCTCTTAGGTGGCTTTAAATCCAGTCAGGTTGACAATGAAAATTAACCATCACTATGTCCAAAGCAAAGCTCCTCCTTCCCATACAAATACCTGCACTTCCTGCATCATGCCAGGTGCATCCTTTCAAGGTTCTGGGCACAGTACAGCAATCCTTTGCTTTCACCTGCCAGCTATTACAAATCAATCAAGTATCAAGTCCTCACTTTTAATAAATTTCCAGAGTTTCTTCACACAATCTCTGGTCAAAGCTGCTATCATTTCAGTTCCTTGCTAGCTGGCCTGGCCAAATGCTCGCCTTATAAATCCAAGGCTCCTTTCACAGTGAACATCACAGCATCTCCATTCATCATCCTAGAGTTTTGTCCTCCTCAGAGCAAAAGCAAAGCCCTTAAGAAGGCTGCCAGTCACCTTGATGCAGACCTCCTGTGGTGTTCCTAACCCGTCTCCTGCCACCCTTCTCATTCATAAGGTTGGTGCAGCCTCAATTGTGATGGCCTCCTAGAAAGGAGATCCTCAGACTCAACCAGTTGGCAGATGCAGGCCATTTAAGGGTAGACATGGGCTTCCCTGAGCCAATCTTATACCACCTTTACAACAGTCAGCCAAAGTTCTGGAATTCCTGGAGCTTGTATCTGGTTAGTGAGAAAAGACAGCTAACAAATAAGTACAAGTAAACCCACAGTGTCTCATGTGGCATGGCTTCAGTGGTCATCAACAAAGCCAGGTCAAGCAAGACGGAGACATGATGTAGGTGTGTCTTCTATATATCTGATGATTTCATTGGTTAATTAATAAAGAAACTGCTTGGCCTCATAGGTTAGAACATAGGTGGGTGGAGTAGACAGAACAGGAAGAAGGAAGTGAGGTAGATGGCTCAGTCAGATGCCACGCCTCTCCTAAATTAGTCAGACTGCGGTGCCTCTCCTCAGAGAGAGATGCGATGGGGCCAGCCACCAGGTCAGACATGCTGAATCTTTGCCGGTAAGACACCATTCGTGGTGTTACAAAGATTGTTAGATATGGGTTAGTCAAGATGTGAGTAAGAGGCTGGAAATAATGGGCCAGGCAGTGTTTAAAAGAATACAGTTTCCGTGATGTTATTTCGGGGTATAAGCTAACCATGTGGGATCCGGGCAGGGCGAAAAGCAGGCCCACATCTCCCCACTACAGTGACACAGTATTTTGCCACTATTACGTGGTGTCAGAGATGACATTCATGACAAGATGTTACTTGGTTAGGATTAGTTTTCCTTGTATACATCATAAACCCATCCCAAATAGCACTGGCCCTTTTTAGGATATAGAAAACTCTTCCTTTCAAGTAAATCTTTCTCATCAGACCCGGGATGCCATATGAGGCTTCATTGGTTTGCTAGAGTCCCAGGATCCCTCATTTCTCCTTCAGAACTTTTCCACTGTGCATTCCTGGTGTCAACTGAGGCTGTCATGTGCCCAGCCATTTGCTCTCTCAGGCCGGCCAGACAAGCTCACGGTGCAGCACGCAGCCTTCCATGTGCAGAGCATTTTAGAGTTCGCTGACTTTGACCCTCACTTCAGCGAGGAAAGGGGGATTTCACGGCCTACTTTGTACCCTCTCACTGCTTAACTTAGACAATTATTTCAGTTTTCTGGGTCTGTGGACTTTATTTCTGAGGAAAGACTGCTTATGATCATATCCCCTAACTTCCTATATTGTTCGTGTAAATGTCCCCTCTTTTCTCCAACTCTAAAACTGAAGGGTTTCAATAATCAGCTATTTATTAGGTCTTTATCTATGTTTTTGTTCATATATATGAAGCTTGTATGACCAACTGGGTTTAGTAATTCAGTTTTTTATTTAATTTTGAAATTTAATGTTTGTCTTCACAAACATCAAAGAGAAAAGTGTTTACTTTCTGACATTTTAAAACTTTGAGTCAGGTGCATACATATAATAATTTTTATTTTTTTATTCTCAGATTTATTACATGAGACTGGAAAGAGAATAAACTTGGGAACCATCTTAAACCCCAACAACTATTTCAACAGGTAGCCCTGGTTCAGCCTGGTTCAGCTGCTCCTAAGCATCTGCCTGGGTCCAGTGGCTTCTTCATCAGCAAGGACTAAAGTACCATCTCCCTGCATCTTCTTATTCCCTAAACTAGTGAGAACTGGAGATTATGTGATCTACAATACAAATTGGAATATATGATAAATAAAGTGTAAGAAAAGTTCTGTATTACTAATAGAATTAAAATCTGTTAAAGTATTGTGTCTAGATTCTTATACCACTTGATTCAAATCATTGTTTTTTGCTTCAAACTTTTCTAGAGGGAAACCTTGAAGTTAAGAAAATGAACAAATAACTATCTAAAGTTGAAAATAGACTTCTGTCAATATTGATGGGCATCCTCACCCTGCTCCATTGGCCACTTACCTGTGAGCAGCTCTGAGAGCTGGGACTTCCAGGAACACACGCCCAGAACAGAACATGCCTGTAGGCCAGGCAGAGGGCAAATGTGCTTTCCTGGCTTGCAGTCCTTCCTTAATATGCTACAAATTCAGATTCTCCTCATTTTTCTGCTATGGCTATTGGTTAAACAGAATTATTTTTTTTATTTTGTTTTTAGATTGGTAAACAAAGAAGTGGCTTTACACATGGGATTCTCATGCATTTGTTTTTGGTGTAAGCTAACAGAGTTTAGATCAAATATAAACAAAACTTCTAAGACAAGCAAACTCACACATAAAATTAATGTGCTTTATGACAAGAAATGCTCATAAAAAATTCAGCATTTCTCAGAGGAAAGGAGGTAGTAAGTTTGCTTTGCGTGGTGATGCACTCGTTCATTCATTCCCTATACAAATATCTAATGACCACCTGCTGTTTGCTGGGTGCTGTTCTAGAAAGCAGGGCTGTACAAGTTGAAAGCTAGAACAATGCTTGTGTTGTGATGCTGGACAAACAGAGGTGGGGGGCTTAGAGGAGCCCCAGTGTGGCGAGCCTTCTAATTGGGCACACTGTAAAACTGTAGCTCTCTGGTGCTTTTTTTCAAGATATTTTCATTTAAAAAAAATATAAACTTTCCATGAATAATTTTTCCAACAAGACTGAATTGCTTTTATGTTGAATTTCATAGTTGACCCCCAACCTTGTATCAGAATAAGATTTTAGTTATAACTTTGTTTAAAAGTGACACATTTTTACAATAGAAACAAATGTCAAGAAACCCATGGCTTCTCAAATTCCCTAATATGTGTTAGAAGTTTTTACAGAAAAAAAAAAATACAAATCATTAACTAGCTTGTACCTATCCGGTCTGTTTCAAAAATGGCACGTGGCCTCTGGGGATGGTGGCATCTGCTCTGTGAGCAGCCTCAACTCTAAAGAGGTAAGTGAAACATTTTTGAGCAGAAATGAAAGCTTTGTTTACTTATTTTGGATAGCTCTTTGGATTTCATTTTTAGTTTCCTCAGTGAGAAATGTCCATTATTTTAACTCAGGCTGAACGCCTTTTCGGGCTCTCTTGTTATTTCACATTTCTTCCGGGAAGGTGGGCAAGAGATGTTGTTTTTTGTATGAGTAATGGATGCAGAAGAGAAAGGCTGAAGGCACCAGGAAAAAAGTACAGGAGTTCTACTTAGCAAGTCTCGGAGTTAGAACTCGTCTGTCTCGTCCTTCTTATACCACTTGAGTGGGTGTAGTCTAACTTTCTTCACTTTTAATAATCTCTGTAGTACCTGTTGATGGCTTTAAAGTCCAAGAAAGAGCACTCTGAAAGCTACCATTTCAGGATACAGCACTCTGCTGATCTTTTCCTTGGGGTTCTTAGATATAAGCATCAGCACAATCTTTAAAAATCATTTGTTGCCTGGTGTCGTGGCGCACACCTTTAATCCCAGCACTTGGGAGGCAGAGACATGTGTTTCTCTGTGAGTTTGAAGCCAACCGGGTCTACAGATTGAGTTCCAGGACAGCCAGAGATACACAGAGGGAAAAAAAACAGTAAGTAAGTAAATACAAAAGTGATTTGTTAACACTACCACACAGCACTTGCTGGGTTATTGTTACAGACATCCTGCCAACTGGTTTGTTAACACTACCACACTGTACTTGCTGGGTTGTTGTTACAGACATCCCGCCAGTGTTTTGCTGTTTTTCCACCTGTTCTTCTAATGCTTCCATTGCTTGGGGCACCCACATGTGATTTATTCCATTGTCCCATGGGACAGGGGCTCATTGTTTGTCACTGACAGATCTTTTGAGGTGCATTCTTAGCTCTTTTGGTTTTAATCACATTAAATGATCAGGATAAATCAGTGCCCTGTAGCATGGCTCTATTTTATTTTCATAGATTTTAAATTTTTATCCTAATAATAAAACATTATTAAAGTTTTTATTCTACAAATAAACAGAAATAAAGTGAAGTTATATTCCTGGAGGGAGTGAAGGCTGTCAGAGAGATAAAGAAAGGAAAGTCTAAGTACAGATGACAAATAGGGAGAATAGGAGGAGACCATGGAAGAGAAAACGGAAGAAAAAGAAAACTCTCATGGGGGGGGGCAGCACATTATGCACAATAACGCCATTTCAGGCCTGGGGAGATGACTCAGCTTGAAAACACTTACTTCCTGAAGACCAGGGGGTGATCACAAGAGTTCAGATTTATGGGGGAAAAATGTTGGATGTGGTGGTATGTGTCTGTAATCTCAGCACTGTGCATCGCTGCACCTCTGTGGACAGACAGACAGACAGACAGCTTTACCTGGTTGGTGATGTTCAGGCCAGTAAGAGGCCCCGACTCACACAACAATAAATAAATAGGTAAATAAACAAACAAATAAATAAATATGGATGGCTTCTGAGAACCATCACCTTTGGTCACACACACACACACCTGTGCATATATTCACATAAGCATGCACACACACACACACAAACAGAAATGTCATTTCATTTAACATGTAACCACACATGTAGAGTACCATGAAGCCCCAAGACTGAGGGCGGGGCTGTAGTAGTTCTATCCCAAATTCAGGAGAACAAAAAATTTCAATTTTCTCTGCCCAAGTTTTCTGTCTTTGAAATGGTAGTCATTGCTTCCTCCTTCACCATCAAATGAAACAGGTGATTTTGTGTAATATTCATGGTAGCACACCTGACATCCTAGGCACAGATCAAGTGTTCAGTAACACCAGATTAAACAGGAGCATCAGAGCATGGCAGAATGCTTTCTATTTACACTCTCAAAGGACAACTGTTTTTGTTTCCATGGCTATAACACTTTAGACACTGAAGGAGTTCAAGTGTCTATAATTAGATTTACTGTATGCCTGCAAAGACATGCATGGAATGTTCTCCCTTTTAAGTTCCTGGGATTGTTTGTGTTTTCTCTGTATACATACCTGATCTTTATCTCAAACAGCCATTGTCAAAATTCTTACAGATGTGTCTCACAGATGCTTTGCAGCTTATAGCTTTTGCCTTCAAGGTCAAAAGTTGATGAATGATATAAAATATGACTAAAAATAAAGAAAAAATGTAGTATGTGCTAATGAATGTCAGCTACACCTGACTGAAAAAAAAAACAAAACACCGCCTCATTGGCCTTTAGCTTTATGTGAGGACTGAACAGCCAGGGCTGGCTGGGTGACTGTGCATGCAAAGTAAGGCACAAAGACAGTCTCGGAGACAAGAAGGAGCTCCCAGGGCTATAAGCAGAGTTGATCCAAATGTCTTGATTTTGCCTGCTGATGTAAGAAGTCCTTCTGTCTATGTGTTGCTTTTATTGGTTAATGAATAAAGAAGCTGCTTTGGCTTGTGATAGGGCAAAATAGAGCTAGGCAGCAAAACTAAACTGAATGCTGGGAAAAGTAGGTGGGGTCAGGGAGAAGCCATGCAGTCACCACAGGAAACACATGTTGGATGCTGCAGGTAGGCCACAACCATGTGGCAATACACAGATTAATAGAAATGGGTTAATTTAAGATGTAAGAGCTAGCTAGAAGTATGCTTAAGCTACTGGTCAAACAATATCGCAATTAATATAGTTCCTGTGTGATTATTTCCGGTCTGGGAAGCCAGGAACAAACAAGCTGCCTCTGACTACAGCCTGCAACTGGCACCCTGGGCAACCATGAGCCCTTGTGGAAAAGATGAACACAATGACTGACACCATCCACAAATGTCTCATGCCTTTCTTATGTGCGACATTGTATTTCTGGACCTTTTTCCAGCATCCAGCAAGGTTTCTGAGATCCTTTAAACAGTGAAGAGGTTGATCTTGGAGCACAGTTTGGAGAGTCCAGTATATGACTCCGAGCCATTACTTCTCAGCATGTAAGAAAGGAGTGTATGACAGAGCAAAAGATCAATATCCCACAATCCCCTTAGAGTCCAGCACTCCAGTGATAACAAACCTCCTAGTAGATGCCACCTGGTAGAGGTTCTACCACTTTCCACAAAAGCACAAAGCCACATCTTTGGTGGATGGGCCTTTGGAGAACATTACAGAATCCAACTCTAACATAACTTTTCTTCCCAGGTCTTTTCATTTGTGTCTTCATTCCTTGACCCCAAGTTACCAGTCTGATACACAATCATCACTTCTCAGTGAATATTCTAAGGCAGGACCAACATGAGCAGGAGTGTGTCAGAATACCAGGGTAGGTGTGGCCTACATACAGTCTGAAAGTTCCTTTAGGAGATGTCAGTACCTCTTGTTGCCTGTGCCTTTTAACCATACTATAATTTTGTATATATTTTAAGTTCTGAGCCTAACTTGATATTTTTCTAGAGTGTTATCAATACATTGAATTATTAACAATTTTTCTAATTTGATTTTTCAGATCCAATGTTCAGGAGTAAAGTATCCATTCAGACACTCAGGATTCTATCTAGAACTGTGTAAGAGCATCCATCAGGTAAGCTTCCAGCTAAGTTATAAATAGAATCCTTCTTGGATGATATGACTTCAGTAGAAGATGCTGATGGTGCCAAGTTGATACCTAGGTTGGCAAGTTTGCTTTATCTTCATGGTATAAATGTAATCAAGTGCTCTGTTGTACCCACATGGGTGGGTACAACAAAGATGTAAAGGAATAGATGTAAAGGAGTGAAATTATATAAAAGCATATATATATATATATATATATGTATATATATAGAGAGAGAGAGAAATTTTAAAAATATTTCTAACATATCAGAGATTGAGGGTTACATTTTGTTCTTTGAAAACCATTTAATTAAGAAGGCTGTATTGAATTTATAGTTAGAAGTTGAAACATTCATTTTTAAATGAATTTAAAAATTCATTTTTAAATTTTACAAAAAATAGAATATTCAGGAAAATATTAGTTACAATTGAAAGAAATCAGACTTATCACTGGAACCAGCTTCAACACACTAACTGTGAATGTTGTTTGGGGCCATAATATTACACATTATTCCCGAAAACAAATTTCTCTAATAAACTGAAAGAAAGGGACAGGCAGTTTTCTTTTGAAATAAGTGAGTGGGGTCTGCTCGTTATTTACTAGCATATGGGTGTGGGGGATTGAGAAAGTGCTCATCTGGTAAGGTATTGAAATGTTTACCTAATTACTCTTTTCCAGTAAAATAATCGGGAGTCAGATATTGGTATAAGAACCTGAATAACCAGAGGAGCTATGGAGAAGCTACCAGTCACATCCTACCTCTTCCATTCCTTCCTCCAAAAGGATTGAAACCCTCTCGCAGCCCAGTCTTAGTACTTCTTGTCCCCTATCTGTTCAAAGTCCTCCAAACCTTTATGGTCAGTTCGGGTCAGCTAGTGGCTAGCTCTACCCTCTGGCTCATAGCATGATTTATTTCCAGAATGAAATCAAAATGTCACACAAATCGGTATTGTTCTGTTAGTGTAAAGACTTGGGTTTGGATCCCCATCACTCTTATACAAAGCTGGGCACAGCAGTGTGTTCCTACAACCATAGTATGAGAGATAGAAACAGACAGATCTTTGGGTTCAATAGACTACCAGCTTAGCCAAATTGTAAGCCCAGGCCAAGGACACATCTTGTCTCAAAACACAAGGTTGTTTGTTCCCAAAGATTGGCAGCCAGGTTTATTCTTTGGTTTTCACATTCATGCACAAATGTATGCATATACCTGCACTCACAGAGAAAAAAATTATCTTTTGTGATAATTTACAGTGTACTTCCGAATGAAGGAAAGTCCATGCAAGTATTAGCCTTCCTAGAGATTAAAAATGTTCAAACACTAAACTGATAGATAGCATGGACTTAAGGAGTGTGGTGGTTTGAAAGAAAATGACTCCCATAAGGAGTGGCACTATTAGGAGGTGTTGCTTTGTTGGAGTAGGTGTGGCCTTGATGGAAAAAGTATGCCATCGCAGAGGTAAACTTTGAGGTCTTGTATATTCTCAAGCCATGTCCACTGTCTCAGTGCACTTCCTGTTACCTGTGAGTGAAAATGTAGTGCCTTTTCCAGGACCATGTCTGCCTATACACCACTGTGTCACACCATAATGATACTAACCAAACCTCTGAAAATGTAAGCCACCCCGTAGGCAAGAATTTCTATCCCACCAAGCCACTCCCAAATAACCACACAGAGACTTATTAATTATTAATTATAAATGTTTAGTCAATGGCTTAGGCTTATTGCTAACTAGCACTTACAATTTAAATTAATCCCTATTTCTCATCTACACTTTACCATGAGGTGGTACTTTTTTCCCAACATGGCATGTTCATCTCCTGCTTTCTCTGCATCTGGTCAGAGATTCTGCCTTCGGGCTTCCCAGAATTCTTTCAGTCTGGCTCTCCTGCTTAACCTCTTTCTGCCATGCTATTGGTCAGTTGGCTCTTTATTAATCCAATGAGAACAAAACATCTTCACAGTGTATAAAAGCATTATTCCACAGCACCATCCCAATTAAAGGTTTTTTCCTTTGTAAGCGTTGCTGTGGTCATGATGTCTTTTCATAGCAATAGAAACCTTAACTAAGACAAAGAACTTCTGCCTTAGGTCACATTAAAGAAAGCTAAAATTTGAGCTAAATCTTGAAAGATGATGACAATTTAAATAGAAAGGAAAAGACCAGAATACTTTAAATAGGTCTAATTATGGGGGAGCAATGAAGTGGAATAGAAGATCAAATAAAGATGAAAGGAAGAGAGAGAGGGGGGGGGAAGGAAGGAAGGAAGGAAGGAAGGAAGGAAGGAAGGAAGGAAGGAAGGAAGGGAGAGGTTGGGTCAGTAAGGACCTTGACTTCTGCATTTAGTCTTCCATTTACTAAACTGATACTCTTGACAGTCACTCTCTGGTTCCAGGAACTGCTTTACAGCAGATACTACCACAGTAGACAATGCTCATCCAGCCCCTGTGTTTAAGAATCTGCCATGCAATGGCAAAAGCAATGTAGAAACACAGATGAAAATAGTCCCACAGAAAGAGATTTTCAATTTCAGAGTATAAAGAAATTACAACAGGTAAATAAAAGACTGACTCAATGATCATTTTAGTGTGAGAGTGTGAGGGGAGCTTTAGTCTAACCAGGAGGCCTAGGCTGAAACATGAGAAGAGAAATAAATCTGTCAGGATCAAGGAAGGGACCAGATTGTACTAGAGTGTTCTACCAGGTGAAGAGAAGATAGGCATGACATGTAGCAAGACACAGCGGAGTGTGAGCGGCATGGGGCTGTGAGAAGTGCTATGGACAACTGATGTGTTGAACACATCATAGTCTCCCATCAGTGTGCAGATTATAGTGGAGGAGACAGAGATTGGAGGCAATCACAAATGTTGTTTCTTCTGATAAATACTGATCTTTGCTGAGATCTAATTATGTGTCATTTGGAGAAAAGCATAAACCTAATACTTGAGGAGACAGAAGACAGGTGGGTGAAGAAATAAATACTCAATGATTGTTATTCACGATGTATTTACTAGGTACCTATCACATACCAGGCACTGTGAACTAGGCTGGTGGTTAAAACCATGTGATGGTGCTCACCACTAATTCCAGCATTCAGAAAGCAGAGACAAGAAGATCTGTGTGAGTTCAAGGTCAGCCAGTTATACCAAGCAAATCTAAGCCAGCTGGACCTACACAATGACAAAATGTCTCAAAAATGAAATAAAGCAAAAAGATTCAAGTACTCCTCAAGAGAAACTTAAAGTACAACTCACAGTTGTATAATAGTTAGCGAGGCAGAGGAGGGCACATACAATGCGGGACAAGACAAGAGGACACATTCTTTGCTTTTCTTTTAGATTAGATTTTTACTTTATGTGCAGAATTTGCCTGTAGGACCTGTGAAGGTCAGACAAGGTCATCAGATCCCTTGGACCTGGAGTCAGGATGGTTGTGAACCACCATGTAGGTGCTGGGAACTGAATCCTGGTCCTCTACAAAAGCAATAAGAGTTCTTATCATCTTAGCCTTAGCTCCAGCTCCCAGAAAAGACTTTTAACTAAAGCTAGCAGGATAAGCAGTTTATTGACTAGATAAATAGATACTAAGTGTGTCCCTAGAGACGATGTGTAAGGTCATGCAGTGCACAGGGACAACTTCAAAAGGATTTCTGCTATCTGGAGTTCAAATGTGTAGGGTTTGGCAACTTTGTATCTTCGTACAATAGACCTGAGAGAAATCAACTTTCAGTGAGAAAATTTTACATATTTTAGTTGAATCCCAACACTGGGGAATTAGAGGTAGGTGGGTCTCTGTGAGCTCTGAGCCAGGTTAGTCTGCATAGAGTTCCAGACAAGCCAGGGATAGCTATATAATGAGACCTTGCCTCACTGAACAAAACAAAACAAAGAATGAAGGCTGAAGAGCTGACTCAGAGATGAAGAATGCTTACTCCTTTTTTCAGAGGACCCAAGTCGGCTTTCCAGTACCCAAAGAACACTTCACAATTACCTGTGACTGCAGTTGCAGCATATCCAATGCCCTCCTTTGGCCTCTGCACACACACACACACACACACACACACATTAAATAATTAAATCTAAAAGCAATGCTTAGTGATACATTCATTTCCTTCAGGGAAAGAATTAGCTAATCTCTCTAGAACATCACCTCAAAGGACAAAATGATTCCTAAAATACTGCTAAAGACTCTTTGTTCCACAAAAGACCATGAATAGCCAAAGCATTTCTAAGAACTACGATCATAACTGGATATAAAGTATTACTTTGCCTCAACTTATACTGCAGGGCTCTAGTGATAATGTCAGCATGGTACTGAAATAAAACCAGAGAGTTAGGCCAGTGGAATAGGTCACACCCACAAATGAACTGTCAGAGGTATGACCATCTGATTGTTGACACAGGTGACAGCAGCATGCAATAGAATAAAGATAGGTGACCTAACAAAAGAGGCTAACAAACCTGGCTATCTACTGCAGAGAAATTAAATTAATTTGAAATCATTTGCACAAAAATACACTAAAAGGAATAAGAGGACTTAATATAAAACCAGAAAGTTCTAAAGGAAAATGTGGAATATAATTTCAAGATATTGAAAATATTTCAATTGAGATAGGCAAGAACTTTCTGAACAGACCCTCAATAGCATAAACACTGGCACCAAGTATCCACAAGTGAGACTCCATGAAATTTAAGTCTTTACAGAGCAATAGAGATAATCAGCAGAGCAAATGACACACACAGTGGCAGAAAATCTTTACCTTCAATACTTCAGACAGGGGACTTGTGCCCAGAATTTAGAAAGAACTGTAGAAATTAAATACAGAGAAACTAAAACTGCCAATCTACAACAGAATGGATGAATTGGACTGGCGTTTTAGAACAGAAGAAACACAAAGGGGCAACATCTACTTTGAAAAGTGTTTGACAACCTTAGTCATGAGGAAAATGCAAATTAAAACTACTTTGAGATACCACTAACCCCAGTCAGCTGACTGTCATCATGAAAGCTAACGGCAGGGCCTAGAGAATTGGCTCTGGAAGGAAGAAGACTGGCTGTTGTTTCAGAGGACTCAAGTTTGGGTCCTAACACGACACAGTGACCTACAAGTGTCTGCAGCTCCAGTTCCAGGGGACACCTTCGTCTGTACTCTGCAAGCACCAGCCACGCACATGTCGAGGGATACACATGCAGACAAACACCTACACACATAAAATAAAACTGAAAAATTATAAACAAAACTCTGAGTATTTAAAAAAAGAAATTTGATAACAAATCTTAGAGAGGACATGGGAAAAGAGAATCCTTATTCACTGTTCGTAGGGATGCAAATTAATACAGCCATTCTTGAAATGAGTTTGGAAGTTCCTCAAAATATTAAAATTGAGCTACCAAATGACCTCACAATTCCACTTATGATTGTATATACAGATAACTTCATATCCTGCCAGGGAGATATTTGCACCTGCAATTCATTGCTGCTCTATTTATGATAGCAAGGAAACAGAAACAATCTAATCGGTCACTCACAGATGAATGGATAATGAGAATGCAGCGTATATGTGTGTGTATGAATACTAGTCAACTGTAAAATCTGAAATTTGCAAGAAATGATCAGACTTAGAAAATCTACTATTAAGTGAGAAAGATATATAATATTCAGAAAGAAAAAAAAAGCCCACATTCTTATCTATGGGTCCTGGCCTATAATATATACATTTATATTTGTAAACAGGTATAAGTGTAGGTATAGTATAACATCTGCAAAAGGAGCCAAGAAATGAGAATATTTGGCAATGAGAAAAAACAGAATGCATATAAAGCAGACAAGCCATGAAAGGGTTGAAAGCAAATTGACCTTCTAGCTTCAATTCTCTCAAAGGCTTTTGTTTGATTTTGCTTCTTGTGGATTGGTGCATAAAATGTAATATATAATGAAAGTGTAAAACCTTGAGCAACACTTCATTGCTTTACAATGGCAATTTTAACCGTACAAATATTTCGCTGAGATGTAGAGTTTAGGGCTGGGCAAGTGTTTGGTTGGTAGGCTACCTTAATCTTGTGTGATTTTACTTGTAGGGTCGTTACAATAAAGTGACGAAAAAGTACATTTTTTATTTTAAAATGGCCAGGTAGTAAAGATACATTAACATAAATTGTTTTGTGATAAAGATGTTACTAAAATTCACAGGAGAATGAGTAGCATACTTTTCTTTTTTTAATTTTTATTTGTTTTAGGTGTGTAGGTGTTTTGCCTGCCTGTATGTCTGTGCACCACATATATGTCTGCTGCCAGCAGAGGCCATAAGGGGCTGTTGGATCTCCTGAGACTGGAGATACAGAAACTGGGTGCTGGGGATAAAATTCAGGTCCTTTGGAAGAGCAGCAGTGTACTTCATGCTGCCCCAGAATAGCCCAGTTCTAAGTCATGCCTCTGATTTAAAGGATAGCACACCCGGATCCCTCCTTATAGCTCCACTCATGAGCTCACCTCTGACAGACAAGAGGAGGTTTTTGGACAGTTGCCCTTCTAAAGCAAAACAGGTTCATCCCCATCCTCGCTAAGCAAGGCATTCTTACTCTTTTTAAAGACACGGCATAGGAGTGGGGGCATTAGGGAGGCTGTTACCACAGAAACTAGACTGAAGGTGTTAACTGCTGTGTTAAGAAAAATACCATTTCAGACTTTAACAAGAGGCACTCACTTGAGAAGGGCTGAGATGCTGGAAGCATTGCTAGCTGTACAGGCTGGCTGTAGTGGCTTTGTGATAGCGGTGGCGAGTGTGTCCCTACATGGAGAGTAACAGAGTCCAGGAGCAGAGAGGAAGGGCAGATGCTCTTGAAAGGTGACTCCTGAGGGAGAGGGAGAAGGGCTCTTTGTCTTCTCACCCTGGAGGGCTTCCAGCACAGAACTTCTTGTGCTATAATCAAAGTTACTGAGGTGATCAGTATTCCAGAGGGACTCAGAAACAGAAAGAGAAGCTGTGGAGCAGTGGGAGCTCCTCTCTCTCTCTCTCTCTCTCTCTCTCTCTCTCTCTCTCTCTCTCTCTCTCTCTCTCTCTCTCTCTCTCTCACATACACACACACTCACACTCCTGAGACTACAGGATTAAAATGAGCTGTGTGTCGTAGGAAAGTGTCCTTAATTTCAAGAGACACTTGGGTTTTCCTTTCAAGGTCAGACATCTGAAGGCACTGAACAATTTTAAAAAGTTTTGTTCTTGGCTCTTACATAAAGATATTACATTGTACAGAGCAAATATTTTTTTAAAAAAAATTTGTGGTAACACAGTCAATAACAGGCCTGAAATACCCTCACATGTTTCAGATATGAAATACCCTCACATGTTTCAGATATGAAATACCCTCACATGTTTCAGATATGAAATACCCTCACATGTTTCAGATATGAAATACCCTCACATGTTTCAGATATGAAATACCCTCACATGTTTCAGATATGAAACACCCTCACATGTTTCAGATATGTAAAAATGTATGTACCGTATCTTGTTTTGTTTTGTCATTTTCTTAAACCCTTTCATTGCACTATTGCCCCAGTGCTTTCTGGGACTGAATACTCTCTGGTTTGTCTCCTTGCTTCCGCTTGTGCCATATTCCTTCCCTTCTCTTCTCCCCCTGATTTCAGTGCTTTCCAAGCCTCCCTCCTCAGCCACTTGCTCTCCCTCAAGCACAATGCCCCTCCCGTGATGAATTCTGGGTCACAGAATACTTTCAGATCAGTGTCTTTGATCTCAGCTCGGCTACAGATCTTCAGAGCTGGGGCCACCTCCACCTTAGCTACGTATCCACCATGTCCAGGATTCTCCCATCTGTCAGCCCCACAGCGTTCAGATCACTTGCCCCCAAAGCCCGTTTGTGTCTCCTTTGATGTGTCTCCAACACCCTTTCCCATTTCCTCCTCATGACCTTACGCCTACTTCGGGCCTCCATCAGCTTGCAGCGAGATAACTACTGTATTTCCCCCTTTACATTGTCCTGTTCGGTTCCCTTTCTCCACACCAACTTTCCATGTGTCTGCCTTTTGCATCTGACTCTATACATGGTGTCTTCCAGGTTTCTGTGTGGATCTTTTCAGAACACCGTCATCACTTGACTTTATCAGTGACTCTGTCTAGCGAATGAGTATTCCCAATCCCTCAGAGAGTGAACCTTTCTCTGCCCCTTAGCCCTGCAATTTTTCCATAGCCAGGGAATTCCAGAATGCACTTCCCACTCCTACCTCTGCAGACCCTGAAGCTAAGCAGCTCACTCCTCATTAGATCTATGTCTATTGCCTACACAAGACGTCTTCTCCTCTGCCTGTCTTTCCAGGCCTCTTTCCCTTAACACACTTCGCTGCTGTGACCAATTACCCAAGATAACCAACTGAAAAGGAAGGAAGGTTCATTTCAAAGGCTTCCTCCCCTGCTTTCATTGCCTTGTTTTGAGCCTTTGTTTGCACAGCACAGTAGGAAATGTACAGGCATTACAGGAAACCATGAAGCACAGATCAAGAGTGCTAGTCCCTCCTTCCATGGGACACACCGCCACCCAGCTTCTTCTCCTGCGGCCCCTACCGAGAGTTTTCCCACCTCAGATGCACTGCAGACATAGCCAATCCTGAATGACATGTTGGCCGCAGGGTAGCATTTGTCCCTGCTCTTCCTCCATACTATAGACGGGGCATACCCCAGGCTTCCCGGGACTGTGTTTGTTTCAGTCACCCACCCCCCCCCCAAGATCCAATCATCTATCAGATTTTACCTTGATATTCTCTCTAAACACTGCAATAATGTCTCTGAGCTGCCCTGTTTTGTCAGCTCTGAGCTCTGAGTTTTTGCCAGATAGCTCAGTCAAAACTAAAGAGCTTCTGGTGTGAGAAGGGACACTGGGTGAGAAAGCCATGATTCAGAGGTCATTGTGTTGACATATGTTTATGAAGTTAGGCAACTTATCCAAGATGACCTGTGTAGCTGACAGGCCTGGATTGAGTATAGGTCTTCCGATTACTTCACAATTATTTCTTGCAAATCTTCTACCTCCTGGTGCTTTATCCTTTTGTGTGTTTATCTGTGAGTCACTGAAGCACTCCTGTGAGTTGCTTCAGCTCCGTGGCAGGAGCCATTGGCATGTTCACTATTGCTGCCAGCTTAGTCATGATTGCTGTGGTAACGTTACACAAGTTCCATTTGGCTTTGCACTCGCCTGCCAGAGAGAATCACTGCTGCCTTCATTCCTCTATCTTACTGGCTTCTCAGAGACTGGACTCTGACTCTAAAATGTGAGAAGTGTAGGTGGTTGTTTCCAACTTACAGTCCTTGGAAATTACTGACCTGGAGCAATCCTGTTCTGGGCACCTGGTGATACCCAGAAGTGGCTGTGGTTATGATTGTGCCTTTAAATGCCCAATTAATCCCGAACCATCATAATGCATCCATACCAGTAATATGCTCTTTATTTACCTAGGTGAATAAAAAATATACAACTACCCACATTGGTAGAAAGTTTTGCCCCATGACATTTGCCAAAGAATACCAGCGCTTTATCAGTGAAACCCATAAGAATCTAACTTATGGCTATAGTAAAGGGCCAGTTCAGGCCCCCTTTCCTCAGCTGCTCAAGGAGCAAGCTGGGGACATCTCCTTGGATACCTGGGAACCCCTCTAGAGCAATCTCTTGCCTACCTTAAAATGGCTCCCTTAATTAAGATATATACTTCCCTGATTCCATATCCACTCTTCTTCCATCCCAGCTGTCCCATTCCCCCAAGCTCTCCCCATCCTCCCCTTCTCACTTCTCTCTCCCCGTCTCCCCTTACCCCCATCCTACCCCCATCCCCAAACTCTCAATTTTGCCTGGCAATCTTGTCAACTTCCAATATCCAGGAAGATAACTACATGTTTTTCTTTGGGTTCACCTTCCTATCTAGCTTCTCTAGGATCATGAAATATAGGCTCAATTCTATGGCTAGAATCCACTAATGAGTGAGTACATACCATATTCATATTTTTGGCTCTGGGTTACCTCACTCAGGATGGTGTTTTCTATTTCCATCCATTTGCATGGCCAATCAATGTTTTATTAAACCAAAGCAATTCACAAATCTTTACAGAGTAGAAGAGAATTCTTCCACAGTATTTCACTTTTTGTTCTTTTCAGAACAAGAATTCTGAATCTAATCTTCTTTAACTTTTTTCTTGACCATTATTTATAACAACTTGTAACCAACCCTCTAAATAAACAAATATTCATAATCCATTTTGGGGAATGTGGGTATAGTTTTCTAGGCTACTTTCTGCTGATTCAAGGCACTGATAATCTTTCAAGCACCCTGACAAATTTTGGGAGTGTGATCAAATCCTGACTGGAGTATTCTGTGAGGCTGGATTACCAAAACAAGATATTTCATGACAAGGTCAAATTTAAAAATTTTCTATCCACATATCTAGCCCTACAAAAGGTACTAGAAGGAAAGCTTCAACCCAAGGAAGTTAACCACACCCATAAAAACATAGGAAATAAATAATCTCACACCAGCAGCAAAACCCAAAGTAGAGAAACACACACACACATCCAAAATTAAATCAATATGTCAACAATCTAAACATACCCATAAGAAATGAGAAGATTAAAATAGTAATAAAAAGCCTTCCAGCTAAGAAAGTCCAGGACCAGATATATTCATAGCAGCATTCTGCCACACATTCAAAGAAGATCTACAGCCAGTCTTTCTAACCTATTAAAAAATAGAAACAGAGGGAGTACTCCCAAATTCCTTCTATGAAGCCAATACCATTCTAATACCCAAACCAGGTTAAACAGAGAGAGGGGTGGGTAAGAGGGAGGGAGGGAGAGAGAGAAGGAAGGAGGGAGAGAGGGAGGGAAGGAGGGAAGGAGGAAAGAAGGAAGGAAAGCGGAATAGAAAAAAGGAAGAAAACTACAGTCCTCAATTCTCCAATCAAAAGACACAGACTGTCTGCCTAAATAGATAAAAAAACAAAACCCTCAAAAAATTAGGTCAATATCCCTAATGAACATAGACTCAAAAATACTCAATAAAATACATGTAAAGAAAAACAAACAAATAAAAAAAGAATACAACATGACCAAGTTGACTTTATTCCTGAAATGCAAGAAGTTCTCAACATAATCAGGTCAATAAATATAATAAACCGTATCAATAGACTTAAGGAAAAAAATCACATAAGCATATCAATAAGTG